>NC_092520.1:207300507-207912757 GCF_037038585.1 Patagioenas fasciata
CTGAATTAGTCATTATAATCTCGGCTCTCCTTTTGGGTTTTCCAGCAGTTTGAGTTTCTTGAGGATTGTGGATTCTCCCTCTTTTACATTATCTTATTTAATGTGTCACAGAAGCTTTCCCATCTGCTTCTTCTGCTGAACTGAGTCGCAGCACTTGATAGAAGAAGATTTAGAGAAAAAACGTTTTCATGATTTTTTTATGTTTGAGAAAAAAAAAAATCTTAAAAAAAAAGAAATGTTTAAATAAAAATATATATTTTTATATATGCAATATGATGAAAATCTCCCTTCTGAGCCTGTGAGATGTATATAAGCAGTTTACGAACACGCAGCTCTTCTTTGAGGTTGCTGGCTGACTTTAAGCGGGGCAGCACCTGTGGAGCTGCTTCCAAAGCTGCCTTTGAAGAGCAAAGAGCTCGAACTGACACCGCTTGTTTCTGCCTTTGGAGCTTCTGCACCCGCTGAGCGGTGAAACCAGCCCTCCCAACCAGCCCTCCCATCTGCTGCGTTTGCAAATTAGACACCATCGCTGGTCAGCCCAGGGAGGGTGGCAGTAAATTAACAGGGAAATCTGCATCGTTACTGTATTTTCAAGAGGAAAAAAAACACTACTTTTAATCAGAAAGTGACACAGTACCACCTCCCAGTGTTGCAGGTTTTCTATTTTGTCATTTAAGCTTTCCACAGCAGGATGAACAGAAAAAATGAATCTTCCTTATCCTTCTTCATTATGTGCATGTAGTCCCTTTGGCACCACCGCACCCTAGAAATATGGGGTTTTGTGATGATCTCTGCAGAGAGGTGAGATGAGAGACCTTCTTCACCGTGCCAGGAGACGTGAGGACCTGCGCGAGTCCTGCATCTTCGCAAGTCACCTCAGGGCCACCTGGCAGCCAAGCACATGCAGGAGGAGGAGTTTTCCTTCCCAAAACTCTGTGTTCCCGAGGAACACGCTCCATTAAACAGTGTTTAGCCAGGGGGTGACAAAAACACCTGCCTGAAACCCAGACTGCTGCCTCCTGTGCTGAAATACTTCCAGCTGGCACAGCCAGCAACCACAGGGTTTTTCCTCTCTGCGGGCTGTGCAATTAAAAATCTGCGGCAGCTACAGCCTCTCAATTGAAAAGCGAGTAATTTAAATCCTATTTGCACGGGGGAGCTGTTGTCTTACTAAAAGTTTATGGTTTTCAGAGGGGGCGGAGGGCTGCATCCCACGTGAGAGTTGTGAACCTCTTGTCTCCGGGTCTCGCATAGCGCAGTCATTGCTTTTATTTGCCAGCTCCGAGCTGAGACTGATGATATCGGTTAGAAACTCTGTTAGTCCTCAGGCAGTAAAATAAGATGTTCCAGAAAATACAAATAATAATCTCCAAAGCACCTATTTCTTCATCTTCCCTGTGGCTCAGCGCTGACACTTCAAAACCAGCCAAGATGCATCTGATCAGCTGAGCACAGAGCAAAATACCTTCTAACCCCTTTGTCTTTATTGACAGAGTCCTAGTGTGACCACTTCATTAATTTATCCCCGGTTACAATCTATTTACCCAATCTAGTACTTATAAGTATTGGATCATGTTGACCCTCCATCAGTCTTCTGGCACCTTTCCAGTTTTCCAAAGTTTGTTATGATCTAAAAATCAGAGTTAGACAGTCCTGAGCTACTGGTCTTAAGACTGGGAGTCTACATGAGCCCAGATTTCTGAACTGGAAGTGTTTCCACTTTGCAGGTGGTGATTCACATCCTCCTCAGTTGCAGATGGTAAATCAGTTCATCTGGTGAAGCTCGATCCTATTGTGGTAAAGCAGGAATTACGAACATTTGTTGTGGGTTTTTTTCCTATCTGATGGATACAAATGGTAAAATTGTGAATAACAAAGAAGCTATTCCTAAACTAAGATTCCCTATGTCATGTTAATGTCTTCTTACTGTCTGTAGCATACTTAGGCTTTTATATTTCTTCTGTTTCTTTTGCGTTGCATTCTCAATAATCTGCTTGCGCCATACATAGTACAAGTTAATATCTCTTCCAAACCCCTCTTCCGAAGTCATCCTTCAGATACATAAATTTTTCCTCTTTGTTGAAATATTGCTCTGGCCTGACAAGATATTAATCAAATAACATTTTAAACAAATCTCTGTAGTTGTAAATGTAGTGATCCTTTTCATTTGTGGAGACCAAGGTTGTAAGTGATAGGCTATCAAAGAGATATTTAATGGTTTTAATGAGCAGTGATTTTTCAGCCCATGGTACACAGACCTCCTCCTTCTTGAAGAGTCAATGGAGAGAAGCAGGGTCCCTCTGGGCTGCGGCTCCAGTTCCTTCTGAACAAGATGAAGATGGATCCATCGGTGAGGTTGGGATTGGAGTGGACAGGTTCTACTCACCTCAGCTACAGAGCAAGAGCTCTGCTGTCTGTAGCTTCAGGAGACCAGAGCCACGGAAAGAGGCAGATCTGCAGGGCTGCCATCCTCTTTCCTCCAGAAACACTGCCCACCATGTCCCTGTGGCGCCCATCTCTCCACGCACAGCATCCTAGCATCCATCTCCTAACACCCACTCGTGTCCCAGTGTTGTCTGTTCCTCAAAACCATCATGCATTTGGCACAAACGTGGGGCAGTGCAGCACAGCCGGCATCCTTTAGAAACCATGGGCAAAAATGAAGAAGCTGCCACGCATCTAGTCCACCTGTTTTTTGCCCCATCCGCCCTGCAAAACCAAGCAGCTGCCAGCAGCTCATCTGCCCAAGCAGGACACCTTCCCCTGGCTGAGGCATTCGGCTGCTCCTGTCAAAGAAGGATGAGCATCTGCAGCGAGATGCTGGGACCACGTCCTGCTTCTCTAGCCAGCGAGAACTGAGTGACTGCCAGCGAGGGAGGAGGTTTCTATGGGTATATTATCGCTGGAAAAATGCTGATGCATCTGTGTGGTTGACTCCCTACACATCCTTGTCCTTCCCTGAAATGATGTGCCCCTTTTCCTTCCCTCCACCATCCTCCTCCTGTTTTAAGGTGTTCCTTCCCTTCCCTTTCTCTCCACATCCTTGGAGCTGCCACCTGCCTGGACATCTGCAGCAGCAAGACGGATGTCTCAACACAGAATCATCCATCACGCTGCAGTCGAGCCACATGCCTCAGGGATGCTGGCATCGGGTTCAGTAAGTTATTTGGTTAAGGACTATTTCTTACCATAGAAAGAAGAAATAATGAGGAAAGTGCTAAATTAAACACACAGACACACAAATATTAATAAGCAGGTGATGAGAGAGATAAT
Source organism: Patagioenas fasciata (assembly GCF_037038585.1). NCBI lineage: Eukaryota > Metazoa > Chordata > Aves > Columbiformes > Columbidae > Patagioenas > Patagioenas fasciata. Next base: position 207,303,781 of record NC_092520.1, read on the forward strand.
AATGGAAGCCAGAGTTCATCAGGCACTCACTGATGGGCCATGAAAAGAATCACTCCAGCCTTGGAGAGGATCAGCCTCGATTTTGTAACTGATGAGGAGGAGAAAATACAGTGTGAATATTAAGAGATATTTGGGTGGCTTCACACAACTTGCTATGGGATCTTTAGAAGAAGGACCACAGACACAGAAAGGGAAGGATCAGGGTGGAACAAGTAGGGGAAGATGGCGAGGAGGGAGTTGGAAGGGTCAGACTGGTGAGCAGGCGATCGGGCAGGATGTTCACGTTCACCTGACTGGGCCCTGCCCCTGATCCCTGCAGTCTGGCCTGTCTTCTTGTTAAATCCCACTCTTAACTGCCTTTTCTGCATCATTTCACTGTCTATCCTGTGTGCCAGCCACTGGCACACAGTCACCAGTCACCCTCCCACATGCTGTTTGTGAGTGTGCTGAGCTTCAGACTTGAAGTAAGTGCAAAGTCTCAACTGCAGCAAGAAAGAAAATGTGTTTTGTTAAGTAATTAGAACTTGCCAACAGGTGCTGAGCACAGGCCAGATACTTAGAAAGCAGCTCCTACAAATAGATGTAAATCCAGTGGGGCTAGGGTAGTAGAAGAGAACCTGAAAGGCCATAAGACAACTCCACTCCAGCTGCTTTCAGGCAGACCTCACTTGTATTAGACAATTAGACAGCATCAACAGCTGTTGAGTTACAAACTTGTCTTTAATGAGTTTGAAGCCCGTCAATAATTTTCAACACCTTGAAACAAGGGAACTGTGTTCGAAGACCAAAAGCTTGAGGTTCAGGTGTCTTCAGATTTGGAAAGAACAGTGTCCACTCAGGTACCAAAGCAAAAATTAAAATGCTTATACCATTTTTGTGTGGTGCTTTAAGCTGCTGGGGCTGTAGAGCACCCAAATAACTGTAGTATCACTTTCAGACAATACTGTTGCATAATGAATTCAAGTAAAGGATGAAAACACAGAAAACTGAACTAGAACATGCCAATGAAGCCTTTATTTCCCCAAAGTAACTGGATGAATTCAGAGAAGTTGCACTCTTGCCATTTCACTTGTAGCTGTCAAACACAAAGCCTGAAAAGTAGGTCTTGGAAAAGTTTGGTTTACCTCTTTTTATGAGCTTGTGTCGTGCAAAGCCATGAAGTGAATTAGAATTAGATTGAGTACCTGAGGCCTCGGCAGCTGGTAGGTGCTTGCTGACAGGGAGCAACAGGAGCTCCATTCATTGAGCTGCTGCAAACAGCCATGGAAAGCATTAGAGTGTTCCCTGATAAGAGGAATATCGACAGATAAGAAAAGTGCCTTGGGATGTATTTTCACAGAATTACTTTTTATCAAGACTCAGATCAGCAAAATGACACATATTTTCATCTCCAGGCAATAAAACGGAGAGATGTGATTTTATCTCTATCTCTTTAACGTTACAATTATTCAGTAGAAAAAGTTTTTGTAATGGCATTCAGAAATAAGTTTTTATCTTGATATGAACTGTTGTGTCACCCCTAAAATGCAGCATAGCTTCCCCAGATTGCTTACGATACTTTTTCCTAACATAGGGGCTTTAAGACACAAATAAGCTAACAAATCTCAGCATGCTTAAAACATGGTGACAGACAAGACTTTTCAGCTACAGATTTATCAAATTAAGAGAAAATACTGACATTAATATTTGTTGACAGCTTTTTTGACTGAAAAAGATACATCCAGCATAACGGTATCAGAAGAAAACTCGTTAGTATTTGAGTATTAGCTTCATGCTCAACAAGCACAGTTGAATACGAAAGCCACTTCAGGAAAAACCCTGGCAGGTTTGAGAAGTGGGGCTGTATGAACCTCATGAGGTTCAACAAGACAAGTGCACCTGGGTCGGGGCAACCCCCGGTGTCAATTCAGGCTGGGGATGAAGAGATTGAGAGCAGCCCTGCCGAGAAGGACTTGGGGGTGCTGGTGGACGAGAGATCGGACATGAGCCGGCAATGTGCGCTTGCAGCCCAGAAGCCAATGGTGTCCTGGGCTGCATCACAAGGAGCGTGGGCAGCAGGTCAGGGAGGTGATTCTGCCCCTCTGCTCTGCTCTGGTGAGACCCCACCTGCAGTGCTGGTCCAGCTCTGGGTCCTCAGCACAGGGCACACATGGACCTGTTGGAGAGGGGCCAGAGGAGCCACAGAAATGATCTGAGGCTGGAACAGCTCTGCTGGGAGGACAGGCTGAGAGAGCTGGGGTGTTCAGCTGGAGAACAGAAGGCTCTGGGGAGACCTTACTGTGGCCTTAAAAGGCCCTTAAAAGGGGGTGATAAGAAAGACGGGGACAGATTTTTAGTAGGGCCTGTTGTGATAGGACAACAGGTGATGGTTTTAAACTGAAAAAAGGTAGGTTTAGATTAGAAATAAGGAAGAATTGTTCACCATGAGGGTGGTAAGGCACTGGCCCAGGCTGTCCAGAGAATCTGTGGATGTTCCATCATTAGAAGAGTTCCAGGCCAGAGTGGACAGGGCTCTGAGCAACCTGGTCTAGTTGAAGATGTCCCTGCCCATGGCAGGAGGTTAGACTGGGTGATCTTTGAAGGCCCCTTCCAACCCCACCCACTCAATGATTCTAAGAATCAACTCAAGCAAACATCCTTATACTAATTTTGTTTTGTGATCACAGACAAATTTGAACCCAAGCAAAAACCCCTGTACCTGTTTCTTTTCAAAGAAAGGAACCCCATTGGCTTCATAGCCAGGGCCAACACACAGCTACAGTCTTCAAAAAAACATGGGTTTAAATAACTTTAAGTTCAGCATGAGCTGGAGTGAAATATGGGTATGAACTGGATGTCAAGGGACAATTATAAGTGACACTCTCATTGTCAGTACAAAACCTCTGTTTTGTTAATGCAGTAAGCAAACTCCCAAATGCAGCATTGAGGTTGACAAAGGCTACATCTATAAATGGGTCTCCAACACTACTTACAAGGCTCATCTTTCATTTTCAGCCCATTAATCTTTTAAATATTACAGTGAGATTTAACCTTTTAGCACACTGACAATGCTAAAAAAATGTAAGTAATAAAATCTAGGTAATTCACTCTGAGAAGCATCTGACAACTCACACAAAACCTGCATTTCAGAACTGGAACATGAATTCCCATGCTACTCGTTTGAAACGAAATCTCTGTGGGCTGTATGAAATGCACACTCGTTTTAAAGTACAATACAAAAGAAAGAATCCAGCAGTATTGCAAAAACACTGAGATGTAGACAGGTAGAAGGAGGGAAGCACAGAATAATCTTTTACATGTATTTCAGTTTTTTAGAGGTCTTTCTTTAAAAGAAGTTAAGCTTTAAAAACTTACCTGCAGTTTTAGCTGCTGCTCTTGAATACCCAACTATGTCTTTTTCATAGAATGAGAAAATGGCTGTATCAAATGTTCTTACTTATTCTGTGTGTGTTGTTAGCAATCTCTGCCGATAAATTTGAATTGGGTATATAACACATCTATTTTTGTGATTTTTTTTAAGGCTCTTTTCATGTCCACTGGAAGATTTCATTTTTAGGAATCTGTTACATTGAACAAGTGACATCCACTCTCCTACAGTGACAAAATAGGTGGATTATCTCAATAACTGTTCTTTTCCCACTGCTTGATTGCAAAGTATACAAGAGGTCCTCTCTTAAAAAGTATACCCAGAGCAATCAAAATAGAAGAGAAATCAGAATGAAAATCTGAAGTGAAAATTATTGTAGCAGTGCTTTCTTTCTATGATTGCAATAACTCTCTATTTATATGCCATTAAAACATTCCTGGAATAAAAAACCTTCGTAGTTGTTTCTGATTGCCTCATTTATCTAATACAGCTCGTAGAAATTTAAGCTAAAGATTCCCATGTAGTCTAAATAAGGTGACTAGATCATTGTCACCTATTGTCAGTAAGATCTTTTGAATATTGCACCTATACTAATTATTTTGACTTGGAGCTGTAAATTACCTGTTTCACACTTTGAGCTGACCACTGTCTTAGGTTCACAGGGAAGAAGAATATCTGTAAGACAGCTGGTCAAATGTACACTGCTAATCTTTGCCTAAAATTTAAATTAGATACCACTTGATTTACAATCTAGAGACAGGACATACTAATATCATTTTTTCAGTAACTAACTAATAACATTTTTTCAGTAACTAACATGAACACACCTACTGATTTACATAACAATAATCTGTTCTACAGGTTAATTGCATAGAGAGTTCTGGCATTTTAAAGTATTTTACTTACATTCCCTAATGCGTGAAGGTAAGCATGGTTCCTCAGAGCAGCACATGTCCGGAGAGCTTCTGCAGAACCAGTGTCACAGCAACATGTTCAAAGCAAATGTTACATATCTACATTTAAACTAAATGAATTGTGCTCAGAAGAGACAACTTCTCTCTACCTAGAACAAAGGGTGTACAAATTACGAGATCAAGTGTGGATATTGACAATAGTATTTGAAATTAGATGAGATTAATTCTGCCCAGAAATCCTACATATCATCTGTGTAAGTTATCAAACAAAGATGGCAACAAAGATGATGAAGGGAATGGAGCATCTCCCTTATGAGGAAAGGCTGAGGAAGCTGGGGCTCTGGAGCTTGGAGAAGAGGAGACTGAGGGGTGACCTCATTAATGTTTACAGATATATAAAGGGTGAGTGTCAGGAGGATGGAGCCAGGCTCTTCTCAGTGACAACCAATGATAGGACAAGGGGTAATGGGTGCAAACTGGAACACAAAAGGTTCCACTTACATTTGAGAAGAAACTTCTTCTCAGCTGGGGTGCCAGAGCCTGGCCCAGGCTGCCCAGGGGGGTTGTGGAGTCTCCTTCTCTGCAGACATTCAAACCCGCCTGGACACCTTCCTGTGGAACCTCATCTGGGTGTTCCTGCTCCGGCAGGGGGATTGGACTGGATGAGCTTTCGAGGTCCCTTCCAACCCCTGACATTCTGTGATTCTGTGAAACCATGAATATTACTTGGTACGGGTTTCATGCTCTACATGTAATTTCATACTACCTGAACCCACCATACGTAAATGCACAATCTTTATTTTTTTTTCCCCCTCCATAAAAAGGTGCGTACTACCAAGTCAATTAATACTTCCTCTTCAAGTAATTAATACTTGCACCTGACAAAAAGACTCTGGGGATACCTTATTTATGGCTCAGAAATACATTTTCATTATGACTGTTTCTATTACAATACCTCGTTTTTAAATCCGCAGTCCGTGCTACTTGGTTTTTAGTTGTCCTTCATTAAATTCTCTGCTTGATCTCCTTGCTGTTCTCCAAGGGAACTTCAGTCTTTTGACCTGGATTTGGCCCATCTTTGGCCCTTCGTAGTCTCCTAACCCTTAGCTATTTTATACCAAAAGACTGTGGCTGACATTAGCCAGTGTCAGCACGATTATTTTGTTTTAAAGAAAGATTGATGCCTCTACTTATAATGGAATTTGCACACAGTTAAACCGAATATATGATGCCTGTTTGCCAGCTTTTAATCCTTTTGATGTCAAAACGTGTAGCTGGGAAAATAAAGGATAATAAGATTTTTGGTTATAGCAGGACAAAGCCTGAAATTTCTGTGTCTGTATTTCAAGGCTTCTCCACATTTCCTGTATTCCCCTTTCTATTCAAGGATGACATTGATACTTAAGGTAAGATTACACAAATCTCATTTACTTACAGATTCTAACAAACAGATTTATTAAGACTGCAAACAAATCAGAATAACAAAACTAATACTTATAAACTTTTACTTTATAGACTTCTTTGTCTTCGCATTCTCTTTGTTTATCGTAATAATAGAACGTATTGTCCCTTCTCTGAAGTTTCTTAACAAATCCAGTTTCTGGCCAACGCTCTACCTATGAATAGAATAAAAAGGATATAGATTCACCTGAACATGCTCACATTGAGTGATGTTTGTGTATTACATTACAAAGAATATAGGGTTTACTTCCATGGGAGAACCTCGTTTGCATCTAAACATTACTTTGCTATTAATTTGCTGAGCTTTTAAAAAAAATTATTAAGAACAAGATGTCAGAAACCAGTTTTCTGGTCTATTTTAAAGAATTATGGTGATCAGAAAAGTCTAGAAATAAGGATCTAGTAATAGTTGATAAGTGGAGTAACTTAAAAAGTGGAGTAATCAAAGTTTTTTAAAAATACCTGATTTAGGAATAAAACATTGATGCTCTTCAGTTATTCAGTAATCCAAAAGGCTGAAAGATTCTACTTCTGTAAGACTGACACACACTTAAAGGTTTCTTTGAGATTCTTCTGACCATGATAAATGTGCTTTTCGTTAGCACTTCCATAAAAATAAAGTGAGCTCCATGTATGATAGTCTCAAAGACAGGAGGATCACTCCTGCAGGAAACCAGCACCATCCTGCTGCTCTTCTGTGTTCCACTATGTGAAGTTTTACACTAAAGGCTTGAGCACTTGTACATTCAACAGCTTTATGGCTTTAGTAGCTATTATATCTGCAGCTTGAATGCCTACTTCTGATTAAAATGAACCTTAAAAATCAGGTAATAAAGATCTTATTTCTCTTCCAGGCATGGCTGACCATAGGATGTCAAACTAGAATGCTCTCTAATTGGAAAGTCCCGGAAGTGGTAGTTTCATCAGTTAGCTCATTACTTTAGGCATACAGCTGAGTTATTTGCATTCTCTGTCTAAACAGAAGAGCCTTAATATTAATTCCACCTATATGATAATTGCATCATTAATAACAAGTGCATTATGGAAACATAATATGGAGTAAACAAGACATTTCAAAATGTGCAAGTTGAATCACTGCCAGACCCTGGCAAGTTTGAACAGAATACACGCTCATTTTGCACTGAGTAAGTGGTGTTCTTTAACTTTTATCAGTGTTTAATTGTCTATAGTTATGCACTGCTATAAATCTTAAACACACTGATCGTACTACTCTAATTACAGGATTTCATTTTCACAATTAAAGCAATTACACCACGGCCTTCACAGTGGTATCCAATCCCATGGCAAAATAATAAACTGTATCTTATTATGCACATCAATGCTTTACTGTTTTAAGTTAACTGGATGATGAGTGACTTTCTTAGGAACGTTCTGCTCTTTCTTACGCACACAGGAGGTTAAGATCTTTTAAAAGTGGATTTTTCATACTATATATGCTGCTTCGGAAGATAAACTTCAGAACTCTAATAAAGATATTAGTATGTTGTTTGCTCCATTAACTTCTTGTTGCTATTTTGTGTCTCAGGTAGCCACTGAATGTTTGGTCATTAGCCATTAGCTTATTTGATGTGCTGGAGAGCATTGCCATGAGCTGTAGCGAGCAGAGGACCAAGCCCTTGATGTTCTCACTTGAGAAATGCCTGTGTCACAGCTGCTTTACCACAGTTGACATCAAATATCTCTCCGGCAGGAAGTTTCAACAGAAGCCAAGTTTTGAGTGCACACTGAGTCTGATTGCGCTACCACGCAATTCCACTGTAAAACTGACATTGGTAGCAATGACACGGGACAGACTCCCTGGGCAATTAATGACTTTCCTGTCAGGTGTACTGGCAGAGTAATGGGGAAACTTCACAGAGAGCTCCTTCGATATATTCTTTTCCTCAAAACTGAATTATTCTTTTAGATAGCAGCTACATCTATTCAAAGAGATCTATAATGCTTCTAAATGCATAAGGGGGAAGAGAACCACAGGCTGGGTAGTGTTTCTATTTCACTTCTGTGAAGTAAGTTATTTTGTACCGTCAATAATAGCCCAAGAACTCATGTCAGATCTGGGAGAAATATAAAAACAGCAAAACAAAACAAAAAAACATATCAGAGATGAACCTAAATGAAATAAGTGGCACCTTCATCTTCATTAAATCGTTTAACAGGAGACAGAAGTTTAAAGTAATAACCCTTGCAGAGTTCTAAACCTTACCATATCAACTTGTTTCACTTGTTTATATTCAACCTCGTCTCTGTATCCAGCTTGCTGAAATCTGTAGAAGTTCTCTACATCTTCTGACCATTTTGTGGCATGATGTACAGATTTTGGATGGATGGCAGCTTTAGCTGTGGCTCCAGAATCTTCAGACTTTTTCCTGAAATGAGTGATTTTGTTAGGGACATATAGAAATGAAAAAGACAAAATTTTAAAACAAAGGAATTACAGACAGCACAATATTATATTTCCTTCAAACTCTGAGGTTAAAAAAGAAAGATGTTATAAGCAACTGGAATAAAATTAAATGTACTACTTGATCTCAAACAAACCCAACTTCCCTATAGTTCTATCTACACCTCTACACCTTGACTTAACGTACAGTGGAGATGACAAAGAAGAGATTTTAAGAAATAAATTGGATACAGAGGCAAGACACACAACCTACCAAAATTCATCCTGTTCAACCCTTGCCCCATCAAAATCTGCACTGACTGCCACTGACACCCTCCTCACACAAACCCCACTGCTGAAAAGTAGTGAAGAGGTTAATCAACTGCTAAACCTGAACAGAGCAGAACTGGGAAAAGATAAAACTCAAACTGGAAAGAAAAGGAAAAAAAAAAAAAAAGAATAAAATAAGAAATTTAAAAAACAAAAAAGTGGAGTCACTAGAAACTCACCAGGGAGGAATTTGAACTATATTTAAAAAAAATACAAAATATTTGACTTCCACCTTATATCTGAATTTCACTGCATTCGCTTTCCTAAGTGTATCTTATGCTGCTACTAAACCAGAACTCTGTGTTGCTTCTGCAAGCCAAACACACAGAACATTATGATGCCCAGCAGATACGATCACAAATAAGTCCTTTCCCAAGTTCTGTAATGTCTCCAAGCTTCAGCTTCATAATTAGGAATGTTTCTTCAAAGAAGGAAAGGAAGTTTCTGGATTTGGTGGTGAGAAGATGAACAGTTTCACTCCCTGCGGGGAGTTGCTGCCTCCAAATCTTGCACACAGAGTAAAATTTCCTTACTTAGCAGGTTCCTATATCAACCAAAAGCTTGAAAAGTTGAATGCTGATGTTTTATCAAATGCATAAATGCCCTGAAGTCTGTTAGAAAGGCAGAAAAGGGGAAAAATAATATTGCACCACAGCATACAAATATTTGGGAAAATGATGTCAAGAATTATTGTTATCATCATGTGTTGTCTAACTGTGTGAGAGGCGTCAGCACACAAAGAAAGAGCCTTTTATCTCTTACTGCATGCGCTTTATTATAGATCAATAAAAATATGCACAAGGGCTCCCTTCTGGCACAGTTCAGCCCTCCAACATCCTTTGACCAGGCTCTGTAGCATTTTGTAATTAAGGCAGATTTGCTAACAAAAAAGAAAAAGGTGATTTTCCCATTCAGTTATGAGGTGTCATATACAAATTAACATACTGAGCATATATCCTTATTATAAATCTTTAGCGTAGTCTTTGAGATACCTATCTCAACGTAACATTTTCTCCACCGCAAAGGACCCTTTTGTAGCCATTACAGAATTTTTCATACACTCTATGCTCACCTATATTTAATGAGAACTGTTGTCAATCTGGGACTTTAGACAGTCAATATTATTAGCAATAACCTTAAATCTTAATAAATGCTAAACTATAATGAATTTAAATGTCTTATCGTAACTTACATGTTACTAGTGTTAAGTACTTCTTTACAAGATGTGCTGAATTCATCTAATGAATGTGCTTCTTCAAGACATCTAGATGTACATGGCACTTCCTGAGTCACCATTAATTCAGATGGCCTGTCCACAGGCATTTCTGCTCAAAAATACATATATATAGGTCACATATTTAAAGTGCCAGCTTGATGACTTCGAATAACAAAAGCGCGATCCTGATATTTTTAGGCTGCTATTTAAGCCCTTTATAAATTGTACTCTTTGTCCATTGTGGTGCCTCTGAGTTCCAGGCATAGAGCCGGTTTCATTGTACAAAAGCATGAGATGAGCTGTACTCCAGCCTACAATTCAAGGAAAAGATAAAAGCATATACAGGCAGGTGAAAGAATGCGAGAGAATGGTAAGAAAATATTCAGCATAATGCTAATGTTTTTTATTCAAATGGAATTGTTGAACAGTGAAGTGGAGTTTGCTGAGACAACCATGTTCACCTACTCTTAATTTAGGGGAAATAGTGAATCTTTGTCTACCACTTTTTTGGCTTTGGGGAAGGTTTTCTAATGTCATTCATAGTACAATTTCTATAGAATTCTAACAAACCTGGGCTCGCATATGGCAGTTTCCTTAATGCTTATACAAGTTGTAAGGGGATATGGGACAAGCATGGCTGCTCCTCTAAGGGTGTCTGGTCAAGGACATTTTCCAAAGCAACAAGGGATGATCAGAAGTGGAGGAAGCCATAAACCAACAAATCTGACCAGTAAATTATGAGGGAGGTGGTGGTGAGAACCAAACCTGGTCAGTCACACTAATTGATGGGGGCATGTGGGAGTCTGAGAACGTTCTTTCCAGCAAGGTTATCTGATCTGGGACTTTGCCAATTGGGAAACTAAGGTGAAAAGGGGAAAACAGAAACAAAATACACAGACCTGACAAAACAAACATAGAGACCATGATGAGAAACAAACCTCACCACTCACATCAGTTGATGGGCTATCAAGAAACCACAGGAGCCACTTCCAGGAAGATCAGCCAGGACTTTGCAACTGATAAGACTGTGAAGCAGGGGACCCCAGAGTCAGAGAGTGTGGGAATTGATAGAGCTGTACAAACCCGAAAGGGAGGTGCAGGGGAAGGGGAGCAGGGAAGAATAAAGATAAAAATAGAGAGAAAGGAGTATAAAACAGGCTGGTTGCGTGTAAAACAGGGACAGTCAGGATGTTTACCTGGCTGAGCCTGGTGCCTGATCATCACAGTCTGTCCTGTCTTAAATCTTAACCATCGCTCTGGGTATTCTCACATGCCAACCTGTGTGTGTAGTGTGCATGCTGCAAGGACTAAGTGCCAGCCACCAGTGAGACCTGTGTGTGGAGTGAAGACTGGTGCCAGCTCCTGGAGTCAGACTGGGGATACGGGTGCCTTGCAGCCTGTGGTGTCAGCTGCTGGAGTGAATAGAGGTGTTTGACTTCCAGTCACTGGTGCAATAATGGTATGTCCCAAAAAATCAGCTACTGGGGGAGGGCAGGCACGAGTGAGGGCTCCATGCCAGTGGTTAGAACAGGAGTGTGGGTCTCAGCTGGTGCTGCCTGCTGCGGATGAAGGGTAAGTGTATCTTCCCTAGTTGAGCTGTACGTGGGGCATGTGTCTATATTTACTAGAAAACTTTAAAACTGGACTCACTGTTGAGTAGGGGGATCTTGGGTCCAGGGCAGGGGGGCCCATGTTGGTACTCCCAAGGGTACTTGTGAACACAGAGCACATGGTGGGTGGGTGTGTGAGTTCATCTTTGCTAGTGAGCACCAAGCTGGACTAGCAGGCAAGTAAGGAATCCATAAAGCAGGTAAGGGGCTGGGGATGCGTGCAGGGGTGTTGGGCAGACCAAGGAGCTGTGCTGATGCTCAAGGGATCCATAAACATGCACGTGCTTGTGAGCCTAGAGAGCATGTGTGCCTGTGCTATTGAACTTTTATTGCTACCAGCCAAAGAGAATGAAAGGGACTTGTCTGTGTTCATGTTTTATGTGAGTCCTGTGGGTAGGTACTGTTGCAGGTAATGCCTCACCTGTGGCTGTCTGTGTGACCAGCCATGTCTGTGATACGTACTCAGCTTTGTTACTCATTGACCCAGCAAACGGGGAAGTACCAGCTGCATCTCTCAGCCTGGGCAGAAGCCGGGCAGGAGAGGTCCTGGAAGCAGGTCCAAAGCAGCTGGAAGATGCACTTGCACTTCTTAGATCACACAAGTCAGCACTCACAGGACCTATTTGGAATCCTGGAATAAGCAAGAAGAGATTTCCAATGACTTCCATAGACTTTATGTGAAGTTTAACAAGGGCAAGTGCCAGATTTTGTACCCGGCACACAGTAACCCTGCCTGTACACACAGACTGGGGAACGAGATGCTGGAAAGCAGCTCCACAGAGAGGGATCTGGGAGTTCTGGGCAACAGCAGTTTGAACACGAGTCAACAGTGTCCCTGGCAGCCAAGAGGGCAACTGTGTCCTGGGTGCATCCAGCACAGCATGGCCAGCCGGGCAGGGAGGTGATTGTCCTGCTCTGCTCTGCGCTGGTGCGGCCTCACCTGCAGCACTGTGTGCAGGGCTGGGCACCACAGTGTAAAAAATACATGAAGCTACTGGAGAGTGTCCAGAAGAGCCTACAAGTTGGTGAAGGGTTTGGAGGTGAAGCCGTATGAGGAGTGGCTAAAGTCACTTGGTTTGTTCAGCCTGGAGGAGACTGAGGGGAGACCTCATGGCGGCTACAGCTTCCTCACAAGGGAGGAGGATGGGCAGGAGCTGAGCTCTTCTCTTTAGCAATCAATGACAGAACCCAAGGGAATGTCAGGAAGATGTGCCAGGGGAGGTTTAGGTTGGACATAAGGAAAAGGTTCTTCACCCAGAGGGTGCTGGACACTGGAACAGGCTCCCCAGGGAGGTGTCACGGCCCCAAGTCTGACAGTGTTGAAGAAGAGACTGGACAACACCCTCAGACACATGGTGTGAACTGTGGGGTTGTCCTGTGCAGGGACAGGAGTTGGACTCCATGATCCTTGTGGGTCCCTTCCAACTCAGGACATTCTGTGAGAGCTTCTTGCACTGCCAAGGTGCTCGGGCAGACATCTGGACCCCGCCCGAGCCTCCGCTGTGACGGAACCCCACCCCGCTCCCACAGCCACAGCCACAACGCGGCCACCCAGCCCTCAGACGGCCCACCTCAGTGCGAAGGCCGCAAAACGGGGCCTCTTCCCGGGCCGGCCGGTGAGACACAGCGGCCGAACGGCGCTGGTACCGAACGGCGCTGGTACCGAACGGCGCTGGTGCGGCTCCTCACGGCGCCAACGGCCGTCCCCCGGCGTTGCCAGGCAACCGCCCGCCTCTCTAAGACGCCGTTGCCGCCCCTGCCGCCGCGCGTCCGATCACAGAATCACAGAATGTCAGGGGCTGGAAGGGACCTCGAAAGCTCATCCAGTCCAATCCCCCCGCCGGAGCAGGAACACCCAGCTGAGGTTCCACAGGAAGGTGTCCAGGCGGGTTTGAATGTCTGCAGAGAAGGAGACTCCACAACCCCTCTGGGCAGCCTGGGCCAGGCTCTGGCACCCTCACTGCGAATAACTTTCTTCTCAAATGAAACCTCCTGTGTTCCAGTTTGTACCCATTACCCCTTGTCCTATCATTGGTTGTCACCGAGAAGAGCCTGGCTCCATCCTTGTGATACTCACTCTTTATATATTTAATTTATTATTATTTATTATTTATTTTATTATTATATATTATTTTACATATTTATTTCTCCTCTTCTCCAAGCTCAAGAGCCCCAGCTCCCTCAGCCTTTCCTCACACGGGAGATGCTCCACTCTCTTCATCATCTTTGTTGCTCTGCACTGGACTCTCTCCAGCAGTTCCCTGTCCTTCTTGATAGGCTTCTGATTGATAGATTGATAGATTGATAGATTGATAGAGAGATAGAGAGATAGACAGATAGAGATAGACAGACAGATAGATAGATAGATAGACAGATAGACAGACAGACAGACAGACAGACAGGCATATATACAGAGACAGGTAGATAGATAGACACATAGCTTCTGATAGGCTGATAGGCTGGCAGGAGGCGGGGCCGCTTCGGGATTGGCTGAGAGCCTGGGAGGCGGGGCTTTGGGGGAGCGTGGCGGAAGCGGCGCGTCATTCGCCGCCATGAGCCGGTTCGGGGGTCGCGTGCGCGAGTACCCATCCGTGTCCATCGACCGGTTCGACCGCGACAACCTGCGCGCGCGCGCCTACTTCCTGTCGCACTGCCACAAGGGTGAGCCCCGTCCCCATGGCAACCGCCCCCCCCCGCCCAGCTCTGTGTCCCCCGGTGACGGCCGTGCCCTGTCTCCCCAGATCACATGAAGGGGCTGCGGGCGCCCGCCCTGAAGAGGAGGCTGGAGGGCAGGTAGGAGCTGCCGGGCGGGGAGGGGGCGGGAGGGGCCGCCAGGGGCCGCCCCGCTGCGGCCTGGCCCCGGCGGCTGCGGGAGGGGTCAGGAGCCCTGAGGGGGGGCGGCTGGTTCTAAACAAAGCATGAGCGAAATAGGGTAAGGAAACTGCTGTGGAGCGTTGAGTCACAGAATGGGAATAAACTGGGTTGGAAGGGACCTTAGTATCATCTAGTTCAGCCCCATGCCATTGGCAGGGACACTGACTGGACCAGGTTGCTCAGAGCCCTGTCCAGCCTGGCCTGGAGCACTGCCAGGGATGGGGCATCCACAGCTTCTCTGGGCAGCCTGTACCACTGTCGTGCTACCCACATTGTAAAGAGTTTCTTCCTTATATCTAATCTAAATCTCTCGTTTCAGTTTAAAGCCATTACCCCTTGTCCTGTCACAACAGACCTTGATAAAAAACCTCTCCGATCTTTCTTACCGGTCCCTTTCAAGCATGGAAAGGCCGCAATAAGGTCTCCCTGGAGCGTCTCTTCTCCAGGCTGAACACCCCAACTCTCTCAGCCTGTCCTCCCAGCAGAGCTGGTCCAGCCTCGGATCATTTCTGTGGCTCCTCTGGCCCCTCTCCAACAGGTCCGTGTGTGTCCTGTGCTGAGGACCCCAGAGCTGGACCAGCACTGCAGGTGGGGTCTCACCAGAGTGGAGCAGAGAGGCAGAATCACCTCCCTGACCTGCTGCCCACGCTCCTTGTGATGCAGCCCAGGACACCATTGGCTTCTGGGCTGCAAGCGCACATTGCCGGCTCATGTCCGATCCCTCATCCACCAGCACCCCCAAGTCCTTCTCAGCAGGGCTGCTCTCAATCCCTCATCCCCAGCCTGGATTGATACTGGGGGTTGCCCTGACCCAGGTGCACTTGTCTTGTTAAGCTTGAGGAGGGTCTTTGCTGCTGTTATTCCCCGGGAGTGTGTTGGTGCATGGAGACAGCACTGTGAAGCACTGAGACAATGCTGTGAAGGAGGCCAGCTGTGCTCTGAGGTATGCAAGCAAGCAGGTAGCAGCAGTTTGAGCTCAGGAGACAGTTCTTTCCCTCTGGTCAGCACTTGTTAGACTTTGTCTGGAGTACTGAGTCCAGTCCTGGGCTGCACTGGACAAAAAGCGTCAGTGTTTTGTAGGAGGACAACCAAGCTGCTCAGGGACTGGAGCAGGTAATAAGTGAGGAGAGGCTGCAAGCCGGATGTCTTCAGCCTTAAGAGTAGGAAGCAAGCATGTATCGCTGTTTGCAGGTAGGGTTATAGAAGATGGAACCAGACTCTTCCTGGAGATGCACAACAAAAGGGAAAGGGACACCTTTTCTTTTTCACCATGAGAATGGTCAAACATGAGAATGGGCCCATTTATTAGAGGAGATGTTTCATCTTAAATGTGAGCAGAGAATCTCTCTTTGCTCGTCAGGTCTCTCTTTGTGCACAGTGCAAAAGCCGGAGCTTTACAGGGAGTATTTAGTGTTCTGCTGAACGTGAACTGTCCCAAATGCCTGTTCCAGGGAAAGCACATGCATCTGAAACAGACCTTGCTGGTTGGAGAAGCAAGCAAAGATACAAGTACATGTGACCATGTACCACACACTTTATTTATTTCTGCACAAAAATACACATGTATGGGCACATGTAGGTAAGTCTTTGGGTTTGCTGTGTTGAAGAAAATCCTCAGTAAGCTGGATAAATTCACCTTGATCCTAGTTCAGTTTGAGGCAAAACTGCTCTTGCAGGCTTACTGCTTTGCAGGTCTCTGCGGATGAGAGAGGGGTCTGGGCACGTTTTGATGTACTGGGTGGCAGGTGCTGATGTGTTGTTAGATTGTTCCCTGCCTCTGCTTAAAAAAACTGATTCATCTGTGTTTTTTGTCTCCTCACAGCTTGAATGTTAAATTATACTGCTCACCGGTAACTAAGGAACTACTGCTGACTAGCCGGAAATACAAGTTTTGGGAGAATCACATTGTGAGTTTTTGTTTATTTTTAAGTTACAACTTTCCAGACAGTGATTCTGGGGAAGAAGCAGCTTCCCCTCAGAAATGTCTACATGTTGGTGTTGATAAAGTGTTTCAGGGCTTAAGTACCTACATCAGTATGCCTTTCCTCATTGCTTGCTGTGTAGGTTTGGTTTATTGTTCTTTACACTTTAATCTTATTTTTCCCTCCACAAAGTTTATCCTTTTCTGTCAACTTCAGCTTTAAATGTCCTCCATCTCAACAATAATAATTTGTATTGCTCCTTCATTTCCTTATCTTGTTTGTGTCTCTTTGCTCCCATCCATATTTCTTTTCCCTTTTGCTTCATTTAAAGTCTCACACTGCTTGCAGTATGTATAATCTTTTAGTTATATTATTTCCTTTTTCATTTGGGAAAGTGGACTATCTCTAACATTAAAATGTACTTAATGAGTTCACTTGATTTCCACTGTTTGGAGCCAAAATTCAAGTGAGCAGTAGTCATGTACAGGTGTGACTTGTAGTTATTTCCTTCCCTTTGCAGATACAGGTTTTGAAACTGAACACGTGTCTTTTCACAACTGTATGTACACACATCATCATGTAGTGTAAGGATTTTGCTTTCTCCCCCAAACAAGTACAGGACAGTTTTCTAGTCAAGTGGAAGGTCAAGAAGGACTTCAGGCAAGCTGAAAGTGGTTTTTTTGGGGGGGAAATTACTGCTCAGTTTCCTTAAATAGGTTGTAAGTGTTGGTCTTAAGCTCCATATCCAAAGAAACTCACGAGTGGGACCTAGGAGGCAAGTCTGAGTGAAAGAAAAAAGAGAAGTAGGGGACTTTTCTGTTCAAGGTCCTTGTTTATTTGTGAAGCTGAGGGCGAAGATAATGAGCTTTATATGAGGCCTCGAGAAATTGAAAGGTTTAATGATTCTGCATTAACATGATTCAGGGCTCTGTAAAAAAGACTCTGGACATCCCTTAGGTGCTTTGATATTTGAAGGAGCACAGTGTGCGTATGTGTCATTTTTTTCTAAGCCTGTGATCTTGGACTGGCAAAAATAAGTGGGGTGGGCTTGTGATGACTTTTTTGTTGCTATGTTGTTTTGTTGGGGTTTGTTTGTTCCTTTTTTTTTTTTTTTTTAGCTTTTGTTTGTTTGCTTCCAGTATCCCTTGAGTTTAAAAGTTTTAGAAGAACAGATGCCTTGTGGGGAGATACCTATAAGCTGTTAGGAGTTCGTATGAGCAGTAAAAAGACAGCAGGGAGTGCTGGACCTGATATCCCTGTTTGAGAAATTACTAATCTGGGAAGAAATGCCAGAGGTACCAGTGGTACAGTCTACGATGAAGCACAATTAACACAAATCAACGTAATTAGAAGAATACATAGATCTTTGCAGCTGCTGCTCCCAGGTAATAGCATGAGCTGCACAGGCCCGTATCAATAGGTGCTGGATGTCTTGTTCACAAGCTTTGTCTTACAACAAATACGCTTTCTACTCATAGCATGACTGGGAAATGAATTAGCAGCTGCTTTCATATTCACTAGACTGAAAGAAGCAATATGATGTCAGCTTCCAGACAAGTGTTTTTACAATTTCCAGTCTGGCCTTTATTTGTACGTACGGCATGAGAGGCTCTTTGAATCGCTGCTGGCTTTGACATTTAAACTATCAAAGATGAGGGGAGAACTCTGCTGGAGATATTATAATTTATGCTTATGAGGCTAAACAGTGGCTGTCAGTGAAGAGTTCTTCAGGCAGTTTAGATCTAAAACTTGACAATTGTTTCACTGCATCAGGAAATTTGAGAATTGCTGAGAAATACTGAGCATGCAGAATTTAGATCTGCCTCATGAGTTTATTCAGCTTCATAAATTTTAGACGATAAAATTAGTATTGATGTTTAAAAAATCAGCTCTTGCCAATGGTTTGAATTCTTAGTATAAGATACTTTTTGGCACACGTATCTGTGTTTCGGAGCAAGCTCTGAGTTTGGTGGTGTGGTTTCTGGTGGAGAAGCCACATGTTACCACCTTTGTGTGAGTATCAGCTGAATGGATCTCATGGAGCTGCCCAGAACTTCGTGATGCTGTGTCTTGTGAATCCATTTAGTGAAAAATCCATCAGTGAAACCCAAGGTGCTGAGGAGACCACTTGGCCGATCAGCTGGAGGTTATACCTGAGGAGACCTTCCTTTCACTTTGGCTTTTTTGGGTGAGAGAATTTTATATAAATGTTGTCTGAAACAAAGGAGAGGAAAAAAAAGAACAAGAGGATGGGAGAGGAGCCCACACAGCCGTGCTAACCTTGCAAACAGCCACAGAGCATGTACATTGCAGGAGAAGATGGCAAAATAGGGGATGAACTGCAGTCTGTCGGTAATCACGTCTACACAAGCACAGAAATTCATGTTGCATGTGATTTGTGGCCTTGCTTCTGGTAATAGGAAATAGTGAGAAGTTGTGCTGCAGCACAGAGACCTGTCAGAGGAAGATCCACTTGTGTCATCTGGCACTGGGATGGCTTGGGCTTTGCAGTCATCCAAAACCAAGGTGTATGATCCAGCCAGAAAAAACAGAGCTGTTGCTGTTAGAATTACAAGATGTTCTAGCTTTTTTAGGCACGCACATCTTGATTTGGGTATCTCCATTTGATTTTTAGACAACTTTTAGAAAACCTTTTTTCCACTGGAAATGCAAATTCATCACTTTCTACAGGAAAATGGGCTTAACTTTACAGGCCTAGCATTAGCTGCAGTGGGTGCTAAAGATGTCTAGATAATGAACACTTAGCTATAAGTATGAAACAAAATGCTCAGCAAGTCCTGCAATACATGTATTCATTTTGCTGCAGGTTGCATTGGAAGTTGAAACTCCAACTCAGATTTCTTTAGTAGATGAAACATCTGGTGAGGTAAGTTGCACACACACACATAAAGATTCATATATTTGTAATGGGCAGTAATAATGTTTAAATGAGCATGGGAAATAGATCTTACCTGTAACATGCCAAGTGGTCAAGCTATTTTTGAAATGGATGTTCTCCTTCTCTCCAAGATATGCAGCCACATGAATTCTTCTTCCCTGCTTTGTTCCTATTATCATACCGTTTATTTGGTAATGTCTTTCCATGGTATTAGTGATTTCCAGCTTACCTCTCCTGAGATTTTTTTGTTTCACCTTGAATTTCGTGACTTATTTTAACAAGCCTCAAGTGCAGGACTTAAAGGTCTGGTAGAGCATCTCCAGGCAAAGCGTATTCCAGGATGTTTCCATGGTGCTTGTTGAGCAGGAACCGAGGATATAGGACTGTCTTCTGGCTGAGTGGCTTTCATGAGCACTGTACTATATTCAGTCATCTCTTCTGGCATGACAGGGTGGTTGTTGCTCTTCAGGGCTTGTTGGAATAGGAAGAGAGCGGTGTTAAATGCTGCAAGAAGCTGTGGGGAATAATTAATGTGTTGCTTTCGTTATGTCAATGAAAGTACTGGTAGTACTTACTAAGGTGTGAAAACAATGCTATCTCTTCCAGAAAGAAGATATAGAGGTGACACTTCTCCCAGCTGGTCACTGTCCAGGATCAGTCATGTAGGTCCTTTCAATATTCTAAATGTCTCTGCTGAGAAATTTGACCTACAGAGTTCTCACCAAGTACTGGATTATTTATGATTAGAAAAAGCCAGTGAATTTAAAATTCGTACTTGCAGATAATACTGTTGTGCAGGGCCCATCAGCTGTCGTCACGGTTGGAAACCACAAACCACTGTACTCTCTGGGATTTGTCCAGATACAAGTTGTTACCTTGGTGGGGCAAATTACTTTTCCCCATGTCTATGAATAACAACTTTCTTGATTGCAACTGTTAAAAATGACTTACAGAACTGTGATTAAAAAGAAATCATCAATTTCTTAAATACGACATTAAAAAGAAGGTGCCCGGCTTCCTGTTACAGACACCGAATAGATTCCTTTGACTGCAACAGGCAGCTGTGCTACCCTCCTGGAATCTGGGAGGCTTTTGTCTTCAACTCTGACCAGGCACAGGTTATTTCCCAGACATACTCAGTCTGAATTACTTGGTTTATCTGCAATTACTCTGGAACTAAATCGAGCCCAGTTTTTCTATGACATCATATGTTAGTCACATAGACTTCCCTATGCAAGGTAAAGAATTGACGCCTGGGATTTAATGCTTTATATTGTTGAGTTTGAACAAAGTGCTTGTGTTTGTAGGTTTTTGTTTGAAGGTGACAAAGGCACAGTGCTGTACACTGGGGATTTCAGGCTTGCAAAAGGAGAAGCAGCCAGAATGGAGCTTTTGCATTCAGGGACCAGGTGAGGCTTTAGCAATTCATGGGATTTAAAAAGAATAAAAGATCTCACAGGTGTGGATCATTCAGGAATAATGTACTCTTTTTTTTCCTTATTTTTTCTTCTGTATTAAATGTATTTGTGGTCAGGCAATACCGTAGTTACAAGCCCTTTTTCACTTGCTCTTTGTAGTAAAGGGGAAGAATTGTTTTGAAGAGAGAGGAAGATATGTATCTTAGTACTGTGATGTGCTGCTCACTCTGGTATCACGTTTCTCCCTTTCAGAGTAAAAGACATCCAGAGCGTTTATTTGGACACCACTTTTTGTGACCCCAAATTTTATCATATACCAAGCAGGGTAAGTCTAAATAAGCTGTGAGAAGAAAGGCCCTTAAAGCTGCTAATTAATTAACCACCCCTTTGTTAGGGAAGTCTTGCAAGGCAATGCCTTTCTGCGTTACCAAACCACATGGCTTTGGAAGTAGCTTCAAAGACGATTCACAACATTTTCTATGCTTTCAGGAGGAATGTTTAAATGGGATCTTAGAATTAGTGCGAAGCTGGACCTCGCTGACTCCCTATCATGTTGTGTGGCTGAACTGCAAAGCTGCTTACGGATATGAATATTTGTTTATAAACCTCAGTGAGGAACTTGGAATCAAGGTAACGTTTCTGTAATTGTTGCTTTAGAATAGATCCTCAGTAATGGTTGTGGCCAGTCACGGATCTGGAAGTGGCTGTTCAGAGGACTGTTGTATGTCAAAGATGTGCATACTGTCATTAACTACACTTAAAAAGCTGCAGTTGTGCTCAAAACGAGTTAACTAATTAATTTCAGTCTGGAACATCTGGGCTCTTCAGGAAGAAGTTAATCCTCATTCTTTCAAGCTCTGTGTTTAACTCTCCCTTTTATCTCATGAGCAATAAAAGCCTTCTCATTTACACATTACATTAATAGTTAGCAGATATATTCTGAGTTTGATGAATATTCAGCCCTCTTCAGCACAAGAGTTATGTTCTGCTTTTTCTAGACATCCAAGTTACTTTTGGCTAACACTTCTCTGCTTAGATGTTATTAGTGGGTAGTAATTGTTTAAATGTCTACCAGCATTTGTTGTGAGCAGAACTACATCTGTATAGCTGCTCCAGCTGCAGTTTGGCAAACATATTGGCCTAATTAAAGAGTAAACTCTGCCTTTCTCCAGGTGCACGTGAACAAACTAGATATGTTCAGAAACATGCCAGACATCCTCTACCACGTTACTACAGATCGACACACTCAGATTCACGCCTGTCGACATCCTCGGGTGTGTATCATTTTGCAAAGCCTCTGCTCACTCTTGCTGTGAAAGACTGGTTGTAGGTGCTAATGTTTTGGTCGTGTTGTGCTAATGAAGACTTGGAGCAAATGGTGGCTTAACAGAAAAAAGAGTGAGCGCTGTAGTTAGTGGGTTGAAATTTAAAACAAGAAAAGAAAAAAAAAAGGAAAAAAGAGAAAAATATATTAGTGTCGAGGGTTTAGATTGCAGGGTGACAGTAACACCGTGGCAGATGTATTGTTAACATCCTCTCCCCCACGCTTCCCCTTTTTGCCCCTTGCTCTCCCCCCTTCCCACTCAGGACAGGCGATCGGGAGGGAAAGAAGGACAGAGAGAAGAGAGTTGGAAAAACTAAAAATGTTTTACTAATGCTACTGATAAGAACAGAGAAAATAATACAAAATATACAAAACCAATCTTGAAAGTCTCAGCAACTGCAGAGCCAGCACCCAAAGTCCTGGACTGGACTCTGCAGCCAGCCGGAGCTGGATTCAGTCTCTCACTAGGCCTCAGTTCACAGGGACAACCAGGAAGGTCCTCTCCTAATGTTGGCCATAAGCAGAAGGGACAAAAAAAGGGACAAGATCCTCGTGATCTCCCACTTTTATATGAAGTATTCACGTGAATGGAATGTTATACACAGTTGGTCAGTTTCTTGGTCACCTGTTTCTCGTTGTCCCTCTTGTGAGATGTCCATCCATGCTTATCAATAACTTCGCATTCCATTGCTAGGCTTACCAAAACATGTATCTGGTTCTCCAAGAAAATGCAGTTAACATGAAAGCTTCAGCTGACAGGCAAATTCACTAAAAGAGAAACTTGTTTTTTAACAAAACCAGGACAATTAGCTGATCTAGGAATAGTTCAATTGTATTTGAAACTTGAAGAGTGTATTTTTAAATTAAGATGGACCAGCAGCAGATTAGATCAGTCAGGTATTATCGATTTAAATATATCAAAAGCAGCTCAGATGATGCCTCCTGCAGCCATGCACTGTGTGCTTGTAGTGTGAGGCCTTCCCTTTCCAGGATGTCTGTCAGGCTGAAGGCTCCAGCTCAGAGCAGCGCAGGTTGAACTGGAGATGGCACCTTGGGGCATCGGTTTCTAGGATTTGCTTTGTCAAGCTGCACTCTGGAAGCGAGACGTGACAAGAGAGTGTTTCAAAGGAGGTGGAAGCAAGATGAAAGCTTTGTCTGGCTAGATGCTGTGTTGCTCAGATTCTGGGGGAAAAAAAGGTCAGAATTACACTTCATTTTATGTTGCATTTGACAGGACGAGGAGTACTTGCGAGGGAACAGGCTGCCCTGTGGGATGACTTGCCAAAATGGAACTCCCTTGCACATAATCAGCATCAAACCCTCCACTATGTGGTTTGGAGAAAGGATCAAGAGAACCAACGTAATAGTGAGGTGAGCATCTGGGCTGTGCAGAATCCTGTTGTTTCAAGTGTGAATCTTGCCTGATGCTGCTATAAATGAATCTCAAAATGGACTTTTTAAGAGTAGGTTGTGCTTGCCTGTTGACGGGGCATGAAGAGCCGTAACCTAATTTTTGTGCCTGCTCCTTTTTTTTTAGGACTGGGGAGACGACATACAGAGCTTGTTTCTCTTTCCACTCTTCGTACAGTGAGGTTTGTATACTTGTAGTACTAAGTCTACATTGATAGAAAAAATTAAAGGAGTTTTGATTATTTTGGAGTGGATGACATGACTTATCACAATTGAAAAAAATCTTTTCAGTAATAAGACATAAGGGGATAGGAAGTTCTGGATGCTGAAGACAGAGAAGTCTGTTTTAATATAGCTGCAGCAGAACATGTCAAAGTAGGGCAGGATCACAAGGTCATTTTTTATTCTTTCTTCTCAAAGAATTGGTCACTGCTACAGTTGTTTTGACTGCCTTTCTATTTTAGATCACCGTGTAACTACACAATGCTGAAAGCTTTGGATTTTAGTTTTCACTACATTGTTTATCTGCTGTGACTCAGTTTTGGGTGGGTTTGCCTTCTTTTCCCTGCCCACACACTTAAACAGAATTTTCTCCCATCATAGCTGCTGCTGTTACTCCTCTTTCTATGTTAAAGTCTAAATAAAAATTGGTCATGGCAGCATCCTGTCCAGAATCACACACTTTAATTTAGTGACTCGATCCAGTTCTTAAAATACTTCCCTCTCCTAAGAAACTGAACTGGATCAGTGCTAACAACCTGTACCAAAGCCTCACACGTAAAACATGGAGCTTGTTCAGAGCCCTAGGAAGGCAGTCCTGTTTTTAAGATCCTGGTTAAGTTTTAATTTGCTCTGCCATACAGAATTTTAAATGGAGGTACTAGGATAGGCAGAATGTTGGGGGGTAATAGACTCGTACCTCCGCATGGAAAAGCAGATGGGTCCTCCTGGTCTGTGTTTTCAGTGCTCGGCGCTGGTAAAGCCTCAGCTGGAGTGGCGTGCCCCTAACTGGACACAATTCTTCAAGACAGTGTCTGGAAAGCATCTAGAAATCAACAGAGTAAGGCTTGGAAAAAGTGACGTGTTTTGTGATAAAGGGTTTTTGTAGTGGACTGAAGGAAGAGTTTAGGGGAAGTCTTTGAGGAAGAAAATACCTGATCTGCACAACTAAGGACTTGACATCCAGGAAGAAAAACACAGGTCTGAAAAGTTGTAGAGCGGTAAGGACAGGGAAGCACTGGATCACATTCCCTAGGAATGGGTCGCCTTTCTGTCAGAGACAGTGATGCTCCGTGTAGTGTTGGTAAATGTGAGGTGATTAGGTGAGACAGAGTTCTCCGCATCGTTTCAGACCTGTTTTCTTATTACAGAGCTGTCCACTTTGATTGAGTTTGGCTCATGGGTCACGCTGGTCTTTACATGAGACAACTGGTAGTGCTTGTTGTGGGTGTGCTCTGATCAGTGCTGCCATGCAGTGCAATTATTAACTTGGTGTAAGTTAAACCGCTGCTTCTTTTCTTCAATTTAGATCAAAGATTTCCTGAGCTATATCCGTCCCGTGAATGTGTATCCCAATGTACCGCCAGTGGGTGGGACAGAGGACAAAGTTATGGAAATGTAAGTGACAAGTGGCTGCTGAATGGAGGTGTCCCTCCTGCATCCCAGCCTCTCGAGCAGCCCACTGCCTTTTGCTTTACTTGTCCGATAGTTCAGATTTCTTTTTTCCCATATTCAGTGCTGCAAACTTCAGCTTTCTGAAGAACTTTTGTATGTTGTGCTAAGTCTGAGGGTTTGTATTCCACACACTACTTCTGTTTCTGTATAGAGGCTTTTCTGCTGTTAAACTCTATCTGAATATACCTTTATCTCACTTTATTCTGTGACCTATTTCTATTTGTCATTGCTACTTCTTGGAAGTTTCTTTTAAAGAGGGTTTCTCTGGGGACTTGAACTCCTCAGCTCTGCACAGCATCACAGAGGCCTCTGTACTCTTGTGCTGTTACAGATGTTGGCAGCTTAGAAAGCGCAGGAGAGCAACGGTGTCACTCGGTCTGAATAAAATGAGGACTTGATTCTTTGTTCCTTTTACTTGTCCCCCTTAAAAAGGAGACACCTTACAGTTATTGAATAAAACTGCAGAGTTTGAACACTTCCATCTTGTCTTCTCTAAGCAAGGCACTAAAAATGTACATGTTTTAAGTTAAACATATAGAAATGACAGATTCCTACCTTTAAACTCACCAAGGAATTAAGCACTTTTCCCTACCTATTGCTGCCTTCAACAATTCCACTGCAGTGCCTGTGAAAGGCATGAAACAGTGTACTTAGCAGATACCTTCAGGAACTTCATCTGAGTTACAAAAATTAATTGCTTCTCTTATTGACCTCAGATTAAAGCCATTATGCAGGTCGTACAGGAGAAACTTGGAACCCAGGTACAAGCCCTTAGGAACACTGAAGAGAGTCCACAAGAGAGAGTTATCTGACACAGGTAAAGATTCTGCTGCTGCTACTTGGCTTTAAATGAAAGTCTGAGACCAAGCAGAGGTGCCAAAAGCCACAGTGTTCACTGTAGTCTGTCTGTTCAAAGGGACATTTAGAAAGAAGAAATAGAAATTAAATTAACTTAGGTTTTAGGAGGGTGAGAGAGCACTTGTTTGCAGTCTTAAAATGTACTTAACCCTTTAAGTTTCTGGAAGAATCCAATTTGAGAGTCCTAGACCATCCCTAGTAAAGCTGATCATAATGCAGCTTTACTTGCATCACCTCCTGTGTTGTGGGGGACAGAGTGGTGTATCAGTGCAATCGCTCCTCTTCTTTGTCTCAAACTGCTGGCTTTTCAGCACACAGTAGCTTTTTTAAAATTTATGATGCTAAATGGATGCTTGTACATAGCCTCTGGAAAGCCACTTAGGCACTAGAAGACAACGTCGGGCCTGATGCTTTCTCTTTGGCTATTTCTGAAGTGTCAAGTGTGCGAGGGTGATGTAGTCCTGGCAAAAAAAGTCAGAGGTCACAATAACTGTGTCTGTCAGTGCTACGTCTGATCTGCTGTAGGTGACACGGGGGATGACAACTGGCAGTGTCCCTGGCAGGCACCGTGCTGGACCACGCAAAGCAAACACTGTCAATAAGGTCCTGCTAAGTCTGCGTCTGGGTTAAACAGCTTTTTTTCTCTCTTCCTACTAAATGTTTTTTTATTAAAACTTTGCTCTCAATAGAATTTTATCAGGGATCTGGACTTCTGTAAAGTCTTTTGATTATCCTGTTCTTTTCTTGACAGATGAAGATGATCTCTTCGATTCAGAATTAACTTCTGCAAGGCCTAAGATTCCAAAACTGCAGAGAGAAGAGAGCAGGCCCCCCAACACAGGACATTCTGAAAATGCTGAAGAAAACATTAATGAGAGCACAGAAAGTTACAAAGCGACCGCAGCTAACACCTCCCTCAAGGTAGACTTCATGGACTGTGAGGAATCAAATGATGACGATGATAACGACGAAGAAGAAGAATCTGAAATTAATACAGTTGAAGATTTTTCCCATGAGCCAGATGCCACTTGCACATCAAATTTCAACAGAATAATGAGCGACCAACAGGATGGTGACATCCCTTGCTGGGATGCATTTTTTAAGTGTAACAAACTAGAAGAAAGCTCTGAAAACGAGGACAACTTCCCGTCTTCAGCAGATGCTGGTGGGTCCCAGCCACTCTTCAGCGATTCGGATGGAGTGAGTGATTCAACACACATCTCCTCCCAAAATTCTTCTCAGTCGACACACATATCTGAGCAGGGGAGCCAGGGCTGGGACAGCCAAATGGACACGGTGCTCATCACCTCCCAAGAGAGAAACGCCTTGGACTGGAGCTGCTTGGGCAGAGGTGGGAGCAGAGCAGTTGCTTCTGTCCCACAGGAGGCTGCCAAAGACACTCAACCTGACAACAGCAGGTGGAAGCCACTGAGCCAAGACAGATCTTGTGCCTATGATGGTGCCCATGACTTGAAAAGCAAAGACACTGGGGATGTAGAAGCTGGGGCTGCTCACGTTCAAGATGTGCTGGTGGAAATAAGTGACAACCCCAGGACTCCTGATCTAGAACTGAGGAGGGACTCTCAGAGCTCCTCTGACTTTGAAATTCCCTCAACTCCTGATGCCGAAGTGCCTCAGCCAGACAAACTGCACAGTTTATATAAGAAGCTGGCAGCAGGTGAAAGCATTCTCAAGGAGAAAAAAGTCTCCTGAACATAAGTATAGCTGATTACATTACAATGACAAATACTTGAATTTGTTTATTAAGCCTAGAATTATTTTTAGTGCCAATTACTATCTGCAGCTATTCCTGTGTTTTTTTCAGAACTGTGTTATTGTCAGAATGAGGAATTCGCAGCCTGTGTAACTTCACTCTTCCTTCTATGAAATACTGAGAAGTAATTACTCCTAGGAGGAACTGTAAAAGCCTTTTGCTTCCCAGGGTTCAGTTCCCCAGGACAAAAAAATTGGACCACAACAAAACTAAGGGTAAAACACTAAATGAAATTTAGTGTTTGTTTATCATGAGCTCTAGGAGTTTGTCTTTGAGATACATATACATATATATATACATATATATGTGATTTCAGGTTTTAATGAAATATCACATTTTTATCTGCAGGGAGAGACATGATATCTTTCATTTCAGCCATGCAAACAATGCAGTAGTTGCACTTCAACATTAATCCTGAGTTTCCACTGCAGTTGTTTTAAATACAACTGCAGAAGATATTGGAGAATCATGGAGAAATTTTTATTAAAAAAACCCAAAACCCATTGTTCTTTTCAAGCAGTCTCTCTTTACACTGAGCAAGTGTCATCATCCGATTTTAACTCCCGAATGAGGTACTATACACCACTGTCTTGTGGTTTGTATCTAACTCATTGCAAACAGCTTTTCATCAATTCCTCTGTGTTTTGGTTTGTTCTGAATTGTTTTTCAGAACAACTTACTTAAAAATAAAATCCTGTGGTGTGTGTGTTCTAAAGCCCCCAGCTTTACTAAACTCTTTGCCAAAATTCTTAGCTTCTTAAATGGAAATGTAATTCAGGTTTTTGTTAAACTGCAGTGCCTACAAAAGTGCCAAAACAGCAGAAGTCATCTAAAAATCTGAGGTTTCCCATCCAGGTGGTCTTAAGTCCCCAAAAATGAATCAGACTTTGAGTGTGACAGCTCTCCCCCTGCCCATGTCTCCTGTCTTTCTGCCATCTTCAGCAACACATGAATATGAAACCAGGCAGCATTCTACTAGTGGCAACAGTGGTAGGAGAGGGAAAGAAGAAGAAAAATTGCCATAATCTACATATGGTTTTAAGGATATCCGTGTTTCTCCACTGTTACTGTGCCCTCTCCATTCCTGGGGTTTGTCAATATAATTTTCAACTGTGGCCTATCAATATTTTTTTTTGGCAAGCTTGAGTGAGTGAAACTGCTGTTGTAACTACCTCTGGGAATAAAAAACAGAGCAGAAGTTCTTCTGTTGGCTTGTTTCCTTAACTGTGCTATATATATTCATTCAGGGCTGCGTCTACAGTGTGCTTAAATATACAGGAACCCTGTCTGCTTTAGACAAGTCAAGAGTGTGAATTTATACCAGTTCTTATCAGCCGTAAACTGAATAGGAAACACACGACTTCCTCATGATCGCTCTGCTACGGTCTTTACAGTGCTAGAAAACTTGGGTACAGGGCAGGAATTAAGAAGTTGCAGTCTTAAAGCAAATTCTGCAGCTAATTTTGACAAGCTAAAATATATTATTTTTTGGTTAAGAATGACAACAACAAGCAAAAAACTAAATTTAATTTATTTTATCAAAAACTATAGGAAGGTAGCGATACTAGAGATCACACATTATGAAAAGAAAATGTTCCTGAGCTTATAAACTGCATATTCTACTGTACACAGTCCTAAAACATACATTAGAAATAACCAAAGGATCGACTTACTTAACTTTGAGATTAAATAAATAGACAATAGCTTTTCTTACAGGTGATCTTGCAGATTTAGTTTTGCTACCAAAACAAAAACAAAACAACCCAGCACAAAAAGAACAGCTGAAGGACAGATCACAGGTTACCAGTCTCTAAGAAGTGCATATACACAACTGAACCGGTGGCCATGATGGTGCTAACAGACCACAAAACCAAAGGCAGAAGCGCGGCTGGTTTAGGCTGCTTACGAAACTGCAAATAGCTTTTTCTCCTTTTCTAATTTGGCAACTTTCCTCCAAACTCATAAAAACAGCAAAAGGAGTTTTTAAAAGTGACACAGTGTCCCTTTAAGCTAATTGACTGCAATCCAAATGCATTGTGAATATGTAAATAGAAAATACTGTTGAAGGCTCTAAATTGGAAACTGGATACATGGAGTTACTTCAGATAAATACTAAGTGCTGTTACCTCCCAGAACAGAAATTAATGGTCCTTTATTTATCATGCAAGAGGTAACACACATCTCAAAGAACAGCAGTGTCATTCCAGTGCTGGTGGTAACATACGCTGCCTTGGGAAAGAGGCAGATACTGAACTCCAGTACAACTAATAAGACTTATTTTTTTAAAATGCATTTACTTGCAATTTTTAAATGAAACGGGGCATGGACACAGACAAAAAGAGTGTCGAACCAGCCCTGTGTCATCCCGTACACGAGAGGCCAGAGAAATCGATTTGGTAAGGAATCCATTTCTTGCCACAGACACTCTCAGCATCCTGTACCCACAGGGAACCTGCAGCGGATTAAGGAGCTGGAGACTGCAGATCTCCCCCGATGGAACGCATTGCCGAGTCAGGCTACATGCAAGAGAAAGCACTAATGACTCCAAATGATGTAAGATCATCTACAGTTTGCTAATATTAAAGCTCCACATTCCACTTTGACTTTACATATATTAAAAAAGAAATCATTGGGGATGTGGCATGATAAAAATAGACTAGATTCCGCATTTATCCAAGTGTGTGGATGCAGGTGAGCCTGGTAATGTCAAATACTTTAAAATCTAAGCAAACTTTCTCCATTAAACAATATAAAGTATCTATTTCAACACTTTGTAGATTACAAAACTTACACAGCACTTTCAATGGCCCCCACTCTTCAACCCAACCATGAAGCCAATTTTGGCCAGTAGCATATAAAAACTTCGCTTTCCGCCAAAGAGCCAGATCTTAAGTGCAAATGCAACTGTGCTTAATAAACAAACAACCTGTACTATCCTTTGAAACACTCTTCTTGGAGTGCTAGTAGTTAAGATGGAATTTAAGGCATTTGTTAACAAATTAGGTAAACGCTTATATGCTGGGTACTTGACTTCATTCACCTGAGCCAACAGCTGTGCACCTTATAAAGGTAACAAGCTGACCTATGATACATAGCTAGCAGCCAATTCGGAAGCATCCATTTATGGAGCAACATTTTTCTGCCCCACCCTGTCAACATTTACATGATTTGTAAGCGATATGCAAGTTTTACAAGCATTTAACTCCATGAGAATAAAGCACTTTAGTCACCCCTGGAGTTTGGACCTTGGCTGTAACTTCACTCATAACCTGCCTCAACTGCTCTTCAGCATTTTTTGGAGCCAAGCAAAACTTCACATACAGATCGAGACAACTTTAGGGTATCAGGAAAAGAAATTCAAGACGACTCAAGCAGCTGAAGAACAGTACATTTCTCAGGCTTTACATTCAAGAACATCTTAAGGTCTACAGCAAACAGGTAAAGTCCCTCCTAGTCTAACTTCACTGAAGTTAACGTTTTTGCAACAAGAAAAAACAGGCCTAGTATCTGAAAAGTCTGTCACTAGGTAAAAAAAGTCACAGTATGTAAAAACTTAATCAATATTGTGAATACAAATAAACTCCAAGGGTATTTTTGCACCTAACGGATAACTGAGCATACCTCCACAACGCATCAGCTTTGTTAGACGACAGGCTGCTCTCCCTATTCTTTTGCTACCTATTTCCAAACTGTAGCCAGTAATTTGTTTCAGCAATGTCTGCCGAATTTCTGCAATGAAAGCAAACAACTTATGTTACATATTTACAAATGCTCTGTAGAACTGCAGACCGCCTACAGCATGCTAACTAAAAATCAATTTAAAAAAAATTGTAAAACTTGTAAATAACACAACATCAGCTAAAAACATTCGAGACCTCAATCTTATATCTAGAATCTGTGAAAACCATTTGCTTTACTTGCATGGAGTTCAATGGATATTTTATGATTTGCATTCCTGCGAACCTTCATTTAGACAGTGCGATGGCTGTCCTTTATTTTTCACCCCAGTGCCATAAATGTTATTGCTAATGTCTTGAAGCTTTTCTTTATACAACAAAAAAAAGGCAAAAGAACAGTTGGCTATAATTTAGGATTCAAATCAAATGTCTCCAACACTTTTCAAGGTATAGAAAATATGTAACATTATTTTATCCCACTGAAACCAGCTCCTAGAAGGCCTACGGCTGTAAGCTCGCAATCAAATATTCAAATCAAGGTACATTTTAAAGAGTTTTCTTAAAACACATTTTGCTGCTTCCTACATAACAGTTCAAGAAAAATCAATTTTTAATCCCCATTTTCAGTTTTGTATTTGCCTGAAACATGACATCTCTTTCTTTGGCCAATGTCATTTCAGTTACAAATATAATGCTTTTTTCAGTGTACTTATTAGATGTAAGAATACTTGAACATCTGTGTGTATGAAGAGTCTTCTTAAAACACATTTAAAAGAGAACAAAGTATTTGTGACTTTGGATACCCGCACTCAGTTGAGATAACCTCTGCAACACACCGCTCCGCATTTACAGACTGTTCTGATCCTCTTTCTGGATGGGCTGAGACTATCAGCAGAGTCTGAAGTCAGATCTATTGAACCTGTGACACAGAAAAATACAAATCAGGATGCTTTAAAAGACAGATTGAAACCACACCAGGTATTCAAATGGCTTCAAAAAGCCACCACCCCAGTTCTTAAAAGAAATGTGTGTAAAGCTCTACTCAAATTCTACCGACACCCATGTTACAACTGCTTACACAACACCTAATGGACAGAATCCAAATCTTAAACTTGGACCTCGTACCCTCAGGTCTGTATCCACACTGGGCAGCTGGGAGCACCGCCTGCCTTGTACGTTAGTGGCACAGATAACACAAAAAAAGAGGAGTTTTAAGGGCCAAAGTAAGATCAGTTTGTCAGGACTTAAAGAGCTTCCACAAGAATGAGGTACAGCTCTGGAGTGTAGAGATGCTTCCCTGAACATAAAACAGCAGGGCAAACAGTACGTTGCTGTTGTGGATAAATGGTTTGCACGTAAAGTCTGACACACACACAACACCCCTGCCAGCAAACCTCAGTAATTTTTTATTGTACTGGGAAAAAAAAAAGTAGTCATAGAGTGGTGTGGGTTGGAAGGGACCTTTGAAGATCATCTCAGCCCATTCCCCTGCCATGGGCAGGGACATCTTTCAATAGGTCAGGTTGCTCAGAGCCCTGTCCAGCCTGGCCTTGAACACTGAACGGAAGATCAAAGAATCATCAAATGGCCCAGGTTGGAAGGGATCTCAAAGGATCATCTGGTCCAACCTCTCCTGGGAAAGGGAACCTAGATGAGGTTATTTAGCACTCTGTCCAATCTCATCTTGGAAACCTCCAACGATGGAGACTCTACCACCTCCCTCAAGAGGCTGTTCTTTCTTAATTAATAAAGAGCCAATAGTATTTCACCAAAATCACTATTTCCTGAAGTCTCTGCATAACGATCAATGTATCCAACCCAACAAAACAATAGTAAACTTTGGACTGTCCTCTACATCTTTACTACAGGACCTACACCCACCAGAATTCAGCGACAAACCTCTGGTGCCTTAGACCACTATCTTTGTAACTATCACTAGCAGATTGTTTGGAAAGCAGTTTACCAGAAATGCCAATTTGAATAAAGGAAAGCTGTTTTTAATGGTAGCCTGACCATTCTTTTGAGCACTCTTGTGACAAATCTTCAAAATAATTTGCCTCACCAGACATTTCAGCCACAATCCCTTGCTGTTGAGCTAAGGGCGCTGAAGGAGATAACGTACTAGAGGTGCGCACAAAAGCTCCTGGGTGCACTCTGTCTGCACCACACATCGATGTTCTAGAATCCACAGAGCTGCGTTAGGGAGAAGCAGGGCCTGACCTAAAATGCTATAATCAGTCAAGCTGCAACAAAACCCAACAGCGCCCCAAACCTCCTGCAAACACAGTTTCAAAATCTGCTCACCTTTCATCTGGTAGTCGAAGGTTAGCTCTTCTCCAGCCTTGATGGTTCGTGTAGAAAACAGCGCTATTCGAGGAAGACGCAAGTCGAGGTTATCGATAAACACATTGAAGACTTGAAGATTTGGATCACACTGTAAGGCAAAAATTAATGTAGTTTCTGTTACAAAAAAATGCACGCTAAGTTTCACTGAAGTGTTTCAGTAGAGGAAGGTCACAGGAAAGGAAGAACTGGTTCTTCTCCCAGGGACAGAAGCCTGAAATGATCTTCTGAAGTCAACAAATTATGTTCTTGAAATAGCATTAAAGGAGAACACTCATAGCTTAGTCAAGGCCTTTCAAGAGAGCGACCTTTACACAGTTTGTTGACTACACTAACGTGTAACAGCTTTTTCTTTTAAAAAAAAAGATAGCTTCAAAAAGATGACAAAGCAATTAAAGCTACATTCAGAGGTTAGTATTTACCTACAAAACCCACAAAAAGAATTCAAGTTGAAAAAAAACCCCACAACCTAGTGTTTCAAGCCACACAAATGCTCATTATTCCGTATTTCCAGGCTAGAAATACTTTCAAACTATGCATAAATTTCTATTTTCAGTTGCAAACCTACTTGGCTTCCAAATTATCTGCTATGGGTTGGGAAGCAGGAGGAGGACCAAGGACACTAAACGGGAACTAGAAACCACTTTATCATTTTTTCTGGATTAAGTGTCAGAAGTCACCGAGACAGTTTGTTAAACTCTGCATGTTTTTTAGTCTGGAACAGTAATATTCCCTTGTTAAGGAATCAGAAGTGAAGTCAGATATTTAACTTTACACTGAAGAGTGAGAATACTTCACTCCCATTTCCGAAAGTGAAGAACAATTGGCATTAAAACTCTTCTTTATCCTTCTCCCTGGCAAGTCCACATAAAATACAAACATCATCAGCTCACACATGTGAAGATATTAATCTACTGTATTTGTAGAATGCTGACTACGTACCTCACAAACATTACATCAGTCAGAAATAATAACTTTTAGTTCAGGAATCTTTACAACCGCAGTTCAGCCTTCTCGCTTTAGGTACTTCAGTTGAACAGGAAACAAAACACTACAAAAATTTCCTGTTTAAAATTTACTTTTGAGTTGTCTTTCAAGTTTAGATTTAGGAGGGAAAAAATATCAAAGAAAGCACAGGGATTTTCATTTTTTCCTCTACCAGTGTTTGTAGGATGAAAATAATGCATTAATTCCTTTCGTCTTTGACTCCTCACTGATGTTATGAAGAACTTCTCGCATATTAGGTCTTTTAGTTACGTGGAAAACCAACCCTATTTTAATTGTCTAAAACTAGCAGATTCAGTAACAACCTCATTCCTATCAAATACCCACTTTGGGTACCATCTCATTCCCAGATTTTTGTAGGTATTCTTACTCTGAGTAAGGTTAATTGTTCCGTTCTATTTATTCTATCATCTATTTATCATGTCATCTCATTGACTGGGCTGTGCTGACAGGAAACAGACTACTTCAGAAAAAACTGTGAATATGGTAGGAAAATGTTTACAATAGGAGAAGATATTTCTGGCACAATTAGGATAATTTTCCAAACTCCTAGTATACAAAACAAGGTCTTACACTGTGATTGACAAAGTGGGACACATTTCCATATCGAGCTGCATCGACTGTAAATTCATCTGAGTCATAGTCCAAATCAAACAAGTATGTATTTCCCTGGTTGTCGTAGAGTTGGCCTCGTCTCTCTGCCTCCTCACTTGTAATCACCTAGAAAAAAGAGAAAAAAGAAACAACCTGCATCATATTATTAACGATTACTAAATTAAAACAAAAATCACAATCAAATTAGAAAAATCTAGTTAGTATAAAAATACCACATTTTCTTCTTGATGTTGAAATAGCATTCCATCTCTAATGAAGAATACATACATACAGCTAGATTAATTAGTGGCTTAGACTTCTCTGGATGCAATTTGTCTACAGCTGAGAAATGACACTGCCTTGTCTCCAGAAAAATACCAGCACCTTCTATGAAGAATTTTAATGATGACAGATACAATCAGCTGTTTCTACTTGAAGTTTCCATACACAGTTTTTTCATTAGACCCAGAAAGCCTTGTTTACGTCACGTAAAATAAAGTTTCAACTTTCTCCCTTTGCAGAGACAAAGATCAACAAGTACCAGTCTTTACAACCCAGTCACATTTACAGTCCAGTATTCATCTCCATCTTCCCCAAAAGCATCTCATCCTGTTATTTTTGATTGCAGTGAAAGATCCTATTCATAATAATTTAGACAGAT
Source organism: Patagioenas fasciata (assembly GCF_037038585.1). NCBI lineage: Eukaryota > Metazoa > Chordata > Aves > Columbiformes > Columbidae > Patagioenas > Patagioenas fasciata. The sequence goes on from NC_092520.1 coordinate 207,339,513, forward strand.
ACATCACCAAGCTGAATCAATGCAATTAGTCTAGTATGTACTAACACAAGGTAGAAATCCAGAAACTCCCCAAAGGAAGACAACAACTACAGTCACTTTTGACAGAAGCAACAGCTTAAACAGCTTCATCTGCAGCCTGTTATGTTAAATATAATCAGTTGTGCAGGCTCAGTAAAGAAATCACAATTTGGCAGCAAGACATACAAAATGTGGTGGAACTGGGCAAAAAAATAACCATCTAAAATCCTTCTGACAGATCAGAGTTGAGAACTTATTTAGCAGTAGCGAATAAGTAGATTCAGGTGAAAGGGTAAACACACGCTCTTTCCTTTGAGCAACAAAAGTACATCATCATCTTTCCGCATTAATCCCTCTGAATAACTGATCTCTTGCATGTTTACAAGAAAGATATGAACATACACAGTTAAAAGATTTGGGGCAAGAAGCATGGAAGAAATACAACGAAGACCATAATAATTTGTATGAAGGGATAGAAGAAATTATTTTGAGCCACCTTAGCAGCAAGGTAGATTTGTGGCAGGAATACAACTGAATCAACTGGATCCAAGGGGGTGCCAGGAGCTATCGATGTAAAGAGTCTTGAAGCACAACAGAGGCTGGACCAGATAAACGCAGGGTAATAAAAAGTAAAAATAAAACCAACACCTTGAGAGTAACTCAAAGTCTATATTTTATGGCATGAAAGTTCTGTTTGAAATAGTATGAGATTGAGTAAACAAATAACATCCATACTACAAGTCTTATTATTGCTGTTCATCAAAAGTACTAAATATGTTTGAAAATATTACCTTAAAAGTTCAGACAAAACAGAAAAGGGACTGAGAGACTGGGTGGGGAGCTTGGTAAGAAATGTGCCTGGGGAGCAGCAAGATCTACAATAAAGATGATCAGTGAAGAATGAATATAAAAGAAAAGATAGACCTGCCTTTAGATACATCATTACGGCACATATCTAAAATAATTGTTTAGTGACACATAAGATAAGCATTCTCTTTACAATCAACCTTTTACAATTGCTCTGGAATGGAGGAATGTTCTGGACAACATAATTTTGCTGTCATCTTGAATGTCTATTTACTGTATTTCTCTACTCAAAACTAGACTTACCAATTATATAGTAGAAGGCAAGAAGCATTACAAACTGAGAGAAAGCTCATCAAGATTTTCTCCAACGTAACCTTTATTGTCAATAATTAATCCATATGCCATAAATACATACCTCTCCAACATACTCCATCACAAAACTGTTGGTTTTAATCTCCTGGAGGGTTTTTACTCCCCAACCACGGCCATTGTTAGTTCTGAAGATGCACAGAGAATACGGTGTACCTTTCTGTACTATCCTATTAGGGCAGTTAGGCCCACACCTACAAAACGAATTGCACTCATAGATGGGCAAACCAGGCTGGATTTTCAACTTCTTTCTTTTATTGTAAGCCAAAATAAATCCAGCCTCCTTTGGACAGCACTTCTCAGCAGGGCAGTCAGTGCATTCACAGCCAGTCGTTATTCCATTTATTACATTTATTCCCGGAGCAGGTTTATATTCATTAATGTAGTAGAAGTCTAAAGGAGGGCCTTCAAGATCCACAGTGTTTTCTACCAGAATCATTGCTTTATGATTCTTTTTCCTGTTGAGTTCTTCTTTCCATCTCTGCAGAGCTATTCTTTGCTTAGCCTTCTTTACAATGTAATCTGCAACCGCAGGTTTCAAAGCTTTAACATGGTTTCTCACTTTCAGTGCTTTGCCTTCTCTCACCCGAGACAAGTATTCATTCTTGTCACTAAGAAAGTTCTGAAGGAGCAATGGGCATTTCAGATTTTTCTGAGGTTCCCAAGTATTTGAAGATTCTGGCCATCCTTTCCATTTCACAAGATAGTATTCTGTGCCCTTGAAATACAGAAACAGATACAGATTTAGCCATATTTCATTTTGCTGAAATTCAGCATCAGAGGCCCTATGGACAAACACAAGAGCTCTGGAGTTAAGAAATGGAACACAGTGCAGATGGTCTTCATGTTCCCATAACAATTACAAATGGGGAGAAAGAGAAAAATTAGGATTTGCGTTTGCAGATTAACATCATCATAGAAAGGTTTGGGTTGGAAGAGACCTTAAGGATCATCTAGTCCAACCCCCTGCCATGGGCAGCGACACTTTCCACTGGACCAGGTTGCTCAGAGCCCCGTCCAGCCTGGCCTTGAACACCTCCAGGGATGGGGCATCCACAGCTTCTCTGGGCAGCCTGTGCCACTGTCTCACCACCCTCATGGTGAAGAATTTCTTCCTTATACCTAATCTAAATCTACCCTCTTTCAGTTTAAAGCTATTACCCCTTGTCCTATCACTACATGCCCTCTCCAGCGTTCAAACAGCTTTTCCAACTTATACCACAAGTTTGGATACTTTTTATATCATATCTAGGGGCAAAGAAATAAACAGCTGGGATGAACTCTGATCGCTAACAGAATAACTGGAGGAGGCTTGTTTGCTAAAGCAGTTACGGAAGTTATGCTAACGAGTTGCGTGACTCGTATGCAGGAGCAGATTGTGGTTGTATAGCATATGGAACAAAAAAAAATTCTAAACTTAACAAAAAAAATCTCTAAAAAAGTCATATCAACCATCCTCCCAAAGAAGTAACCCATTCAAAACACGTAATTTTGCATTTATAGTCAAGAAGCATATATTTTGTACTTGTTTTAAGAAGGTCAAATAACTGTAACAAGGCCAAATCCTGAGACTGAATTCCACTGGCATGATCAAGCCGCAGGAATTCAGTTGCAGAACGTGGCCCTAACTGCTCATGAGACTACAACAGTCAACACAGAAATATAGACTGTTACCTGCAAATAAAGGAGAAGCATCGTAATACATACCAAGCTACAGCCTAAAAGCATCAGCATTTTGGTTTACTTTTAGATATGCAAAGGAGAAACATTTAATATTCTAACATCTCCGTAATTTCAGAAAAAGCCCTTCCTTCAACATACTGAAAGCAGTTGTTACACCACTTTCTGTTTACAGTTCAAAGATTAAAAGAAGTTTCATTTAATGTCAGCAAGAGCTTCGTCCTCACAGACTGCTGCTTCATGTCATGAGCAAAACTACCTTTGGCTCACTTCCAAATTTCAGCTGAAAGAGTGATCAAATTGGTCTGTGTTTCTCTTACCTCTTCTACCTTGTAGTCACACAAATACTCCACCTCATAACTCTTTAGACTCCTGTTGGTGATTCCAATGGATTTACATCTGAGATTTTCCTTCCTACATAATTCTTGGAGGGTCTCAAGTGAAGCTAGACATGGCACATACCAGGCTACAATAAGAAAATTGGTAAAGAATCCTATTTAATGTCTCAGCTAAATTTAAATCATTACGCCTTATCCCAGAGTCCCCGCATTATTTGTGACAGTCCACAAGTCTTGCACAGCTACAGCATCTCACAAACTCAACCCTAACAGGCAAAGCAGAAAATGTCAACAATTCCCTTCCTGCACCTTTATTTTGTAGAGTACGTATATCTATAAAGAACGGATATTTTGGAGGGCAGAGACTTCCACAGGTGAAAGCTGCACTAAGCACCGAATCATCTTCCTACAACTAAAGAGCAGGGCGACAAGGAAACCTCCATTCTTTTAACGAGCCCGCCAAATATCTGTAGTTAGTCGAATGTCATCGAGCACTTGCGATGCAACCATGGAGACCGGACGAAGCAAGAAGCGATCCCCAGCGCCCTTCCAGAAGGATCGCGGTCCCCTGTCAGCCGGGCGGGTTTAAAGGGCAGCGCCCAGCGGCCGGGCCGGGCCGGCGGCTTCTCCCGGGCCCGGGAAGCTCTGCCGGGTGAAGCCGGAGCTCGGCCCGGGGCTCGGCGGGGCCTTTGCGTCCTCAGCACCCGCCCAGAAAGCGCTGCCGGCGGCGGAGCTGCCCCCCGGGGAAAGCGGAGAGGTGACGGACACCCCCCAGCGCCTCAATGCACCCCCCGCCCACCCCCATATTCACCTCAGGCACATTCCCGCCCTCCCCCACACCGCCTCTCCCAGGCAGAGCACCCGCAGGGAAGCGGGCAGGGCCTCCCTCTGGGCCCACCCAGCACAAGGAGAAGGGAGGGGAGGCCCGAGCGCGGCGCTGCGGGCGGCCCCGGCCCCCACCACGGCCCGAGTCGCCGCAGCCGCTCTCTCGCTCACCTCCTCGCCAATCCTCCATCTTGGAGGGGCCGCGGCCTGCGGAAGGGGGCGGGGCAAGGGGAGAGCGCGGCCCCGCGCCCCTCGCGCGCGCGCCCGAGGGGCTTTGGCGGGAAGGGCGCGCGGCAGGGCCGGCTCAGCGGGGGAAGAGCGGGAGTTCCCGTGAGAGTGACGGCTGTGACAGAGGTTGAAAAGAGCCGAGACGAAATTCAGAGCGGTTTAGGTCTCTTAGGTCGAGAGAGGTTCTCCTTCCCCTCTACTCTGCCCTGGTGAGACCACACCTGGAATATTGTGTCCAGTTCGGGGCCCCTCAGTTCCAGAAGGACAGGGAACTGCTGGAGAGCGTCCAGCGCAGGGCAACAAGATGCTGAAGGGAGTGGAGCATCTCCCGTGTGAGGAAAGGCTGAGGGAGCTGGGCCTCCTTAGTTTGGAGGAGACAGAGAGGTGACTTCATTAATGTTTATAAATATGTAAGGGTGAGTGTCATGAGGATGGAGCCAGGCTCTTCTCGGTGACAACCAATGATAGGACAAGGGGCAACGGATACAAACTGGAACACAGGAGACTCATTAAATATGAGAAGAAATTTCCTCTCAGTGAGGGTGACAGACACTGGCCCAGGCTGCCCAGGGAGGTTGTGGGGTTTCCTACTCTGCAGACATTCAAACCCACCTGGACACCTTCCTGTGTAACCTCATCTGGGTGTTCCTGCTCTGATGGGGGGATTGGACTGGAGGGGCTTTTGAGGTCACTTCCAATTCCTGACATTCTGATATTCTGTGATTCTTTTCCAGTGTTGGCTGAGGTGGCAGTGCCTGGTATGGGGTAAGCACAGGGCGCCAGACAGACTTAGACCCTTCACCGCTCTACCAGCCACAGAGCTGGAAGTGGGAACTACAAAGAAGGGCTTTAGACACTTTAAAAAAAACCAAAAAACAAACAAAAAAACCCAAACCAAACAAACAACAAAAAAACCCTCTCATTACAGCACACATCTCAGAACAGGGGTTTCCTGTTAATACAGCTTTCATGTTAGCCCCAAGCCCCATAAACTCACCAACTGGCAGCAACACACAACAAAACACCCCTTACAGATGTCTCATTAGTACTTATGTGTCTCTTTACTTGTATTTATAAATACAAGGGCTGTGGGACTCCACTGCCATGACAGAACCAGAATTAGGGTTTTCCAAGGCCCCTTTTAGAAGTTTTCACACAGGAACTGGTGAGCTATTTACTTATTGCCCAGAGATCAAAGTCTCATGGACGCAGGAGTCAGAACTTCCCAGTGCTTTGTCCACTCACAGAAGCCTCATAAATTCAAAGCTTGTGTCTAGGCTGGCAAGCCACAGAAATACAGACATTTGTTTAGAATGCAGTAAGGTTTATGTCTATGCTATGCAGTATCTATTGCTTTTGTGAGGCAGGAAGAATATTGAAATACATGTTCTCAAGACAACCTGGGAAGCCTGTAGAAAAACAGGTGGTTTAGCACAGGTCTCCTCAAATCGAGACGGGCATCCCTTGCTCCAGTTTCTGTCTCTGATACTAATGCTCTACTTTTTTGAATATTTTGCAAGATAACATCTTGATGCATATACTCTTTGCTGGCTAAAGAGCTGGCTGGATGGCTGAGCCCAAAGAGTTGTGGTGAACAGTCAAATTCAATTGGCAGCTGGTCACAAGTGGTTTTCCCAGGGCTCAGTATTGGGCCAGTTCCATTTAATCGCTTTATCAATGATCTGGATGAAGGGATTGAGGGCACCCTCAGTAAGTTTACAGATGACACCAAATTGGGCTGGAGTATAGAACTGCCATACAGAGGGATCTGGACTGGCTGGTCGATGGGCCAAGGCCAATTGTATGAGGTTAAACAAGACGAAGTGCCGGGTCCTGCACTTGGGTCACAACTTCAGACAGCGCTACAGGCTCAGAGTTGTCAGGCATTGGAACAGGCTGCCCAGGGAAATGATTGAGTCGCCATCCCTGGAGCTGTTTAAGAGACATATAGATGTGGTGCTTAGGGAAAACAGTTTAGTGGTGGACGTGGCTGCGTTAGGTTTACAGTTGAACTCAATCTTAAAGGTCTTTTCCAACCTCAGCAATTTCATGATTTTATCTGGCCCTCAGGGCTGAACTGTTGCCCCTTAGGCTGCACATTAGGCTGAGACCCTCAAATCCTGTAACTACACATGCCTGCTCCATCTCCTATTACTCCCCTACCTTTAATTAAAAAAACTGCCAGCTTATATCCAAACAAATATATGATGACATACAGATTAGAACAGTGCCACACAGAAAGGAAGATGCCAGGGTCTGCATTAAAAAAACCCCATATTTTATTAGTAACATAAATAGTCACATATAACCCTTACACACATTTTTCAGGTAATAGTTTTGTGCTATCTTACAATAACCCCGGGGAAAAAAAAAAGTCCTGCATGTTTTTAAAATCAGGTGCTGATAATTCAGTGCTCTGCTGTCTGCCATATGTTTTGCACCAAGCTCTCCACTCCAAACCGACCCAGTGGCAAATTAATGTTTCACTTCAGTTTATTCCAGCCTCCTAAGAATCATTAGAGACATCTCAGAGAGAGTCGCCACTTTGGCAGAAAACTCAACAGGAGACAAAAATCCACTTAGAAAAATGCCGCCTTTCAAAAGAGACTATGATGCCACTTCAACCGTGATGATTTCACACTTTCCAGTATCCTGATCTGTGCAGGTAACGTGTAATGACCCATCCCTAGATAAAAGAGAAAAGTATATTTAGGACGGTCTCAACACAACACTAAGTACTTTATCGCATGTTCCATAAAGGATAAACAACAGTCTTCATGCAGACAAAAGGAGACACATTAGGACCAATTATCCAGTGAACAACGTGCTTCAACATAGATTAAATTGATTTATGAAATTAAGTTTATGGGGTATTTAGATAAGCACTTCTTGCTCTCCACTAAAGCATGTATCTTCTCTACATTAGGTGGAACAGATTCAACAACATGTTTAAATATTCAAAGTTCATTTAGTATAGGTTTGTAAATAGAATATGCAGTAATATTATTTAAATTTTAAAAGATTTATTAAGAACTCAGAGTAACAGCCACCAACAGATAAGCACTGGTCGCTCTCAAGCAAGGTTAGACTGATCAACAGTTCAAAAGTTGCTAAAAATCATTTTTACAAATGTATTAAGTTTTATTTCTTTGGGAACCAAGCAATGAAAGCACAGAAGGTACTGCAAAAACACCACATTTCTAAAGAATTTACCCCTCCTAGGACACAGCCCTGTATGCAATCAAATGCTGAGATTTCTCAACACAAAATTAAACATTCTGTAGCAGGAGAAAAGACTGCTTGTCAGAATTGTGACACAGAAAGTTAAACAGCAGAATAATAGATATTATGGGTACCTTTTCATAGTGAGAACAGTTAGTATATCATGTAGGCCATCCTCCTTTTTATCTAAATCCTGGAGTACAATCTATTAAAAAAGAAAAAAAAATCAAATTATAAAGTTCTCTAAATCCTTGCACAGCAGTTTAATGGAAGTGACACAACAGCTGAGGTGTGCAATTCATGCTGTTCAGCATCTCATACCAATAATTCAACACCAAAGCATTGCCCCAGCTGACATAATCTGTAGAGCAAATAGCTAAAACTACACAGATCTGCACCACTGTTTCAGGGGTTTTGTTTCAGGGTCTATCACTAAAGTAGCTGGAGTACCCACAATTCCCACAGACTACAGCAAAAGCTGACCATGTTCCTTGACTTTGGATCAGTTCTGTAATTATTAGTTAACATCCTTTCCCTATTCCCTGAGAGATCTTTAGGCAGGACTAAGGTGGAATAACCATTTTCTTAAGTATTCCATCCATTTCAGCCACATCTGCCCCCTCCCTGATGCTGTGCATGCACTGAAGCCAAGGTGAGGACATCATCACTGTTTCACACAAGCTGTGTTCTCTCTCAATAGGTTGACTCCTGAATAATATATTTATATTGGGTGCTAATTAAATCTTATCACCTTCCCACTGTGAAAAATAAATTTGTGGTATTTGATACCAAGATCCTGCCCAATCTAAGGAATATAAAAAAAATAATCAGCAGTAAATACACTAGCTACATCATTACCTCCAGCAGTTTTATTTCTAAAATGTCAGAGATCTATGTACTACTGGAATGACTGGTTATGATCTCTCATCCCAGGTGAGCTTATACAGTGGTGCCAAATGTCAAACCCAGAAGCCATTCAAAAATTCAAATGGGAAACTTTGATTTCCTTAAAAAGTACTTCAGTATTTCATAACACCTTTATAAAAGAACGCTTAAAAGACTGTTCCAAAGAGACACACATCATTCTAATTTTTAACAAGTTTTGGCAGGGGTGGCACTGGTTCATTTTTATTTTTTAAATCCACTTGATTTCCAAGTGGTTGGTATTAACAGTGCCTGTGAATGTGTAAATACTCACCTGTGCAAATTTACCTTCTTCATTCATGGGACTTTTCCCCGATGACTCGTATAGTTCCAGGCACACAGAGGAAGTGTTTCCAGGAGCATGCAGGGTGTGCTGCCTTCGAGCTGGTAATGGTGTCCCTGATGGAAACAGCACTGTGAATCTGTCAGCCCCTGACTCATCTACTCCCTTTAAAAAAAGAAGAAAAAAATGTTCATGCCTTTCTCTAAGTACTTTAGTGAGCTACAAGGATTACAACAGTGCTCCATGAGAAAAGAAATTAAAAATTCATTCTCTCTGCCACATCTACCATCACAGCAAGGAAAACAATAATTTATATTCCTATAAATAAATGAAAAAGTCCAGCTATGATAACAAAGATGCAGTCTATCTCCCCTTAAAAAGCAGTTTTTCCTGTCTTGTTTTTGTCAATAAGCCTAAGTTATCAATTACTGCTGATCTATAGCCAGTCTGTAGAATTAATAATAAACCAACACTGTTTCTCTAACATAATCATGCATAAGCTGTGCTGTATGGTCACTGCATAAGTAGAATTTTTAGGTAAAATAATTTCAGTCTTACCTTAAGGAGAATATCTTTGGCGGAACACTCAATAAACAGCGCTTCTTCTTCTAACAAAGGGTTCTCTCTCCCTAGCAGGATTCCTGCCTCTATGGCGGCACCAATGGGAATAACTTCGTCTGGAGGAATTGAATTCAGTAATTCCACATTTGGGAAAATGTCTTTGATCAGCTGCTGTAGCTTTGGGATTCGAGCAGACCCACCGCACAGAACTACCTGGAAAACATGCCTTGATTTCAAATATTTCTTCTGACAGATAAAACACACAGGTCACAACCTGAAATACCTGAAAACTGCTCCGGGATATTTTATCATTGGTAGCTGTTGAAATAAAAATGAAAATTGATGCCATCTTTGCTTGACTTCTAGTACTTGAAATTAAAGGACATAGCTTAAAGTTGGAAATGGTATCTTTAAAAAGTGTTTCTTATCATAAGGATCAGACAGATATGGTATCATTTAAAAACATTGAGGAATTGATCATAAAATAACATCAGGTTGGAAGGGACCTCCAGCAGTCATCCTGCCCAGCCTCCTGCCCAGCCTAGACCAGTTACAAGAGGCTGCTCAGGACCTTATCTCCACAGACACAGACTCCACAGGCTCTGTGGGAGCTTGTTTTAGTGTTTGATCACCCTCACACTACACATTCTTTTCTTGGTATCTTAGACTTCCCCATGTTGTGACTTGTGCTGCTTGCCACCCAATCATGCACCACAAGTCTCCCCTGAGCCTTCTCTTCTTAGGGCTGAGCAAACACATCTCTCTTGGCCTCTCTGTGTAACACATCATTTGCTCCAGCCTCAACCTATCTCATCCTCCAACTGGACTGGTACCTTTCCTCTCCTGTGAAGCCCCAAAATGATGAGATTGTATCTGGACACTGTCCAAGTGCCAAAGAGGGAAACAAACACTTTCCTACACCCATGCACTTACAGCCCAGCATGCAGCTGGCCTTCCCTGCTGCAGAGGCACGCTGCTGACTGCTGTTAAACTTGCTATTAGAATCCTCACATCTCTTCCTGCAAAGCTGTTTTCTAGCAACCCCTACCCCGTCCTGCTGTACAGGATTGTTCCATCCTAGATGCCAGACTCTGCATTTGCCTTTGTTGATGTTCATAATGTTCTGCTCCATACATTTATCTCACCTTTTTCAACTGCTCCGAATAGCGGTGCTACTGACTGCTCTCCTCATTGTGCCACTGTCTGCAAGCTTGTTGAGAGCACACACTGCCCCATCATCCATCTTAACAGAGACATTAAATGCTATTAGCCCCAGCATTAAATCCTGAGGGATGTCACTGACAACCAGCTGCCAGTTACTGGACTTCATGCCACTTGATGCTGTGCAAGGAAAAAAACCTTGAAAACCGTTTTCTTCTTAGTGGTCAACCAGATCAGGAAACAAAGCTAATCCCCTCTTTTCTTCATGGAAAACATAGAATCATAGAATAGTTTGGGTTGGAAAGGGCCTTCAAAGCTCATCCAGTGCCACCCCTGCCATGAGCAGGGACATCTTCACCCAGATCAGGTTGCTCAGAGCACCGTCCAGCCTGGCCTGGGATGTCTCCAGGGATGGGGCATCCACCACCTCTCTGGGCAACCTGGGACAGGGTTTCACCACCCTCAGTGTAAAAAATTTCTTCCTCAAGCCTAGCCTGAATTTCCCCTCTTTTACTTAAGAGTTCCAAACTCAGTTCAATTATTTTTACATTTAAAGTGTATCCCCCTGCAAGCACTGAGGCCTGAGAGGACAGCACACTGGGCCACTTAACAAGTGCCACCACCAGGAAAAAAAAACAATGTTCCCTGAACACTGTCTGGGGATACTTCGTTATCCTACCAGTGAAACTCAGATGTGACACAGCAAACACAGAGTCTGAAATAGCATCAAGTATCATTAAAAGTGCCAACTAATTTTTGCTGCAGAATTTACATGCCAATTCCACCAATAATAAATGCAGTGCTATTTGCCACACAGATGTACAGAACTTGAGATGAAGTTACTTGCTTATACCGAAGCAAAAAAAGACATGAGTGACACTAGTAAAGTTTGCTACTTTACTCACCATTTTTGGCATTAAAACACTCTGGTTTGGCATCTAATATGTTTTTATGTTTTTTTTTTAAGCTAATAAGGAGGAACACAAGCACCAAGCAGACACTACATGATTTGTTCAGCTCCTAAGGCAAAAGAGCTGAAACTCAAGGTCTCTTCAAAAGTGTCAGCAAACCCCATCCAAAGTGAAGGCAGAAGAAAGTCTATATAATAAAATTAAAGACTATACTCTTTGGCTGTTCCAAGAGTTATACAAACAGATCAAATGGAGACAAATCCTCTACCATTTACTCAATATGCAGCAGTAAAAACATTATTGACTCCAACTCCACCTTACACTTCAAGTAACCAATATCAAAGCAAAGATGGGAATTCTAAAGATCTTGAGTCTATGCACTTTGTTGGATCTGAGCAAAAAATGCTTAAGCATCATGAAATAATCTTGGTCTGCAAGGAAAACAGGTCCCATAAATATTCTTCTTGTGGACTTAAAAGCATATTATGGAGAAGTGGTTTCTATTATTACCTTATTAATATCATCTGCTGTAAATCCAACTTGCTCCAAGAGCTTTTTAATTGCTTCTATACATTTACTAAAAAGCGAAGAACAGATAAGTTCAAACCTGGCCCTAGAAGAAAACACAAACAAAAAATTAAATATAGGCCATCTCATACATTAAAGAAAAATACCTGAAATGGAAAAATGATAATTTTTAGAATATACTTTGGTTCTTTAGCTAAACCTAGTACTAATTAAAAAAACCACAAAAATCCCAAAACACCACCAAACAAACTCATTTCCCAATTATTAATCTTGAAGAAATTATTTTTTTGTTGTTGTTGTGAAAATATCTGTGCTGTTGATTGCATCATTAATACCTACATGAACACACATTCATTCTTCTTCAGTGTACTCTAGAGAAAATACAGTATTGTTGTCCTGACCCATACGTGAGAAAGAAAAAAACTGGAGGGGGGAAAATAATCCTGGAACCACTTCATTCTCTTTACAATGGAGACACAGAGACTCAAGTATACCTCTTGAATTTTCAGAGGCAAAGCAAGCTTTGTCCTGATCTGCACACAGGGAGTAATTTAAGCAAACTGAAAAAACAACTTGTGTTGCTTTGGGTTCTTTCAAGCCTGAAAAACTTTTACTCTGTACAAACACAGCAAGTCAAATTCTGCAACACTAATCCACAGAACGAGCATCCTTATCCAAAACTGAGACAAAACAAGTCACACAGAATTGCTTTTCACACTTAGAAACATATTGTGCCTTATTTTATCAGATCAAACTACTCCAGCAGTGGATACAGAGTTCTGGAATTGAAAAGTCTATTTCATTTTGCTAAAGCTGCTGCTGACTGGAAGAATAATCAGAATTACCTATATATCTCATTAAGAGATCATCCCAAGAAAGAAAAGCAAGAGTAGAACACAACGTCATGAAATGACAGAAAGCCTCCTTCTACTCCAGCTGTCAAGAGGCAACATCAAGACTTCCATGACTCCTATAATTCTGTAGCTTATTTAAAGAATCCAACCTAGACATATTTCAAGCATAGTTTTATATAGATGCAGTAACGTCAAGATTTGCTTTACCTGGACACATTACAATCAAAATCCAATCCGTCATACAATGAATCTACGAAACAGTTTGCACTTCCCAGGGTTGATAACGAGTGCTTTGCAACATCAGCGCTGTTCATTAACTTCATCATGGCTCTGGGATTTCCTCTAATATCATGTTTGCAAGATCTACATTTAAAAAAGAGAAGGAATATCAGTTTAGAAAGGCAGGCACTTGAGTGACAACGTTAACTTTCTCAAAGCAAAAACCAGGTTAAAGCTATTGAACTTTTTTCTGTTGACATTTTATTATAATCTACAATGACACTACTGAAAGCCTGCAAAGAATAGAAGCGCTTATTCCAATTTCAACTAAAGAGCATTCTATAGAGGCAGCCTGAACTCAGGCATTAGTGTTTATCATACAGATTTAAGTCCTTCTAAACAGTTCCTCAGCTGAACAAAGCCTGTGACTGCAAGAAAAGGCCCAATTTTAACCACAGATTGAGAAGAAATACAACACAGAACATTAGACATGTCAGCAAAATAGCATATTTCATCCAAAAAGTCTTTCCGTGATAGTATGCAACTGAGCACCTCAAGATCATGAATGGTAAAGCATTTGTTCATTTTTGTTCATCACAGGATGAGGCGCCATACAGACTTCAGTCTGATAATCCAAACCCCACCACGATCCTTCATGCCAACAAGAAAAAACAACAAAACCCAAGCAGGTCAATTCCCAGCCACCCCAAAAGCTTGAGACTGAATGGAGTAGTCACGTACATCACTCAAAACACAGAACAGTTCATAGCTGAGCCCCTACAGCTCAACACTGACATCAGGCAGCATTGATCCAAAACCAAGTATTTCCCAGTCTTCCTTCTTGGTCCCCAAAACTGATTTTTCCTTTAATATCTTTATTTGAACCATTTCACTCACAGACAGTCTAGTCTGCTAGATCGGACAATCTGATGAATTCCTGGTATTAACAGTGACCGTCTTGGAATTCAAAACATACCTCTGAAATTCAGAAGCTAAGTGTTGTGCTAGAGCTTCTGTGAAGCAAACTCCACCAATGCTATCATCTGTGTTTGTAGCAAGCACACGATATATTCCACTGTTTACTTCTATAACTGTGATAGAAAGTGATGTTCCACCAAGTTTATAGACCAACACATTGCTGCCATGGTAAAAAAGAAAGTAGTATTAATAAGCCATCTAAAATCATGTTTACTTTGACACAGTTTCTAAAAATATGATCACCATATAATGTACTGCATGTTTTAATCAGTTTTGTCATAAGAATCTGGTTGGGGGGGTAGAATTTCAAGCACCTCGCTACCACTGACTACTTGACAATGTTCCCTCAAGAACAAAATTAGCCTATTTCATACAGTGAGAGTAGTCAATATTTTTCCTACAGCACAATTGAGAATATCCTCCAATACATTTGAGAATTGAATATTACATTCAAGATTATAGGCAGAAATTATATGAGAATGGTAAAAAACATCAACTAAGAACTGGGAAAAAAAAAAAAAGACTGTTTGCACTGACAGCAGTCTTTGCTATTTTTAAAATCTTGTGAATTACTGGAATATTCATAAGGGAAACCCAATGCACCTACCAAACCCAGGAATGTAACCTTAGTTCCTCTAGCATATTTAAAATCACCCCAGCTCCCACAATTAAAAAATGGCTATGCCAACATCTGTTTAAGAAAGGATGCATTTTTCTTCAAGACAATCAGCTCATTAAAGAGCAAGACAGAATCTGGGGACAAATCTTTAAAGACAATTCTAAAACAATAAAAACCAGAACAAAGGGATTTAAAACACTACGGATCTACAACTTCCAAACTGTTATTTGCTTTATTGTGAGAAAAAAGAACAACAAGCCTCAAATCATTAATTTTTTCTTGACTGCTAAGGCAACACAGAATTCCTTCCTTTAGGATCGCTCCGGATTTAAGTACAGAAACTTAAATATAAGTAGTAAAATATTAGGATTTTACCTCTTCCCAGTGGGTGAATCTTGGCCAATTCCATAAGCCAGGAGAGCTGCAGACGGTTCATGAATTAATCTCAAAACATTAAACCCAGCAGCTGCAGCTGCTTCCCTGTGATAAGGCATAACAGCATTTCATTTTACTTTGATGATTTCACTACAGTCACACGCACTGTTAAGGTTGATCTGAACTACACATGCCAACAATTCAGAACTTGGTTACAGTGTGGTATTAACAAGGCAAAGTGACTGGAAAAGAAAGGTATCAAGAAGTTCAGTTGCTACTCTGTTCTTCATGTAGATGGATCTACTGGGTGCTTATCGCCAAAGAAACCACTGACGTAGCTGTCTACATAACCCATTAAAAAAAGAGAAAGAAGCGAAGCCCCTCTAAAATACAAGATGAAAAATCCCACCCTCAATCAAACTTGGTAACTTATCTTCAGGTGTGGCATTAAAAGTTCGTGGTGCATTATGTCATCAGATGTCATGTTTGGAAAATTGCTCTTATTTCCTAATCAAGTTACTGTACCTCACTTCTAACATTTTCTTTATAAGCTTTCTTGAAACTTCAGTAACCATGGGACTGCCCTGCAAGTCATTTCCTCCACTTGGAAGTTATTTTGAAACTTGTATGCCAAAGCAATAAGTTTCATCACACATTCTTCAAATATCCAGCTCGTTAATGTTTTATGGCCAACTCTGAGCGCGTTTTAAGTATTTAATGACAGATAAATGTAATGGCTTCTACACATCAGAAAGTAGAAACGGATGCTGCCAGTGACACACAGCCTTAACTCTACTTATGTTTTCGTATGGAGGAACTTTCCTAGCAGAAGTTTTTCCAAACAGAACTTACAGGTCGAATACTGTACAGTATTCCACATCTGCTGACAAAACGGTCCTCAATGAAGTCATGTAATGCTACTTGGTTTGGGGAGTACTGTTGTATGAAGCGATGGGAAATTATGGAACTATTTGCATGTCAAAGGGGACACTGAAGATCCACATCTGAAATGACATTCTATCCTTGACGATACCAAAATTCCCTCTCACTTCAACTGATTCAGAACTTCATTCTGGTTACGACTATGAATTCCACGAAAAGTTTCTAAAGTCAGGGTTTAATCTCCTGCTTTCCTATCTTCTCAATTCAGATAGCATCCCCATGTCTTGACTGACAGACACAAGCTGCAGCCTGGCAGGAGAATCCCCACTGCTGATCTGCCAGCCTCTCTCTTTTAGGCATATTAAATAACAGAAAAATCTTAATCTTCTTACCCAAGGGCATTTTTCTGATTCTCTCCAAAATCAAACGGTACAGTGATAACAACGTCATTTACATCTGAACCCAATGCAGACTGAGCAGTTTCTGTTTAAAAACATAGGCAGAACATGTTGATTAAAAGCAAAAAACTAATATAGTACATCTTAAAAATACGAAGCAAGCTTAAAAAACTAAAATATGTTATGATCTTACTTATTATATACCTTTCATTTTACTGAAAATTAGTTTTGCCACATCTTCTGGGTTAATAAGTTTATTATCTATTTCATATTGAAGTTTTCCATTCTTCTCAATTACCTGTAAGTAAAGCCAACATACCTATGTTAGATATGTAATTTGGTTATTAACAAAAGATAATGTTTGGTTTCTGTTTAAAGCAAAAAGCATTGGACTGTGTAAGCATTCTCTTGTAGTAGAATACTAATGCAGAAAGATGTTTATCAAAAACCCTAGTACTACCCAACAGACATGACAGTCATATTCATATGAAGACTCCAGACTTTTTTTATTAAGAAGTTTCCCTTAGCACAAAATCAACATTTAGAAAAAAGTACTTGCCTGCTTATATATTTCATAAGAAAAAATAGCAACCACTTATATGTAAGTATGTCAATACAGTCAAAACCTAAAGAAACTTCTTTCCTTAGGAACCTGTTTTCCAGGATAATTTTTCTCTCATTTTGCAAAAAGGTTTCTAGTAATAAGCACAGTATTATCCAAATTGAATACTGAGATTATATCAAGTGGTTAAACAGTTTTATCATGAGGTGCTGTAACCCGAACCTCTTCTACTAGTGCTAAGAAACACACTATTACCCAAATATATTAAGAATCGTCCCATTTGAGAATGGCCAAGAGCTATACATAATTTTTCTGTTGGACTGTATTATGATGGCAGATGTCAGAACACAGTGAGGTTCTTCTACTTCACAAAAAGAGAAACATTCTATAAAGTAGCAAAAGGATGTCATATAATGAGAGCTGATCACTACAGACAAAAGCCATGGTGTGGCACAAACAATGCCCAGAAGAACAGTATAAAATGATACAAAGTATTCTGAGAACAAAAGAAAAACACTAGATCATACTCACTGAACATTTGCTTTCTGCAATATATTTCTCTGCCTGTGGGTCACCAGCGCTGTCCAGATAAATTGAAAATAACAATATAAATGATACGGTAATTGGACAAATTCATCTTGCTGATATTCCTTATAACATTTACAGCATTTGTAGCTATGCTTCAACCAAAATTCCTATTTCCACTCTATGGATACATTTATACCGGAGAAGAAAAATCAACAGTTCTGACTGCTGGTATCTTTCAACCCCCTTTCCCCAAATTAATGATAGGAAAAAGACCTACTAGTTAGTGAAAAGGGAAAACAAAAAACAACACATAGCTGTAACCTGTTATCCCCCAGAGAGAATCATTATAAAATATTTTAGTGGCATTTTTGTTGCACTGACCAAAATAACATGACAGCAGTGAGCTGGCTATCCTTAATCCTCTATTGACTACATAAAGGAGCGCAGCTGAAAAGTGCTAAGAAATAAATGAGACTGGACACCATCTTGTCAGCTTCTTTCAGTGAAAAGGGCTGTAACACTCCGGTTATCACTGAAAAGTTTTGTCACATCCCTGATGTTAGACCTAAACCACCAAGTTTAGTTCTAGTATCACTGTGACTGCCAGTACAAATTGCCACAGCTTCACTAACTGAAGAATTGTGACAGCCACTACATTAATCTGCTTCACTACTTGAATAAAAACAATACGAAGTTTTATGCAAATAAAACCACAGTGAATTTTAGCCACAGGAAAACATGCAGGTAACAAGACATTTTAGTCAAGAAACTTGAGTATGTATCAAAAGCATATATGCAACATGTTACCAAATTACACAATTTTATTTTTATAGACAAATTCAGACGTAAAATACTGTGCATCTCTTTACTCCTGGGATGAAACATAGAGAAAAATGTCTGTAATATAATTAAATTATAGCATCTGACATATTCTTCTGTCAATGCCAGGAGATGCTGTCACAGTAGATTAAAATGCCTTCAACATCATTAATGGTTATAAATATGTAAAGGGTGAGTATCACAAGGATGGAGCCAGGCTCTTCTTGGTGACAACCAATGGTAAGACAAGGGGCAATGGGTTCAAACTGGAACACAGGAGATTTCACTTAAATATGAGAAGAAACCTCTTCTCAGTGAGGGTGACAGACACTGGACCAGGCTGCCCAGGGGGGTTGTGGAGTCTCCTCCTCTGCAGACATTCAAACCCGCCTGGACACCTTCCTGTGGAACCTCAGCTGGGTGTTCCTGCTCCGGCAGGGGGATTGGACTGGATGAGCTTTCGAGGTCCCTTCCAACCTCTAACATTCTGTGATTCTGTGATCAGTGCTGAGATTACATTTCATTGACCAGCTCTAATGAGAAAAAGCTGAACTTCTCACCTTCACTTTCACACCTGTTCTCTTACCTTCGCCCAAGGATCTGCTTCACTTTCACCACAGTGTTTGAAATATTTCTTATCCTACTTTGCTTTGCAGCTAAGCCAACAACCTGAACGAAAAAATCAAAGAAAAAATCCCAATCAGCGAGCAAGAGGCCGCGCTCCCCTCCTCCCCAAGCCCCAGCTCGGAAGCGCAGCCTCACCTCCTCGCTTTCCGAGAACGCAACAACCGCAGGAGTGACCCTGTCCCCGGCGTCGTTGGCGACCACGTCGGCGCGGCCATCCTGTGGAGAGACACCGCCCGGCCCGTCAGCAGCCCCGGGACACCACGCACCCCGCGGCGCCGGGAGGGCACAGAGATGATGACGCCAGCCCAACCCAGGCTTCTCCCGGTCAGAGCGGCAGCCCCGCGGCCCCTCTCACCTTGTAAACGGCGGCACAGGCGCAGGTCGCGCCCAAATGGACGCCGATCGCCGCCATCAGCCCCTTCACACGCACCCGCCGCCCCACAATGCACCGCACACCCCTGCGCTCCCAACCAATCCTGCTCCCCTCTTCTCCTCGGCCACCAATCAAAGCCCGCACCGCCCTCTCTCGCATACCAATCACGGAGAGGCGCACTTCGTCATCGGTGGAGTAGCCAATGAGAAAAATGGAAACGGGAAGTGTCATCGCGTATGGCAACGGGGCAGACTCCCTTTGCGAGACGCGGGCGGTTGGGCGGGAGCGGCCGCTGAGGGGAGGAGTTGCTGAGGGGAGGAGTTGCTGAGGGGAGGAGTTGCTGAGGGGAGGAGTTGCTGAGGGGAGGAGTTGCTGAGGGGAGGAGTTGCTGAGGGGAGGAGTTGCTGAGGGGAGGAGTTGCTGAGGGGAGTTGCTGAGGCGCGGGCGGGGTATTTAACTACAGAAAATCCAAACACCGAGAAAATAGAGGTTAAAATGGTGAAAGGCGAATGAAGCTTTTGCGTGCATGTGCTGAAGGGTGCGTGTTTTATGTCAGCGACATCTCTCACGGTTTAATTGCAGGCAATGAAGCACATGGAGATGGTGTAAATATATATATTTATGTATTTATCCAAGTGCTGTAGGTCTTGCTGAAGCAGTCAAGCTGAAGCGCTGATCTTGCGTAATCTAACCAGGCATCACCAGTGTCTGAAAGCAAAGCACCATATCTTGTGTCGCAGTTCTTATGGAGAAATCCATCTTGGCATTGCCACAGGAGGAAAAAGAAATTCCTAGTCAGTCCTGGGGGAATGTAACATCACTGACACACAACTCAGTTCTTCCTGGCCAAAGCCAGTTCTGTGCTGGAGGCTCCTCAGTTTGCACATGGCCCCATCGTGGGTGCAGCAAAGCTCTCTGAGCACTTTAGCAGGGAGCAGGTCAGTTCTTGTATGGAGCACAAGTGTGATGGGAGCGGCTGAGGGACCTGGGGGGTTCAGCCTGGAGAACAGGAGCTGAGGGGAGACCTTCTGATCTCTGAACTG
Organism: Patagioenas fasciata; assembly: GCF_037038585.1. Lineage (NCBI taxonomy): Eukaryota > Metazoa > Chordata > Aves > Columbiformes > Columbidae > Patagioenas > Patagioenas fasciata. The sequence goes on from NC_092520.1 coordinate 207,359,645, forward strand.
CCTGAAAGGAGCTTGGAGCATGGAGGGGGTTGGGCTCTTCTCTCAAGGAACAAGTGACAGGATGAGAGGAAATGGCCTCAAGTTGTGCCAGGGGAGGCTGAGGTTGGATATTAGGAGGATGGAGTCAGGCTCTTCTCAGTGGCAAACAATGATAGGACAAGGGGCAATGGGATCAAGCTGGAACACATGAGGTTCCACTTAAATTTGAGAAAGAACTTCTTCTCAGTGAGGGTAACAGAGCACTGGAACAGGCTACCCAGGGGGGTTGTGGAGTCTCCTTCCCTGGAAACATTCAAAGCCCGCCTGGACACATTCCTGTGCAACCTCACCTAGGCGTTCCTGCTCCAGCAGGGGGATTGGACTGGATGATCTTTTGAGGTCCCTTCCAATCCCAAACATACTGTGTGATACTGTGTGTGTGTGTGGAAAGGGTTGTGATGGAGTGGAACAGGCTGCCCAGAACAGTGGTGGAGTCACCATGCCTGATGGGGTTTAAAAGACACATAGATAAGGTTCTTAGGGACATGGTTTAGTGCTGGAGTTAGGTTATGGTTGGACTTGATGACCTTGAGGGTCTCTTCCAAGCGAAATGATTCTATGATTCTATGATATATGTGGCTTTTGGTCCTCTCACTGTAACGGTGACGGTGCTTCTGCAGGCTTGGGTGCTTATCTGCCCCTCATTTCTATATGGAGTCGAAACGCTGTGCAGTGCCACCTCACCACATCATTCAGAAATAAAGATTGCCCTTATCTTTCCTTTATCTATGATACACTGAAGGGTTAAAGGGATGAACCAAGATCACGTAGAGGTTAAAGGAGCTGTCTAGAGTCACAAAGGGTTTATTCTGTCCCGAAACTGATTCTAGGCTTCCTCGGTCAGAGGAGAATTGTTCTTCCAGTAACTGTGCTTGCTGAGCTCTGACCACAGGCTGGAGCTCAGATTGCTGGCAGTGTGTGCTCAGGAGATGGTCACAGCATTGATAGAGGCAAAACTTGTACAACTGAGAACAATACCTTTGAAGTGTGTCCAAGTTGTAGCTACTTTCTGCCTCCTCTTGTCAACAGAGGAATGAAACATGAAGAATGGTGGAGGTGAGCAGGAGAGACCTGTGGGGACTAGAGACAGGTGTTGCAGAAAAAGTGATGATTGATAGAAGGGATGCATTTGTCAGAGGTGAAGATGGAGGGAGTTTGTGGAGAGACACTGAAGACAGGAGGGTAAAGGAGAGCAGAAGCTCCTAGCACAAAATACATCCAAGACTAGTTTTCCTGTGCTTTCTCCCAAACCCCAATACCACTTATGACAATAGGCCACTGTGTGTCGTCTGTGCCTCAAAAAGTGCTTGTGGCCACGCTGCTAACATCTCCTATGCAAGTAAGCACAGGTGAAGACACGGTTATTTTCCAGTTATGTCATGGACATGTCAGGATGGACACACAGAAGTTCTGCTTATCTTAACTAAAGCAGTTAGGGTTCCTTCCAGGTGTAAGCAAATCTGCGCGGAAGCAGTTGAGAAATGCCCTGGCAGTGTTTTGTGGTGGCCAGTAGTGGTGGTTGAGGAGTGAAAAGACCTGTCTGTGCCCTTCCTGTCTTTCCAGGTGGTCTCCTTAGCTGATGGGAAGTTTTGAGCTTGTCCTGAGCTTGAGTGAACTGAGAGATGGGGTGACCAACCCACTTCTGAATAAAAGTAGAAAATGCTACCCTGCTTGCTGTGGCCATTTTGTAAGTCAGTGAACGCCTGTTGTTCATTAACGATGGAGTTGAGGAGGAGAACACCGGCCCAAACAGCACTCTGGTTTCAGGATGAAAGAAAACTTAGTCTTTCACACCTCTGGGAAAGCTATCCCTCTTAGGAAGAGGAGAGAAATCCACCCCCAGTTTGACTGGAGTCCTGCACTTCTCCAGGTACCTACATCAAACAAACAAGCCCACCGTGTTCCCCCTGTGACAAACTCACCTCTGATTTAGCTGAAACTCAGCTGAAACTGCTTGGTATTGTTTCCCAGATGCCAAAACAACGGCACAAAACTTCTCAGCATCAGAGCTGCCCCTTCTCTCCCACTCAGTGCCACATGTCTCAGCCATCGGAAAACCAACCCTGCCACCATCAGGCCAGCTGTCAGCACAGTACGACCTGAGCTCGCCCGAGCTCCTTCTGTACCAAGAGCTCGCCAGCAAACTGAGATGCTTGAATGCCAAAATGGATCCCCTGGCACTATCCCTACAGTCTGATGGCAGGAAAATCGCAGAGATTGTGGCAAAGAGGCAGTAACATCTGCTGAGTTATTCACAGTGGAAGCAAGTGAACAACAGACTGTTTTGTGGCTGGTATATAGTATATATTCTAAAATGTCCCTTAGAGTGAGGGACATGTGTGTGCATGTTCTGACTCAATTCTCAGGAAATTTAACCTCCAAGATGGTAGCTGCAGGACTGACCTGTGATATCTCCAACCTGGGGATATAAACAGAGCCAGTGGAGCCAATTCTCAGGAGAGCTGTGGGACAGCCAAGTTGCAAGGGACCTCGTCTTCCAGTTGTCACCTCCCCCCTTGCTTGAAAAACAGCCTCTTACCCAAGGCAGTGTGAGACTGTACAGTCCAAATGGAGATGCTGACATCCTACTGAAAAACTTCCATCCCCATGGCTTGCTTGATCATAAAAACATCCATGAGTTTGTTGGGTTTTTTTAAGTAGAAAGAGGGTTCTCAAACTCATTACCCAAATCTTCCCAAATGATTGCATTGCTTATTTTGGCACAGGAATACATGCTGTTGGGAGGTCTGTCTGTATATCACCCAAAAAGTTACTGGGTTTCGGTGAAGGCTGTAGGTTATTTCTGGATTTGCTACACACAATCCAGTTGATAAAGTTAATTACAATATCCTCATTGCTTTATAGTCAAGGTACCTCAGTGAGAGAGAAGAGGCAAGTTCAGTTTGTGGATCAGATTAATTAAATAACCGTGTCAATTTTTAACGAGCGGCACAGAATGTTTTTATGGGTTGAGGGTCAGAGCTGACTGCTATGGAGTCTTCTCACAGCAGTCCAAAAAAGATGAAGTACATAGAAAGCTTGGCAGTCAAGCCAGTTGAAGAGCTGGTACTAAAACCTGTAGGTGGCATAAACGCAGCGTGTAATTGCAGTGTAACAACTCATCTGCAATGTTTGGTGTGTTTGCCAGCTCAGTAGGTTTACAGCAAAGTTGAAGCCAGATCTTTTTTTTTCTTACCCCAGAGTGCCTATTAGAGAGTATCCCAAGATTTTAAAAAAACATTTTAAATTACATAAAGCATATTAAATATCTGGTTTTGCTTGTAAGTCAAGAACTTCAGTTTTCTTTCTCTTCTTGAAAAATATTTGAGTGTCTTCAAAATAAACCATCTTTTATTGCACTCCATACCATGAAGTTGAGCCAGAAAGTAGGAAAAATCCAGTTTTCTTATAATCTGGAACAACCAAACCTCCTGCCTGTACCTGGAAGGTTGGTTGCTGAAGTACCCCGAGGGAATTCGCCGATGCCTCCTGCTGATGCAGTTTGTCTGAAAGCAACATTGTCCCAAAGCTATAAACCTCTTCAAGTTACTCTGGTTCAGTTCTTCTCTGCTGCCATTCAGCCAATTCCGAATTATTCTTGACAAGAGTAAGGAGCCACTAATGGTTAATTAAGCACAGCAAATATACTTCATAGCCAGAATTGAGAACAAACACAAGTCACCTTTGACAAAGCTTTGCTGGCCATTTTGAAAATCAAATAAGTATGATTTTCTTTAGTGTAAGAATAAACACATTCCACAGATAATTTCACGTAAAGTCTATATTAATAAAACAAGAAATATGTAATATCCTCACTGCTGTTTTGATAATTGCTGTAGACTGTACCAGGCACCATCATCTCTAGGCACATCTATCATGGTCATGGTTGGCTGAACAACTTTATTACTTTGTCAAGCCTGAGAACTTTCAAATGTACATACAAATGGTATTTTTTTTTCTCAAATAAAATAATAGAAAAACCTTCAAATAACTTCTTTTTAAAATTTTGGCCTTTTCCCTCTCCATGTCTCAGTTTTTCCATCTCCTCAATGGGGTCAAATTCCCTTTGCAGGAATGTTGAAAGGTTTTAATAATAGATAGGAAGTGCACTGAGTTCCTTGGCTGGAAGGTGCTCTGTAAATATTAAATGTTATGATCAATAATGCAGATCTGAGTTATGACATGAATTACAAAGGGTGCCATGAGGCATTCCCAGAGTTTTCCAAGCAGGCTTCATGGTAAATATGCCTGAAATTCATTTTTGTGCTCTAGGTGGAAATCCTTGTGTTCATTGAGCACTGGCATGAAGTTTATACTCCGTAGGGCAAGTTCAATACAAAACTGAGTGGTGTTTAAACCAGCAATTTAAGAAGAGCCGCCTACCAAAACAGGATTGGGTCAGTTAGTGACAAATGCCTTCATTTTAGGGAAAGAACTTATTTAAGTGTGAGGGTGCCAGCTGGACACAAAAACTTCCTTCTGTGCACTGTCAGATATTTACTATATGACCTTGAGGAAGTAATTTAATTTTACTGTTTCTTGGGTTTTTCATCTGAAAAACAAAAAAGAAAACCAACCAACCAGACAAAACAAAACCCCAAACCAACCAAGAGTAGCATTTTCCCTTCCTCCCCAGGGTGTTGTGAGGATAACCACATTCATTAGTTGTCTGCTTAGAGCTGAGTGTAATGGGGTGGAGTAGCTGGAACACAGCTCTTCCTTATCTCTGCTGACCAGTTCTGGTCAGTATCATGTAAACTAAATTGATTTTTGCAGAAGGTGATTAAACACAATTAAATGTCCATGTTAAAACCAACACTAAGTTTAGCTTTATTGAACAGAGATCAAAGTGGTGATAGATTCTGAGATCCTTTTATTAGAAAAGTGTTAATGGGGTCCATGCAGAGCTCACAGAATGATTTTCTTTCCCACAAACCTACTGTTATCTATAAAGCTAAAAGATGAAATTAGAGTTCCTTTCTTTAAACTACAGAGCAGTCTTCTTTTTTGAGTGTTAATGATCCCTGTCTTTAGCTAACTTGTTAACACTCCTTTGGCAGCTCTACCATTTTCTGCTTTTCAGCTTATGGTTTTTATTTTCTTGTTGCAGTATGTAAAGAATTCTTGGGCAGGTTTTACACTTCACTTAAAATAAATTCAAATTTTGCTGTGGACACCATAACTGGTCAGCAGCTGTGGGGATGCAAAGGGAAAAGAGCAGCATCTGGAACCATTCTCCTTTGTTATAAGTTCTGAAAAAATCCTGGTTAAATGATGGAATTTCTGTTTGATAAAAATCTCTGTCCATCTGCACTCTTGGGCATTAATTCAAAACCGGTAATGACAATAATAATGACAACTATGGGGAACAGAGGACAGTCCTGTGGCCTGCGTGAAGAGAATTTGGAGGATCTGTGTTTAATTTTCGGCGTATGTGGCTGTGTGTTGTTGGACAGCCATTGAAATCCCTGGGACTCTTTCCAGCAGCTTCCCTGGTCATTGGCTGGGGCCCTAAACGGCCTGTTACAACAGGGAAAATTAACATAATTGTTGGCAGCTCGTCAGCTGATGACTGAATAGATAGACCAAAAGCCCCATCCACCTTTCCAGCCTGAAAATGGGGAAGTCCAGGGGTGCAGAGAAGGGAAGCTGAGCTGCTGATGGACAGACAGACGCCCTTCCCCCACAAGACAACTTCAGGGCTTCTGAGGCCTTTCAGGCATCCAGTATTTTTTACTGTAGGATGTTCTGGTTTTAATGCCCCGGGTTCAGGTAGCTGCCTCTTAAAGAGCTGTCACCTCTGTGGAAAGCTACACGTGTTTATGGAGACAGAAAGACTTCTGGATCAGAGCAGACCTGAGGTTCAGGCAGTTGAGGCACAGGATGTTGACTGTTCCTACCACTGGATCTCTTCTCTCTGGTGACCAATGACAAAATCCAAGGGACACATTCCTGTGCGACCTCACCTAGGCGTTCCTGCTCCAGCAGGGGGATTGGACTAGATGATCTTTTGAGGTCCCTTCCAATCCCAAACATACTGTGATACTGTGATACTGTGATACTGTGAATGGCAGGAAGATGTGCCAGGGGAGGTTTGGGTTGGACATTAGGAAAAGGTTCTTCACCCAGAGGGTGCTGGACACTGGAACAGGCTCCCCAGGGAGGTGTCACGGTCCCAATCCTGACAGTGTTCAAGAAGAGATTGGGCAACACCCTCAGACACATGGTGTGAACTGTGGGGTTGTCCTGTGCAGGGACAGGAGCTGGACTCCATGATCCTTGTGGGTCCCTTCCAACTCAGGACATTCTGTGATTCTACGATCTTTGTGCAATGAGGTGGTTTGTGTTGTAACATCTCTCCATCCTCTGATGTTAATTGGTCATGCTGCAGGACTCCTCACTTCATTGGAAGCAGGAGGGGAATTCGTGAGGTCTTTGCAGAAGGGCTCCTGGAGAAGACGTGCTGCTTTCTGATAGCTTACAGGGGACAAGTCCCACTCCACCAGCTTCAGCAGATCCATCTGTAGCACCAGTCTCTCCCATGAAGAAAGCCATATGCTGTTTTTTCAGCTCTGGATTTTCCCAGGTTACTACTTAGGGATTTTCCTGGCCTGTTCTCATGCCTAGAGGTTATTCCTGAGTGCTCTTCCACCACAGAGCAAAAAGACAAGACCTGCTTGAAGAACTTAAAGTCATAATAAAAGTGAATGGTGAAGAAATGACTCAAATCCACAGGAGTTCCTTGAGGTGCAAAGAAACAGTGAATCAGCCTGGGCAGAAGATACACAGAGGTTGAAGAGAGCTTGTCCACCATAGGTCCTGGTGGCACAGTTAGATGGGTAGAGGTGGAAGAGTCTCATCCTTGATTTAAAACCACAGGTGGTCTGTTTGTCTTCTCTGTGCTGTAAAAGCCAGTAGGAAAACCCCAGTGCTTTCAGTGGGATGCATTCTGCCATGAAGAGGAGTGCTTCCTTACTCATTAATTCATTTAATTGCACATTTGTTATGTTATGTTTACTCATGTGACAGACCGACACCACCCAAGGCTTATCTTCAGGATTCATTACAGGTACAAAATTAAGCAAAACGTTGCCAGATAGTAATAACAACATCCAAGATCACCTTGAAAATCTATTATTTGCACAATATCAACATCCTTTACGGGCAGGTCTGGCAGCACTGTACCGTACGCTTTGCCGTGTGATTTCCCCCATGGATGAGGGAGTCCCATGGTCTTAGCAAGCAGCTTGAGGCAATCAACATCCCTGACTTTTTGGGTGCCTTCTACTCCCATGGGCTTGTAGGAGTGTGGAAGCATTTCCCACTTTGCAGCATTCCTTCTCTTTTGTCTTAGCATTAACTCCCCATCCTCTGCTTTTCAGTGCTGTTACTGTGGAGCCACCGGTAATGCGCCCACAAAAGTTGTTGCAGAAGTCAGTTACATGGTGGGTACTCATGTGCCCCTTCCAAAGATCTGTGAAAAGTTCAAGACAGCAGATATTCATCTTAGTGAGCTCAGACAAGGTAGGTTGAGGTTTTAAAGCAAATTGCTGGGCTTTGGAGCCTCGGAGTCTCATTATCTAGTCGCATTCATTCATCCCTCTGGGTCCCTGCCTGCAGACTCTTTCTGTCCTTTAGCCCTTCTAAACATAAACATAAAAGGGAAATAAATAGTTCTGTCCTCCCTCCCTCCCCTTTCTCATCTACTTACAGCTTAGGCCAGGAAAGTAAAGAGTTTGGGGCTTGGGCTTTCATCCTCTGCAGAGCAGCTTTTGTTGGAGGCCTGTCCGGGTGACTCACGCATGATGATGGGCACTTTCCCAGCTCTGCTGTGCAGGAGGAGCAGCGCCGGGTCCTTTGGAGAGAGGTTGCTTGTTCAAGTTCAGCAGCTGTTAACAAAGACTGCAGAGTTTTAAATAACCCAGATAAATGGAATGTCTTCTCCCTCTTCAGTTAATCAGGCCTTGCTTTCTTTGTATGTCAAAACCCCACTTGCTTTCCTCTTACCCAGGCAGTTTTTCATGACAGATAAAAACTGGTTGTAGGACAAAAACGGCCAGTTCCCTGGACTGAATGAAACCTCAATTTCCAGTGGCTTCGTGTCTTGTGGACCTGCTTCTTTTGTCCGATAAGCTTTTCTCATGGCTGGACACTTGTGATTCATCCTCCAGTGTGATTTTGCTGGTGTCTAGTAAGATTTATTTGACAACCTTTCTCTTGGGGACAGGGCAGGGTGTGGAGATCCTGAACTACAGAGATGGAAGTGAAACAGAGCAGCTGGTGCTACCACCTCTCGAGATGTCATGGACTGGCAAAGCTCTGGTCCTTGGCTTTAAACACTTGGAGCTGCAGACAGATCACTGGAGGACACAGGACTCATGCCCATGTCATTTGGGGTGCAGGAGCTGCTCCTCCTCAAATCTACTGCCCCCTGCAATTTCTCTGCAGCATTTGCATGAACTGGGTGATTTTCTCCTCCCCTGCAGCACAGAGGAGTTAAGGACAGCATGAAAACTTACGTGCTCTCTAAAGCATCTCTCACATTCTTTCCTCTTGTAGAAAGGAAACTGGACTTAAAATCCGTGGAGCTCTCCAGGAGGACAAGGGAGGCTGAGCTCTGGAAGTGCTGACAGGCTGGGAGAAGTGAGCAGGGTCTGTATGGAGAAAGCAGAGCTGGTGAGCTGATGCAGGAGCTGGTCCCAAAGCGTAAGTGCAGAAACTCTAGACTGGACCTTTAATTGACGCTGGTATCACACACATTTTGATCACAGGTACTGTCTAAAGAGAGGGTTGGGAGTTCTATTAGGAATTGCTACTGTACCACACTAGCAGTGCAAGACATTTTTCAAACACCTTCAGAAAAGGTTCCTAACAGACATGCAATCACTAATTGTTCACCTTGCAATGGGTGATCGGAGGTCCCAGTATGGCAAGACCTATACATGCACACACAGGGACACACACACATATAGAGAAGCAGGTTTCCTACATTATTCTCTGAGGACATGGTGTAAACAAAGCCACAGACTAAATTCATAAGTAAATAAAATGTAAGGGCTCTGCATTATTACTGGTGAAGTCAAGGATCTCTTGCTGATGATACTGAGGGCAGAATTAGCCATGGGGTATTCCTGGAGCACACAGGTCTGTAGGGAAGGAGGAAAGTGCTGAAATACAATGCAAGTGAAACTCGTGTGCCCTGGCTTAGCTAAAGCACAAGGTCCAGGTCTGAGCTAGTTCACACATGGCAGAAATGGGCATCCATAGAGGCACTTTCAGCCCATCGTGTTTTGGAGTGCTGGCGAGCCCCTCATGGGCAGAAATCTCACTTCCAGACATGTAGTCTAACACAGATGGATCCTATCCTACCTTCTCTGTTGCTTTCTCCTGTCTTTCAGTATAGGTAGGCAAGTGCACAGCAGTACAGATAAAAATTGCAGCTATTAGTCAGAAAATGCTAACCAAAACTAACCAGCCTAAAGCCTGTGTTGCTAGGAAACAATCTGCCTCTTACTCTGCATTGCTCCCATTTGTATGCATCCACCCTTCCGATTTTCTTATTAATATTCTTTGCCTCAGACTCAGTAAGAAATTTCCTCTACAAGCTGGCACAGAATCGAGTCCTCTTCAGGTCTCATGATGGTTTAATTTAACCTCAGATCACTGGTGCACGTGGCTTCGGTTACTTCATTTTTGTCTGGCATAAAACCGGCAGAATTCACACGCACGTGGGCATGTGCAGGCAGGGACAGCTGAGCTTTGCAGGACACAGCAGCGTGTGATGCTTTCTGGTTTTCCAGCCTTTCCTGGAGGTTTCTTCCTTCCAGCGATGCTGTTGCCTCTTTTATGTCTTAAGGAACTAACCTGCCTGCTTGTGACTGTCCAACCATATCCAGAGGAAAACCCGGGCGAAAATATAAATCCTGCTAAAATTATTTTTCTTAAGACAAGCTACACTGATAGAAGTACCTTTAACCTGGATTTTTGTGTCAGTGCTAGGGAGCTCTATTGATTTACTATATTTGAATTTAAGTCAATATACTTAAATCGATACCCAAGCAGAGTGGAGATTAGGTTCCCCATTGATTTTTAAGTGCGCCTGACACCGGTAGAGTTTGTAATTTACAAGCGCAAGATATATTGATGTGAGGCAGCTTTAAATCTCTCTGGCCATGTTGCACAAGCTGCATCCAAGCTCTGCTGAGATTTAAGCTGGTAGTTGGAGGGGGTTTCCCAATGGTGCATCCCCAGCCTACTGCTGGTCACTGACACCAGGTCTCCTGACAAAACATGACATGGAACTGCTTCCCAATGTTCTTCACAGAATCACAGAGTGGTTGGGGTTGGAAGGGACCTCTGGAAATCATCCAGTCCAACCCACCTGCTAGAGCAGGTTCACCTAGAGTAGTTTTGTCTCACCTAGAGTTTCGTTCTATCAGAAAACTAAAGTTTAGCAAAAATACTTTTTTTCTTTACATTTTTGAGTGTGTTTTCAGATGAGTTTACGTAAAGCATGTCATTATGCTATCAGGGTTAGGAAAGGGCTCTGCCTGCGGTGGCATCGGCAGTGTGGAAGTGCCATAGTCTTTGTCTAGGCAGGACAGAGAGAGCTCTGACCAGCAGAAATCAGAGTCTAAGCACCAGCTTAACCCTGATCAGCTGAAGGCAGAGATCACATCACCTTATAATCTCATATTGAGGTATCTGGCACCAGCTGCAACTTCCACAGGCAGCTCCTTGGCCACAAATCCATCTTGGCTTTCCTGTGACTTTCATCTTAGCAGTGAAGCAAGGAGACAGGGTCCATTGCACATCACTGAATAAGGCACAATCCTGGAAAAAAACAATCTGAGAGAGCGTTTTTCAAAAATCTGAATGTAGGGCACAGAGGACAAAATTAAAGTGCTTCACCTCGCACCTGTAATCTTATAATGGATGGGAGAGTCAGTATATGTACATGTTCACTTGTGGGAATTATTCCCTAGTCCATAGATCTTTGCAGTTTGGGAATAATTCTTGAACAAGCCTGCATTTTCGTTTGCTTGTTGTCTTTGTAGCAGTTTACCACAAATACAGAGTCTAGTGCACTTGAAGCTGTTATAAATAAAAACTTGAGCTCTTTAGACCTGCTCTAAATATGGCTTTTCCTACGTTGGTGTATAGTACTTTGCCAAAATCTATAAATACACAGGGGCTTTGCCACCTTGTTTTACTCCACTAAACTGAAGTTTTCAGAGGATTTCAATACAATTTGAGTGCTTTACTCTCTTATTCTTGTTTTGGTGTTCTTCAAATCCCTTGCAGTCAGGGATTTATACAATGGATGGCGACACAAACAGAAAATCCCACTACTCAAGGACATTCTGCTTATTTAAAGGAATTATTCGGCATGTATACAGGTAGAGCCTGTGAGCTTAATTCGAAGTACAAAAAATTAAGCCACAGGAAGGTCAGCAGAAGGCCATGGTACAACTCATAAAAGGAAAGCAAAGAGCTTGTTCATTGTGTTTGTACCTCCAAAAGCCCCTGTCTCACTGTGTGAATGAGCAGAATCCCTTCCAAGCCTACCAGAAAGGAAGGTATTATCTCCCATCCTGCGCTGCAGATGTTCTCCCACCTTCAGATGAGGTGGCTGGATCTCAGAGCCAAGATCTCCATGTCACAGCAGGCCACGTGCTGGTGGCCAGGCCAGCCCTGGAGGTGGTGTGCCAAAGAAGATGGTGCCCAACCAACTACTACCCCAGCGCTTTGCTGCTCACCTCCTCCATGATAATGGCAGCACAACCCCGTGACAATACTGATAGAAATGTCTTGGAGGGCAGGGGGTAGAAATTAATTATCAGCTGCACCACATAATTCAGTCTTCTTGTTGGTAAAGATAACTGTGGAGAAGAATTGCGACTTCCACATCAGTAATGAACCAAGGACCTGCTATAGTGTTCATGCTGCTTGTCTTTTGGATCTGCTCTGTTGCAGAAGTTAAATCCATTTTCCTTATTCCTTCCAGCTTGTTAAGGTTTTCTAGCTCTCCGTAAAATAGCAGAGTATTAACTCTGGGGATGTGGCCAAATACACTTTACTTGAAACCTTCTTGTCTACCTCCATTTTCCTCCCAGGTACATCTGCATAAGATATTATGCATTTCCCAGCCAAAACTACTATATAATTTTGCAGTGAGGTATAAAACTAAATACAAAACACACACATTTGTATTTCATTGCCAAAGCCTTTCAATAAATGGATTAAATTGTGTTGTCTAAAGTTTGCAAAGTACCAGAGTTTTCCTTGTGGCCAAGAATATATATTTATGTGTATATATAAAAATACATAGAGGTATTTAAACCCTAATTCAAGACCTCTTGTGTGCTCAGCTGTGACTTACGTGCCTATGGAGTGACCGTGTAGCCAGACGTTCACAAAAGGATGGATTCACAATTGCAGTGAGTCGATTGAGCTCAGCAGAGCCTGAACAATTTCCATCATCCCATGCCTCAGTGGAGGTTCCCATGCAATATTATTTAGAGGGAAATGCACTCAAGTCACATATGCTCTTAAGTAGCAGCTTTGAAGTTATGAAGGAAAATATTCACTCTGGACAGGACATGGGAGTGGAGATGTTTTGTGTACCAGGTGGGACTCCTGCACTCGACTCACTGGTGCAGAAACAGCTGCCGTCAGCCCGCAGCGTTCTGGAGCTCTCTCGCTCTGTAAGTCGACGTTTGCTGATGCCAGCAAGCTCAGCAGCCTGAAAAGCTATTTTTTTCCCTACTGCTGAGACCACCGTTTCATAGGCTCTGGCAAAAGAGGTGCCGTCTGTCTCCCAACATCCCATGCCAAGAAACAGCCTTTTGTTCGCCCACAATAGAGCTGGTGGCAGAGAAGGAAGTTGTGAAACACTAGTTACTGTTGCTGGCAAGTGAGCCATAAAGGAGGGTTCTGCCAAAAGGACACAGGCTGGGATCTGACCTCCCTTTCTGTGCTCACGGCTACTGTGTATAGGTGAAGCTGTCTCGTGTAGGGAGCATGGGAGGCGGGTTGTGCGCTGAGCTGAGCCAAGAACACCATGGAATTTAACAGCGCTGTTAGTGCCGGGGCAGAGATCTGGGTCTGTGTTGGAAACACGGACAATACTTCCCCTCAGTCTTTCCACTTTCCAGTTTTACAAGCCCAAGGTCTCAGAAACATATATTTTAAGTGGAATCTGCAATCCTGACATTTTCATGTGCCCCTGGGAACCGGGAGTTTTAACCACAGCAGCACCAACTCCTTCATCTGGCCTGAAACAGCTTGACTCGGTTCTCCCACATCTAAATCACGCTATGGATTGCTGTGGCCTCCCATCTTCAGAAGATATTTTGCTGCAGTAAGGTTTTCAAAGTTGCTCCTTAAATTTGGCTGTTAATTTCACATTTGAGGCATGTGAATTAAATGGCCAGAATTTCCAAGCCTGAAGTACCTTGAATGCATCTGTGACTTTTGTTCTTGCCAATCATTTGTTCTTGAAGGCGGAGTCATACACACCTGTGCTGTGGTTTATCATGGCCTGATTATATCCCTGTGAAGTTGAAGGCTGCTTGTGAGGGGCAAGCAGCTATTCAAACCCATTTTTGTCAAAATCAGAGCAGTCTAGAAGAGCAAGACAGCTGTTAGATGCATTGTGGGCACTGAGATGGGAATTCCTGCCTGTTTAATCAGGCAGCCAACTGCAGACAGCAAAACCAACCCTGGCAAGTCAAGCAGTGGAAAGCTGCACCTGGGAGCTGTGTATGCACCTGTTGAGGGGTTGGGAAACAAAAAACAAGTTTCAAGGCTTGATCAAAGGAATGAAACCTGAAGTGTGGAAGCTGTATGGAGGTTAAATGGCAATAGGTCTATCATGAACCGTCTTGCAGGCTCAGCTGAGAGAGGACTGAGCGCATCGTGGCGAGGAACCATCTGTGCTTGGGAAAATTTCTGAATGTCTGTAAAAACGACAACCCCTGTTAAAACTTCTGTAACTGGGTTACCATTCCCCCTGCCTGAAGTTCTGGATGATTGCTTTTAAGGGTATTATAGCCTTTGGATTGATGCCTGTCAGGGTTCAGCAAGGAGCTGAGGCAGTGAAATGCCTGCAGAGCCCTGGTGCAAAGGCAGTAAGTAGCAAACCCCACCATCTGTGTTTAGCTCAGGCACTGTAAGCAAACATTAAACAAGCACATTGCATCATTTACACACACGTACTTCAGCCTGTCGGTCGGAAACTGCCTGTGTTGCACAACATCATCACAGAACCATCATAGAATGGTTTTGGTTGGAAGAAAAATTTAGAGGTCATCCAGTGCCACCCCTACCATGAGCAGGGACATCTTCACCCAGATCAGGTTGCTCAGAGCCCTGTCCAGCCTGGCCTTGAATGTCTCCAGGGATGGGGCATCCACCACCTCTCTGGGCAATCTGAGACAGGGTTGCACCACCCTCTTCCTCATGTCTAACCTGAATCTCCCCTCCTTTAGTTTAAAACCATCACTCCTTGTTCTATGGCAACAGGCCCTGCTAAAAAGTCGGTCCCTATCTTTCTTATCAGCCCCTTTTAAGCACTGAAAGGCCGCAGTAAGGTCTCCCCGGAGCTTCTCTTTTCCAGCTGAACACCCCAACTCTCTCAGCCTGTCCTCCCAGCAGAGCTGTTCCAGCCTCGGATCATTTCTGTGGCTCCTCTGGCCCCTCTCCAACAGGTCCATGTGTGTCCTGTGCTGAGGACCCCAGACAGGCAGGCAGCCCGACATGGAAGGGCAGCCACCTCCACCAGGTGTCCACGCTGATTGGGGTCAGGCAGTCGGTTCCCAGCTTCTGCTGTCAGAGCTGAGGCTGTTGATCTCATAGTTGTTTGCTGTTGTTCCTGGTCTCGATGAATGGAGCTTGTTAAGTCACCCACTTCTTCCTGAGATGGATTGTATGCAGTGACAAACTGGATGACACCACACTGGGAGGAGTGGCTGATAGGCTGAAGGATCACGCTGCCATCCAAATCGTGACAGGCAGGAGAAATGGGCCAACTGGAACCTCATGGAGTTCAACAAGGAGAAGTGCCAAGTCATGCACCTAGGGAGGAACCCAACTGGGGGCCACCCAACTGGAAAGCATCTTGACAGAAAAGGACCTTGGTGGACACGAAGTTGAACAGGAGCCAGCACAGTGCCCCTGCAGCACAGAGAAGGCAGATGGGATCCTGGTCTACCTTTGACAAACTATTGCCAGCAGGTTGAGGGAGCTGATCCCTCCCCTCTACTCCCCTCTTGTGAGATCCCACTTGGTCCAAACTGTCCAGTGCAGGGCAACAAAGATGATGAAGGGAGTGGAGCATCTCCCGTGTGAGGAAAGGCTGAGGGAGCTGGGGCTCTTGAGCTTGGAGGAGACTGAGGGGTGACCTCATTAATGTTTACAGATATATAAAGGGTGAGTGTCACGAGCATGGAGCCAGGCTCTTCTCGGTGACAACCAATGATAGGACAAGGGGTAATGGGTTCAAACTGTAACACAAAAGGTTCCACTTAAATTTGAGAAGAAACTTCTTCTCACTGAGGGTGACAGAGCCTGGAACAGGCTGCCCAGGGAGGTTGTGGAGTCTCCTACTCTGCAGACATTCAAAACCTTCCTGTGTAACCTCATCTGGGTGTTCCTGCTCTGGCAGGGGATTGGACTGGATGAGCTTTCGAGGTCCCTTCCAATCCCTGACATTCTGTGATTCTATGATTCTGTGGACTGCATGACCTTCCAAGGTCCCTTTCCACCTCGACCTTTCTGCGATTCTGTTTCTTGATTAAATGCAGGATGTTGGCCACAGGCACACTATCCATTTTCTCAGGCAGCAAGCAAGGATGTTGCAAAGAAAACAAAACCAAGCGGTGCACAGACATGGCCAAAATTAAACTGAAAGTAGCAAAGTAACTGAGAACCCTGTTTCAATTATTCACCTAGTGCTGGTGGAGGCCATTACAAGTGCAGTTTTATTTAGAGTTTTTAAAAATAGGCTCCCAAAAAATAAAGATTGTTTACCAAAGTAATCATTTCATGAGATGATAATTGCTTTGGTAGTTCTTCCTTTTCCATAAAAACGTTCTTAGCAAGAAAGATGACTTCTTTATACAGAGAAAAAAGAGAAGTTTTTCTTAGTGTAAATGAAATGTTAACATTTTTGAAGTGTTTCTACAAAACACCCGAAGGTTTACAGGGAAATACAAACCAAAATGCAATTATAGATTTTAGAAATACCTCACTATGTTGCACTTTTAAATTCTGGTTTTATCACAAACCGCTGCTGTGCTGAGTTGAAGACCAGGTTTTGTTCAGCAAGTACAGAAGGCAAAGAACAGTATATGGCTGAAATCCTATATGATGATGTCTTTTCAAACCTTTGTGAGGAAAGAAGGAAATACAAGTACTTCTCCCTGCCTTGGAAATGTCAGAGTGAGATTTTGTGGCCCGTACATGACACAGGGTACTTGGCAGGGTTCTTGTGGCTCTCAGATCTGCAGATCTTTCTGCTAGCCATGAACACTCGGTTGGTGAAGGACTTGTGGAGTCCAAGGAATTGCACTAATTTATACCGAGGGGTGATTGTTATGTTTTAATTAGCACAGTCAAGTAGCAAAAGGCAGTTTTAAGGGTGAGAGGTAATGACAGTGCTTTGAAGTTAAACAGCACTAATGAAATTTTTTAGGTGGATATGGGGAGGGCTCAAAGAAGGGATCAATATGAATGAAAAAAGCCTGGATGCCCACCTTTCCTGCTTGCAGACATCACTCCCTTCCTCTGCATGCCTCATTTCTCAGCTTGATCCATACCCAAAATGACAACCAATTATAAGAGAAGGGGCAATGGGTACAAACTGGAACACAGGAGGTTCCAGTTAAATATGAGAAGAAACTTCTTCATGGTGAGGGTACCAGAGCCTGGCCCAGGCTGCCCAGGGGGGGTTGTGGAGTCTCCTTCTCTGCAGACATTCAAACCCGCCTGGACACCTTCCTGTGTAACCTCATCTGGGTGTTCCTGCTCCGGCAGGGAGATAGAACTGGATGAGCTTTCAAGGTCCCTTCCAATCCCTGACATTCTGTGATTCTGTGAAAATCAGGTTCTTTGTCCCCGAGGGCAGGACTGTGCCTTAGCCTCTGTCCTGTGCCATCCTCTGGCTGCAATATGTGGGCTCCATCCATTTGCCTGTGTCTGCACACTGCAGGATCTCATCTGCATAACGAAGAGCCCATTCCTTGTACAGAAGGCCACAGAGACAATTTCCTCTCTCCATGATCCTAATTAGCCATCTGTGGTGTGCAACTGGAAGCAGGCTTGGCTTAGCTAGCAGAGCAGGAAAGGGGCAGCCAGAGAATGATTCCCACCAGGCTGGGCTTGGTCGGTCTGTTTGCACCAGAGCGGAGCTTGCCCATTGCTGCGGGGAGCTGTAACACCGCTGCACACCAGAGAAGGGAAGGCTGAGACCCCCCTTTCCCACACCAGTTACGTGGAGGCTGTAAAAATCAGAGCTGTTTGACAAAATCCCCACTGGGATAGTCGCCTTCAGCTCATGCATTTGCAAAAGGGCATCTGGTGATATGCGACATCCATTTGCCAACCTGTGCAAGCAGAGCAGTCGCCTTGCAGCTGACCAGGAGGATGGAGGATGGCTCTGGGGCACTGGATCAGGCCATGAAGGTGCAGAGATGCACCTGCTGCATCTAAGATAATTTTTGAGATTGAAGAAGCATGGCTGGCAGATCAGGGAGTTGATTCTGCCCCTCTGCTCCGCTCTGGTGAGACCCCACCTGCAGTGCTGGTCCAGCTCTGCGGTCCTCAGCACAAGACACACATGGACCTGTTGGAGAGGGGCCAGAGGAGACACAGAAATGATCCGAGGCTGGAACAGCTCTGCTGGGAGCACAGGCTGAGAGAGTTGGGGTGTTCAGCTGGAGAAGAGAAGGCTCCGGGGAGACCTTATTGTGGCCTTTCAGTGCTTAAAGGGGCCAATAAGAAAGATGGAGACAGACTTTTTAGCAGGGTGTGTTACGATAGGACAAGGAGTGATGGTTTTAAACTAAAGAGAGTAATTCAGACTAGCTGTGAGGAAGAGATTTTTTACAATGAGGATGGTAAGACACTGTCCCAGGTTGCCCAGAGAGGTGGTGGATGCCCCATCCCTGGAGACATCCCAGGCCAGGCTGGACGGGCTCTGAGCAACCTGATCTGGGTGAAGATGTCCCTGCTCATGGCAGGGGTGGGACTGGATGAGCTTTGGAGGTCCCTTCCAACAAAAACTATTCTATGATTCTATGTTCTGATCAAACAACATAATCCCTTCTTTTTATTTCTTGAAGGTGACCTGTATTTTGGGATGCTTACTAAAAAATGGCCATCAGGCAAGTCTATGTTATTTTAAAAGGGCTGCACAGAGGCTAGAGTGCTTATTTGTATATTCAAAAGCAATCTTTGTATAAAGTAAGATCACTAAAGCTAAGAAAGTGCTTTGTCATCGCTCTTTTGTTTTACATAATGCTGGCAGTCACACCATGTTAACATCAGTGGTTGAGAGTAAAAAGCGGAAAATTGAAATAAATGTATTAAGTTGTGAAGGTTGGTTGTGTTATTGAGGAATGTGCGAAAATTAAATGAACCTGATCTGTCACAAAGTGTTGATTATATTATATTGAAATGTTCTTCTGGCTCAGAAGCTTTGAGTGCATGAAAGGGCATTTAATACAATAATATGGCTTTTAATCATGAATCCTTTAAACTACAGACTGAAGAGATTCCACTGTCTCAAGGACTTGTGCTCACACAGAAGTTTTATTTCAATTGCTGTCAAGCCAGCTGGATTTATACACATAACTAAAAGAAGACAGCTCTATCTCCACCTCGGAAACTACTAATACTTACTAAAAGAACTAATTGATTAAGCAGCCTTCAGATTTTCCCAGCTTTCACTGATGGAAGCGACCTGCCCAGCTGGAAGGTAGCTGAACAAATATCATCATCTCCATTGTACCCATTTCAACGTCAGACTCAAGACTTGGTTTGCAAGAGCTTCTGGCTCCCAGGTCCAGGACTTTGGTTTGGTAAGAATATTATTTGCATGGCCAAAAATAGAAAACCTGAACAACTCTCTCGTGTTATTAAGAATGCACACATGTATCCATCCAAAATTTATAGAATCAACCTTTTTATTCTGAAATGTTGCAGTAGGACAGCACAATTTGTTAAAAAGGGTGTAAGTTTAGCCCTTAATTTCCAGCCTTCTGTAAACTCTCCAGCTGGGTTTACTTCTTGCCTGCATTTTTTCCCAGTTACTCAGTGGTCAGCATGAATCTCTTAACAGGGTAAGCGTTTTCATGGCCCCCCAAAATGATAACCCTTCCCATGAAGACTCAGTGTCTACCTCCAGCTGATCGTTTAGTCCTCTTGGATTTTAGGTGTTCCAAGCCATGAGGTTTTTGCAGCCTCCTGGGAGCAACATTTTGGAACTGAATAGGCCCGCTCAACAGTGTCAGAATTCAGATTTCCAGTGGAATGTCTTGGGAGTTTTTTTTGGACAAAAAGGGACACTTCTGTTAAATGTTTGAGCTGTAAAGTCAGCTGGAATTCTTCAAGCATCAGACATTTTGATTAAGTCTTAAAAGTGTCAAAATATTTAGATATTTCAGAAAATTTGTAAAAAAAAAAAAAACCACCTCAGAAAGTTTCCTGTGCATTTTTAAAAACTGGTTTACTATGATGTAAATTCTTTGGCTAATCAGCCTAAATTTGACATGTCTAGAAATATGGGCTCTGCCATAACTGGATGAGCCTAATGGTTCCTCTAACCCAGGGATGTCTACAAGCAAGTACAACTGGAGATGCAAGAAGCTTTAAGTTATCAGGGAGTGTTTTGGCTGCCACCATGAGCTTCTTTTTTAACATCAATCCCTATGCTTCTCAGATAAACACAGAGCATCTTATCTTACTGCTTATCTTATTGGTTTCTTGTTACCCCTCATGAGCTGGTCCCTCTGCATTGTTCATTTCTGAACTCTCTTCCATTAAGCTCCATCTAAGTAGCGCCCAGTTGCTCCCAGCTCTATTTCATGGTTTAGGTAGTCTCTGTTCACATCCTACTGATCTTTTTCTATAGAACGTGTACATATGTTGTGTATATCGAAAGTATATATGCAGTAGGGGAAGCCAGAAGCTCAGCTGGTTTTCAGCTACAGTTTGAAGGAGGTAGAGGAGGTAGCCAGAGATTGGATTTAATTCCTCTGATCGCCCTTTCAGACCCTCTTAACTTAATTTGAAGGCAGTGGAGCTCTACTCACCATCACCAGCTCAGATTTAACTTACATTGGTGCAATGAACATAATTCCTTCTGCAGGCAGCACAGAGGCAGCAGACAGAGGCTGGGGCTTATGTCAGGATGAGGAAGAGGAGATACTGGGGAACACCGAGCTATGGCAAACAACCTCCACCAGACAGACAGATGTACATTTGGGAGATGTTTGGAGAGTCAGTGCTACTGTAGGGGAACCGTGGTGAGGAAGAAGGGACAACATATAAGCCCGCTGTAAAACTGGCTCTTGCAAAGTAAGATAATCAGCTAGGCTTAGTCTTTGCTGTAAGTGTGTGGTGCCCGAGCTATTAATTAAATAAATAAACATTATCATAAATAATCATAGTAAATTATAATATTGTAATAAATATTATAATAAATCTGACCCCATGTCTCCTGCTGAGAAGAGAGTATAATATCAACCACGTGAAGGAAAAATTTACCTTGAAGGAATAATACTGAAGACAGGTCAAGAGTGAGATGAAATTCACCTTCTCCATTTACTCAATGTGTCCAGCTTGCTGAGGTGTTAAGCCAGTACATTTTAGCTCATCATTAGTCTATGAGCAAATTCAGGAGAAATAAAGCCAGTCCTGTCACTTGTCCTAATAATATCTCATCGCAAATAAAAATCTGATTAGCATGGTTGGTTGATTTGTGCAAGGAGATCTGCTTGAATGAAATATAACTTGAACTGTGTCTTTAGCATTAGCTAGCGTGATGGGCTTAGGCCAAAACCAAATAGCCCCAAGCTGTGAGGAGGTTGGGCCTGGGTCTGACTGATGTGGCTCATGGCTGTCACCTATTTGATGTCACCACAAATTCATTTTGGATGTTCTCTGCTTGTGAAGATTCCTCATGTCTTTTAACTCAGGACAAGACTCATGGGTTAATTAGCCTTGCCCTGATCACTTCTCTTACAGTTACAATGGTGCATTTAGCCCTATTTGTTGACTAGAAAAAAGCATCTCTGTGGCTCTCACAGCAAAGAGGCAATGAGCGTCATTGGAGGCAATACATGGGGACACCTGATTCTTAGAACAACTCCTCTCCACACAGGCACTTGCTGCACGGTGACTTTCAGTGGTCACGGCTCACTTGTGCAGCTGGCCTTCATGTACACTGGTGTCCCTTTAAACTCACAAGGAACTCAGAAAAAGCTAAAGAAAGGCTGGCATGGCCAGCTGAAGGCCTGGAAAGAATTGAATGCAGGTTGTTGGCTGACTAACTTGCTGAAATAATTATTTTAATTCCACCTTATTGTGTAATTAAAGATGTGTCAGATGGCCCGAAGTCTTAGTTGTGCATCACTTTGAAATTACTGTTCACATCTAAACACCAAGTGCTGCCCAGATAAAAGCAATTATTCCTTTGATCTGTTAGTCCTGCCTCTTGGTTGGACCTCTCATGGCCATGGAACCTGTCTGGTATCTATCCACACCTGAAGTCTCAGCCATGGTGGGCTAGGAAACCTTTTTGCAACCAATATCCAGCATTTTCTGGACATGCTGAGAGCACCTGAGCTCCCTTGTTTAATGCAGGCATGGTGAAATGATTTTATCAACATTCTCTTGTACTAAGACATCAAGTATGCAAGTGGTACCACATCTAGCTCAATCATAGGATAATACATAAACACTCGGAAATGTAGAGCTAAGTTTAGAAGATAATACAGAAAAACCTCCTAGAGGATTTTACAAGTTTCAGACATTTTTATGAAGCTTAAGGATTAGTAAAGGGAAATGTACTTAGAAAGGACTTGCTCTACAAGAAATAAGAGGGTCTCTAAGCTTTTGTTTATGTCTAGACTCAAACCAAGCTTCTGAGAACCTGAATATTTCAGTAATCTCTTGAAAACATTTTGCCTGTGCCTATTGTGCTGTGGGGGCCCAGGACTGAGTGGAGCCCCTAGAAATCACATGAGAAAACTTGTTCTGCGACACAGGGTCACCCTCACCTCTTCGATGGGTCTGTAAAACTCAGATATCTGAGCCTGGGGGTACTTCCTCAGCTTCTGAACTTCCCTGGTCTGAGAGTTTGATTCTATCAGGCTTGCAGTGCTGTGATACTGCAACAACTCACAGTATTTAACATCTCTGAGACCAAGAAGCGCTGTTATCAACCTTTGATAAATTAGAAAACAAGGGAAAGAAGCATCCCAGGTCAGATCCAGCGAAGGACTGAAGTGATGTAAAAGTTCAGAGAAAAACAAACAAACAGACAAACAAACGTGATCTTCTGTCTACTTGCTGCCCAAAGCAGAGCCCAAAACGTTCAGAGGCCCCCAAAGAGAGCAGGGCATCCAGGTGGGTGCCAAACAGATCCATGGATCCACCTCCAGAGGACCCGTGTCCACTCAGATCAAAGCAAAGCAAGGGGAAGCTGCTGCGTGTCTGCACAGCCAGTCTTTTGTCTCCTGGCACTTGCTGAAGGGCAGTACTGAGATCGGTGCTGATGTTTTCACCTCACAAGTGAAACAAGATGGATCCTGCGTCCTCTTCCATGACTATAGCACAGTTAATGCTCTTGTTGAAAGAATTTTTTCCCTCCTCTGCATTTGCTATCAGATCCTCTCCTACAATTTTTCAAGCTTTTTTAGGTCACTAGGTACACCTTTCTCACTCCAGAAGCTGTGCGGTCCTCACCCCACCCTGGCAATATTTACAAATCAGGGAGCGAGTGATACAGGACAGCAAGGGTCTCTGCAGCTCAGAATACATTGCTGCTCAAGCTGGAGGCCACTTTGGCCCTTTCTGAAGCCAAACACTGGCCATTTGGACAACTGACTACAGGAGATGTTGGTTAGGAAGGGGTACAAAGAGAAGGACCAGGTTATTGGGGAATGAGGGACCTGAGATTGTTTTGTTTTGGGCACTGACAAATGCCACAGTGGGAATTTAACCCTTAACCTTCTGCACTTTGGTTCCTTATGAGCTACTGGAAATGTGACTTTCTCTTAATATATCACATTTTTCTCAGTGTCAAGCCTTACAGTAGGATGAAAGACACAGTTACAGTAAGAGTGTGACAAGCATTTAACAATATCTAACAACAAATCAAGCTAGAAAAATAAATGGAAGAGTATGAGTTTGTTGGGAAAGACTGAAACTCAGGATTTCTCTTCAGATGCTCTTAGCAGGCAGACACCACACTTGAATTCAGAGATCTTTTGCATCAGCAGCTTAAAAGCAAATAAGTGCAAGCCCCTGGCCTCAAGAGCTTATTACCTTTTATAAAGAGACAGGATATGTATAGTGGGTGGAAAAAAAGAAGTGATTATTCTCCTCCTTCTTACAGATGGAGACAGAGATCAAATAACATCTCCACTATCACACAGGAAGCTTGTGGCAGCACAAAAAAGAAAGAATTGGGATTTTTTTGGAGGCAGATGCTCCTACCACAAACTCTCCCTCCTTCCCTCACTTCCCACATATTTTTTGCTTTAACAGCCAGCATCCAGCCATTGCACACTGAAAAAGGAAACGTCTCCCCTTACGCCTGCCCGATGGCAGATGAGTTTTAGCAGAATGCTTCCCCGTTTTTTCCAGGGAATGGAGGAGCAGCGGGTGCCTTTGAGAGGAGCTGGGGGAAGTGATGCTGCATGGTGGGGAACAAGCTGCACGGACAGAGAAAGAGCTGCAGGTCAGATCCTGGAGTGTGTGCTGGACAGGACACGGGGTGTTCACACAGCACCCTGTCTTCTCCTCCATCAACAAAACAGCCACTCAGTTTCCTTTCTTAACAACGAACAGCCCAGCCAGAGCTTGAAAGTATATTTTTGATCTACGGCAGTGATACATGAACGATTTGGGGTTTTACTGCTAATAAATATCTAAGCGACGTAACTGGAACCAATTATACGATTGTTATGATGACACCGATACATGTGTTGATGCTGTTATAGCTGGAGAGCTCGGGCTACATTATCTTTATGCCTCTTTCGCCAGGTAACTTGAGGCCGCGGCACTATTGATTGAGGACCGCCTGATGCTGTAGCGTCCGCTCCTGTAACCATAGCCTGCTGGGGTTATGGGGCTATTGTGAGGGCTTTGTTTAGCTGCTGACAGCTCCGGGGGAAGAGCATGCAAGGGTTGCAAACGTTTCCATTCTGTCTGTGCTTCTTTGGCTTGCAGACAATAGGAGTGGGTGGCCGGGAGGAGATAGTGGGCTGACTTTGGTGGAGGACAGAGCAGGAGGTGTGGTACCCCGCTCCTGAATGCTCCTGACAGCAGAAAAGGGGGTGCTGTCTCTTAAGAAGACTGGAATGACATCATGCCTGGGCTTTCATTTTGGGTGCTCCTCTGGATGTGAATGCAGCCTGTTGATTATGCGGATGTGGAAAGCAGGCTAAGTGGATCCGATAACCTGTCATCCAAGATGCATCCTTTCCCTTGCTCAGCCCTGCTCGCCTGCTTTGGAAACGCACACGAAAACACTCCGTTCGACCAGCCCAACGCAAGCCCTCTAGCCATGGAGGAGGAGAAGACCGAGGGGACCTCAGCAGTGTGCCTGCAACCACCTGTGACAGCAGCCAGCAGCACCAAGCACAGGGGAGAGAAGGCCAGCGAGAAGATGTTCAAAGTCAGCAGATACTCTGATAAACACGCCCGTGCGAGCAGCGGTTCTAGCAATCACACTGCTGCTCAGCCCATGTCTGCTACCACAGAGTCATCGGTGTTTGCTGCTAACGAGCTAAGCCATGAGGTTATTGCGCTCTGCACTCACATCCCCAGACCATCCATCATCCATGTGCCAAAGGTGAGTTGCTCTAGAAGTCGCTCTTCAACAAGGTAAGAGAAGTGACTTGCTTTAAGAAAATATAAAAAGGGGAGGAAAAAAAATCCATAGGAGCATTTATCTTGTATTGATTGGCATGCAATCGAGAAAGGACTAATGGCTCCTCTTACTAAAATAATACAATACGACAGCTATAGCTTTCCTGCACTATTATCAGAAGCCTTAGGGGATGTTTGTAATAATACCAGGTATGTTTCGTTCAGTCGTCTTCCTATCTTTCAGTGATCCTCACTTATTTTGGACCCGATCCAAAATCCCTTGAAATGAACAGGTGTTTTGTTTTTCCACTGACTTGAGTGAACGCTGCGTTTTTGTCACCTCAGCCAGGTCTCTCAGAGCTGCGGCCCCAGTAACTGCAGAATCCTTTTACCCTCTTACTTTTAGCCTGTGTGTGCTTGGAGGCAACAGAAAGGTCTTCAGTACAGTTTTGGTGAATTCAATTTCTTCCTGCCTGAATAAGAAAAACATAAAATTTGGCATTTTGCCACTGATACTACTAAAATAATGAATAGTAATGGGCGAATAGTGCTGTTCTCATTTTCTATTGGTTAGGTAACTGGAGATCGCATGCTTTGTTTTCTCCCCAATAAACACTGAGGAATAGAAGCCACATGTGTGACTCAACTTTTTTTATAGCACAGCTTTTATTTTAATAATCCATTCCTCTACCAATTACCCTGCCAAATCACATATATTTAGAATCCCTCTCCTTGCTTCCCCTTCACAGTCAGGCAACACTGTGTCTGGTGAATATATTTGTCCTCGTAGAAGAAATGTTAGAAAAAGCTTTAATATGAGATACATCTGCTGAAATTAAGAAAGTTATCAGAATCAGGGTTTCCAGGTGGGTTATGCTGCTATTACTGGAGCTGGGGGATCTGGACACCACCGTTTCAGTCCTGTTGTCATCAACCACAACCCCTACGTAAAGTATAAGGAGCAACTGGAGCTGCTTGAGAGCAGTAATTTGCTTCAGTGTAAAGGGGAGGGCTGGCTATGGAGGTGTTGGGATCTCTCTTTCACGTGAGGTTTTCGAGAAGAGCTAGCTGATCGTTATCTGGGGATGGAGTAAGTGTATTTAGTCTGGCTGTCATTCAAGGAGCCCAACCAGATGCTATCAAGTTCTTCTTCACCAACACATTTTCTCCTTCATCTCTGCATTTTCACTTGCTTATTTTCTATTTTTCTTTTCTTGGGAAGTTCAGGCTGGATGTTAGGAAAGGCCTTCTCACCTGGAGGGTAGTGCAGCATGGGAAGAGGTCACCCGAAATGATGGGGGGTGCTGTGCTTGGAGGATCTCAAGTCCTGGCAGGACAAAACCAGGACTGACCTGACATAGTGTTGGCAGCAGTTCTGCTTTGAGCAGAAGGTTGGACAAGAGACCTCAAGAAGCTTCTTCCAGTCAACGTTTCTGTCATTGTCTGATATGTGGATTTTGATGCATGTATAATGCTTATAAACACAAGGTAACAAGATCAGATTGACGCATCTCTTTGCTGTCACTGAGACAGCAATGTGGCTGGTGGTGCTGTTGGCTTTACAGCTCTTGGTGACAATTTCTCCCCTCCTGCTGCCTTCCAACCACTTCACCCTGCCTTTCCTCATCTGCTGCTCTTCTCTGTGCTGTCAAAGCCACTGCCAATACTTATCCCATAAATGTCCGCTGTAGCAGAAGAGGTTCCCTACATTGGAGACAGACATCTCTAACCTCCGCAGGTCAGTGGTGCTGGAGCAGGCAATGCTGAAGGCCTGACACCGTACTGATCCAAAGATGCTCCCATGCCTTTGCGGTGGTGGAGCAGTGACTCTGCTGACTGACCTACACCAGGGGTTTCTCTGGGAGTACACATAGCCAAATTTAGGAGTACAAATTTATAACAATTTCCAAACAGAGGAGTAATCAGGAATGGACCCCACTGCTGTGGACAACCTAGGTGATTCAAATTATTCAGTCGTTCAAGTCATCACATCAAATCATCCATCACTGTTTTGTCGGGTTTTTAAAGAACAGGCTACGAAAATACCCATTGGGATGATGTGTGGTCCTGCCCTGAAATTCCTGCTGAACATCTTATTCTATGTGCCTTGATGTTTTCCTGTCACTGGGGAGGCCTGCGAGGAAACTCCTCGTCACAGCCAGGAACTGGGCTTTCTGCTGCCCCTCAGCATTGAGACCTCCCTGCCAGGATCTGTGGGGTCTTGCTGACACTCATGACATCCCACACACATGAGGAGCACATCTCTCTCTGTGAAAGTGGGGTTGGACTAGATGACCTTTGAAGGTCCCTTCCAACCCAAACTATTCTATGATTCTCTGACACACAGAGCCCGGATGCTGCATCTGATCAGTCCCAGGCTGTCAGGGTACTCTGCTGCCAATGTGCTGAACTGAGCTGGCATGTCAGAGAGAAAAAGGAGATACACAGAGGTCGTGGTGCCCAAGTATCCACACACAGGGTCTGTACCTCAGAGACTTGCTTAGTGGCAACTCTTGGTGCCTTACTGTATAACAATGTCCCCCCTCTCAGCTCTGTACAAGCAGACTTAAAATGTCAGTGTCCTTAACGATTGCTTTCCCAGGCAAATGAAAATAAATCAGTGAAGCAAAATAAGAAGATGGGGGTATTCATGGGGTCTCTGTGTTGCACTGGTTGGAACTAGAAGTGCAGTGGGTGGAAGAAGGCATGCAGAATGCATACTGACTCTGATGGGATGAGAACGAAAGCATGGCACAAGGCCAAGTGCAGGATCTCTGGGGAGACCTTATTGCAACCTTTCCGCACTTAAAAGGAGCCAATAAAAAAGATGGACACAGACTTTTTAGCAGGGCCTGTTGTGATAGGACAAGGAGTGATGGTTTTAAACTAAAGAAGGGGAGAGTCAGGCTGGACATGAGGAAGAAATTTTTTACCATGAGGATGGTGAAACCCTGTCCCAGGTTGCCCAGAGAGGTGGTGGATGCCCCATCCCTGGAGACATCCCAGGCCAGGCTGGATGGGACTCTGAGCAACCTGATCTGGGTGAAGATGTCCCTGCTCATGGCAGGGGTGGCACTGGATGAGCTTTGAAGGTCCCTTTCAACCCTAATTATTCTGTGATGATTCTAATGTCTTCTCAGTGTCAGCTACAAATCTGGTTCAAGGACCTTTTGGAAATAAACGAGGACTCTCATGACCCTGGTACTTATACCAAGTAAAGGTTTAGCCTGGCTTGGGTCCCAGATAAACTCGTCCAGCAGAGCAAAGACTCTGGAGGCTGCAAGTGCCAAGCTGTGATGAGCTTTGAAGGTTCCTTCCAATCCAAACTGTTCTATGATTCTATGAGATACTGGGGGATTTTTTCTCTCTGCTACAAAAGAGTAAAAAACATGATAAATATGAAGAGGAAGAAGAGGTCCCAGCGATGGAACTGCAGCTGAGTGGAGAAGAACCCTGTGAAGAAGAGAGAGGGCAGTTATGGTGATGGTGTGTGACAGGCTGTGGACCACACACAGAGCTCCTGGCGTGAGCAGGAGGAAGAAGATGAAGAGAAAATCTGGTGGGAGGCGCACAGGACATCTGGTGTGCATCTAAATGATGGGACTGGAACACAGGGCCACAAGGAGAGAAAGAAGAGCACTGGGTCTCCATGAACAGAGCCTGGGTGGCCTTGGTGGGAGGGGAGAGAGCGAAGGACAAGAGAACGCACAGGGCTGCCTGAGGACAGGGGCTGGAGGCATTTTTGGTCCCCAAAGCAGAGCTCACACCTGTCCTAAAACAATAATATCCAAACATTGCTAAAGGAGCCAGTGAGGCCCAATGGAGAAGACGCAAATTTCCATCCTCTTTGGCATATCCAAACTTCCTGTTGTATCTCAGTTTCTGCAGTTATAAACCAGGCAAAATTTGTCCTTTTTGGTATGCAGTCATGCTGAAATCTATAAATGAAAATAACATACACCTGCTAAGTTGCAAAAGGGAAACGTTCTATGTCAAGACAGGAATCTCATAGTTCTGTTCAAGAGACTTTTAATTCATGTTCTTGTATCAAATTCTTTAACAAAAGCTGAAGTAATGTCAGGAAAAATGCTCGTACTCTTTTGTCTTTTTCGCTTTCAAAATGACTTCGGCAAGGCGCTAACTACAAATATGTTGAGAACTTCTAGCACCAAGAGACCTGCTGTTTACCTGTCAGCATAATCCTTTTCAAGCGGAGGATCAGTCCATTTTTGACTAATAGCAACATAAAATTCTAATTTGAACACATAATATACCAATTAACGGGATCTTCCAGCTGACCCTCCCCACTGGGACATGCAGTCACATATTTTGGATTACAATGGAGTTGCATGCATGTAACCAAATTCAGAATTTGATCAATTATTTATTTTATGAGAAGACTGTATGCACTCCAGATGGAGCCAACCTTAAATCCGATATAAACATGATCCCAACAAAAATTAGATTTGAATAAAATTACCAAAGAGATTGAGGTAGACTTGTTTGGTCACGTATTACTGTGGCAGCAATGTGCTTGTAAATAACTGTCATTTCAATATTTAGAGATTGCTTCAGTAATAAAGCATGATTAAATGTCAATGAAGTTCTCCATGTCTAGCCTCTTTGTCCTGATTCTGACACGTAAAGAATTAATTCTTTTGTGTTCTGTATGCTGCCTGCAGGGTCTTATCAGACTTTACAAGGCCGTAAATCAAAGCTGCCAGAACTACACACCAAAACTTGCTGGCTTAGCCCTTCAGCCACAGTTACAACACCAACAGTTTTCTCATCTTTTATTTCCAAGTCCAGTTTTAGCCACTGATAAACTCTGGGGTAGAAATTTGGGAGGAAGCCTTATTGTTCTCAACCAACAATTGTGCTATGACTCCAATAAATGTTTCATGTTGACAAAAGCGTATTAGTGACTCTTTCTTCTACCAATATTATTCACCTGACTTGAACTCTGTTGACCTTCAGAGTTCAGCTGGGTTTTTTTTTCTGAAACAAAAGAAACCCAAGCATCATCCCATGCATTGCGGAATCATTTCTTCCCTTCCAAGCTGTCTGAGACACCAGAAAATCAACAGTTGATACCTTAAATGAGAGATCCTGGGAATTATATGTCTGATGAAGTATGCTGTGCTTCTCATTGCACCTGGGGAGCCTCATTGAAATAATTCTCACCTGTGATTTCCTATGTGAATTGTCAGTCATATCTTAGGGTATGTAGATCTCTTTAGAGGACCTCATAGCTACTTTCAAACCTTGAATGCATATCTTTGTCTCTTTTTCACCTGCACATTTTTGATGCCTAGGTTAGTTGTTTGGCTAGAGAAGGTACAGAGTGGATTTGACTCAGTGAAGCTCATTTTCAAGTCTCTGGATGTCAACAGACAGGCTGTTGGTACCTTATTGACTTGCAATGACTTTACCAGGCTTTGGACCAGAACTGATCTGAGTGGCAAGACGATCATAGAAGAGTTTGTGTTGAAGGGAACTTCAAAGCTCATCCAGTGCCACCCCTGCCATGAGCAGGGACACCTTCACCCAGATCAGGTTGCTCAGAGCTCCGTCCAACCTGGCCTTGAATGTTTCCAAGGATGGGGCATCTCCAACTTCTCTGGACAAACCCGTTCCAGTATTTTACCACACTCATTGTAAAAAATTTCTTCCTCATGTCCAGGCTGAATCTCCCCTCCTTTAGGTTAAAACCATCACCCCTTGTCTTTTTGCAATGAATAATGATGACAGACTCCAAAATTCAAAGGTGTAATTGCAGCTGTCTGTGAAACTGAAAATAAACCCCTTCCCACACAGAAGATACATTTCTATTATCATCCTCATTTTGTTCTTTAGATCTTTATCTGGCCAGTTTGTAGGTATGGTTTATATCCAGGGGGTTCAAGTAATGCATTGCATCAGGGACTGGAGAGCTTGATTCCTCCCTGCTTGACATATACCCATGCAGATCAATTGTAAAATAGCCTGATCATGACTCGTCACACATTTATGGGAGGGGAAAATGCCCATTGAATGGAGATACAGGACTGCAAGAGATGAGGACAGTTGAGGTGGAGGAAACACACCAGTAACTGCCCAGGTGAAGCCCTACACTGAAGTTATACCCCATAGGTAAACTCCATCAATGCATGGAAAATATGAGCAGTCCATTGAAAATAATGGGACTTCTCACAGTCAAACTCACAGGTACTTGTGATTTTGTAGTACCAGCTCCTAGTGACACAATTCTTGGGAGGATTCCTCCACTGTTTGTGCTCTCCTGGGAAAACAACCAGTGATTGTGTTCAGCTCGCCCCAGGTGCTGGATGATCCCACGGGTCTGAGTGTCCGACTGCTGAAGGAAGCATTTGAGGCAGACTTTGGGAGTTGTTAAGTATTTTGATGATGAGTTAGCAGCTAAAAATTAGCAGGAAATGAACAGCATTACTTGGTGAATGGCAACTGGTTGCTACGGAACTGTTTCCTTTGCTTATCTTTGCTAAGGTTTCACTCCACCCCTCAGCGGAAGAGGATTGTGGTCATTTTATCAGTGTGACTGTGGAAAAAGCATGGAGACAATCTTTCTCCAGCACAACAAGCAAAAGCTAACTTAATTTTGTCCAAATTTACTCTGGTGCAAATTTCCTGTAATTTAAGCAAATTAAACCCAGAGGGTAAACCCCATCCCTTCACAGTGCTTGAGCTGGGCACTCAACTATGTGCTGTGGTTGCCAGAGGAACATTAACACCCTTGGCTCCTCCATCATGTGCAGGAGCTTAGCACCTCAAATAACATGTTGTCATTTATTTAAATTACATTTATATTTTAACGCGTTGGCAAATTCAGCTGGGAGATTATGGCCTTGGTGACTTGGCCAGATCCCTCCAAGAAGTCTGAGAGAGTCCTTGGACAGGATTAATTTTGTTTCAACTCTGCTTCCTTGTGCTTTACCACCAAAACCTCTCTTAGTAGTGTGTGCTACTGTAATGTTTTCCCTTCACTGCTTCTGCTTAATCTTGACCCTCTAGCTGGCAGCTGTCTGGGGAGAGTGCGTGTGGGCTGGGAGTTCTTGACTCTCAATATAAACAGCACCTAAGTGAAACCAGACTTTCTCATTACATTTTTTCTTTGCTTCTCACTCCCACATAAACACAGAGGTAATGCCACTGCGCAGCGCGGAGCCTTTCATCCTGGCCAACGCACAGATCATTTACTTCCGTGGTCTGTACATATGCAAAATAATCCATCCTACTACCAGAAGTAGCACGTTTGTGGCCTTTCAGCACTTAAAAGGGGCCAATAAGAAAGATGGGGACAGACATTTCAGTAGGGCCTGTTGTGATAGGGTAAGGAGCGATGGTTTTAAACTAAAGGAGAGGAGATTCAGACTAGACATGAGGAAGAAATTTTTTACACTGAGAGTGGTGAAACCCTGTCCCAGGTTGCCCAGAGAGGTGGTGGATGCCCCATCCCTGGAGACAGCCCAGACCAGGCTGGATGGGGCTCTGAGCAACCTGATCTGGGTGAAGATGTCCCTGCTCATGGCAGGGGTGGCACTGGATGAGCTTTGAAGGTCCCTTCCAACCCAAACTATTCTATGATTCTAAGTTCTGATCAAAGAGACCCCGTGTCCCATCCCGGGCTGGTGCCCAGCAGAGTTGTTATCCCTGGGCTGGCTCATCTCTGCACAGACCGATGAGCGCCAACATCCCTGTCCTGCCTGCAGTGTTCCGCACCCAGCAGCCTTCCCTTTCATCTTTCACATGGCAATGCTTTAGTTGATATATAACTACTCCATATGTGACCCCAACCAGAACGGTGCAGTTTCCTCTATTTGACAAAAAGCTCTTCTTTTTTCTTTTTTTCTAAACCTAGCTCCTACCCCTTCATTTCTCAGCTCAGTTATTTTTTTTTGCAGAGAGGTCACACAGCTTTCAGCTGCTGTTCTGCAGCAGTTCCTGCGCACCAGAGTGAAGAGGGACAGCCTAAGAGCTTCGCCCATGCCCTCTCTCACTCTGAAACCTATTCCAACAGCTCTTCGTAGTAACGAACCTCCTGTGTGCCAACAATAATAACAGAAGTAGTAAAGCTTTCAGGGAGTTCTTGGAATTCGCAAGACCCTCATTTAAAGGGGATTAAGGAGGAGAATTTGTGAAGTTTCTTGAAAGGTACTTCTGAAAACAAGATATTGTAACAAGAGCACTTTGAAACCTCTGCTAGGAAACTGGAGACCACATGAAACTTGACAGGTTTTGGGTTTCATCACCCACATAGAACAGCCTGGGGTCACTGAAGAGTTCACACCCCTTATAGTCTTAGGGTGAGCACAAGGATCCTGAGATGTTGCTACATATGTAAATACTGGCATCCCATTAGCTTTTGGGTTTTTTCGTTATGCTGAGTTTAGCACCTGCAGAATTGGTACTGTTCAGCCTTCGTAGGCTTTCGTGTCCCGTTTGCATGTTCTCCACAGCCTTACTCTGAACACAGTGTGCCTGTCATGTTAGCATTCTCCTTCCTTCTGCCTTTCAGTAAATTAAAGGGTATTCACGGCTCTTGGGGGGAAGATAAGAGACAGTTAGAATCAATGGAGTAATTACAGAAGAATATGATACTAATGGAGCTGATTTGAATGCGTATCTAAGGATGAATGCTATGGCTCCATGCCCAGACGGTGCACACTTTCCTCATGATGAGTTATTTATGACTTGACACATTGCAGCTCTGCTGTTTTATGGCTCGGCTGCATTCATGTCCTTGATAAAGCAAACTCTGTCAATATTGTGCATTCTTACCGAGCCAGGCCTAGCTGCTGTGCAGTCTTCCCATCTGATACAGCCATGGCCACCCCCTCTCCAGCAGCAAAACCAGAAGACAATGGTTGATATGGCTTCACCAAGGGCAAATTGTGCCTAAGTGGCCATAGAAGTGTCCTTCTATGATGGAGGAACTGCATCAGTGGATAAGGGAAGAACTACTGATGTAATCTACCTGCATTTCTGGAAGGCCTTTGATATGGTCTCTCAAAATATTCTTGCTTCTAAATTGGAGAGATACGGATTTGATGTCTGGACTATTAGATGGATAAGGGATTTCCTGCATGGCCACATCCAAATAATTGCAGTCAACAGCTCGGTGTCCAAGGTGAAACCAGTAATGAGCCTTACATGAACATGACTGCATATTGGCCCAGAGACACAGGGCTCAAAAAATCCAAAACTTTATAGTTCATGTATAGAGAGATACAAATTATCATTACAGATATATCACTATATTCAGATATAATAGATTTTGGGACTTTCAACATCCATTCCCTGCGGCATCACATACGTCTAGCATGACAGTGTTTATCTTTGCTTCTGCTTTTCTTATTCGTCCCATAGCTATAGGTTGAGGTCTAGTGTACCTAGAGATTATAATACCTAGTAGACTGGGGCTGGGTGGTAACATAAAATGTGTATCTGAAAGGCAATGGCTTGGCAGTAGTCCAGCAACACAATGGTACAAGCGTTCAGCCTCTATCGAACCAACATAGCTAAATACCGACCTTTAGAAAAATAATATCTAAACTATAAGAAGAAAGGTTTTATTTCTTGATTATTTTTAATGGAAGCAGTTAGACCAGAAATAAGTGTGTCAAAAGTGGCAAAAAAGCAAATCATATGGGCCATTAGTTCCTCTAATGAAACAACTGGGCACTGCCAGACCTAAGTGTTTGATGTGACGGGTTCATCCCAAGAGAGATTGTCATTGATTTCAGTGCCTGAGCATCAGATGCAAAATGCTATTGTTTGGGCTTTGCAGGCTTCAGAACATGCACACAAAGCTTTATTTTGGGTAAGGACTCTACATGAAGACTAAAACCCTTCCAAGAATAATGGCAAGTTCCTGTAATCTGCGGTCAGCTATACATTTTGAATGTAGCCCTATTCTGTCACCTTCTTTTCCATACACCAGTGGTCACAGCTCTCCAGCTGCTCTCTTTAAATCAGTGCTTTTTTGTAACTCTTTAATTACGCAGGAAAATGCCACAACAATAACAGAAGGGACCCTTGACTTTCCTGTGCTGACACAAAGCAGACATATGCTATGGCTGACAAGACAGTGCCTTCTCTGGGGACAGGACAGTCTTTTCACCTGTGCACATCCATAGCTGCCTCCAGCCCTGCTGTTGTACTGGCTCCAAGAACAGAAGCTAAGCAAAGGTGTATAATAGAGACAACAAATAATTCAGCAGTTAAAAGCTGTTGAATAATACGTGAAAGATGCGCTCAGCACTTGCTCTGCAACTTCACATCGTAGTGGTGGGGACGGATAAAAAGATCTAAGTGACCTGTTGGGTAACAGTAGTTGTGTCTGTTCTTTGGCGTATTATGAAAAATAGTAGCTGGGTGCTGAAGGATTAAATTCATTTTTAGGTATCTAAAGTGAAATTTAGACAGATATTTCTTGCTGCCGAGGAACATAAGCTCATCACTCGGCATTTTGTAGAAACCAACCTCAGCTAACCAAAACTGAGCATCAAAAATAGTAATAGTAGAGGACCTTGTTTCTGTGGTAGACCTGAATCTTCCACAGCACAGCTGTGTGTTCTAAAGCCTCCTGGGGAACAAAGAACAAGTAATTAAATGCAGCATGACTCTACTGTCCAAGTTTCAGCTCAATGAGATTTTAAATGGCTGGTACAATTTCTTGCTGATTGGTGTCTTCACTAGGAAGAGTGAGTGCTCCAGTGATCCAGATAAGCATTGATACCTGCACAAGGTGAGGTCCGTTTCCCACCAGAGCAGGGTATTTTTCACACTTAAATGTATTTGTGTGAGCAAAAATTTGCCATCTTCCCTATGAGGACCGCAGTGACAGGTGTTCAGCTTCTCTGGATGCCTCCATGAGCAGGTCGCTTTTTAATATGAAGACCAACTCTTCTTCTGCTTCCACAAACCTGTCTAAAAGCTCTTGGGTCTGCTGCCAGCGTCTTCTGTGGACCTACCAGACCTGGGCAGACCACTCTTTATTTGCCCAAACTTCTCAGTACTAGTTGTCTCCCTGCTGAGAAGATATGTGGCCTACTAGAGGTTAAAAGCAAATATGTCTTATAATAGAAAAATCAGCTTCGGTGTTGCTTCTCTACTCAGCGTTAGCACTTGGGTGAACTTCAGTCCTTCATGTTGCATTTTTCTTCATTCTCTGGAAGATGTACATAAGAATTTTTCCTCCAGTTTCTTTGCTATTATTCAGACCCTTTGACAGAAGCATCTAATATTCATTATACTCTTACCATACAATTCCCATTATACATAACCCCCACCCTTTGCAGCTTTTCTTAATTGTGATATTTGCAAATGAATAATAAAAAACCCCACCAGAATAAATTTTTCTTGTTTCAGCCCAATATAATAATGTAAATCATTTCAGATGTTGCAATCTCATAATTTCAAGACAAGTTTGTTTTCATTGCACAAGAATTCAGCAGTTTATCATCTGGTATTATAACTTGTTTAACAGAAAAGTTTGTGAAATCAGGTCCCAGATCTTGAGATCGTCTGGTCTGAAATTACGAACAGCTTCTGAAAAGGAAGAGTGGCAGTCCCGTCTCTCACGAAGTTCAAACAATAAATCAAAGCAGTAAATGAAAGTTATTTACACTGAGTCATCATCCATTGGCAGACGAATCTCACTAGTAGGATGGGGTCTTTTCATGTGAATAATGAAAAAGAGAAGTATTTAAGGTCCAAAAATGGTCATGAGATGATACATAATGGTAGATGTGTAGTTGAGGTAGGACAGCAGGAGAAGGTAATTTCTGTGTCTACGAGATCCTCTCTGAAAGTCGCAGTACCTGCCACTCTACCTCTTGACATGACTCCTGTTTTCTGGAGATGGGCACTTCCAGGCGCCTTGATCTAGTTTAGCAAAGGGGTACAGAACAAGGCTCTGTCACCTCAGAAGTCTTCTCCTTCCGTTGGTACAACTGTGGCGTTTCGAGTCTTCCTGGTCAAATTAAACTCCCTGCTCAGAAGCCTATGAAGATTCAAGCAATCACCTCCTGTGGATGGCACAGCCTTTTGGGTTCATCTTTGCTGCTCAGGGCTTTCATATCCTTCAGGTCTGTCCTCCTCCCAGCCCCAGCTAGAGCCTGAGGTGGGCTGGGTCCCTCTTGCTGCTGGCTTCTTGGAGACTGACTGAGAGAGACTTATTGCTCCCATCACCTCTTCTGCTCCTCATCTTTACCTGGCGATAGTTCTTTTCCTCATATGATTTTAGAATTTCTTGGCCCAGGGAGAATGATCATAGATGGAAATTACCAGGTTACAGGAGTTCCTTTTTGGTTCCTGGCCATGACTTGCTGGTGCTTTTCTGCAACCTGTCCTCAGTGGGCTGAACCCAGGGCTGCAACCATGATGGGCAGGCACAGGAGAGGGCTTGTGCACCTCAGAGCTCGTCTGCTCTCCCTCCACATGCCACAGCTCAATCAATAAAAGCTGTTAACTCTTGGTGCAAGACGTGGCAGGTCCACGCTGCCTTCCTTCACCCCCAACCCACAGTAAGGGTTGTCAGGCATTGGAACAGGCTGCTCAGGGCAGTGGCGGAGTCACCATCCCTGGAAGGGTTTAAAAGGCATTTAGACGAGGTTCTTAGGGACATGGTTTAGTGTGAGAGTTAGCTTAGGTTATGGTTGGACTCAATAAACCTGAGGGTCTCTTTCAACTAAAATGATTCTATGACTCTATGATCTTTGCAGGCGTTTTTTCTGGGCATTTGCCCTGCCTCTTCCTTCCCTGCGTCATCCAAGATGGTCTGCAGTTGGTGATCATTCCTGACATTAACCCAATAGTACATAGAATCACAGAAGCATAGAATCGTTTTGGTTGGAAGAGAACCTCAAGATCATAGAATCAAACCATTGACCTAACACTGGCACTAAACCAAGTCCCTAAGAACTTAATCTACACATCTTTTAAACACCTCCAGCAATGGTGACTCCACCACTTCCCTGGGCAGTCTGTTCCAATGCCTGACAGCCCTTTCTGTGAACAAGTTTTTCCTAATATCCAATCTAAACCTCCTCTGGCACAACTTGAGGCCATTTCTTCTCATCCTGTCACTTGCTACCTGGGAGAAGAGACCAACACCGTTCATGCTCCAAGCTCCTTTCAGGCAGTTCAGAGATCAGAAGGTCTCCCCTCAGCTCCTGTTCTCCAGGCTGAACCCCCCAGGTCCCTCAGCTGCTCCCATCACATTTGTGCTCCAGACGCTTTGCGAGCTCCGTTCCCTTCTCTGAATGCTGACCTCATCTACAAGATGATAGTTCCTGTCACCTTTTAAAAACCAAAGCATGGTCTGAGTCCTCACGAACACTGAGAAAATCAAGAACACCCTAGACGTGCAGAATATAAATAAAATTAACAGTACTTTAGTATCAAGTCAAATATAATTATTCCAAGCATGCCTGAGCATCCCTGGAGCCATGCACGCATGCACACATACACAGGGTGGTGTTTAAAGCCTTCCCAGGAGGGGAAGGAGGTTGCATCGTGCCATCCCGAGCCCCCAGAGAAGGAGAGAGGGGAGCCCCAAAGATGACTGTGAAGGTGCTGGCTGCTCCTGCCCCAGCCCGGCCCCAGTTATTGGGGCTCTGGCTGAAGCTGGTGGCCTTAAGTAACTGCTTGGTCTTATTTTTCTGGCTTTAGTTTTTGGGGGATTCTCCAGTTTTTAGAGGGATTTGTCTCTTCTGTAGGAGGATTTTCCTGGCAGTCTTTGCTTGTATGCCTAGGGAAGAAGGCTGACACAAGCAGATTTTAATTAAACCCTTCTTTTAGCTCCCCAGGCTAGTGTAATTTAACTTCTTCTCAGAGATAATATTAACACTTACGTCATTTTTCATCATCATTAGTTTCGCTTGTGGAATTGCATTGAAGAGAAACCCCTCTGGATGCAAATGCTTGTTGATTCCTATTGTTTCAGTTCCCTTCAGCCATCGCTTCTCAGCCTAAGAACAAATGTTACCAGCAACAGGAAGGAGCTCAATTTTCCAACATAATCAGCAGAATTGCACATGCAGAGAATGGGCATAATATCTCACTAAGATCTGCCCGGTTAGAGCAATTATTTAGTAATAAAATTTTTACAATAACAAAAATTAGGTACTGTCTGTAGAGGACTGAGATGGTAGACTTGGAAATCAGTAACATTCCAGTGGTACAGACTTGGAGGAGGGAGAACAGGGGTGCTGGGAAGGTGTGGGGACCCCTCCTGTGCTCCCCAGTCAGCAGCTCTCCCTCTCTCCTCACCCACTTCTCGGTTCATTAGCAGCCCTGGTTGCCATATGCAGTGATGAAATAAACACCACCGCCAGTGGAAGAATATCCTAGGATGAGCTGCTCAGGCCTGGCAGGGTATGAGCTCACACTTCACTCAGCTCTGAGGAACAGGCAGATAAATAGGAATGTATGGGTTGTGTTGGTTATTATATTGCCCTCCAATGTGCAAATGCTGTGCTGTCTCATTTCAGAGGTTCATAATTTGTTGCATGGACAATGAGAAGGGGTAACTCTCATGAAGCGGATTGCAAAGCTTAGTTAGGTCTTAAACCCCCAAAAGGTGGAATGTGTGTATTCCCAAAGACAACGTGGTTTGAACAGGAGCAGCACAGAGACCTGAATATGTGTTTTGCAATTTCGGTTTTTATTCATCCCCCAATGCACAAGTATACATCATGCCTGAAATTATTTCTGTCTCTGCTAAAGAAATTATTGTTGTTGTCTGGCAAACAACACAAAGCAAAAAGCCAAGATAGAAAACTTGGATCAGCTCTAAGAAGATGATAAATATTCACCATGGCTGTACATCAGAAACCTCTAGTTTCACAAAACAGCTTCTTAAAGTATCGATGTTTGATACCAGTGTGGCTGTTCCAGCTCTGTTCTTACTTCATTCCCGGTTGTGTCACAAAATGCATCACCAGCATGACACCTGCTGACCTCTAGAAATACCCAACTACAATGATGCTGTGATTTTCTGTAAATGATCAGTTCAGAGGCTTTTTAACGTATTTTGGACCTCAGTCATTATGGATTTCTGGCAAAGGGTAATAAGATAATGAGTATGTATTTTCCAGTGCTGTGCTTCAGTCATCCTGCCAGGCTGCTCTGCACAGGTGGAACTGGAGGGCAAGCACCCAAAACTGTTACATTGCACATCGGGTCTGTAATTGGAATAACTAGAAGCAGCTTAGCAGAGTTACTGAACTGATACAGGAATTTGGCATCACATTGGTTTTCTTCTTCCCTAAGGGGAGTGTGGTGAACATGTGCAATTAATGTTCTGGGCTTTTCAGGGGACACAAGTAATCTAATATGGCATGGTAAACTTTTTTTTTTTCTGGAATAAATTAAAGGTGAGCTACTCTTTAACCTCTTTCTTTTCCTTGTCCTTCGGCTGGCTTGCAAACAAGGGTGCTGATGTCTGGGAAGGAATCCCCCAGGTAACTGGGTTGCAGGGACCTGATGAAGACCTTTCTTTACTGTGATGATATCATTTGATATCTGTTATTATCGGGAGACTTGTGCAGCTCCACGACCTGATACACCGCCAGGACTGGATTAGGAGCTCTGGAAGTTTAGCTTTGATTTCAAAGGAAGATATTTAGCTAATAATCCTTTGCAGGTTCGCACAGGAATGTGGAGGAGAGGCATCTCTCTGCTGAAATTTATTACCCTGCTCTCTGCTGCGAGCGTGGGCTGGGGAAGGGCAGCGGTGGAAGGCTATTTCCTTGCCTGCAGAAGGCATTAAACCCAGCCTTGCTGAGGGAAGCAAATTGTGGTGGCTTCCCCCTCTGGGCAGCTCATTTCCCTTTCCCCTTGCCCTCCTTTGTCCCCCCTTCCCGCTATACCAAGGTGCTTTATATAGCAGCTCTGCTAGCTGCACCCCCAAGTTGCTGCAGCTCCGCTAGTGGCTTCTCTTTGGTTTCTTCTGCTTTCTAAGCAAAAAACATCTAGCACAGAGCATTGTTTTCAACTAACTGAGCATCTCCTAGGCAGACTCCCCTTGTTACTTCAGGAAGGTTCATACAAAGTCTCCTGCTTTGTATAAAACTCTTCAACTTCATTACCTCAAGGTTTCAAGGTGCTGCCTAACACCAGGGTGACTGTTCCTCCTGGTATGTTAGATCTGAATTGCTGACCAAGGCTGTTCCACATTTATGACAAGGAGGTACTTTCTTCCACTTCTGGACAGTCTCCTTTTAGCTCAGGTTTTGGAGAATAGAATATACAAACAATGCATGCTTTAGACTAGAGCAGCAGTTTCTCACCTCCCCATCTCCCAGCAGAACCCTCCTCCCCTCCAGAGCCCTCTGCTCCAGAGAAAGGACCAGTTTCTCCTCTAGCTTTGGCCTGTAGGTTGATACATGGCTCAACGTTGCCATTATCTGAACTTCTGCACTCTCCATTTGTCCACTCTGCTCCACATATCCCAGATTTCCTGGCACACTAGGGGACCAAGGAGGTTTGGAGCAGTTTCGCTGCAATAACCCCAACTGCCAGCACCGGCATTGCAACAGGGCTCAGCTCCACCCTGTGCAGACACTGAGGTTCACCCTGGTCAGCAGTACCTGCCGAGATATGGGCTCTGTGCCCCACTTGGTCCCTTGCTCTCTAACCT
The DNA here is from genome assembly GCF_037038585.1 of Patagioenas fasciata. Classification (NCBI taxonomy): domain Eukaryota; kingdom Metazoa; phylum Chordata; class Aves; order Columbiformes; family Columbidae; genus Patagioenas; species Patagioenas fasciata. Next base: position 207,401,448 of record NC_092520.1, read on the forward strand.
TGTGTCTTCTAAGGGTATCCCTAGCATATCCTACGGGTGAGAAGCTGTCCTAAAAGAGTTGGGGTGAATGGCAGTGTTCAGTTTTGGGCCCCTCACAACAGGAAAGACCTTGAGGTGCTGGAGTGAGTTGAGAGAAGGGAACGGAGCTGGGGAAGGGGCTGGAGCACAAGTGTGATGGGAGCGGCTGAGGGACCTGGGGGGTTCAGCCTGGAGAACAGGAGCTGAGGGGAGACCTTCTGATCTCTGAACTGCCTGAAAGGAGCTTGGAGCATGGAGGGGGTTGGGCTCTTCTCTCAAGTAACAAGTGAGAGGACAAGAGGAAATGACCTCAAGTTGCGCCAGAGGAGTTTTGGATTGGATATTAGGAAAAATTTCTTCTCAGGCATTAGAACAGGCTGCCCAGGGCAGTGGTGGAGTCACCATCCCTGGAGGGGTTTAAAAGATGTGTAGATGAGGTTCTTAGGGACATGGTTTAGTGCCAGTGTTAGGTTAACTGTTGGACTCAATGATCTTGAGGGTTTTTTCCAACCAAATGATTCTATGATTTCCCTCAGAATGGCATTGCATCAGTGCTGGGATACAGATGAATCCACCCACACGGGAAGACCACTCCATCCTTTTATTTCTGCCTTCCTGCCATAATCCAGGATATGCCCCAGCAGGCCATCTGCAGGCTCAGATGATCCTGTTGGCCTCCATTCACTGCTTGTATAAATTCTGCAAGGAAATCTGTCAATACTAAAACACCCAAGAAATGAATTTGCAGCAAATCCCTTTGATCTGTCATGAGATATTTGAAATCAGACCATAGTTGACTATTAAAGATTTGCCAACTTCACATTCTTGGGAAAGGAACTGCCTTCCTTTACATCTTGCACATTGAAAGCTTCTCATTTATGACATTCCTGCGTCCCTGTGGGATAAAATTGTTCATTTCTGCTGGTATGGCCATGTAAAGTCCTCTAGAGAATTACAAATTACTGCCTCTCTTCAGAATTTTGATGTAATAAATAGAAAGCACTCTGAAAGAATTCCATATGACAAAATGAATAGCCTGAAAGGGCAGAAGGAATCTTTATGCACATCTAATCTAACCTAAGCATAGCCATTGACTATTATATAGTAATATCCTTACAAAGATCAACAAGAACACTCGGCAGCTTTTCAACTTGTGTTTGAAAGAGATGTCCATTTCACTCCATCAGTTTTGAAAGGGGCATTACTTAGAGCTAAGAGTGTTTTTTTGATTCAGTTGCTGCAGAAAAAGGAAAAGGAGAGGTAACCCTTTTCTCACTGCTCATGGCTGAATTTACTTTTCTTCCTCCTCCAAATTCTGCTGGTTTTAGCGTCCTGTAGGCATTTTTGCTTGGTTAACTACTAGGAATTGTTCCTTGGCAATGAAGGATGCTTTGTTAGCAGCACCCTAACCACCACATTCCTGATGGGTCTTTGAACTTGAGGGAAGGCAACACCTTCCTTTTCTGGAAAGCAATTGTCCTCAACAGCGAGGAGTTGAAGGCTATTTGTGCTTGGAAAGCAGAATACATTTGATAGGAATGCAACTGTGTGTTTCCAGCCAAAAATCACACCTGTGAGCCTTTGATTCAGGGAATCCTATTGTGATGAAAAAGGGTTTGTAAAATAGCAGCGTGGTCTCCCCCTGCGAAACAGAAGATTAAATTGTGATCACCCTGCTGTTGACTCGACTGTTAGCAGCTGAAATATTATTTGCCCAACACACTTAACTCGGTTATGATCTGCAGAAAGATGCTGTGGTTAGAGTGCCTCCAAAACAAAATAGAGCCTCACAACTTCCCCATTAAAAGAGAATTATTAGCATTTACCAAAGGGAAAATTAAAAGCGGGTTTCCACGAGTAGTTCTAGTCAATCCAGCCCTGACCGGCTGCCAAAAGGGGCGGTCTTGCTTCTCCATCCCACCCCACCCCAGCTCTGCATTCCTGCCACCGCCACTGTGCCAGGCCAGCAGTTGTGAAACCACATGGTGAGGCAGGTCAACCTGTTCATCTAGCTGAAAAACGACCCACCAAACGGATCCAGCTTGCCGGTGTCTGTGTGATGAGTGGCGCTGACACAGGGAGCAAGCAGGAGCATGTGGCCAGGACAGGGAGTAGGCAGAACCACATCTTTGGGTGACAATGTGGTTTTAGATTGGCTTAAGCTGGTTGTGAACCATGGGCGTAGCTGAAGGGACATACCAGTGCTGGTCCTGGTCCAGGACACTGAGGTCCCGCTCCCCTCAGAGGGTTTTGTAAGCAGAGGCTAGAAAAGTCTCTTGGCCAAGGCCAAGGGAAAGGCTGGTGTTGACTGCAACCAGAGCATGGAGAATGTGGGCTGAGTGTGATGGGACCCAAACCCAGCAAACCATCCAGTGCCCAAGTGTGGGAAAAAATCACCAGCTCTACACGGCCGAGGCTTCTCATGGCCAAGAGCCAGTTTGTAAAATCCTCACTCTTTGCGCTCACGCTGCTACAAAGTTGTAAATGCACATGATAGCCCATGCAAGAAGTGGTGGTGATGTCTCTCTGCCATGGTCAGGTCATTATATATTTTTAGAAAGGCACACAGGGAGTCTCCAAACCTTTCTTCTTGTGAACTCCTTGTATTTCTGCACATGGGTAGCAAAGATGGGTTTGCTGGGTCAATAAAGGAAGGGCTAGCACTCTCCCCATTACTACTGCCCAGTGCAACATACTTTTAATGACTCATGCAATGCTACCAACTCTGTTCCCACTGCAGCTGTGTCCTCCCCCAACATGCACATTACACAGGCTGTTCCTGGCTCGCAGGCTTTAATATAACCTCAGCATGGGGATGTCTTTCTGCAGATATCGTTTCTGTGGTGTGCATTTTTGCATGCCTCACGCTGTGACACATGCTGTACTCAGCCCCCAGCTCTGCGGCTGACGTACAGCTCAGCCCCCCACGTGCCACCTGCACAGAAGGGGGTTGGAGCGAAGTTGGGGATAAATCACTGAGAAGGAACGTGCCCGTTAGGAGGGGACGTGACAAACCCCTGCACTAGGACATGGTAGGGCTGTGCATGTTGTTTGCAGCTTGTGAAAGCAGAACATTTTTAGATCATATTTCTACCAACTCTGCTGATGATTAAAGATGAAAGAGGCTCATTGCCTCATTTTCCTAATGCCAGCAGAGAAGTGCAGCCTCTCTGATCTGGGTGTTGGCTGTCCAGGAGGTTCAAGCCATCACTGTCACAGCTGCCCATCCTCCTTACACTGTACATGTGTCACCAAGTGATTCCCAAACCATAATGAGGAGTTTTCCACTTGGAAAATCCCAGCTAGAAATGTGAGAGACCTAATCCTGGGCTGGCCAGAGCCCTAGGGACAGGACTGCAACAAGGCTAGGGAACAGGCAGAGTGGTTGAGGCCAAGCAACCATCCTTCAAGGCTCCCACAGCATGAATTCAAGATCAAATTTATTGTTAACAGACCAGCAGGACAACAAAAAAGGGCAGTCATCCTTTCCCCCAACCTGCCCCCCAAATTGCTGTCTTTGTGCAGGCATGAAGATTGGTGCATTTACACGGTGACCAGAGATGGCGAGATGATAGAGGGTTGTAATGCTGACACTCTGATCGCAGCAGAGAAAAGCTTCACCCCATCTGGTTTTCTCCTCTGAAGTTCATCTCATGGCTTTCAGTGCTGGTGCTGATTTAGGGGCAAAAAGCGCATCCATCCTGCACGCAATCCATCCCTCTCTGGAGCTGTCCCTATTCCCCCAGCCTCTGAAGATCACTGTTTTGCGGGTCAGGAGAAAACACAGGACCCAGATGTTGTCCTTGCCAGGTGCTGGCATTGGTCTTGGCTGCCCACAGCTCTCCTGCCGAGTGGCCTGACCACATTCACTGTCCAGCTCTGGCTGCTCGCGGGAGGGGATGAGCAATAGTCTAAACAGTAAGACACACCACAGCAGCCGATTTCAATGCTTTTATGTTCAACACTGCTTAGAAGACTGCAGTTTTTTTTTGCGGTAATATTACAGCAGTTCAAGTTCTTAGTGAGTGGGTTCAGGCCCCTTCCACACCCTTTATTATTCCTCCGAACCCAACCCAAATCTCATTCAGATCAGACTCCCCATTGTCTTTCCCCTATTCTGTTCAAAATCCTCTACTGCACGCTTCCCACAGGACTTTTCTGCTAGACAACACATTTATTGTTAGAATTGTTAAAGCTACTTTGCTGATAGAGATCTCATCTCTCCACCCCCTGAAAGATCTACTAGGCTCTGGCAGGAATAAAAGCACAGAGACTGCTGCTGTTTTGCTGTTGGCCAGCCCATCCTGTGGTGTAGGGTCACAGAAGGGGTTTGGGGTCATCACTTCATGACTCAGGAAGGTCTTTCCAGCCTGGCATACCCACATGTCACTTGACCTCACTGGTCTCCCTTCATCCCACCTCTGACTGCACAAGATCAACAGCCCCTTCCTTCCAACTTGTGGGAGATAATTTGGTTCTCTGCAGGGCTGACATCGCACTGCACTTTCCACGGCCAAGGCTTTGTCAGGCTTGGGTCCCCATGGACCTCAGTGTATCTTCTGTGCTCGCTCAGCAGCCAGAACTCGCAGTGGAAAGTGCAGTCTGTAGGGAAATAGGGGCACTTACTAAAGTGATTTTGATTTGGTATCAGCCAAACTTTTACAAGAATGGAGCAGATTGGAGAAGTCTTTATCCATAAGTTTATAACTGATATAAAACAAGTCACTTTTGGGACAAGAGTAGAGTGACCCCTGTCTCCGTGACTAATTAATAGCTAAGAACCATAGTTATTACACTGATTAATAGCCAAGTACCAGTCATGAAAGAAAGATACTTGCTTTTCTGAGATGTTTATCTGGACATTTAAATGTTCCATGAATAATATGCACTTCTGAACAGACCAAATTATACATTAATCTGAATCTAGTTATGTCATGCTGCACTTTTTCTGAAGTTCAATTCCAGTTTTTCAGCCCTAATAGACATTGATGACTGCAGAAGTCAAGTCGAAAAATAAACCAGGACTGCAGAACACTCTTTACTCTGGAAGTCTGGTGGCTTCTGGAGGCCAGACAGATTTATGTATTTCCCCTTGTAGAGGTCACATATTTTTAGCTCACAGATAGTTTTGTGAGATGCAGAAGAATCTGAATCATTTGGCTCTGAAATAAAAGTAACTGGAGACTTTTAAAGGTTGATTCTTGTACCTTTGTCTCTTGCTCTTTCTTTTTTTTAATTATTATTATTTTTTTAATTATTCTGAGAATAGAACATCACTGGATGCATAGGGCTGGGACAGATGGATGGCAGAGGTTGTCCAGAGGTCTGCAGTGGTGAAGGAGTACACTTGATGCTAGGGTACAGAGGTTAGAAAAACACACCGAGGAACATGTACGAGAGACCCAACATGTCTCCAAGGCCAAGGAGAAAGTGTCTATGAGGGCACCCCATTGTGGGAGATTAGCATTGGAGAGGAGCGAGATGTGGTGCTGCAAAGATGTGAGGAAGCTGTTGGGAAACCTGGATAAAAGGGAATGCAGGTGACAGCTGTGTGGGAAGCCAGTGGGCTTGTACAGGGGATACGTTTGAATATCACAGGGGAAACACAAAGCCGGACCAAGAATTGTGACCCACATGGCTGGTCTGGGCAGGGATGCCATTCGCCATCTTCTGGTCTGTCTGAGTTTGCTTGGGAAAGCCCAGAAGTCACTGAAAGCGCTGGAGGACACATTTCTGAACAGGAAGATCTGCTTGGTGAATGCTAATGGTATCTACTCACACATGCTGCTAAGTGTGGAGACCCAATAAGTTCATGTTCTGTGGCATAATATCCATATAGACCATTCTGCTGATATCACTACAGTGCCATTTGACCTGAGTGACATCTGGGTTGCTGTGTCACTTGGGGCCTCTAGTGTGCCATGTGTCTTGGTGAGAAATCCAGAAAATAATGAAGATTTAGGCTGGAAGCATTCTCCAATTAAGTTGGCTTCTGCCTTTATGTTGACCTGTAGTGCTCATATATTCACAGGATGAGCTTCTTCCCCTCTTTGCAGCCTGTCAAACCACATGTACCCACGCTGACATCCGAGTGTGTGGTTAATGTTGATTTGGATGAGCCTTTGGGCTGCTCTGATTTCCCTTGGGAGCTGCAGTGATCCCTTGCAAGTCCTGAGCGATGCCGTCAGCATCTGTCCCACCCTGTGGGACAGAGGGTGACAGGGCACGAGGGGACAGTGTGCTCAGCAGGACGCTCATCCTGCATCCCAGATGGCCCACCCTGGCATGGAGATTTCCCAGGGAAAGGGACACACGAGGCTGGATAATGACATTTGGGGACCCAAAGGCATGAAGGCTCCCTGCCGCTTTACGGCTCCAGTTGCAGGACACGTGCACGTAGCATCCTCTGCCATCCCGGAGCGGCATTGTTTCCTTCCACTGCTGGAGCCCCAGGGAGATCAGCTGAATGTTTCAAAGGGAAAAATGAGAAGAAAAAAGAATCTCAGCTGTTCCCCTGCTGCGCGGGAGCACGGGAACAGCTGCGAGCGGGTTTAGCTCCTACCTTCTGGAAAAGTACTTGCTGGGAAATGATAAACATTCCCCAGCACTTTAAAAGCCATCATGAGGCAGTTAGGGAGAAGGACAGCGCTGCAGACATCAAGATTTGCTTTTATAATCTGATTACCTGCAGAATTTCTCTAGCAAAGGCAACAAAAGCACAGTACCTGCCTGCCCTTGGCTGTGTCAGCCGCCCCTGCACGCCTGGCCTTGGGATGAACACATCCGTGGGTGACCTGCAGGTCAGGAAGTCCTCTAAAATCTGAATTCCTGGCAATGGGAAAACAGCTGGTTTGACTTTTCTAACAAAAAACCCCCACATTTTTTGCAACTGTTTCCCCCACACTTGCCTGTAATTCTCTGAAGCCTCCGAGTTCTCTACCAAACTGAGAAGTGAAACATTGCTCCTCGCACCCATTTTCTCCCTATTAGTAGCAACATGAAGGGCCAGAATGAGAAGGGAAAATAAATGAGCAAACATTTGTTTGTTTTTAAAATAAACTCCAATTAAGCAATGTAAATACTGCAGCTTTGCCACCTCCCCTTCCCCTGTCCCTTACCCGCACACCCAGGCTCTGCTAATCCAGTAAATCCCCTTGTGCAACCAGGGTGAAGGCAGTTTGCTGCCTGATGGTGGTGGATGGCGGTGGTGTCCCTGCCTGGACGCTGTCCCTGTACATCCCTGGTGCTTCCCACATCAAGCACAGGAGCATCACGATGTGACTCAGAGCCTGTGTCCCTCTGGTTCCACACCTTTTCTGTTCCTCTGCTTCTCCAGAGTGGTTAATGTGCTGGGATCTCTAGTTTGCAGCTGTCACAGGGACTTTGCTCCCTGCAAAAGCCCAGGGGCAGCAGCATGAGCAAAGGGGTTTCCGGAGAAGGGAGAGGAACGAGAGGTGTGAGTGGATCTGGAGGTGTCCTGGAGCACAACCCACTCCCAGGGAAGAGGGAGATTCCCTGAAGAATCCTCACTGTAAGTCTCTCCTGCGAGCTTGGAGAATCACCTGCAACCTGTATCAGGATGTCAGAAGCCTGAGATTAGGCAGGTACGGTCCTGATGTGGGACCTTTTCCAGTCCTGGGCATTTGGCAGCTGTCTTTAACCACAGAAACCAGCAGCTTCTGCTTTCTCAATTTTTATTGCAAAGCCCTTTGCAGGATTGCACAACTCGGCCTCACATCTCAGTCATCTGGCAGTATTGCTGCATGAAGTGCAAGATATAAAAGGGGATTTGATAAGGGTTTCCCTTCTTTCCTTCTTCCTCTTCCCCCTTTGCTTTCAACTCTGTTGCTTGCTTTAGGTAAATTCATTTGCTTCTCTTTGCCAGCTATGGAACATAGTGGTGTTCTTTAGCTGTAGCAGGTGTAACGACCTGTCCTCCTAGTGATCCCTTCCTGTGAATGAGGCTGAATTTAATTTTATGTTGGTGCCCAGTTAAAGGCTTTTTCTAAGCTGCTTCACCCCTGAAGTCTTAGAGATGTCCCAATATGGTCAGCATCCAAGCACATCCAGCAAATCCAGTTCCACGGGTGATATAAATCTCGGCATGTGTGGGATGCCGGCGTGAGAACAACTTCTTGTGCCTTGGCCCTTTCAGATGAGATTACCTGAACTGCAAATATATCAAGGATATAAATGTGGGGAGGCAGCAAATGGTGGTCTCAGCTGTTGGGACAGCTGTGCTGAGCAGGACTGGGTAGCAGCATCCAGCAGCATCTTCCCTGATCACCAAAGCTGAGCCCACTAACATGCAGCAACAGTGAGGAGAGGGGGGAATGTATTTATTCAAGGAAATTGTGTTCTAGGTTGTGCACATTAATTATCCAGTCTCTCAAATATAGTGACACACTGGCAAGATCCCCAGAAGTAATGTGTGTTGAAGGAAATGATCCCCAGAAACCAAACATCCCAAGGAGAATACTTTGAGTGAATTTCAGTGAAAGTAAAGAAAAATGCAATGCAAATACTGTGTAAAAGATACAGATGTACTATTTAAATATAAAAGTAAAAAAAACTTTACTCTGAGAGTCAAAGATTAGTGATCACCTATTACTGAACAACATTATCATTCTTCAGAGATTAAGATCTTCACGCAGCTGCAGGGGGGAAGCTCAGCTTGTGCAGTAGTTCTGCCTTAGAAAATCAGAGAGCACGATGTCCAGCAGTGGTGTCCTTCCCCGGGCAGAGCTCCATGGGCGCACACCTGGCAAACAGCTGCACTGGCTTTGCTGCCTTATGATCAAGCCATGGTTAAATCAGATCAGGGTGTCGTTGCTGAAAAGTTTATTGCTTCTAAAATGTCATGATGAGCATGACTTCCCTTTGTCTGTGACACCTTTTCTACCTTAATTTGGGTGAGTGGCTGGCATAGGCTGTGGAGCCTCCCCAAGCCAAATGAAGTTCTATTTAGCAGGACGAAAGTCGATCAACCCTGGGGTGCTCCTTTAGCATGGATTGGAAAAGGTAATATGTATGAATTGGCAATTTATGTTCAAACGCTTTCAAAACCCCCCCAGTGTGTTTCCTAAAAATATTAATTTCTTATCTCCAAGGTGAGAAGTGTAACTATTTGGGGACAGAGAACATATTTCTAAGAAGATAAAACAACTTATACTGGCTCTCTGTAGGCTCTTAATGTGATGTGGCAATCAGTGCCTGGGGATGTGGAGGGAGGCCTCATGACTTGTTATTTGTGAAAAAATCGTGAAAATACTGTTATGGTGATAAACATGATCCAATTTTGGTGTCCTTTATATAGAAAAGTATACTTGTGTCTGCTATAGACAGGTAGGGAGACCTGGCTTATCCCCTGCCAGCTCATCCAGCTCCCATCTTAAATTTCCCCCATCCCTCTGCCCAGAAACACTGATGTGGCTGCTGCATTGACATTTTACACTCTGCCTGTCTCCTTTATGCAGAGAAAGCTTTTACAAGGCACCTCAGTGACAAATATCTGGCCATAATTCACGGCCTCATTTTGCCCAAGCTCTTCGCCACGTGTAACACAGTGGGTTACCATCTCCTCTTCGCCACTGAACTGACTCACTATTGATTTTTGCGAGCTTTATTGTCCCTTTCTGATTTGGAGAAAATTCATCACACTGCTGTAAATGTCTTAGAAAAGGGATATAAAGGGTTTTCTCTCTTGCACAAATATTAAGCAATACTTTCCATTGTATCCTCCTGTCTCCTTAACTTCCCCAAGTAATGACACATAGCTTTAATCTCTCCAACTCTTTCTACTCTCTTCACGGCTTTGGCCACTCCATCATTATTAAAACTGTGGCTATTCCAGGCGATTGTCAGTAAATTGTGTCTTTGGGGAGTGGAATCAGCCCGTAGCCAGGAGTTTCTGTGTGTCTTTTTGAGAGGACAGAAGCAAATATTGCAGGAAAGACAGAGAACAAGATAGTAAAAAACATAGAGATCAACAAGTTGATCCAGGGAATGCAATGTGTCATAACAGTGACTTGGTTGTAGCTGAGCTGTCTGCAAAATGCAGTATTTCTGGTGGGTATTTTTTCCTGGGAAATAAAAAGAAGAAAAATTTGATTTTGCCCCAAACTGGTCCAAAACCTTTCAAAATTTTCCCCAAACCTCCTGCATCCTGCAAGAAATCTACAAAAGCCAAGTCCCCAGCAAGGTTTTGAGGTTTTTTTTTTTTTCCCTATATTTATTGTAAGACCAGATATCTTCCCTTCTCCCTTACATTCAGTTTGCACCTGCAAACCCTTTCCAATTTAGAAATACACAGAAGTTGTAGACCCTGCCCACTCTCAGGGCCACCTTTCAGACCTAGAGGGTGGAAGACCAGGAATGACTTCCTATTTTTGACAAAAAGGATGGAGAGCAGAATATGATCCCAAGCGGAGACATCAGAGTTAAGTGTTGGAGAAGCCTTTTTTATCTTGAGGTGGAATTAAAATTTGTTGATGCATCCAGTGCATTTTAATACAATCAAGAGGCTTAGAGACAGCCAAAGTGAGGCTTTTATTTCAACTGGAAAGTGGTTTCTGCCCAAAGAAATGGTGAGAAAATGTTTCTGTAGGGAGACAAAGAGGTTTTCCAGGCAGAAAGTACAAAAGCTGTTTGTATGGGCTTCAGCATTTGATTACAAAGCCCAGGGCAAGGCTGGAGAGAGCTAGTGACAAAGCATTCTTGCTTGAGGAAAACCAGCAAGAGAGAGCAAACTACAGGAACAAATCAGGCAGGACCAGTTGGACCAGCTTTAAAATAATTTAAAATGTCTCCCTTCTTTGGAAAAAGCCTTTCTACCTTAAGAACACTTTGCAATGCTGGCATTGCCTCCAACCTGGTAACTCTACCAGCCAAACAGTGAAGGAGACGAGGAGTGAATCCTCTCAAAACAAAAAACCTTCTATAAACATAATTTGGAGAAATACTGTTTATTTCTATACATGCATTTGTATATTGAAAAAAAAGGAGAGAGAAGCAAACAAGAGTCCAGGACATTCCCCAGTGACTTGCTATTGATTTTATAAAGAAAGAGCCCAGATCTCAGAGCAATGGCCAATGTACATACAACCCAGAACACATCTGGAAGCTTCTGCTAGAGCTGAAAACCCTGAGCCAAGAACAGCCTCTGGCTCCCAGATGCTTTTGGCCTGTGTGATTTGCAATGTTTAATGAAAAATGTGCCTGCCTTAGACCCACACACTGAATTAAAGAAGAGGAGAGTCTCTGCTCAAGGACCTCTAACCTGGTCAAAGAACAGATGACCATGTGGCCCAGTAGCTGCTTCCTGACGTTGAGGTGAGGATGAAGACTTTGGAGAGGACAGCGTGTGGGAGTCAGCGTTGGTGTCAGACCACATACGTGGTGCCTTCAGAGCAATTTGTCCCACTGTGAGACTGCATGGTTGGCAGTGTACAAAAGCTGAATGTAAGGATCAACATGGCCACATGGGTCACAGATGGTAGAACAAAATGTCCCTTAAAAACAGAGGTGTAAAAAGACATGTCACTGCTAGCACCAACTGTTTCTGCAGAAGAGCAAGGTGAAGCAAAGCCCTGGGACTTCTACTCCAAAATGAACTGAAGACCTCTGAGAGGATGAAGTGGTTGACCAGGTAGACCAGTACCAACTCTTGATTGAGACAACTGGTGGTATTGGTGGTCTTTCGTGAGTATCGATTCATAGAATCATTGAATAGTCTGTGTTGAAAGCAACCTTCAAAGGTCCAACCCCCTTGCCATGAGTAGGGACATCTTCACCCAGATCAGGTTGCTCAGAGCCCCGTCCAGCCTGGCCTGGGATGTCTCCAGGGATGGGGCATCCACCACCTCTCTGGGCAACCTGGGACAGTGTTCTTCCTCGTGTCCAGCCTGAATCTCCCCTTTTCTAGTTCAAAGCCATCACCCCTTGTCCTATCAGACCCTACTAAAAAAGTCTGTCCCCATCTTTCTTATTGTCCCTTTTTAAGCTCAGAAAGGTTGTAACAAGGTCTCCCCAGAGCCTTCTCTTCTCCATCTGAAGACCCCAACTCTCTCAGCCTGTCCTCCCAGCAGAGCTGTTCCAGCCTCGGATCATTTCTGTGGCTCCTCTGGCCCCTCTCCAACAGGTCCATGTGTGTCCTGTGCTGAGGACCCAGAGCTGGACCAGCACTGCAGGTGGGGTCTCACCAGAGCGGAGCAGAGGGGCAGAATCACCTCCCTGACCTGCTGCCCACGCTCCTTGTGATGCAGCCCAGGACACCATTGGCTTCTGGGCTGCAAGCGCACATTGCCAGCTCATGTCCGATCTCTCATCCACCAGCACCCCCAAGTCCTTCTCGGCAGGGCTGCTCTCAATCCCTTCATCCCCAGCCTGGATTGACACCGGGGGTTGCCCTGACCGAGGTTCAGAACAGGTCTGACGAGTCTGTGTGCAGTCCTCAAGTGCTTTGCAGAAGAAGGTAGGGAGCCAGCTGGCATGGCTGGGAGACAAAATCAATGGCTCAGCACTTCGGAAGTCAGGCTCATTTCGGAGCCTGAATCTGCATCGTGAAGCTCATTGTTAGTTCTATGACCCTCGCTTTTTGATTAGTCTTCAGCCTGGTCCTCAGTTACTGTGAAGGGGTACCAAGTGCAGCAACAAACACTGGCTCACATGTAAGTGTATTGACGCTGTTAATTTCTTACAAACTAATGAGCAAAGCAGCAGTCACAGTGTCTGTCATCTTAGCATATTTTTGGCCCCCTGATTTCTGTATGTGTCAGATTTTTGTCAAACTCACTTGTCAAATCTCATTAGTAGGTTTCCTACTCATCTCTTCATCTTCTTCTTTGTGGAGAGCTATTTAGATGGTGGGGAGCCAATGTCAATGTCTGGTGCTGTGTCTCACCTACTGGGTCCTGGATTAGGGAAACTGGTCTGGCTTTTGTCACCTGTCGTATGGTCCTTGTGGGCAAATTCAAGTTTTCCTGAGCAATTCACAGACTATTCTAAACTATTTGGAGCTCAGCGTGGTGGCAGTCATGCTGTAAACATGGGATCCAAAACCACCTTCACAGTGGCATCTTCCTGCCACTCCAAGGAGGGCGTCCATGAAAGGGACACTCAGAGCTTGTATCAGGCTTCAAAGGTTTGATTGGGATGAGCCAGAAAGTCCTTTCTCCTCAGGTGGAGTAATTCTGGAAGTTTTCAGAGGGGGATGTGGACGTTTTGAGGGCAGCTGCTAATCTCCAGGCTTTCGTGTGAAAGGGCAGTGGGGTTCCTCGCTGGGATTTAGGAAAGCCTGGGAGCGGAAGCTGGGACGTGTGGGTGAGTGTGATGTCCCCCGTGGCTTGTTCAGGCTGAAGAAAACCATCTGTCAGATCAAGTGCTCACTGCTGGCCTGGTGGGCAGTTAAAAGATAGGGCAGACAGCATGTATGTGAACACCCATCCTCCAGCCTTCCTGTGCATCCCGTTCTCAATGGCTTTTGCAGGATCCCACAGCTTTCTCCAAGCTTCACTTTTATCCTTGGAGACCGAGTGCGTTTTGTTCTGTGTCAGGGACCAAAGAGACACAGTCTGAGTTGGAGAGACACGAAGGCAGATTTTCTGCACAAGGTGAACTGCTGTGGCCTGTCTCCAAGCAGTGGTAGCACCTCAGAAAAGTGGTGATTGAAGCTGGAAGCCCAACCAGAGCCACAGTCTTTTATCATGTCTGCTTCTTCATGGAGAGACTTGGAGAGGTGAATTAGGAAGGTTTAAAGATCCCTTATTCAAGCTTAGGGGATGGTGACTCGTCTATCACTTATTGCATCCTTGGTCTCCCTTTTCAACATGCATGACCCAGGTGAAGTGTCCCTTCCAGGGTTGGACCACATCTCAGGAACCCACTGAGTATGCATGTTCTGGCATATGAAATGTAATCTTGTATCACAGGGAGATGTCCAGGGGTCACAATGTTGGGATCATCTCCTTTGGCCTCTAGGATAGGCCTAGAGTTTTTAAAAAAATATTGCTTATTGGGTCTGACAGGGATGAGTGAGCTCCAGTGAGCACTGCCAGGGCATGAGGTGTGACTGCAACTCTGAATGTACCCAACCCCATCTTCCAGCCTCTGAATCTTATCACGTCATTGTCCATAAGCCCGAAACACCCCCAAATCTGATCTGGGGAGATGGGTACATCCCTCATTGCATGGGGGGAAGGGTAGGTGCTGTTGCCACATCCCATGGGGCCAAGGAGCAACCGCAGTGGAGCAATGGAATGGCTTGGGAAGGAAAACAAACTCCTCTAATGCTCTCCAACCAGCAAACCCTGTTCAGGCCATGTTTTTGCCAGGTATTTGTATCTCTGACCATTTGTGTCTCCACCTTTTCGCTGGCTTGAACTGAGCGGTGTATATTTTATAGCCCAATTCTTCTTTCCAGAACACTTCTTTAACACTGTTTTTTTTTTTTTACATCCTTCTTGACAGGTAGGCATAGAAAGACCTAAGGCAGGATGACCCTAGGGATCATCTCAGAAATACAGTGCTCAGGGGCAGCATCACTTTCCTTTATCTGCCAGATATTGCCCTGTCCTCTTAATCTACAGACTCCATCGGTCCCTGTACAGTGTGTGCAGCTCAGGATGAGATGCCCACTTTCCTCAGCAATGGTTGGCTGAAGTCTTCAAGGTGGGTTTTGCCAACGCTGCTGAGCTGACCCCCAGCTGCTGTTTCAGAGGATCCAGTCTTGCCAGGCAAGATTTGCCTTGCCAAGCTGCTTTTCCCAGAGATGTGAAGGCAAGATTTTTGTTTTGCTTCCGAAAAAAACAGAGCACGTTCATCTAAATGTTTCAGTGCACAATCTTGCAGCTGTCCTGCTGCATGCACAGGTGCCATCACATGGGCTCCAGCAGGTCTGAAGCAGGAAAGCTGAGGGAAGGACTATGTACCCTATAGCTTCTTATAGCTCCGTGCTGCACACCAGTGCAACACACTCATGCTAATGCACAGGGAAGGGATCACCTAGCTCACATCTCAGGCTGAAATAAACTGTTGATAGCCAAACTGAAGGAAGCCCTCTGTCCAGGCGTTATCCTGGGTCTGTCACTAGGAGGTTTTAGGATTTAACCCATGGTTACAAGATGCAGCTGAAGATGCTTCTTGCCCAGACAGGGCACTTCCAGCCTCTGTCTCTGTGGGGCCAGCTTGTGGGGGGCTGATGGCTGTGCTCCCCAGGGCTCTCCCCTTGCATCAAACCTCTGCCCAAGTTTTCAATGAGTTGCAGCTGTGCCGCAGGAGAGGGATGGAGATGATGAGTGCCTGTTGGATAGATCTCCAAATAATTATCGTATGAGAAGGCTGCCACTGAATTTAAACCAGTTGTGGTCATGGGAAAACAGAGGTGATATACTAGAGGAGGTCAGCCAGGAGATGAGAGGGAAGAACTGAAGGGCCAAGTCCTGGCATGAGAGACGTGCACCCCACCGCCAGAACCATGGTCCACCCTCAGCTCTATGATGACTTCTCTGCAGGGTGGAACAGCTGTATGCTCTGCTGGGCTGAGGAGAAACATGGAAAGATCAGCTGTAATTATTACAAATTACACAATGGAATAAGCTGATCATGTAGTTTGTCTCTATGTCATTGTTGGCATGTAAAGCAAATGCACGCATTTCTAAGGATTATGGGCCAGAAATGTAGCTATTATAAATCCTCTTATCTATCCCAGAAGGCCCGTAAGAAAACGTTTTCTTTTTATCTTGCAAGTGCTGAAATATGTATGAAATGTTACTTGCCCCGTACACCCATAAATACGGCTCTCGCGTATCACCATGCTTTCCTTCAAGACATTATTTCATTCCCTTGGCATGCCATTAGCCACGTCCTTATCAGCCTGCTCCTAACAGGGAGGAGCGCTCGTGTCCTGATTTTCCCCTTTGATTTTCCAATCCATTTGGGTTGGGCGCATGACTCTCCCTGCAAGGCGAGGCACACAGCTTGGCACTTGCAGCCTCTGGAGTCTTTGCTCTGCTGGAAGAGTTTATCTGGGACCCAAGCCAGGCTAAACTTTTACTCGGTATAAGTACTGGGGTCATGAGCGTCCTCCTCTCTTTCCAAAAGGACCTTGAACCAGATCTGTAGCTGACACTGAGAAGACATTAGAATCATCACAGTATAATTTGGGTTGGAAGGGACCTTCAAAGCTCATCCAGTGCCACCCCTGCCATGAGCAGGGACATCTTCACCCAGGTTGCTCAGAGCCCCGTCCAGCCTGGCCTGGGATGTCTCCAGGGATGGGGCATCCACCACCTCTCTGGGCAACCTGGGACAGTGTTTTACCATCCTCAGTGTAAAACATTTCTTCCTCATTCACAGCACTTACTGGAGAAGAAGCATATTTCTCCATGTATCTTCTCTCCGTACTGCCTGAGGCAGCTGCTTTTCTGATGTATATATAAATGCAGAAAATTAAGTCTCCCCTCAGATCCACCCAAAAGCTCCTAATTAATAAGTCCTGCATTGCTCTTAACCCCCACCAGCACCGTGATCCCACTGATGGTGGAAGACAAATATTACGTCATGTGAAGCAGCCATAGAAGATGTGAAAGGGAAAAGGTCTTCACAGTTGAGCAGCACGGTGGGACTGGGTCACCCTGCCCTGTGATCCCAGGAGGCGCATGGAGAAAGCCATGCAAGACTGGGCTGCTGAGTCCTGAAAAGGTTTCACAATAGCTATTTTTTTGTTTCAAATGCCTAGATGTGTGCTTGCACATGAACAGCTTTACCAAGAATTACTCATTTTTTTAGTTGTTGTTAAAGCTGCACCTCTGACTACCTTTACATATATAGAGAGATATATATGTCAGCAGGAGTGGGAAGCACAAAGGGATTTCTTGCACCTTTTGCTGCAAGCTACAAAAATGATGCTCTTCATGATGTGAGACACAATCTAGAGAGAGGATTTTCTTTCCATGGAATGGCCTGGTGCATCCAGCTGGGGTGTTTGCAGAGGCTGGTGGCTGCTGTAGCATCAGTGTTAGTGCACAGCAGGTACAAAGTGCTAATTTTAATAGAGAGAGTAAATACTATTGACTTCCCCAGTTACTTGTCTGTTTTAAACATTTTTGCTTCTGGACAATGCATCTGGCTCTAGGCAGATATTATTTCTTTGGTGCACTGTAAGTTGAGACTTTTGCTAACTCACAGTGAGAGTGCAGGTGCATATGGTGCATCCCCACATGCTGCAGTTGGCTTGGAGAAGGTCTGAGCTGAAGTCAGTTTCTGCATATTCAGAAACCTCATCTGGCTTCTCTCCTGTGTACTTGTCTAGCTGCCCCACATGAAGCCACCCATCTTTTGTGTCTGTCCCATTGCCCTTCTCTGAACCTTTTCCCGATCTCTTTACAAGCATATAAACTGGAAATGTTCTTCAGTTCTCTCACAAAAAGGAAACGCTCCATCAGTCTGAGATCCTTAAGTCTGGTTAGACTTTGCCAGGAGAAGGTACTGGCCCTATTTAGTGGTAAGCCACATTTGCTTGGATGCCTTGATGTTACATCTACTTCTGACACATCTTGCAACTACAGTAAATGCCTCCCTCACCAACAATTTGGATAAGCTGCACTGAGGACTCATGGTTCTTTTACCTCAGGTCCCCACTACATCCTGATTTGTATCTTCCAAGGTTTCTGGCTTCTATCGCCCTGGGTGCCTCATCGCCTGATTTTGGAGAAGGAGCATCACTTATAGACAAGAATGGATCTTATAACCTGCTCATCTATAAGATCACACCCAAACTAAACACCCGTGGGGCATTTTGGCAACATTTCCAGAGCTGCCACCTTCAGTGTCTGATGAATACTGTTTCTTTCATTTTCACCAGATATGAAGAATTTTCCATTGAGGATTTTTCTGTGGGGAAGCTTCAAATCGCAGCAAGTTAATGGTGTTGCTGATGAGGTGGTGAGGCAGCTGTCAGGCAGCTGCTCAAGGAATGAAAGATGACGGTGAGAGAAGTGGTGATCAACACACAAGACCTTCACCTGTACATCATGTGGCTCCTTGCCTGTCGTTTACTCTTGTGATGGACACTATCAGCTTTCATCTGTTAAAGCCACCGTGGCCAAGAAATGGTGCAAGCAGGTGAAACCCAGTGCGTTCCAGAGCAGACACAGCAGTGGAAAGCCAGGGAAGCAGGAGAAGCTGGTGGAGCCTTCACCCAGCATGTCCCAGCAGCATCACTTGCTCTTCCTCTACATCATTGCTGTTGCTATCTCCTCCTCTCCACCTCCATGATTCCCCCCATCCCTTCTGTCGCCTTCCCATTCTGCCTCATTAAACTGCTTTTCCTAACCAAATCCAGGACTTAATTCTCATTCATAGTCATATTTCCCTATCAAAAGATTATAAACAAACCTCCAAGTGGACATGAACATTCACTCCTTGGCCACAGCACAGTTGCTTTGGGTAATGTCTGTCAAAACAGCGCCGAATAGCAGCAAACTCTTCACTGACCCGTCACTCGAGAGGCTGCTGTTGTCAGCAGGTTCTCCATCCCCCTGCTCCACGTGGTGGCTTGGGTGTGTGACAGATTTGCAATCCACACTGCATTTTTAATAAGCCTGCCCTCCCTCTTTGGACGTCAGTGGCATCGTTCTGAAAGTCAATCTCAGCCTCTGACCTCTCTGAGCTTCTCACTTATATTTAATCTGGAAATAGTACTCTGAAAGCTGAATATGATCTCCTGCCTGCTTTATGCACTGGCAGCTCCTCGCTCCCTTGCCAGCAGCTGGGTGGCATCTTGCCATTGCCAGCACTGAGTCCTCTGGGCTACTTCGGTGGCTCACACTCATGTCCATGGCCAGCTCACCACCAAATACCCCAGCAGAGGTGTTTGCATGATGCAGAACCTGCAAGTGGGCTATTGTTCTTTCGCTTGTGTGTGGAAAACTGAGGCATGGAGAGATGGAAGAATGAGCAGGAGGAGATGAAACCCAGCCTGCAGGCTGACCGCTAGGCTGTGCCGTGGTGAGCAAAACACGTTGATGCGGTGCGTGATCCACGCTATATCCTTTTGCCATTGCTGCTGAGAAAGTTCTGTTGATGGTATTTTTGTCCATCTTGGTAGGTCAGAGGAAATCACACCTTTCTGGGTTTCTCGATGAATATCTGCTTGGCTGTGTTTGCTGCATGAGATCAAGCTGTCTGTGCCACTGGCTGTAATGAGGCAAAATAAAGTGAAAAAGGTACTTGGTATTTTAACTACAAGAAAACTATTTACACCAAGGCAGGGTTACGGTCTGTGTTGCCAAAGCTGCTCTGAGTTCCCCAGAACAACATTCATCTTCCAGCCTAGCACTGTGAAACCTGCTTCCACTGAACCTCCATCCAGATCACTTGAACATGTCCCTCCTTTTCCCCTTTGAAGTCTCATGGACATTTCTAACAGGGCCTTACCTGAAAAGGCTGGAAAGTGCTGAGAGAAAAATCTTAATTTCTGTTTGTCTTCAATTACACCTCACTGTGGTAATTGCAGACCAGTTTTCACTGTATCTGGCCGCAGCCTTGAAGAGTTGCAAAGCTCCATCTGTTCAGCGCCCAGCACTGATTTATGTCACTTTTTAGAATCACAGCGTCATAGAATTGTTTGGGTTGGAAAAGACATTTAAGATCATCAAGTCCAACCATTAACCTCACTCTGCCAAGGCCACCACTAAATCGTGTTCCTGAGCACCACATTCACAAATCTTTTAAACCCCTTCAGGAATGGTGACTCCACCACTTCCCTGGGCAGCCTGTTCCAATGCCTGACAACACTTTCCTGGAAGAAATTTTTCCCAATATCCAACCTAACCCCACCCCATGCAATTGGAAGCTGTTTCTTCTCGTCCTCTCACTTGTTACTTGGGAGAAGAGACCAACACCCTCCGTGCTCCAAGCTCCTTTCAGGCAGTTCAGAGATCAGAAGGTCTCCCCTCAGCTCCTGTTCTCCAGCTGAACCCCCCAGGTCCCTCAGCCGCTCCCATCACACTTGTGCTCCAGACCCTTCCCCAGCTCCGTTCCCTTCTCTCAACTCACTCCAGCACCTCAAGGTCTTTCTTGTTGCGAAGGGCCCAAAACTGAACACAGGATTCAAGGTACGGCCTCACCAGTGCCCAGTACAGGGGGACGGTCACTGCCCTGGTCCTGCTGGCCACACTATTCCTGACACAGTAAATGGCAGGGCCCATCTGATCTTGCTCAGGACATCTGACAGCTGTGTGTCTGTCCCAGGACAGTCTCTGGTGTTCATCCTGTTTCCAGACTCATCTCACTTATCTTGGTTGACTCTCTCAGATGGGACAGGTCACCAGCTGGTGGTCCCCATCTCTAAAGCATACAGAGCAAACGTAGAGTAGACTCGAGGCAGATCACACTGAGGAGAAAGGGATCCCTCTTCAGCCGTCTTGCCCAAGATATGTAAGAAGGCTGCCATGATGCCAGTGACTTATATTTCCACCTCCACAGTCCTACACTGACCCTCCACTCCCTGTTCCACCTTACCCTTGTTCTGCAAAACGTGACGGCAAAGCTATTTCCACCCCATCAAATTCAGCCATATATGCAGTGCTCTGACAATGTCAGAGGCCATCAGGTTACACCATTACTAATATAAACCTATTTATGGGAAATAGTCGGTTGCTTCTCTTAACTGAACTTTGGGAGATGATGAGTCAGGAATTTAGCTGTCACCAGGTATTTCATCCAAACGCTGGAGACCTTCACTTCCCAAGGGGCAAAGTCTCAGAAGAAAAAACAATTGTGCCTTTCTCTTTGTTCTTCATTTGGCAACAATGAGATTTTCAAACGAATGGAGCTTGTATTTTAATAAGGAAAAGTTGCCTAACTCTAGTAAAACTTTACTTCTCTTCTGAAATAGACAGAGAAGCTTCATCTCTTCAGCTGGAGCAAGAGATAAGCAACACTGGATTTTAAGGTCAAGATTAAATCTTGGATTTTTATCTCCAGCCAGCTCTACCTTTCAAATGCTCAGCAGGTTTTGCGAGGTTTCACATGATTTCTGAGCTTCACATCCTCCACCTTTATTAGCGGCATCACGGGGAAGTGATGTCTGACACAGGGCTGTTAGGAGGCTTGCGTTAATGCTAGGCATGAATTACAAGACTGTCTGACAAAGGACTTTTTTAATGTAAGTTACGTTTCTGTTTGGTATTAGTAGCATTCTTTTTGATGAACAGTTTAATGATTTGTATTTTCTCTCTCTCTTTTCTTCTTTCTCTTTGGAAATGCAACATAAAAGGAAGAAGATGAAGAAGAAGAGTCACAGAAGGAGTTGGATTTGCCAGTCTTGGAGGATGAGCCCTTACCAGGTACGAGTGATGTGTGGAGCTTGTGTCCTCTCTGTGGTGCAAATGAAAACCTGTCTTTTCTATATTGACCTGAGCCAGGATGAAAACGTGATGACATTCCGATCATGGCAAATGAAAAAGAGAGATACCTGTGATAACAGATCTGGGGCTTGTTGCATGTCTGTTATAGCCTGTCTGTCGTCTTGGGATTTTATTTCAGCTTGTTAACACAGTGGTTCTGTGCCTGTATGAGAACAGGACAAGCACTTGCAGCTAATGCAATTAAAAATCTCTTCGACCCCATCGTTTGCAAAAGACAGTGAATAAGGGTACTTGCAGTATTTGTTCTCTCCTGCAATCCATACACCTCAGAGGCACATCCTTACGGTGTGAATGAAGAGGAATTTATCTACATCCCCCTTTTAAAAAACTTCATTCTCTTTTCACTAACAAGAAATGATGGGCCACGAAATCTCTCTATAAAGTTCTCCATGTGAATCACAGCCAGGCTGAAGGTTGTTCACTCCGGTTGAGTAGGGCTGGCTGTTCAAATCACTGGCACTTCCCAAAATGTCTGTTAAAAAGGTATCCCGCGGTGTTTGTTCCCTGTCACTCTGAGCCTGTTCTGGCGGGAAGCTCCTGCTTCTCCTACCCTTGCCTGCCCAGACTTGGTTTTGGGACCCTCGTGCACCTCCTGCTCCCAAACGTGTGTCGGGAGCGGGCAACAGGTATTTCCTAAAAAGAGAAGACTTCAGACCTGCTAAGAGAGCATCCGTCATCAATATTACTGTCACTTATCAGGTCTGTCTGCTGCATCTGCTTTGTAGATTCAGAGGGGTGGTTAATCTGGTCCTGTGACCGGTTTGTATTTAAATTTGGGATGATTTGGTAAAACCATATGAATTCTATTAGTCGCACTTGATGTAGCAGCTGGCCGGGTGGAAGGAGGTCACAGTGAAACGCTCTCATCTTCTGAGATGTGGACTCCATGTACGAACAGGAGAGGGATGAGGTCCGAGACAAGCGTGATCCCAGATGGGAACAGCTCTGAACATCCATATTTCTTGCATGGTCACTTATTATACACATGCTGAGCACACATCAATGCCATGGGAGCTCTGCGTGTGAGGTTGGACCCAGAGGTATTATATCTTACCCTTGTGGCTTTTTAGATAAGGCGAAACAAATAAGAGGCCAGCACAGATTTTAGCTGTGTAGGGTTTCCTCTGCTTTTCCCTCCCTGGCTGGTTTGCTTATGGACAGAGCAATAAAATAAAATACTATGTTCTCAGCAAATCTGTGGTTATAAATTGAAGTGGGATTGGCATTTACCTTGGGCCCACCCAGACAGCAAGTGAGAGATCAGAACTGGAAAAGGACCCTGGAAAAAGCTGTCTGTGCATCTATTTAGAGTGTATAAAGTTTTCTGGGCAAGTGAATTAATTGCCTGGTAGTACCCAGTGCTGTAACATCTGTGAGTTCTGACCTGGCGCCCCAGTTTATTTATGATAATGCAAGCCCTTGTGTAAATGGTTATTACCAGCTACAGATGCCAAGGTTTAGGATGCTGGGGCTGGAGAAGGGAAAATGTCACAGCATCAGCTGAGCTGCTGCTGCAGCCAGGGACAAAGCTGCTCAGGGATGGCATTTGAGCTGATGCAGCTGTGGAAAAAGTGTAAGGAAAAAAACCCAAGAAAAAAACTCTCTTCTGCCTTCCCCACTCATGTCAGTGCAGAATCTGCCATGTCCTGGAGGCAGCGTTGTAAGGAAGCAGCAATGAAACAAAACATTTTTTTACCAATGTAGCTTTTACTCTTTGTCAGTTAGAATCAGCCACAGGGTTGCTTTTATTGTTTGTGGCAGAGAAATGGAAGCGAACGTCCCAGCTCCTGCTTTTGCAATCCAACAGGCAAATTAGTGAGCAGAGATGCTCTGAGCAGCACACAGCTCTGGGACTGGTGTATGAAAAGTCAGCTGGAGATCAATATCGAGCTGAAAAGTTGCCCTCTGAATTGTTATTTATCTAAATTCCAATAAAGAGAGAATATGAGCAAGGCTTATTTAATGTTTTGGGCAGAAGAATAGCAAATGTTCTCCATGTAAAGTCCGAAAAGTTCAGACATCATTTTGTTAGTGATGTTTAGCATTGCTCACACAAATGTGCAATTTTTAAAAAATGAAAACCCACATATTTTCCTGGCTTAAAACTATGATAGTGCCAAAAGAAATGCAAGTCTGTGAAAACAATACTCTACAAAACAAAACAAAACAACACAAAACAAAACAAAACACAAAACAAAACAAAACACCAACAAATGTGCTGTTTTTCGTAAATATTTGAGCAAACCCATTTCAAGATCAGCAAGATGCCAGGAGGGAGCCACTGTGATTTCCAGCTGCCATCCGCATCTGTCTGCAGATGACTCTACAGCACAGAACAGCTTTTCCCCATGCAGACCTCTGTGAGGTGGGACGTGATACTGGTGTGAAGCTGGTGATACTGGTGTGAAGCTGGTAGGAGATGTGCTGGGTGGCTGTGAAGCTCCTTCCTGGGCTCTCCATGCCAAGGCAGAGGGAGATTTCGCCTTTGTACTTCTTTAGACTTAAATCTAGGTAAGGACTAGATTCATATCTTCCATTGCTGTGATTGACCATGACCTGTTACTGGCAATAAGGTGTTAATTCTGCCTCCAGGCATTACCCATATATTGTTGTGGACCCTCTTAGCAGAAGTGCAGGTCCCAGCAAGCTGCAAAGAAGGAAGAATAGAAGGAGGAGCAGCTGGGGCCCATTGCACCCCCAGGAAATGAGAGGAGGAAGGAGAGAGGATGTTTCATTGCCTGGGGCAGCAAAGGGGAGGAGAAGCTCTGCCATTTAGTGCCTTCTAACCTTGTTGCTGGAGGCCTGCTCATCTTCACTTGCTGGGCTTGAGCAGGCTGTCACACTCTTCCTCCTTTTGCTCTCCAGTGACAGGACCATAATTTAAACATCTGTGGCATAGAGATCCGTGCTAATAGCTTTGGCGTGAGCCCTGTGCAATGTAAAGAGCAAGTCTCAGCAGCTTTCTGACCACCCCTTTGCAATGGCACCTTCACAAGCTCCATCATTCAGCACTTCCCCCAGCACAGACACCAGGAGCGATGCCAGCACCATCAACACCACAGGGACACGGCGTCCAGGGAAAGGTAAACTCCACACACCAGCCAAAAACCACCCGTCCCTCCTCCACAAGCCTTGAAAGCAAAGCCAAAGTAGGAAACCAAGGGAAATTAAAAGAAAAACAACGTTCTGGCTTCTTGCTAAAGAAAATTCACAGGGTGGCTCCTCTCTTTTCGTGCTGCCATGGTGTGGTTACAGCTGCACCACAAGCGAACTGGCCGTGGCCCAAGCAAAGCAGAAAGCTCATTTCTGAGCAGAAATCAGAGAGTTCACAGGTAACTGGCAAGTGGATGTAGCTGCAGTAATTTAAGATATTAAGGACTCCAACTGGACATGCTGTTAATCTGCTTCTGCACCAGGGCTGGAGAATGGAGATGTTTGAATAAACTTATAGCGATAAAGAAGATGGAAATGCCAATGCAGTAAGTTGAGCTTCCCAGCAAGACATTCATTTCTGCTGCTTACAGGCCAGCCTACACTGCTGGCGACACTTAAACAAACATCTGCACTGTTGATAAATTATTTTTTCTAAATCCATTTCTTAACCCAAGCCAGACTTTCTTCGATTGTGGCAGGATCGGGCTGCAGGTATTTTTAACCAGCACTGAAGCAACTGCATTGTTGCTCAGCTGCAACATGGACACGGTTTCCCTGGTTCAGCAGGTCTGGTCTCTGCTCATGGCTTTCTGCTGCTTGCAGGACTTCTCCATTAAGCCACAACTTCCTTCTTCAGCTACCGGAGAATGAACTGCAGCTTTTTGCTTTTATAAGATAGCAGATTACATGAGAAAAGCCTAAAGTGGCCACGTTGTTTATATTCTTAATCAAAAAAAAAAAAGCAGAAGTGGAGCAGCAGATTAAAAAAAATGACAAATGGAGCAGGTTCTAAAAAGTCTTTTTCCTGAAGAAACTCACTGGTGCCAAGCAGTGTTCAAACAGTGGGATTTGGGTCTTACAGACCAGGAAATAACCCATGTTTCAGATTTAGTTCCCTTCCACTTCCCCCAAGCAGATGTGCAGTTTTCTTTGTGTGTGATGGTCGTGACCTTGCAACAAGAGTGTGAGGCTGCGGGCAGGAAGATCTGGATTCAACTTCCATCCCTTTTCCATGATACCCACATGTTGAGGTCTGTGTGTGTTTCTCTCTGCAATGCTACATACAAATGGAAAGCTGAAAAGCACTGGGAGTGCTGGAAATGGAGGAGGAGAAAGAGCTTACCCTCCAACCGTAACAGTTTTTTTTCTCAAAGTGGCAGCACCATCACAGATACCTGTCCAAATTAAGGCCCATTTGTTTGCATTGGGATAATAAGAACTTAAAAAAAATCCCTTCCTGCAGCTCAGGGTGCAAATATACATCACACACACCTTGAATGTAATTTAAAATAACAACCCATGGCACACGTGACTTGATCCAAAATACAAACAGAATCACAGAATCACAGAATGTCAGGGATTGGAAGGGACCCCAAAAGCTCATCCAGTCCAATCCCCCTGCTGGAGCAGGAACACCCAGCTGAGGTTCCACAGGAAGGTGTCCAGGCGGGTTTGAATGTCTGCAGAGAAGGCGACTCCACAACCCCCCTGGGCAGCCTGGGCCAGGCTCTGCCACCCTCACTGAGAAGAAGTTTCTTCTCAAATTTAAGTGGAACCTTTTGTGTTCCAGTTTGAACCAATTACCCCTTGTCCTACCATTGGTTGTCACCGAGAAGAGCCTGGCTCCATCCTCATGACACTCACCACAACAAACGCCACATGGCACATCAGAGCTTAGAAAGCAGATCCCTTCATTTTATTTGCATGTGAGCTGTTACCTGACCTGGGCATTCAGAGAGATCTCCATCTGAGAGCAGAAGCCTTCATCATGGCTCAGCTGAAGGTGACCAGACAAAGACAGAGGTCTCCTTGGCAGCTACACCAGATGGAAGAGCTGCCGAGGAGCCAGGGATGTCCCTTTGCATGGTCCCTTCTCCTGCCCTTTGTGACTGGCATGGAAAAGGTGCAGGGCATGAAGCACCAGTCATCGCAGGAGCAAACTGCATTTGGTATCGCTTTTCAAAAAGCAGATGGTTTGCAGTTTCCCTTCGGTGTGGCTGATTTGCAAGCAGATGTTGGGGGATTTATCTGTGTTTCTTGAAATGGATGAATGGAGCTGGGAATCTGGAGGGATTTCTGGTATTTCCTACTTCCAGTCGGGCTAAATATACTCAAGGATGACCTTTGTCTCAATATCTTAACTCTACCTCTTCTAATCCTGCTGTGAAAGACAAAACAAAGAGATTCCTGGAAACATGAGGTTAAAAAAAGGGTGCTGGTCCTTCTTTTTTCCATCTCTGGAAAGGGAATGTGGTCATTAAGGGATTTTGCAGTTCAACCTGGTTATTATTTTATTCCATATAAATCCAGATCTCTTTCACTGTGCTCAGTGAAGCTTTCCTCACACACTGCCTTTTTTTTAATGGAAAATGTAAATCACTTATTTTTAATTCCTTTTGGACCACCAGAGATCCCTAGCCACCAAAAACATCTTACCAGAGAATGTAATGCTCTCAGTTAAAACACCATGAAACAGTGTCAGCAAAACTTCTGACCATTTAAAGCTTTTGCTTTTAATCATAAAACTTGTTTCTCAAGGCAAATTTCAGGGGAGCAATCTGTTTGTTGGTATGGCCTTTAGGTAGCATTGAACCTTTGGCAGACCTGGTAATTAGAAATCCTCTGCTGGAAGCTTCTCCAAGGAGTTTTCCTCCAGCCTTTTGTACCCCACAGGTTTTTTCCTCTCCAGAACTAGAATATAACAGAATAGAGAATAGACTATTCAGTTGGAAGGGACCTACAACAATCATATACTTCAGCTGCCAACTAGGTCTTCCTCTGTGCTCAGTGGGGAGATCAGCCACTTTGTCACTATGGACTTGGTCCAGGTACCTGTCTCTCACTTGGTATTCTCCAGCAGCTCCATGCTAACAGAGTTCTTAAAAAAAGACTTTAAAAAAAAGTAGTTTTTGTAAATATTGCATGCCATGACATACTTGAGGAAAGTCTGTGTGCAAGGATGCAGGTGAACTTTCCTTCTCTGAGTTTGCTTGTGTAAGGAGGGACGTTCTGCTGGGAACTCCTGGACAGCGGGACATTTGGCGCATTCTTTGTGTCTGTCTGCAAGACGCTGCGCCCAGAGATGGCCGTGTCCCTGTTTTTTTATCAGGAGACACAGGGCTTGTAATGGGGACAGTTAGGATAGGTGAACTATAAAAAGACCAACTTAAGAAATTTAAGAGTTTTTAAGTTATCAGCACTTTTGGAATCATAGAATCACAGGATCATTTTGGTTGGAAGAGACCCTCAAGATCATCGTGTCCAACCATAACCTAACTCTAGCACTAAACCATGTCCCTAAGAACCTCATCTACACATCTTTTAAACCCCTCCAGGGATGGTGACTCCACCACTGCCCTGGGCACCCCATTCCAATGCCTGACAACCATTTCCAAGAAGAAATTTTTCCCAGTATCCAACCTAAACCTCTCCTGGTGCAACTGGATGATAACTATAATCCTCATGGCTGAAGGGATATGCTTATCTGCTCTTGAAGCCACTGGTTTAAGCCTTACTTGGAGACTGAGCTAACCGGACTTCAGATCAGACCAAGTGCAGTGATCCTCGCATTCCTTTTCTCCATTTGCACGCCACACTCTCTGCAGCTAAACTCTTCCTGATGAGTTGGGTTTGTAGCTAGGCTGGAACTGGCCCTGCCTCTCTAGTCTTACAATAACAACCTCTAAACCAGGTGAGTAAGAAGCAGAGCATGTGTGTGTTCTGCAGAGCACGCATGGAGAATGACCCTATAGCATTAGGTAAAGCGACTGGTATGGGGAGGAGGGAGGTGGATTCAAGGTCTGCCACTGCTCAGTGGGGACCGTCCCCTGGCTCTGTAGCTTTGCTGTGTCTCTTTCATCAGCTTGCAAAGGCAAAGCCATTGCTCCCACCGCAAAGCTTCAGTCCCAGCTGGGGCTTTAGGGTGCTCCTGGAAAGCAAATTACAGTAACAAGTAGCTATTTACACTCACTTCAAGGATTTGGCAGATGTTCTTACCCAGCTCAGTAGGAAAGAACATCATTATCTTCCAGGCTTTAAGCTTTGCTTTTCACATTCAGTGGCGCTGTGTTTACTAGTCAGTGCTGGTTTAACTTGTGAAAGGGAAGCTGCAAACAAAGCTCCAGCTATCGTCTCCAGGAGCGGGGGAAGCTGGATTTCCTGCGGGGAGGAAGCTGGGCAGGTGGTGAAAACCTTGTGGAAAGATTTGTTTTGCCAGCTGCTCTCCAAACACCCCACACCTATGGCGCCTGCTGCTTGTTGTGCAGTGAGAATAAAACCCAAAGTCCCTCCCAGTCTGTTCAGGATGGAAAGTTCCTCCTTGGTGCCAAAAAGATTAGCAGAGTATTTCCTGCACCCACCCTGCAGAAAGTGGGGTGTTGGAGAGCAGTAGTACAGATCCTCTTAAAATCACAGAATCATAGAATAGTTTGTGTTGGAAGGGAACTTCAAAGCTCATCCAGTGCCACCCCTGCCACGAGCAGGGACATCTTCACCCAGATCAGGTTGCTCAGAGCCCCGTCCAGCCTGGCCTGGGATGTCTCCAGGGATGGGGCATCCACCACCTCTCTGGGCAACATGGGCCAGTGTTTTAGCACCCTCATTGTAAAAAATTCCTTGCTACATGAAGCCTCCTGACCCCAGGCCCTGCCTGAAGCAGGGTAAATTATATGCTCTGTAAAATATGGTCACGTTTCAGTATCAGATTGGATAAATATGCTTCTGAGGCAGAAGGGTCTTCTCCATGCTAGACTTTGCTGATGTGTTTAAAATAGCTCCTACGCCTCAGCGAAAACCGTTTCCTGTTCTTGCTGAGGCCCCTCCAACCCGTCTGCTCAGGCTGGCAGAGCCCAACTGCAAGAAGCAACACGTTACAGGACCATCTGGCTCCAAAACGCTGGTGCCAGGAAAAGCATGGTCCAATGCAAGGAAGGAAGAACAGGAGCGATCCACCAAGGGTGGTCTGTGGCCACCATCTTCCAGCAGAGCCCATGTGAAGTGGCCATGAAGCACATCTACACCTACTTCTCTGGAGAAGACCCCAGTAGAAAATGAGAGGTCATGTCATCCTGGGAAACTTAAGAGTATAAAAGCTCAGGATACAAGAACAACACTCAGTGCTGTTGTGATTTGCTCCAGGTAAACCAATCACTATGCCATGAGACCCAGGAAGGACAAGTCATCTTCCCTGTGCATCTCTCTGATACTCAGCACTAGTGCAGGGACAGATTTGGGCCCAGATGCCTGCAGGGAACCTGAAGAAGAATAAAATGGGACATTTTTTCAGCTTTGAATGTGAGAAGTACTCACTGTGGCATGTCAAATAGATTGTGAGTCTTTACTGATAGCTCTAGGAATGCTCGTACACCTGGCAATAACGTGAACCCTCCAGGCCATTGGAAGGGAAGGGCCATGGGTGGGAGCATGGTCCAAAGATTAGAAGAACAGTCTGAGAACCCAGGTTCAGGTTTTTGTCTGCCACAGACCCTCTGTATGAACAAAGAGGACAGAATAGGCACATGTAGAGTGGTTTTTTTGTCCAAGAGATGTCTAAGCTTGGTATTTCCAAAGCATGAGGGCACATACAGAAGGCAGATGGGAGATGAAGCTCAGCATGCCTGAACATCGCCATCCAATTCATGTCTTACTGTCCCAATGTTAATGCAAGGCAATGCTGCTTTCCTTGCTAACAGGGATGTGGAGGAAGAAAGACATGCAAGATTGCATAGGGCTCAGATGTCTCAGTAGGAACACAGAACATAGCTAATGCAAGGAAGCTGAGGGCGTACAGTAATTCTGGCCCAGTGGCAATTTATCTGGTGCTTTCTTACATTTCCACTCAGCTTCCTCTCCCGCCCCAATGCAGCTCCCCACCCTCTCACTGAATATCTGATTTCCCAGCTGGTAATCCTCACCCCATCCACATCCCCTCTGAATGTGGTCTAGACAGTCTAATTGTAGATAATCCTACAACCACAGTGAACACCCCACACTAAACCCCGCAGTTCTGTGCACACCGGAGATTCATTTGTGCTCGTCTTTGCTGAGCATTCAGAGCACGTCTCATTAAGGAGAATGTTGTGGATTAAAAGGTCGGCATGAGGTGAAGATGAAAGCGCATCCTTCACAGTGCGTGATAAACAACACCTGCTTCTAACTGGTTTTTGCTTATGAAGCAACAAATGTTAAGGGAGGTCACAATGCTATCTCAGAGCACCTTGTTTCCTTGCTCTGCTAGGACTCTTTGCATCTCTTGCTCTCCTGCTTACCTTGTGTGTGTCTGTCCAATATCTGCAGAAGGGCACGACACTGACAGAAAGCCCTCAATGGTCTCTGCACGCTCTGCTTGCCTTGCAGAAGAAGCCATTGGGTTCTTCATGGATGCAATTCAGCGTTGCCTTCTCATTTTCTGCTGTAGGAGCTAGAAATCTTTTAAAATTACTACCCTTCCCCTGTTCTGTCTCCTATCCCTTGCTGATGCAGCCTGATGCAGTACAACCCCCCCATAATTCATGCTGGGAGACTCGAGCTGAAGAGCTGGCCTCCAAAGTGACATCTCAGCCTCCCCTGCATTAGTATTAGGCAAGGTTCTGCGTGAGATTCTGGGACAGGCTGTTGCACAGTGAAGACCTGGTTGGTGTTTTTGCATAACACAGGCTGTTTTTAATCAGTCTCAAGGGCTCATCAGCGTGCAAGTTTCGAGTTTTGGAAAGTGTGAAAACGAGACGGATGAAATCAGGAGGGGAACTTATCTGGCTTTGCAGTAAGAGACAGGGGCCAGATGCCTAGAGGTTACTTGGGAAAAAAGATTTTGAAGGATAACTGTTTGTCTTTCATTGCTCATAAGCATTCTTTGTCAGGAGGGGATAGGTGGGGAAAAACAACATGTTTTTATATACTTTGTAGGCTCAGAAAAAGAGGGACATCCTTGCTATGGCAAACACAGAAGATACAACAGCCACATGCAGCGAGGATGGAGCAAGTGGGACAGTTTCTTGGCAGATCATGTCAGGAAGGCAGCGCTGGCTGGTGGCACTGGAGGAGGTGGCACCCCAAAGCACGTAAAGGTTGATGGGGAACATCATGGGGAGAGGGTGGAGAGGGGTTGACCTTGCCTCGGGACTGGGCTCTTTGGAGGTGACAAGGAAGGTGTTGGTGTCATTCCACCCAGGTGACAGACCTTTAGGGACACCTCCGTAGCAGGAATGACTCAAACACGTCTCCTCCTGCAGAGAGGACATCCTGGAGGAGATTTATGAAGCAGACAGAGGTAGACAATACAGGAAATCTTGGTAGCACTGATCTGTGCTAGGACAGCCAGGGCCTACCCACGGAAGAACCAACTCCTCACATTGACATGCACAGCTATCGAAATATTCCTGGTGAGGCCAGGTTTCATTTTCCTTCGTCCCCTTCACTAACTTTTTTTCTTCCCCCTTTTTATAATTATTTTCCTTTTTTTCTTTACTATACCCAAAACAAACACACCCTCCATTCAGACTCCTGCCCTGACGTAGCAAGTTGGGCTGGGTTTAATATCAATTTATGTTCTCAAAACTCCACAAGATGAAGTGTGAAGGACTTCCAGCCCTGCTTGCAGGCTGACTCCCGGAGGGTCAGCGGCTGGTGCACTGAGAAATGTGCTTCCTGCCCCACGGCAGCAAACAAGAAGCAAATGGAAGAAACAGATGTGGAAAATCCCTCCCCAGCCTATTGCTCAAAAGCAGCAAAAAGCAGATTCAGGCTCTTTTTTTTGGTGTGGTGGTAATGACCGCTTAGTTTTGATAACGGAAAAGGGCTGCTGATCCTGACAGTGGGGGTTATCATGTTGCCACAAAAACAAGCAACAGAAGAGGAAAACAGATTTTGTTTTGTCCTCTTGCTGTTTTTCTGGCTTACCATCAGTCAGGTAAAAAGTTCACAGGGTGCCTCGGTGGGTTTCTCAGATGCAAGCAGCGGAAATACTGTCCTGTTGTACCATTGACTGGAGTGGCTGGATGTGTTGACTCCCCACCATGACAGCTAAAAGGCTACGAGTCAGGTTCAGCCATCTGAAGTGAGCAGAAGCGGGTTTTATCTCCAACAGAGGTGATCATTCATTACAGTCAGTCTGTATTATCAACAGCTCAGCTCACTACAAGGGAATAAATACTCTGCTTACAGATGTTGTGATTGCCTAAAGTCTGGGTGCATAAAGCCTGAAACACTCATCAAGGTTTCCTCTGAAAATGAAGTTGGGCAGGACTAAGTTTTTCTGCAAATAAAATTCCTTAAAGACAGAGTCTGCATTCTACACAGCTCTGATATATCGTATTGCTGATGCTCAATAAGTAGTATCTTATATGTTACAACTCATGCATATCCCGTTCCTCTCATTCTAAAGTGTAATATCTAATCATGCAAAACCATTATAGAAATTCCTGAAATTATTAGGTATACCCTTAGGTTTAGCCTTGGTTTGTATTGGATCAGGAAGAGAAGGCTGATAAAAGTTTAGGAGAGGGCTTACATTTGATAAAATATTTTATAGACAATAAAAACATGAGAGAAAATATACTGATTTCCCATATTTGTCATGTTAAAAGGATGGTGGTGAATATTAGAGTTGCTCCTAAAGGGCTAGCAAGGATCCAAGCTTTGCTGTGCAGATACAAACTGGGAGATGATCCTACAGAGCCCACTGTCTACTCAAAGAGTAATCACCACATTTTCCTGATGGCAAATTCAGTCAGACAGAGGCAGCCACAAAATGTAACATTCGTTCATGCAATGCCTAGGAGATAGATGATTATCCTGTATTTCAGGGAGTGTCAGTGGGAGCAGAACCCAAAACCCGGGACTTGCACAGCCAGAGTCACTTCTGCATAGCCAGGATCCATTTGGCCAAACCTTTGACTGCAGGAAAGCCCTGATGCATATTGTGAGTCTCCTGGTTAAATATATACACACGGAATACCTGTGTAGCTCTTAGTTTTGGTGAATCTCCTGAAGAATTCCCCGTTAGTGTCTGTAATCTCACGCAAATGTCTGGAAACCCAGGAGGCTCCCAGCGCATCACTGGTGGAGCCGCCATCCTCTTTGCATTCGCTGTAGACAGGAGAAGTTCCATAAGCCAAAACACAAGCAGCAGAGCCAACGGAGCTGGGATTGCTGCCTGGCTCAGCACATCGGTCTCATAAATAATTCCAAAATGATGGAAGCTCTGCTGTAGCTGTCAAAATCCGTGGAAATGTTATCTTTGATTTCGCAGGAAACTGGATGGGCCCCTTAATCTTCCTTGCTTAGGGAGGGGTAGGAGTGGGAAAATACAACTTTAGTTAAGGAATTAAAAAAATGATGCAGATAATATGTAGTGGTTTTGTCAGGCCCTTAATTGTTGTTGCCAAGGAAATGTATCCTCGTGGGTCAGGGATAGTGAATGACAAAATGCAAACAGCTTGATTCATGTTTGCAGGGAGACAGAGCCAAATCCACCCCTGGTGCAACTCGGCTGAAATGGAGAGATGGATTTGGCTCGTTACCTAGCTAACAGTTCTCTATTAACATGTTCTCCCAAGCTATTTTGCAAACAACACCTAATTTATTAAAAGGGGAAGCTTAGGAAAGGGTTTTTTTCATTATTTATTGCTACTTGCCTGCCAGTTGTTCGAACACGGACTCCACCAGTCTGTTCTTTGCATTTTTATATGCTAAAACAAATGCTCTAGCTTTGGGATTTCAAATCTGCCTCAGCAAGCTTTTAAATCAACAGCAGGAATCCCTTCACCCTTGATTATCACTTATTTCTATGTCTTTTTTTACTAGAAAACATTTCTAAAGTAATCAGTAATGGTTAAACTCCCATTTGCAATAAAGGACTGACTGTGCAATACTTGTACTACAAATTTGCAGTATAAATTACCACTGTAGATCATGGTTACAGTTCTAAAGCAAGGGGGTGTAATTAAAATACTTTAAAAGCTCTCTTGTGCGTTAAGTGCTTCCTCAGTCCCAGCTCATTCAAGCCCTCATCCTTCATAATGAAGAGCGATGGGAGCTTTACCATACGTGTAGGATCATGTACATGGAAATAAGCTCCAGGTCTCCAGGTCTGCGCGGGATCCTCTTTGACTTAAGCACAGCCCTACACACAATTCAGTCCTTATTTTGTAATTTCTGTGCCTCAGTGCTGCACCCATGCTGGGTGTCTGCACCCAGTGCCTCTTCCTTTGCTACACAAAGTGGGAAAATACAAGCTCTCAGTCTGCAAAGACAAAGAGTTTGGCAATGCTCAGCCACTTGGCTTTCGGATCAGGGCAAGTTCATGTTCAGTCAAGTTAAAGAAGAGCTCAGATCTTTGTGTACCTCTCCTTGCGCGTTGGGGATACACAGAATTATAGAATCATTTCTGTTGGAAGAGACCCCCAGGATCATCGAGTCCAACCATAACCTAACTCTGGCACTAAACCATGTCCCTAAGAACCTTGTCTAAATGCCTTTTAAACCCCTTCAGGGATGGTGACTCCACCACTGCCCTGGGCAGCCTGTTCCAATGCCTGGCAACCATTTCCAAGATGAATTTTTTCCTAATATCCAATCTAAACCTCCCCTGGTGCAAATTGAGGCCATTTCTTCTTCTCCTATCATTTGCTATTTGGGAGAAGAGACCAACCCCCTCCATGCTCCAAGCTCCTTTCAGGCAGTTCAGAGATCAGAAGGTCTCCCCTCAGCTCCTGTTCTCCAGCTGAACCCCCAGGTCCCTCAGCCGCTCCCATTACACTTGTGCTCCAAACCCCTCACCAGCTTCATCACCTCCTCTACAGTCGCTCCATCACCTCAAGGTCTTTCTTATGATGAGGGGACATGCTGCCTGTCATCCCCTAGCAAAGCAATAGCTTTTTCCAGCAAAGCAAAGCTGACATCAGTTCCTCCTGCTTTTCCAGCAGAGCTGAAGAGAAAACTCGGGCTTCTCCAAAACCAAAATGTGTTTTCAGGGGAAATATGTTTTCCGAGAAACTTCTGATGTAAATTGCATTGAAAAAAAAGAAAATGTTTCAAGGTTTGCAACACAACACTGAAAATTATCTGATTCTAGCCCAGCAATTTTTGATCATTTGGGTTTACAAAAAGCCCCACAGATGCCCGTAGAGGAAACATCCAGTTAGCAGTTATCAGATTGGATTCTTGCAACGTGTGTCGAGTATTGATATGGAAACTGTCAGGGTGGTGAAATCTTTCTCTAACATGCTAAAGAGGAAGCAAGCTGAGGAAGGAGCAAGGGAGGGGTATGAACAGATCATTGATAATGGAGAGCTTATAGCTGTGAGATGAACTTGCAGTGCAGTTCTGGCTGCTATCTTTAGGAGCCAGGAAGCAGGGAAGATTAATCCTAATCTTCCCAAAGGCCTTGCTACCCCAGCAGAGAATGACAGATGCTGTTGGAAAGTCGACATTCTTTGCTCTAACTGCCACCAAAAATGTCCATAATGTTCTCGACATATACAAAAATAAGCTGAAGACTCTGAGAAGTTCAGTGAGGACTTTTACATTTGAAAAAGGACTTTTACATTCCTGAACAATGGGTCAATTCTCCATCAGCTCACTGCAAGGCACCTTGGATTGCAGCACAGTTGATGTTTTACGTAGTTTAAGGGATTGGAGTTTCACTGCAATATTTCTTATGGCTTTTATAACCAAAGCGGGGTTTTCTTGCTGACCTGCCCTCACTGACTGCTGTTATTTTTTGCCTGTATAACCCTAATGTTGTACATTTTTAACGTGCTGTTTACTGTTATCTGTTGCACAGGAAAACTGGAAAAGCAGAATTCAAGCTAATTCAGCTTGAAATAATTTGGCATGCCCTGGAGAGATCTTAGATTAGTGGTTTTGTTTTCAGTTGCAAGAAGCTGCTACATTTCGTAGACCTGTAATACCAAAATAAAAATCCAAGATCAAATTAGGCCCGTCATGGGCAAACTTAACAAAGTTTTTCTATTTCCTGTCAGACACACAGACTGTTCTGCTCAGGAATTTGTGCCTTTCAGTCCACATTTAATTTCATCTGCTGCCTGATGCCTATTTATACTGCACAAAGCAATACTATTCGCCAGTGATACTTTAAACAATGCCAGCAATATACTGCAATGTGAACAGTACAGGAAAGGGGAGAAGGCCTTCCTAAATAAGTTAACTGACTAAATTTCTGTCTCATTTAGATGCTTAGAGAACCGCAGGAATGAATTAGAAGTATTCAAGTTTCGCAGTGGAGCCTGACAATTCTGCATTAATATGGGGCTGAGGAATAAAGGTCCTGTTAACCATGTGGTGGTAAGGGGGCAGATCCCTTCAAAAGGGACCTTTCTTCCCTCAGTTTTCAACATTTTTATGATTTTCTTAATTCTGCGTGCACATTTGAATCAAACTATTGCAAACTGGGAACAGAGCAACCTAAATCACTGAATGTTATGTTTGTTTTTCTTTCCTCCATCCCATTGGCATCTCCATCTACTACTGCACTTGTGTGCGTGTGCCTTCTCCAGATCTTTTCAGAGCTGCTAATTTTCCCTCTCGCAGACCTGTTTTCCTTTCCTTTTACAGTGTGTGCATCTACCTGCTTTCAAGCAGGTTAGATTATGGTTGGACTTGATGATCCTGAGGGTCTCTTTCAAACAAAATGATCCTATGATTTCCATGATTGTATGTTTCCTCCCGCTGTTTGAACATCCAAACCTTTGCTGTGTCCCTCAGTGGGGCACAGAGGTGAAAATAAAGTTCTTGGACCACTGAGCTGATGACTGAATGTCCGTGTCTTCAAGCAATCTCATCTCAAGCAGATCCTTCAAACACATTGATTCTTCTCCATCGGGGAGCTCAACTTCACTTTGATGATCAGCAGTCAGAGATGAACAAAAACTGGAACAGTTGGATCTCTGAGTCTGGTCTCAAGTATATAATTCTGTCAATTAAACTATGCTATCACATGCACCTAAAAGAAGAGAATCACCCAAATACCATGTAGGAAGTGTAGTGATTGGCAAACAGCAGGTACAAGACAAATGAAAGGAGATGGTTCTTCACGCAATGTTCATTTGAACTGCGGGATGTTTGGGCTGCCAGCAGTTTACATGAGTTCATCAACGGACAAATTCATAAAAATCACAGAAATCACTGAAGATTACTAAAATACAAAGCCATCATCTGTGGATCAGCACGTGCCATAGCTTGTTGAGGACTGGGAAAGCACTAGAGCTTTGCTCTTCTCCTGCCTTCTTCCACATACCTTCCCTGTGGGCCATTGTTGGAGACATAAACTAGAGAACAACCATAATGAGACCAGTTCCATCTTTTTATGACACCGAAATGACAACTAAATATGAACTTCATTAAACAAAAATACTGCATGCTTCACATCCCTGGAAACAGGAGGTTAAACCAGTGGCATCTTACACAGGACGACTGTCCGTCTTTGGCTTTGCTGCTCCCTTAGGTTTGCTGTTGAATAAAGTGACAGTAATTTGGAGCAGAAACACTTACAGTCCAAAGCAATTAGCTCTTAGTCAGGAAGTTCCCCCAATGTCAAGAGCATAAATCTCCCAGCCCACGCAGAACTTTGCATTCCTGTAGCACATGGGGCCCATTAACGCCCCTTCCAGCCCTGCGGAACAGCAACACCAGAACGGCTTCACTCCAGTGTCTTTCCGCTACTATGCCTGCCCTGTTTGCCCCTGGTCCCTTTGGGGCTACTTCTGGTTTTGTTAGCATGCCAGATGCTATCATGATGGTAGAGCTCTTAGAAAAGCCTTAGTGGATCTTCTGCGCTGACCCTGAGCCGGTGCCAGGTGCTGCAGGAGGGGCTGGTAGCTCTCGCGCTTTGCTGGCTCTAAGGACAATCACGGCGCTGAATTGCTGGGTGGTGCCAGCAAACCCTGTAATTTTGCCTCATTATGTCCCAATGAAGCAGGATGAGACAGAGCTTTGATTTAGTGCTGTTCTTTTTCGACAAGGCTGGAGGAAAAATGTCATCTGTCACTGAGCAATGAAGCTTAGAGGACTCTGCAGTGTCCGAGTTATGGCTCATCCTGTTTAGATTAATTCTTTAGATGAAAGCAGCTTTTACCACTGGAAAAAAAAAAAAAAAGTCCTTCGAAACTTCTCACCCTTTTCACTAAAGCTCACCATTGCATTTACAAATAGGTCAGGACTAGTCTGCAGCTTGAGTACGGGAAAGCGTGCTGGTACCCAGTCCTGGCTGTGGAGCAGCAGAATCACAGAATCACAGAATGTCAGGGATTGGAAGGGACCTCAAAAGCTCATCCAGTCCAATCCCCCTGCTGGAGCAGGAACACCCAGATGAGGTTACACAGGAAGGTGTTCAGGGAGGTCTTGAATGCCTCCAGAGAAGGAGACTCCACAACCTCCCTGGGCAGCCTGGGCCAGTGTCTGTCACCCTCACTGAGAAGAAGTTTCTTCTCAAATTTAAGTGGAACCTCTTGTGTTCCAGTTTGAACCCATTACCCCTTGTCCTATCATGGGTTATCACCAAGAAAAACCTGGCTCCATCCTCGTGACACTCACCCTTTATATATCTGTAAACATTAATAAGGTCACCCCTCAGTCTCCTCTTCTCCAAGCTAAAGAGCCCCAGCTCCCTCAACCTTTCCTCATAAGGGAGATGCTCCACTCCCTTCATCATCTTAAGCATCTTGAATCCAAAATAGGGCATCTGAGATGAAGGACCTGAACCAGCACAACTTTGTGAGAGACATGTCTCACTCCTCGCCTTGGTGTCCTCTCCACACCTCAGCTGTTTCGCAGCATGGAAAGGGAAGCAGGAGCCAAACATGTCTTCATATGGCTTTGCTACCAGGTTTCCTTCAACTACAGGTGGCTGGGGCTATTCATTGGAGGTTAGACCAGATGTGATCAGAGTCTTCTAGAAGGAATTGTTGTAAAAGATGTGCATTGTTTTCTCACATGTGGAAAAATGCATGCGGATTTTCCTGCTGAAAAAAGCAGGCAGATATGGCCCACAGCATACCCATGGAGTAGCTAAACCCTTCTGAACTAAGCCTGCTTGAATTTCAGGGTTATTTGTAGTTATTAAAAGGCATTTTAAGAAACCAACACTAGCAAATATTTCTTTTGCTCCTCCTCAAGAAGGGGGGATGCATGGGGCGATACATAATGTGTTTAGGGTTTTAAAAGCTTGATACCATTTTCATTCTGAAGGGATGCTTCTGCAGTCAGGTCTCTGGGCTTTGCCTGAAGGTAATACGTGTTTAGCTAGTTGCACCACTTGTGAAGACTATCGGGAGTGTCTTTGCTCAGTGTGAACACCTCCGAAGCCCTAAGCCGACACTTGGAGGAAGGCAATCACCTGGAACCTCAACTCAGTCATTGATGGCTTGTCAGAAAGGTTTGAGTGTGCACCATCTAGGACTTTGCCCTGTCTAAATGAAGACCCAGCTATGACCCTCAGTCTTAACGTAATAAATCCTGTGAATACAAAGGTGGAGTCAGCCAGACTTCTTAGAGGTCACTCAATATTTTAGATACGAATTTCAGTCAAAGGTTCTGGGGAGGATTCACTCATAGCCTTACACTGGAGATGTGAGACCTCAGAGCCAATGACTTGTTCTGAATTAAGCAAAGTGAGATTTGACATTGACATCTTGAGTAAATGCTCTAAATTATGCGTTCTTGCTATTCGGAGGTGGGAAAAGCTGATTATCGTTTTGTGTGGTTGTTGCCAGAAATGCCATGATTGTTGAAACCGGTGTGAACATTCCCACGAAAAACTCTCAGCTCAGGTCGATCAGTTTTGTTTTCTTTGTTCCCCGGCAAAAAGCTTCCTCGCTGGAAAATTTCTAATCTTGTCTAAGCATTATCCTTTTAATTTGTACCCATGGATACATAATCGCAGGTGCATTTTGTTTTCCAGAACCGGGCACAAATGAAGCAACGCCTGCAGTTTTTCTAAGCCCTCTGAGAGGCACAAATTATACTTCTGTATAACTGATGACAGAAAAATCACACCCACAGTCATCTGCAGGTGCAAAAGAAGAAAGAAATACAAAAGGAAGAACAAAAATCAAGGCCCTGTCAGAGAGCAGGGACCCGTGTCTGCCAAGTTCACATGCATATTCAGAGTGTGAAAGGGCACAGGGGAGCTAAAGGAGAAGGGGTGGGTGAGAAGGAGAAGTAGCTTCATCAGTACCATGAGGAATTTAAAGCCATTTCAGGAAAACAGGAGAGCAGGAAAGCAAACTGAGAAGAAAAAACACAGTGTGGAGGGCTGCATGCTGATTAATGAACTCCTTGCCCTTGGTGTCTGTTGCTGACCAAAGAGATGGGCACAAGAACATTCTATAGCTGAGCCTTTGTGCACACAGCAATTAAATATGATTTACTGTCATTTTGAGTTTCTTTTATCCTACTAATGAAAGTAGTAGAATTCTACTCATTCTACCACTTTCAACTGATAGCATTTCTGATGTTGGGAAGCCCAGCTCTTGCATAACCAGCAAGGAATCCATGCACTAGTCCAAACACACAAGCAGGGATGTGGGATTTGACCTGACCCGTTCACACCAAACTCAAGGTGTGCAAATCTCTGATGGTGTCATTCACACATTGTTCCACACCCATGCAAGTTAATACAACTGGGACTCATTTTGTTTCCAGGTTTGTTATTCTGTGTGAAGGGCACCCCATGCCAAATGGATTCAGGACATAAGGGATGCCTGAATGCTCATATCAGTGGTCCTGTTGCAAGTTTTCCTCCTGGCCACAACCATTGTTTTATCTGGGAGATCTGCTTGTCTTCCCCAGAGCTGTTGTGCCCCTGGATAGAGCACCCTTGGCAGTAGCACATCAGCTCAGCGAATCTGTCCAAGAATCAGCTGGTGATCTTGGGGTGCTGTACTAGCTATAGTATTGAGGGATGGGTGAATAACTGCTCTTTGACCTTAGCCACTGCCTTGGTGAGCTGGTAGACCTCAGTCATGTCCCTTCTCAGCTGCCTTTTCTCCAAAGTGAGGAGTCCCAGC
Organism: Patagioenas fasciata; assembly: GCF_037038585.1. Classification (NCBI taxonomy): domain Eukaryota; kingdom Metazoa; phylum Chordata; class Aves; order Columbiformes; family Columbidae; genus Patagioenas; species Patagioenas fasciata. The sequence continues at coordinate 207,443,071 of NC_092520.1, forward strand.
CTTTCCCATCTCTCCTGGAAAGGCAGCTGCTCCATCCCCTTGACTTCAGTTGCCTTTCTCTGTCCCTTGTCCAGCTCCACCAGGTCCTCCACTGTCTATGATATATAAAAGCTTTCAGTTCACTGCTGACATGAATTTTGCTGGTTTCAAGTCCCACAGAGCTGTATGACTCATGTGACAAAGTTGCACGGTGCAAGCTATGACAGTCACACAATCCTGGTTGATACAATTTGGAGACCAAGAATTATCTCTAACTCATAACATGTTGTATGTCAGTTATTCCAATAATGAATAAATGTTTTCACACTTGTTTACTTGTTTCAATTTTGCAATCTGTTCATGAACAGTTTCTGAACTGAAATGGTACAGAATCCATGGAAGAAATTATAAGCTTGGAGTTATTTGCTGAGCTCTATGTTTGCCATGAGTTTCTTGCCCTTGTTTTAGTTAAAGTCTCACTTAAATTTCTTGAGCATTCCTCGGTTTTTGTTGCAACCTTATGAGATTTCCCCTGAAAAGACCCTGCTTGCCTATTCCTAGGAAACTGATCAGCTTGCAGCTGGGTTCAAGTCCAGTTGATGAGAAAAGCATTTCATTGTCTCAGTCTAACTACCCCCCTCTCCTTGTTTCCTTCTACTGTGAATTCTCTCATTAGCAGATTATTTCCTCCAGCAGAAGAAAGCCACCAGGCCTCTGGTAAGGCTCCAGCTCTGCTAGGAAAGCTGCTCTACCAAGGGACCAAATATTTCCAGCTCAACCGTTTTCCTCTGTCCCTTCTTGCCATCGCTTCAGCACGTTCCATGGTCCCAGGGACCGAAGTGGATTTGAAGACCTAAGTCTCGTATTCTGTAGTTGGACATAGAGCTGTACCAGGGGATTGCAACATTTTCTGTAGGTGTTGGTTTATTAAGGAAATTGGCTGAAGCTATTGCTTCATATATGAAATATGACAAGCTCCTAACCCACATGTGCAATTTATTAATGATGGTTGACATGAAAGAAGATAAAGTGATGTTACAAATATTCATGCTCTGGAGCTCTGAATGATCAAAAATGTCAGAAGCACTGAAATTTAGTTGGCTTCTGTAAATCTAAATAGCTCGGGATTGTTTTAATTGGGTTATGTATTTAGTTTAAATGAGCATGGGATGGCTCTAAGCAGTCCTTGAATAATAAGATTAACAAAGGAGATGGATTGAAACCAGAACCATTTATCTAACGCTTCCCAGTCAGGGACTTTTGATTACATCCCAGTCATTCCCACTTCGGATTTTGCAAAACAAAACGCATCTGGCATATGTTGTCATATGCAAACAGGGTTTCGGATTCAGTTCTCGGACTGGTAAAATCATATTTACATGCAAGACATAGCATGTCCTAGGAGACACATGGTAAGCTTCAGCTTGCTCTCTCTGATCCCTTCATCTCAAGGGCCTATGAAATGAAATGTGCCACGAGCCGAAGTTTTGCCAGCCTTTTTCCATTCACTTAATTGCTAACAAAATGTGCATCTTGACTCTGGGTGCTGTAGGACTGGGACAATGAAATCAGTAGATGACACCAAAGGGCTATGACAAAACACTGCTAAGCTTCCCGTTCCAAAATCCATCCTGTAACACATACACAAACAAACAAACCCCATTGATTTTCCATTGTCTCTGCCTTGGGAAGGGACATATGGAAAAACACCGTTCATCATAGGAGATGAATGAAATATCCCTGCGCTGCCGTTAAATCCAGGGAATACAGACAATGAGATACACACGGGGGAGTACTCGCTGTTAAAGGCAGCGGATGTTCCATGTGTCCAGCGTTAATGCACAGGAGGGCCCCGTAAGATGTCGTCAAGGAAGAACAGACTGAGAATCACCCACATTACAGGGTCTGCCCAGGATAATCATCAGCCTAACATCAGTTTTTCTAGAAGAATTGGTATCTACAAAATAAGAGGGTTTTTTTTCAGAAATGGGTTTTTAGACTAAATGGAAATATTTGTCAAAAGTTTTAGGAAGGCATGCAGTTTTTGGTTAATACATGAACAAAACCTGAAAAAATGTCCGATTTTAAACTGAAGCAAAATTGGTTTCAAGTTTTCGTCAAAATACTTTACGAGAAAACAAGAAATTACCCCTAAATGCCTCCTTTTATCAGATCAGAATCAGCTTGAGTATTGTATATGTATCAATAAGGACATAAATTTGCAACTCAGTGAAACAAGGCAGAAGGATTTACATAAACTACTGCCAAAAAACCCACTCTGTAACTATGTCCATCCAAGTGGTGCCCTTTCCCCTTGTGATTTGCACAGTACAAGGACAGTCAGAGTAAAGATTCATTGCTTTCTGCAGGGTTGTGATGGCGAGTGAATGCATTGGAAAAAATCCATTCTTCTCTAAAGGCAAGATGTTTACTGTTTCACTTCTGGGACCGTATTTTTGTAGAAGTTCATTTCTGATGTTTTCTAGCTACCCTTTTATTTCCACAAGACACTAAAGAGAATTATTTCACTTCTATGCTTCCAGGAAAAGCCAGCAGGAAGCTTTTTGTCTCCTTTTCTTCCTCTTTTGTGCTTATGGGGATTTATTTAATACAGCTGGGAGGCCAGGGCCCCCCTGAGGTCTATTTGTACGTAACTCTACAACTGACTTGCATTATAAAAGAATGCAAATGCAACGCATATTGACTATATGGGTCATGGTGGCACGTCTAGTTTGGGCAAATATTGAAGTTATCTATAAGTACATAAATTAAGGAGTCTACTGAAGCATACAGTATTTACAGGGTACCTCTGCCTTAATTAATAACACAGTAGAAAATAGTTGATCAAAACCAGAATACAACTGGTATAAATTTGAGAGAATTACAACATCATCCAGATTTAAATCCTTTGATAAAAGGGGCCACAATTGAGCTAGATGAGCACTGTAGTCATGTAAATGAGAGCTAAGCTTTTTATTGCACCTATTTGTTTCTGTAATTATTTGTAGGGGGGCAGCCCCACTCACCATTCATTACAATTCATCCTTTCATCTTTCCTTAAGAAACACACTGCAGCTACTTTTTAAGCGAAATCAATGTTTGAATGCATTCTGCCAGGAACCAAAACAGTATTACAAAGCCAGACCTGCGTTAAAGGATATGGGATACTTAGGAAAGGTTAAAGCTCACTTTGACTAAGTCGTGATTTTAAATATATTCTTTTTCTGGCAGCCAGGACCTACCTAAACGGTGGACCTAACTAAAACTAAGAATCTCTTGCTAGTTTTCAGGGGTCTTGGGTTAGACCGTATCACTGAGATCCAGCACCAGAGAAGTCTGCACAAGTTTCCCTCCATTGATCACAGAATCAAGTTTCCTGTAAGAAAAATTGTGCTGAGAGTGATTAACATTAACAAAACAAATTTCTAACCAGTGGTAGCACAGTATCCGCTCCCATGAGAAGACTACTGATCTTTGCAATTTCTTGCCAAAAGATATCACCAAAATCTTAACATGAATTTAAGGGGAGGCTGAGCAGGTTCAAGGGAAAAAGATACGTTGAAAGTTATTTGTAGTAATCTACATTTATTTGTGGAAATTAGTAGAAATCTATATCCAGGTCAGGAAGCTGCGGGTGGCTGGAGGCTGTGATTGGGGCATCACGTATGTTTGCCCTTTTCTTGTAGTGTTCTCTATGCGTCTGCTTTTGTCCACTGCTGGTGACAGGGCTGGACAGGTTTGCAATCTGAACACTGCAGCCATGCTTATGGTCTTTTTGTTTCTTTATACTATGACCAATCAGAAGGAAGTGCAAGAAAAGAGGTTTCCAAGAGGATCCTATGAGTCTTTTCCACAGGACAGACAGTGCTTCCTTTGGCTGAGGTTGAGGAAGGATGATGTGCACGTCCTCAGATGGGTTCTCCTCCTTCTGTCATCTGACATCTCAATCTATCTTGCCCTTCTTGACAGAAATCGCTCTCTACAACTACCAAAAAGGAGGCTGTAGTGAGGTGAGTGTTGTTCTCTTCTCCCAAGTAACAAGCAATAGGACAAGAGGAGGTTTAGATTGGATATAAAAATAAAAAAGCGTGATCAGCCGGACAAAGGCAGTGATCCTTCCCCTGTACTCTGCATTGGGGGAGGCCACACCTGGAGTATTGTGTTCAGTTCTGGGCCCCTCAGGTCAGGAAAGAGATTGAAGTGCTGGTGAAGGGACTTGAGCACAAGACCTATGGAGAGAGGCTGAGGGAGCTGGGCTTGTTTAGTCTGGAGAAGAGGAGGCTTAGAGGTGAGCTCAGCACTCTCTAGAACTACCTGAAGGGCAGTTCTAGCCAGGTGGGGATTGGGCTCTTCTCCCAGGCAGTCAGCAATAGGACAAGGGGACATGGGCTTAAACTCTGCCAGGGGAAATTTAGGCTGGAGATTAGAAAGCAATTCTTTGCAGAGAGAGTGGTCAGGCATTGGAATGGCTGCCCAGGGAGGGGCTGGACTCACCGGCCCTGGAGGTTTTTAAACTGAGATTGGACATGGCACTTAGTGCCATGATCTAGTAAACGGACTGGAGCTGGACCAAGGGTTGGACTGGATGATCTCTGAGGTCTTTTCCAACCCAGTTGATTCTGTGATTCTGTGATAAAGAAAGATTTATTCACAGAAAGGGCTATCAGGCATTGGAACAGGCTGCCCAGGGCAGTGGTGGAGTCACCATCCCTGGAGGGGTTTAAAAGATATATAGATGAGGTTCCTAGGGACATGGTTTAGTGACAGTGTTAAGTTATGTTTGGATTAGATGATCTTGAGGGTCTCTTCCAACCAAAATGATCTATAAATTAATGATCTAACAAACAGCACACATGGGTGATAGCAGCGATGAGACAGCTTGTTCATTTTTCCACCAGAAATGGCAAAATTCACTCTCTATTTGGAGCTGGGTGAGTAATCAACTCCCATTAGAAAAAAAGAAATGTTGTGGAATAAACATAATCTGGGTTTTTAATGCACAATTAGAACAAGTCATTAACGTTATGTTGAGTCAAACTGCCATATAACCTTGGCTTGGGTTCACAGATTCCATTAATTTAGTTGCTAGATGCACATTTGCCCCTGAATGAAATAAATTGTTCTGTTTCTCCCTCTTTATCCAGATGAAAATACAAAGCTGTACCTAAAAGACAGCTATCTACTAGTGCTGAAAAATACTTCTTAGATTTGTATAAAGACAACATGCATCTTAATGCTGTCTTCAGTGAAAAGGTGCCCACAAGATGCAAGGTTTAAGGAAGGCCAGAGCTCAGGCAGGACCTGCAAAGCTTTACATTGGTGCTATGGTGTGTGGAAGGCCACAGAAAGGGATGGCAGTTGTCTCAATTGCTGGAACTTGCAGCAGGTACTGACCCGACAGGAGCACTAACAGGCTCCTTTATTCACCTTTCATTCGGTACAGCAGGATCCTTCCAGAACACGAGGTATTTTCCTTCACGGAGCTGTAGACTGGACTAACTCATCTCCATCAGCACTGATGTGTTGAACTCATCCTGCAATCTAGGACATAATTTATCTCCCTAACACACACAAAATGTTAGGATAAGCTTGTTCCTTTTCCATTTGCTCTCTGACATTCATTGATCTCATAAATTAAAAGCCTTTCTTGCATCTTGGCTTGGAGATGAAGGGCTTTCCTTTCCCAAGGTTTTCCGTGGCAGACTGGGAAGCGGTGGCTTACCCTGTACCCTTCCTAGGGTTGTCACCTGAATTGTCACACACGTGGTTCTTGTTGACAGAAATACTGACAAGTGGTTCTAATGACAGGTGTATGGACATCCAATTTTTAACTAATTTTTATGGTGAAATAACAGTCAACATTAACATGAGTGGTGTCACATGATTCTATCGGAAACCACATGGAAATCAGAAGGAGACTGGCCTGGAAATGCTGAGCTTCACTCTCGAGTATTCATGTTTACCCTACTTAGGAATAGTTCATCTCATTTCATGTTCACTGGGGAAGGCACTTCTGGAATTGTACTCTCCAATAATTGAAGAGACATGCAGGATTAGATCAGGTTTTATAATGAGGGGAGAGCAGCCCTGAGGCAGATGCTCTTAAGCAGAGCTATAATTTACTGGCAACCTTATCTAGGATATGGTCAGTCAATAAGAAAGCCTCGGAGGACTTCAGGGTAGCCACAGCCTCAGTCAACCTGCTGATTTCTTTACAAGGAATGCCAGCTGGTTACTAAACCACAGGGGGTAGGCAATAAAAATGAAGAGTCAGGGACAGAATAATGATTTATTTCAAGTGGGAAACCAGGAAAAAAAAAAGAAGTTGAAAACCTATTTCTGTTAATTGCTGGTGTTGCTGTCATAACTCTTCGTTATTATTTGTGTTAGAATTGGTGACTACAGACTGAGCTGAGATGAAAAGCTGATTAAACTGAAATGGGTCTATTGTGCTCTCGCTGTGTCTTCACTACTCACTGTTGAAGGCTCTTCTTTCTTGATTCTACAAAATACAGCCACCCTTCTTGAAGCCATGTTTGGAAGTGCAGGCCATGGCTCTGCTTTCCCCTGGGATTTTATTTTTACATTTACTTTGTCTCTTCAGTTTGTTCCCACACTTTCCCACATGTGTCTAGAAGACCAAGACAAGCGCTCCCGTGATGAATGACTCACAGAAAGAATCAGAGAGGCTTTGAACTTATTTTAGCACAACTTCCCTAGGAAGAATGACCCCCAGAAGTCTTAGTAGCATGCAGCGCCAGAGATAACGCGGGCAGAATTTCACAGTGTGACTGCCCAGGACATGCCTGGGCCAGCCAAAGATGTCACACACAGATCACAGACCTGGATCAGTTCTTGGGTGGAGACGCGCTCCAGTGTGCAACCTAGCTGTCACTGGGATAGTGAGAACCAGGAGCTCTGACTCATCATCCCAGTGTGTTGTCTTGGGTGTCTCTATCAACTCTACCACTTCTCTAAGTCATCTGCTATCCTGTGGCTTTTTCTGTCTTATTTAGGAATTTATAGAAAACCAGAGCAACTTGGCTAACATTAAGGATTTCTAGGTGCTTGCAAGGCTAATCTGTCCACGCAAGGGGACTTGGACACACTCAAAACTACTTAGACATGTTGTGCATGGACCCATTGGTTTTGCAGAACTTGCACAGAAGGTCCAAGATGTTGAGCTTGGAAAAGACTCGCTACTCAGCACAACATGACCCACATTCATGGATCTCTGCATATAAAATCCCACATTCAAACACAGGGAACTCAACACCTAGAGATTAAACCTTTTGCTTTTACAAGTGAAATGCCAGCAGGTATGATGTGGTGTTTCTTTCTTATTTTCACTTTATTTTTAGTTGTGGTAATCTCTAAGGCTCCCATTAACTTCAGCTAGGGTTGGCAGTTCTCAGAAAATGAGAATCTGTGGTTTTTCATCTCTAAATTATGCTTATATATTCTGGTGACATGCTGGAAATGGCATGGTTATTGATTTCTTATGGTTGTTATGTTTAGGCAGCACTTTGAGATCCTGTGATAGAAGACGCTGTAGAGCCTTGATCCTTGTGCATGTTCCTCTGCAAGTGTGTATGCGGCCCATGGAAAGTCTTTGGAGTACAGTCATTACTTTACAAAAGAGAGAAAAAAAAGCTATGTGTCACTTGCAATTTTCCTGTACTTTATGGCTCAGAACACAGAGGATATGTCTGTTTTTCCTTTCATGGAGGAAAGAACACTTGATTATTTGCTTTTGCGGGAAATGATATGAGATTGTCTTCTCCAACTGCTGTAAGGCCACCCTGAGTACAGTCTGCTCACGGCCTGTCATCTTCGGTAAATAAAACAGCTTGGAAATGGAAAAATTTGCCCAGCCTGCACAGCAGTCCAGATGTGTCCTGGCTGGAGGTAGGGACAGACCTCCTCAGAGGCTTTGTCTCACGTTTTTCTGCATCTCCAGCTATTACAGCTGTATTTTTATAGACTTCTCTGTGTCCTCCCTGGGAAGACAGCTGGGCATGTCTTTACAGGCCCAGTCCAAGCAAAATTCCTTGTGATCTCCACAGGAGGAGGAGCTCTTTCCAAGCCTTCATCAGGCTTTGCTGCTTCATCTCATCCACAAGGAAGGCAGAAATGAGGGCTCAGTCTAAACTCACTTGAGGGCTGTGGCAATTTTAGCAATGGCTTTAATTAGCTATGGCTGAGGCTTTCTGTCTCAGCCTATAGAGAAGTTAAATGAGGAGGAATTCTGGTATTATTAATCGCAGCACCTCAGGGCTTTAACCCTATAGCAGATGCCAGTGACACGTTGTTTGAGTCTGTTATATGTTCTGCATTACAACTCCAAGCCTACCTATAACCATATGTTTGAGGATCTGATTTCCCCAGGAAAGTGCCCTGGAATTCTATGCATTTGTCATATAAGGGCTGTGTGTGTCCACAGATCCTGTGTCCTTCAGGATCAAACCGACACAGATTCGGAAATCTTGATGCCTGATTCTCTCTGCCAGGCCCCGTGGTTTATGTTATCAGAATGACGCAAGATTACTACAGTGACATGGGAAGGCAAACACAACCTCTAGCAAATAAGAACTGCAAGACTAGAGAAGGTGGCCAGAAAACCATGATCCAAGTGCCGATGTATTTTTCTGACCTAATCCTGTGAGATGTCCAGATTCTAGAGATCAATATCTACTTTTGTCTGAAGATGAACCCTGTTTAGTGTCTTCGATCTTCAAATTTCAAACTGTGTTGGCAAGGAAGTCACGGTTGTTTTCCCTGTTCTACTAGACCAGAAACTGAGGCAAAATGGCCTATTTCAGGTTGCTCAGCGAGCCAGTAGTGGAGAAGAAGCTGGGTCTTAAGACCCCCAGCCAAGGAAGCACAGAACAGGCCTTCAGAGCCCAACCTACAGGCAGGGATAAAATCAGCCTCCAAAAGAGTGATCAAATGAAATTCTGCTGTTGGAAGGTAAATTAAATCCCCCCCCTTTTTTCTTCCTGCAGCCTGGGGAATGAGCATGTTTTGGATCCAACTGTGCAACATTAATCACGATATGGAATATTTGAGCCAAAGGTCAGCTACAGGGGGCCAACGATTAACATATGGGATTTATCTGTCTCCTTCTTCCATAAAGATGCAGCATGCTGGATAATTAAACTTCTGAGTGCCAGCGTGGAGTGTAGCCTGTTTTTTTCCATTGCTCTTTGTGATTCGATCCAGAACCATTTCCTTTCACTGTATGTTTAGAAGTGGAGGAAACAAAGGTGGCATCCTGATCTTCGGTATTAACGCACAGGAAAACTTGGAGGAAAGCCCTTTGCTGCCCCTGGCTTTGTGTAAAGAAAACCCTGCAAACTCCAAAGTCACAGTGTTTGGCTCCTATATATATTTATACATCTATGTGCATGGCAGATGTTCCTTCAGATACTTAACTGAGGTTTCTGCAAAATTATGGTATGAAAAACCTTCATAGCAACCTACATTTCAGTTGATTTACTTTGATTAAATTAACAATACAGAGAAAAAAATTAAAATGCATACATTAGAATAAAGAAAACAACATTCTCCTATGATGGAAGTCAGTGCTTCTCCACGTTATGTGGAATAAAAATTCTGGTATACAGGCAGCACTCATCTCTTGCTTGCAAATGGGAACAGGTAATGGGGAACATTTTGCCACGTTGGGTAAAGGAATTACAGCTAAAGAATTCCTGAGGAAGGCATCTAGCTGAAGCTTATCAGGCCACTGCCTTGTACAATCCGCAAAAGCACTTCCAGAAGAAATTAATCCAATTCTAATACAGGAGGCATGAACCTCCCTTTGGAGGCACCTACCTCTCCCCCAGCCTACATGACCTGCTTAGACGAGACGTCTGCTTCCAGACAGCTAAGATTAAGCAAGGGGAATCCCACAGCATCTGAGTCAGTACTCCAGGTTGTTTCTGCCACAGTAAAATTGTTATTGTTATTATTTAAGGTCATATTATGGTAATACTCAAAGGCCACGTATGGTGTGGACATGGAGTAAAACGCAATTCCCTACCCCACAAAGAGGACAACTCAAGTAATTAAAGGATGATTTTGCTTTTAATTCTGTAGTTTGACTGAAAAGAAATGCAAACACAAACAGGCAATTAAAACACAAAATACTTGATTCATAAGATACCAAAATGCCAAACTACATACTACATATGTCCCATGACACTTATACAATAGAATGACTGTGTACTTTTGGCTATAATGTTAATAAAAAAAGGGATTTATCTTGTTAAGTATTTCCAGGGCATCATTCTGTCTTAGAGTTCTTCTAAAGTGGAGCCAGTTTATTACTAGTTTGGATTCCAACACACTGCTTTTCATTAAAAAGAAAATGGTAGCATCTTACATTTATATAGTACTTTTCATCTAGAAAGATCCCTGGGGTTTTCTTGAGCACTTTCTGGAGTTTCAGTGCCCACAGTGCCGGAGGAAGAAGGCTCAACATGAGTAAAATGCCGTTGTGGCCAAATTTCTTTATTGTATGAACCAAGCACTGTGATTTTCATGTGGTCAAGAGGCATAAAGCACATATGATGTGCTTTGAAGAAGGAAGGGGAACACCAAGAACATGAGTGTCTCACAGATGGGAGACAATACTGATGTATTGACAATACTCACTTACTGGCTGGAGCTGAGCTGGACTGGCTCACACTCTCCCCAGCCAGGGGCTTGGGGTACTGAGCAAATCTTGCACCAAATCCGGGCAATCTGATGACACAAGTTATCCCTTCATAGAATCATTGAGTAGTTTGGGTTGGAAGGGACCTTCAAAGCTCATCCAGTGCCACCCCTGCCATGAGCAGGGACATCTTCACCCAGATCAGGTTGCTCAGAGCCCCGTCCAGCCTGGCCTGGGATGTCTCCAGGGATGGGGCATCCACCACCTCTTTGGGAACCGGGGTCAGGGTTTCACCACCCTCATTGTAAAAAACTTCTTCCTCATGTCCAGCCTGAATCTCCCCTCTCTTAGTTTAAAACCATTACCCCTTGTCCTATTGCAACAGGCCCTGCTAAAAAGTCTGTCCCCGTCTTTCTTCTTAGACCCCTTTTAAGCACTTGAAAGGCCAAAATAAGGTCTCCCCAGATCTTAAATTACTTGTGAGATGTTTGACTCAGAACTATCATTTGACCACTGTCTTGTCTGAGCCACTGAGTGAGGAATTAAGACTCTGGGATAACAGGTTGGTCTGAGCCATCGCTGGTCCTCTGATGTGGTCTTGGTGGGTCCTTTCAACTTTCTGCCTCTTCCAAATCTTCCTCTCTCTCCCTTATTTCAAGCCTGGATACAACCATGGCAGGTCAGGGGTTGCACAGATTTAAAGTCATTTTATGGAGCACAAGCTGATAGTATCTGCAGGGAGGCATTTTGCTAAATCGCATCTGGTACAGCCAAGGATACCACATAACCACACAAATTTAATGTAACACTGGAACAAAGTAGCTATCACCAGGAAAAATACCTGTGCTCTTTTGACAAGCTGTGGCAAGATTCACGGAAATTTCTGGTAGCTTCAGCAAAGTGTTACATTCCATTTAAAGGTGTGGATGTGGAGGATCTGCTGGGGAGACGCTACATATCATAGTAAAAGAGCTGTCTGAGCTGAGACAGCGTTGGGAAACACTGATGTGAAGTGTCAGGTTTCAGAGCAGGGACAGCTGCCTGTGCAGTGTCTAAGGCAAGAGAGATAAAAACTTGATCAGGACTACAAAGTGTCTTTAGAATACAAATGGTTAATGCTTTTCTACAGAAATGATAGGGAGAGGTCCATAAGGTCAAGAATGCAACAGATAGGGAAAGCCAGCATTCCAGCTGGCCTTGTAGTTCATTTTATTTCTTTGCTGTTTGCAATTCCCTGCTCATACATTATTTTCCCCTTCCATACTTCAGATGCAGAATTGCTCACAGAACAGGGAACTAGTCAATATTTATTCCCCCCTCATTCAACCAGGCACATCATTATGCCGCATTTAATAAAAAAAAATCAATTTTTATGAGGTTTTTCTCCATACGGTATCCATGAGCTCCGCATATAGAACAACTATCTCTCACAACACTCCTGTGAAGGAAAGGGCACCTGAGGAATGAGCCTGCCCACAACCAGGGCTGACACTGTGAATATGGACAACACAAATGGGTGTCCAGCATGTCACACAAGTGACTTTTTTTTTTTCTGAAGAGCATGTAATACTTTATAACATTTCATTCATTCACAGCTTCGCTCTGATTGCACATGTTGGTGCTCGGCAACAGACTCGAATTGAACCAGAACTGACAGAGGCCACCCATGCTCTGGATTTTATCCATTTGCTAAGTTTCGCCTAGGCTGCCTTTTTTTTTCCCTCCAGTGAAAGAACAGCTGCACACAAAGACCTGAGCAGCCTTTTAGAGCATACCAGCACTCTAGATTTCAACCCTACCCACAGAAAACATATTTCTCCCTGTCCACTCTTTCCCCCTACCAAGCTGGGGCAGTGGGTTATTCAGGACAGATATGGTGGAAAAAGCACCATCTACTGAACACCCAATGTCCTTCCTTCAGGGACTTCTTAGGGTTGGGGGTTTTTAGAAGGAAAGGGTCTGTCTCTGCAGCCCAAGCAATGTCGAATGCTTGTTACTGAGCGCAAATCAGCCTGAAGCTTTCCATCCCTGGGATGACTCAAGTTGCTTCTGTCACTTTGCTGTGATCCAAGTCATCTGCTCTGAAGAAACGCAAAATAATCCTAGTGATAAATATACAAAAGAAATTGACTCAATCCAACTATGCACACCAATGTATAAATACACATTTTCTCTCCAAAAGTTTTTTGTTTTGGGGGGTTTATTCCCAAAGTCTGTGCATGTGATGCTATATCACCAGCTCTCTGTTCTGTCTCCATCATGTAGCACTCACTACAAAAGAGATTTTGGGTCACGCTGAGGCACGTTTTGGCTGGCTGGCTGTGATTTCTTGGCTTCTTACTTGGATGGGAAGAGTGGGGGGTCCTACAGACTGACCGGTGGAAATACTTACAGGGGTCAGGGCTCTGGGTCATGGAAAGGTAGAAAAACCCACAGGGGGAAAATTAGAAGAAAGGCACAGCTGGGAGATTCCTCTTCCTTGAGAGAGTGGTGGCTCTCATAGGTGGGGGCACGCTAAAGGACCAACAGCCTTAAAAACGCCCCTGGGCACCCATGTGTGTTGTCCTCCTGCAGGGGGGCAGCCAGATCCCGCCACAGCCCCCGCCTGGGGAGACACTCACAGAATCACAGGATGTGAAGGGGCCTTGAAAGCTCATCCAGTGCAATCCCCCGCTGGAGCAGGAACACCCAGATGAGGTTACACAGGAAGGTGTCCAGGTGGGTTTGAATGTCTGCAGAAAAGGAGACTCCACAACCTCCCTGGGCAGCTTGTTCTAGTGCTCTGTTACCTTCACTGAGAAGCTGTTTCTTCTCAAATTTAAGTGGAACCTCCTGTGTTCCAGTTTGCACCCATTACCCCTTGTCCTACCGTTCGTTGGCACCGAGAAGAGCCTGGCTCCATCCTCATGACACTCACCCTTTATATATTTGTAAACATTAATAAGGTCACCCCTCAGTCTCCTGTTCTCCAAGCTCCAGAGCCCCAGCTCCCTCAGCCTTTCCTCACACGGGAGATGCTCCACTCCCTTCAGCATCTTTGTTGCCCTGCGCTGGACTCTCTCCAGCAGTTCCCTGTCCTTCTGGAACTGAGGGGCCCAGAACTGGACACAATATTCCAGGTGTGGTCTCACCAAGGCAGAGTAGAGGGGCAGGAGAACCTCTCTGGCCATACTGACCACCCCCTTCTAATACACCCCAGGATGCCATTGGCCTTCCTGGCCACAAGGGCCCACTGCTGGCTCTCCCCCCTCCACACCCCCCCTTCGCTTCCCTCGGGATTTCCACCCAGCCGGGGCTTCCACACACCCCCCGTATTTCTCCACGCCTGACAACAAAGGAGGCGGCCGGGCGGTGACTCAGCGACGGGCCCGCCCCCGGCCCGCCCCGCCGCTCCCCTCAGGCGAGGCCGGGCCGGCTCCGCGCGTGTGGCGGGGCTGCCGGGCAGTGACTCCCTCAGTCAGTCAGTGAGCCAGCGGGCGGCTGCCGGGACTCCTCCTCCCCTCCTCCCGCCGGGCGCCTCGGGATCTCCCTGCTCTTGTCCCCCCGCGCTGCCGGGCGGGCAGAGCCGCTCCGCCGAGGTAGGTTTTGTGTCTCCTCACACAAAGGCGGCGGCGTTGGCGGGGCGGGTGGTTGGGGAAGGCGGCTCCGTGTGAGGGTCCGCGGGGGGGTCCCATCCCCGAGCTGTCGGGGTGCCGGGCGGGAGAGCGCCATCTCCGCTCCTTCGTTCGTGAGGGGAGATCCGGGGAGTTAATCGTTAACAGAGGGGAGCGGAGCAGCGGGGGAGCTGCTGCTCACGCCGGCCGAGCCCTTCGCTACTCCGCGGGTTTCCCCCCGTGTCTCGCCGGGGCCGTGGAGCCCGATGGGGCGTTTCGGGTCGCTGGTGGGGCAACTTTTCTTCTCCTGTGTATTTTTTTGTACTGCGGTTGGGGCACTCCCGCGGCCCGGTGGGGTCTGCGGGCTGCAGCCTGGTGGGGCCGGGGGCACGTTGGGGGAGGAAGAAGAGGTGGAGAAGGAAAACCGAATAAAAATATACATATTTTATTTTTGCTATCTGTCTTGCCTTGCTAAACGGGAATTTAAAACAGCTGAATTTGTGATGTGGAAGGTGGATGTTTCCTTACGAATCTTTTGAAAAAAGTAGAAGCGGGGAGTGCTGCAAGCCCCGAGTGTCTCCCAGAGCTCCCATCCCTCCCAGGGCGGTTCTGTCAGAGTTTACCCGAATGGCTCCCAGCCTCCAAATAACCAGGTTTTCCTCTGTGTTGGGTTGAAAGGCGGTACAGCTGGCCAGGGTAAATGTGGGGATAAATATCTTTTGGGGGCTTGCAAGGGGAAGGGGTGCAGCGCACTGTTTAACTTAACTACTTGTTTGCTTCTTCTGTTGTTTTATTTTTTTGATAGTTTGCTGGGTTCTGGCATATGTCGGTACTGCATGGTGTTGCAACACAGTGTGGTCCTGTAAGTTCAAGGCAATGCTTGTAGCAAACTCCAGAGAGGGGCAGGAACATGTGAGCTTTTGGGGGTTTGTTGGGAATTTGCATAGTCAAACAAAAATGCAACAAAACGAGGAGGAGATGCTTCTGTGTAAGCATGATGTGGTCTCTGTGTATAGTTTGCGGTGGGAGTGTTGTTGAATGACTCTCTGGCAGCGGTGCTGGTCTGTGTCGTGGTATTTATATGTGTGTGCTAAACCCTGTAGCGCCAATGAGGATATTTAACTTCCATTAACTTGGCAGAGAAGTAGAAATGTGGAAGAACGTTGTTAAAGGTGGATCTTGTAGGTGTTCTGAGAGACACTAAAACTGTCTTTAATCTCCCTGTGACATGAACAGGACACTGAGAATCTCTTACTTTATTGATGGTTGTTTTCCTGTCAATATATGGACAAACAGCGTGTACTGTGAATGTGATAGCTGCTTGCTTATTGTCAGCAATATTTGCTCAGGGACAATAAACAATTGCTTGCTGAGCTTTATTAAAAAGAACCACAAATGCTCCTAAAACAAAGCCCTTATTGTCTTAAGGCAACTGTGGGCCAATTTCATGCTTGGTGGAGTTCCACTGATGTCAGTGGAGTTTTGCCAGGGATGATTTTGGCAGGTGAAGTGTCACTTGTGTTCTTCAGAGTCCAAAATTCTCAAGAGTATTGTTGCTCTTTTGCCTCCAGCTCTTAAGTATTATTAATTAAAATGGTACGCTGATGCTTCCTGAAAGTAAGGTGTAGAGGTGGGAGAGTCATCTCTTCAGGTCCTCTAAATCCTTTTGCAATTGCCTTCTCCTTTCTGATTCAGATCTTACATCCTTTTAGTTTACTCTCTTCTTTTTCAGTCTCGCCACCTTTTTTCTACTTTCAAAATTAAGAAGTTGCTCAGAACTCCAGCTCACCATTAAGCATTTAAAGGTTTTGAGGATAACTGTATTGAACTGCCCTACAACACCACAGCACAGCTGGGTGAGGAGCTGCAGTTCCGAGATGTTTCTCGCATACTCCTCTTCTTTTTAAGCTGATTTGTGTGGTGGCTGTGGCCAGTACATTTGCTGAGGTGGCAGATTGTTTGACACAGTCACACACACTGGAACAGACAGGCTTGAGAGAAACTCAGTGAGCAGACCGAGGTGGGGGAGTCACCGAGTTTTTACACAGTGCCATATACTTGGAGAATTGAGAAACAACTGGTTTTGAGAACACTCCTTCATGACATCGGTAAGAACAGGAAAATCATCTGAAAATTGCTGCAGAAGGGAAAAATGGAGAAAGATAGAAGGAATTATTCTTGTTTACTGGCTGTCAGAAGAAGAGTGGAATTGTTTAACTAGTAAATGGCTTTAATAGAACTTTGGCTTCATTAAAGTTAAAAAAAAATTAATAGAAGTATGTTTATATACAGTCAGCAGTATTAAATACACGTGGCCAACTCTGAGGCTGTTCTGGTATTGTGGTAGTGTTAAACAAAAGAAGTTTCAGTGCTCAGATTTGCAGAGTCTCTGCTGAGCCATTTTTATATCTGACATATTTGTGTTGTACAACTTTGGATCTATTTGCATCTCATAAGTACACAAAAAAGAACATGTCAGACACAACTCACAGCTGACACCGTTCTGACACTTTGGGAAACAGCAGGCATCAAAAAGCAAGATCCATGCACTGTCTGGCTTTGGAGGGGGAAGAAAAACATGCTTAATCCTTCTTTGATGCAGTGACTGGTCTAAAGTTTGTTCTGGTTTGACCAGACCTGGCGTGTTCTTGAATATCAGTGGAAGTATGGTTTGCAGCTTGATGTAGGTGTTACAAAGAGCCTGCAACTCTTCTGTATTTACTTAAAGAGTGTGGAAGTTGGGGTTTTGATATTTGATTTTAGCATAAGCCAATGGAAGGTTTCAGCTGTGGAAAGGGCACCGGTCACAGGCTAACCTGAGCACAGAGCTGCAGATTTGATAGGAAAAATGTTCTTTAGGAGAAAGATAAATTATCTGCCTAGAACTACATTTCTCAACGATATTTCGTTTTTCCACATCTTGCGTGGTCTTGTGAAGTGTATCTCTGTACACACTTCGTTTATATGAATCCCTTCAAAACTGTGCTGAAGTGGAAAGGTGCAGCATCCTCCCACTGTGGGGGAAACACCTTCCCTTTGCAGATGGGGAATAAAAGCTTAAGAAAGTAAATGGGTTGTCTGTGACTACACAGGAACTGTGTAGTGATGCAAGAACTTTAACTTATGTCTCCTGAACTACTGGCTGGTGCAGAAATGAAATAAATCCTGGCACAAAGGAGCAAAAGAGCGAAGAGGCGTAGTCCTAGATGCATGGTATGAAAATCAGTTTGGTCACCTGGTTGTGATACAATTAGCAGTCAACTGCTTCTGCTATCAGCAACATACCTGTTGGCTTTGTTAGATCATGAAAAACATAAGGTTTTTGATCAGAGAATCATAGAATGTCCTGAGTTGGAAGGGACCCACAAGGACCATCGAGTCCAGCTCCTGTCCCTGCACAGGACAACCCCATGGTTCACACCATGTGTCTGAGGGTGTTGTCCAATCTCTTTTTGTAATGATAAGTGCTTGAACAAAAACATTCAGCACACAAGAGGGGGGGAAGAAGCCAGCAAGGGATGCTTTTCTTCTCCTTTCTACACCTCCCTGTAAATAGTGAGTGCTGGTTTTAGTTAGGTTTCTGGATGGATCTTTGGGGACGTCCTTTATTTGTCCTGTTGTACAGTTGCCTGTGAACAGGTGCCGGCAGAAGGGCAACAAAGGGTTTGTGGAGCTGGGGGTGTTGTGGTGAGACCAGGGCTGCTTCTCTGTGACCCCAGCAACTGGGCGAGATGGTGCGAGTGCAGATCCCCACCCTGAGAGATGAGGTTTGTGCTTCTTTTTAAAGGTGGTTTCTAAAGGGGAGACTGCACTTACTTGTGCCGTGCACAGACACTCTCTTCCTCTCCAGGGCGTTGGTGCAAAGGACGGTGTGTGTTGCACCGCAGCGGGGAGCTGCGTGTGGTAATTGTGACAGAAATCTTGTAGGGCTTGTATGTGCAGGGAGTGCTGGCGTCTGCAAGAAGAGGAAGGATGTGGTTAAACGGAACGTTTTCTTCCTTCTCCTATGTAACTTGAAAACATCAGAGGGTACCTGCTACCTCTGTGTTTCATCACACTGGGAAAACTGAAGTTTGAACTATCACCTTTCCTTACAGTGCTGTGTTTGGTGGTTGACTGTTGTAGTTGCAAAGTCTGTCATAGTTTTAAGTTGAATTTCAAAACATGTTTCAAGCTGGCAGGCTACTTCTTGCGTTTAGGATAACGCTATAAGTTTTGTGCAATGAAGGACAGGGAACTCACAGGTGGGAAAGCAGCATTTCCAAGTTGTGTTTATGAAAAAAAAATAAGCCAGGAAGATTTTGGAGCAGTTTTGTGCAGTACTCCGTCCACTGGTCTGTATCACATTTAAAAATGACATTTAAAATCAGTAGATAATCTGATTTTTTTTTTTTTTGCCTGGCTCTATAGCTGAAAGAACAGGGTTGTTGATTTTGCTTCTAGTGTAGATCTAGTCTAGCTTGGAGTTAATCAAGCAGCTTGCTTAGATGGGAGAAGTATCTTAGTTTCATGATGAGACAGGGAGCACAAATGCAATAACCTTTGCCTTATTTAGCTTTATTTATCCTACAAGCGAAACTCCTGGATTTGCTTACATTTCTAAAATTTCTCTGGCAACACGAAACCAGAAGATTGTCTTTTTGTGCAAGTACATGCTTCTCTTCAGAGAGGGATAGCACAGTCATTTAGGAACAGTGGGACAAATTCCTTGCTTTTAGATGAGATCTGTTTCTTTATTTTTAATTTATACTGCAATTTCAGGCAGTGTACATGCCTGCAGGATGAACTGTTAACTACTCTGTTTTGTCCTTTACCAAATCTCAGCCTCTTATATTTACTACCTCTCTGTATGAGCTGCATTAGAGTCCTATAGAGAACTATCTTTACAATGACAAAGCATGAAATGTGCTTTAATGCCCTGGACAGCAACCTTGCTCCTTGTTGTGGTGGGATGGTTCTTATTTTTTACCTTGTACCCAGGAATTATTCACCTTTCCTGTAAGCTGGAGAGCTAAACCCCACAAATGCTCTGAAGGAGTAACTGCCTTCACGTATGACTTTGGTTGAAGCAGTTCCTCTGCTTTGCAGTCCAGTATATTTTAGGGAGGGGAAACTGTTTGTTGTTGTGTAAAGGGAAATTTGCATTAAGCTCCTTTACTTTCTTGAATATTAAGAGTTCACCATGCTTGTGAACTCACCAGATCTGGAGTACGCTCTGAGTGGGAGCCAAACACTGCCAGTTGAAGGTATTTCTATAGCAATGGCATTTAGCGGGTCTTTCGGTGGGTTGGTGAGAGGAGGATGATGATGGGATATAATAGAATGATTCTTTTAGTTCCTTGCCTGTAAAATGAATGGGCATTCATAAGAACTCACGTACAAACACAGGCTTTTGTTCTGGTGCTAATAATAAAACAGAGTTCACAGCTCCGAGTAGTCAACACGACGTGATGAGAAGTGGGTCAAGACCACTGGTGTGTGTATAACCGCACTCCTGATCTAGGCCAGTGCCTGTGCTGGATGCTTCTGAACAAGCTGAAAAGATTTAACGAGAGCTGGAGTTTACGCTGTGGGATGGGTGAAGTGCACCGCTAACTGAGCAGAGCACTTAAGGATGGGGATCAGAATGGATGGTCTTGAGTAGCTTTGCGTGTTCATATGACGACAGAGGAAAAGCTTTAATGTTTAGCACCTCTGGAGAGCAAGGAGTTTAGTTTGAGCCAAAGGAAATTTTCTTTTTCCTGGCAGGATGAGTTGCTGAGCAGCCTTTCAAATATGCTCACTGCTCTGCTGTTCCAATATGTCTCTGCGACCTCCATTTCCTTCTAAGTGTCATCAGGGAAACAGGTGACTTGCTGAGTATCCCACTGTGTTGCTGCTGTGTCCTTAAACTTGTTGCACTAGTTCTGTGCTTTTCGTCACAGTGAGCAGCACAAGGACACTCGCTGATCAGAAACACTCAGGCGTGGGGAGTCTTGTGTATTCTGGAAGGAAGCCCTGGATGTGCTTGGGGTTGTTCTTCTGCATGGTATTTGTTACTACAGGTAGTAACTGCGAGGAGCAGGGTGGCTCTCCAAAGGCAGTTGAAGCGTGCCCGTTACTCTTCATTTACGCATTTCTTCTTTCAAGTACAAGAAGGCTGAACAAGTCATAAATTTCTTATGCAAAATACGAGTGAACATATTCTTCCGTTTTTTCAGAAAATACCTTAAAAGCCAGCTTTAGAATTTGAGAAATTTAATGTCTCTGAAAAGCAGAAGGCATTTATCTCTCGAGGTGAAGCTGTATCCATTGGAAATATTTACAAAAATATTTTTCTGAAGTTGCAGTAACTAGAAAGCCAGCCTTGAAGGTTGTTATGAAGACTGTAGTTTGTGAATGTCTGTGCCAGTCAGTCTCTGGTGGAGGATTTAGTTTAAAAGGCTGAAGCGTGTGTTAACAGATGCCATTGTATCAACACACTTTTTTTGGGGAAGCTCAGATCTGAGTTTCTTGGGGCTGTCTTGCTTTTCCTGTAGTTAGTGACTGATGAAACTGAGCAAAAAGAGGGGAGGTTGGAGGCATCAGCCAGCTGTGTTACATGCTACATCCTTTTCCTAATTGTGCAGGAGTACCGTTCCTTTCAAGTTTCCTCTATGAACTCAATAATTTACTGAACGTGCAATGACTTGGAATATTTATTTTTTTTTTTTTTCAGTGTAGCATGTAAGTAGAAGAAAATAAATTTCCTTGCTGGAGGATGTGAGGACAAGTTAGCACACCAACTTAGAAAATAAGTATGCCAACTATTGTTTTGTTTTCCAATGGCCTGAGGGCCTTTCCTGCAAAGCACTGTCCTACAGAGACAGTCTCTGCCCTGAGGCATTTACAGTTTAAATAGGGAAGAGAGAGTGAGTGAATGGACATTAGAGACGCAAAAAGATGAAGCATGTTGTTTTATTTTTTTGTGACACTGGCTCAATGGTTTTGCAAACTTGAAACAGAAATTTTTCTTGCACCAGAGAACAGTTTTGCACTGAATGCAGCTGCTTTAGAGACAGATTTTTGCCAAAACTCCCAGTGTAGATGTAGCTTTATGTACCTCTATAAAGGTACTTTGTCACTCATGTTCATTGCATTACAGGAACAAATTTTAACACTGTAAGCTGCCCCATAGGGATCTATATACTTTGTATTATAGAAGCATTAAAAAGGCATCTCCTCAACCATGTTACCTGTTTGCAGATATCTAATAGGATTAACAGATCCAAGACAACATGTTCCTTTAGCTAAATGTAATCCATTTGCCAGCTTCAGCCAAAAATTATTGCAGTAAGTAGAAATATAGGTCTATATAGTAAATGTTATGTTCAAATAAAACAGGGCTTAACAAAAGTTAGATCAGTTCTTTTTGTTGGAAAATTTCCCCAACTGATGTCACTTTTATTGTGGAATTTTATAGCAGACGACTCTAAAAATAGGGGCTGGTTTGAGATGCAGAGTCAGAGATCCTGTGATGCTGGTAAAGGAACTGAGTGAAGAACTTTGGAGGAGGGGAAAGTATTTAAATCCTGGGAAACTTCTTGGATGCTGTAGCAATGGGCCATATGGGTACGTAGGTAGCTAATTTTTCTGCTCAAATTGTAATGCAGGTATCTGTTTGGTCTCTTCTTATTTCACTGCTGTAATTTCCTGTGGCTAAGTAGTTCTTCCATTCTTCTGCTGGCGCAGGATTACTGCAGACAACATCTGCCAGAGATTTCTGTGGTGCTGAGGTTGTCGTCGGCTCAGTCTGTGATGTACTTGGCTTTGCACCCAGAAGGATGCCCAGGATTTATACTCTAATTAAGGTCTCAGTGTCTGCCATACACATTTCTTAATCTCTAAAGTTTCCTATATCATCCTTCAATACAACTGTGTTTTGGAGCCTTTATTAGCCCGTCAGGATTGTGCAAGAAAAAAGACGCTCTAGCTGCTGAAGCACAATGCCGTCACTGGTTTTACTTTTCTATGTTTCTCTGCATCGACGGAAGGCTTTGTTTTAATCTTTAATTCTTTTGACTGCCATCATCTGGTAGCATCCAGGGGGAGGGCTGCACTTGTAATGTCTGTTCTGTGTGCTTTCAAAGAGCTTATTCCTTCCAACATTCACTGAAAATGAAGAGTCCTATCAAATTGGGAATAGCATACTCTGATAAAATGGTTCTTTGTTAAATTACTGCTCTCAGGGATCATCCCAAACCCTTCCTTCCATTTTGGCATTGGATCTTAATCTCTTTATTACAAGTAACATCAGGACTAGTAGAATTAAGTATTAATATTTGAACTAGTGGTAAGTTCATTTACTCCTGTTTTATCTTTAATGATGAAGAAGCATCAGCTGATTTCCTATTCAGTTTTAATGCTTCACAAGCTTGAGATTAATCTTTATTTTACCTGTAGAATCACACTTTGGTTAAGGGTATTTTGTCTTTCTAATGGCAAGCTTATTAATTGACTGCTAAAACAGCCAAAGATGTAGTTAATTTACAGATGTTTGGAGTGCTATGAAGTCAGGCAAAGATTGGATTTAGAAAGCACCAGATTATACATACTAGTCAATAAAGCATTGAATATCAAAGATAAATCATTATTGTAAAAACAATTAAATAAGGAGCTCCTGCCATCTTTCCTAGTGGGTATTGTCACTCAGGAAGGGGACTGGGAAAAATTCTGTACTCTAAAATGCAGATGTTCAGATTAATTACAAAGAGATTTAATCTTAGCAATGTATTGTTTCTTTAAACAAGTAAACAAACAAAAAACAACAAAAAAAACCCTCAACAACCCTGCCATAGTTAAGATGCCACAAACTCAGATTAGAGTATCATGGTTTGCTAAATGGGAGATTTAGAAGTCCGCTGTAGGAAGCGATATCCTTTAGAAAGCAGAGAATATGAAAGCTCAACAAGCCAAAGTTACAGTAATTCCAGTTAATGTGGTTAAATGAGGTAATTTCTGTTTAGAATATTATAGAGTCATTGTGTATTTGAAAAGCAGACTGTGTCAGGGTAAACATATCCTTCCAATATCTATATAAAGTAGATAAATATTTATTGTTGTCCTTCTACAGATTGGGAAACAAAGGCTGAATTGACTTGCTTACAGCTATAATTAATTAGTGCAAGCATAAAATTTGAACTTGGGACTTTGAACCAAGATAAGAGCAAACAGAAACATAATGAAAAGATAACATAAACTTTATATTTCAAGCATAAACTCACTACCCCAATATAAAAATCACCTTCCAATAAAGGCCGTTAGGCAAGCAAGCAGCCTACAAAGCTGCCTCTCGCTGAAAACAGGATCTGGTTAGACTGTGATCATTACTTTATTGGACAGTTTTGTGCCTCTTATGGTGCCCCCGTTAAGCTTGTTGCTTTTGAGAAAATTCTTAAAGACAAATTGGAATTCAAATTACATTTTCAAATCATTGAAGTTCGGATGAGGAGCACCAAGCAAATTACATTTTATCTTGAGAAGCTGCAATAAAATCATGCTAGAAATTTCCTTTACTTATCTACCAGATAGATTATTGGTGTGAGTCACCCGAAGCACTTGTCTTTGAGTCAGCTACATTTCCAAATTTAGTACAAGTGCTTGGCATCATGTTATGGGATGTCACTAACTGCGCTTCATTAAATTGCAGGTTTTCCCCCTGTCCTGGTCAGATGTTAGTTTTCACTACAACTTGGGCTGAGCGTAGAATAAACATTTCTTTTTTGCTTTTTATTGAGTTCTCTGGATCACAAGGGCCATGACTTTTCTTTTAATTCGAAGGACAATGCACCTTAAAGCACAATACTCACCGCTTCTCTAAATTGCGTGCTGGAGGGGTGATAGTGCTCACATGATTGCTGCACCGCTTTAGTATTTGTGCCATTTGGGAGAACAGTGTGTTCCTGGAACAGGGTTTTGGGTTTCCTTCCTGCCCCCTCACCTTTTCTGTAGATGCATTTGGAAATAGTTTAATGAATTGCAGAAGCCACTGTTTTCAGTCAATGCCTTTGTGTCAGCCATGAAAATTAAGAGAGAGTTTCTAGTGGTGTTTCTCTATAAGTTTAAGCAATTTCAGACTTTCTAAATGATTTTTGTTTGTTTATTTCAAAACATGCTAAGTTAAAAAGCAAAGCAAACTTACCTTAGTTTTCTGGACTTCTAGATGTCTTCCGTACTGGATGTTGTTTGAATTGGATTCCTTTGCCTTAACAGACTTGTTTGCTCTGGTGCTTGTAATTCACTTGAATGTGAACTAGCCAGTACTTGACTAATGGAAAACCAAACGTAAGTAAGTGATAGTGTATGCTAGACAATCAGAAGCACCTACAGTGAGCCATGGAGCTCTCTAAAACAATTTTGAAGTCTTTCTGTGAACCAATTGTTGAATGAAGAGTGGATGAATGGAAGTTTAAAAGCTTGAATCATTAAAATCTGGGACATTAAAATCCTAGAATAGATACACGTGTTATTGCTTTTAAGTCTTTAATGAAAGGGGAGTAGAAGAGCATTTTTAAAATGGCTTTATTTATCTTTTCCTCAGGTTTATCATTTAATATAGTGCTTGAAGTTTACAGGGTCAGTTTGGCATGGGAGTGGGAACATCAACATGCTATTCAAATGTAGAGTTGTCAGCTTAAATGATCACATTTTTCTGTTGTCTTCCTTTCAACTCACTGACTATTCAATCTCTACGGAGATTTTATTTTTCCTGTTGTGCATATCTTCTACATTTCTTTTTTGTGAGTCTTGAATTTACAGTGCAATTCCTCTCCTCTTTGCTGTAGTATTTGTTAAGAATATAAAACTTTTTATCCAGAGCCAGCTGTTTTGAAGCTGAAAACCCAACTTCAGAAGCTAAGGGCCCTTGGCTGAAATGCAGCTGAGGTGCACACACGTATGCAGTCTGTAAAATCAAGCTGCCTTCAGCTGTCACTGGTTGGCACCAGCCTTTCTCTGGGCTCCATCTGTTGCTTTTCTTAGAAAGGGTGTAAAGCACAGAGTGAAGCTGTGTGGCTCCATACAAGCCTGTATGTGTCTTCCAGCACCAAATTATGATGCTGGGCTGCAGTAGACCACTGGGTCTGTCCCTCATTCCGCTCTAAGCATGAACAAAATAAGCAAGAGAAGTAAAGGTGAAGACTTTCAGTGACACAACTTGTCCTCAAATCAGTAACTGGCCTGGGATTAAACTGGGTTTGTTCTCCTTGCAGCAGGGTTATACCATGTTGCATTATCCTGTATAAGACAATTGTCAAAGGTTAATAATGTGTGGTTTTTTTTCCCCAAAGTGAAAGATGCATTAGATTATAGGTGTCAATTATGTAATTAGCAAACTATGGCAAATTTTTAAAATGACCGAAAGAGGTTCTTGCAAGAACCTGAAATGTTCCTCAGAATAATAGTGTATTTTCCCTAACAGAAGAGGTCTTTGTACTTAAAGCTGGAATAGTTTGGGCTTTGGGGCTTTTTTTTTTTTTAATTACTTCAATGTGCCACAGAAGCCAGAGGAATCCTACAAGACACCTACTTTCAGAAGGAATGCAGGCAGGTAGGTACATTAGAGTTGACTTTTTCGTTGTCATTGTGTTTGATAAATTTTAACCTGATCTCTGGATTGGGGAAGAAAATGAGTCAGGCTGCAATACTGGACGGGAAAGAAAATTCAATGAGATAACTGGGAAAAAAAAAGTGGTTTGTACCATATGTATTTCTGCTGCAAACTGAAGCTGTAAACTTTCTAGCTGATCTGTACAAGATAAGCTTGCATGAGTCTTTCGCACCAGCATCACAAGCTTGAACTTTTATGTGCTGTGTAACTAAATCCCTGTTGTCATCCAGTTGAAATGGAGTCAATGTGGGCATCCTCCAGTTTTGCCTTTGATAAACTTTGGTTTTGTTTTCCTGACACTTCATTTCCTATTGATCCAAATTCTTAGAGTTGTTTGTTTGCTTTTTAACATGCTTCTAAGGGCTGTTGCTTGCAACTATTGTCTGACAGCACTGGAATGAGCCCTGTCAGAGCCTGGACTCCTGGCTGAAGCCTTTCATTACTCAGCCACCAGTTTACATAAAATTCAGGGCAGCTTTGTATCTTGGAAGCTTCAAACTCTTTAAAAATTTGGCTGAAACCTGCCAAAACTTACGAGGAGGGTTGTGAATTCACACTTAAATTATCGTATAAGAAATCTAAGAAGGTAATTTAACTTAAATACCTGACCTGGTCCTGTGTTTGCATCTTAGTTATGCAGCAGTCTCTCTGGGTGTGTGTTTGCAGCTCATCTTTTCACCAAGGGAACTCCCTGCGGTGGCTCTTGTAGCCCAGCTTTTGCGGGCTGGTCCTGCAGGAACCATGCTGGTTTAGCTAACGTGGGCATCGGAATACTGTCTTAGATTCTTCCTGCTTCTTGTCTAAATGCTTTACAACATGGTTGCTACCTTTTTAGAAAGCCTGTTATGCAAGCAAACCACACCAATTTCCTTTGGCTCTGTTTAACTGTCATTTGGTGGGCAGCCGAGATGGGGAATAGTAAATGCGCTTTCATTCTTGCTAAATTTCTGACCAGTGAACCACATGAAAATTTGTAAAGCTGAAGATGGGGAAAAACCCCTGTGTATTTCAGTCCCCTCGTTTGGTTACAGCTCTAAAGGCCTAACGTTCATTTATCGCTTCCTTCTAGGAGGTTTTGTAACTGAATGAGCTATTCCTGTAAATTCAACGACACGTGCATCACAAAGTCTTGAAAATTAGAACAGATAGGAAACTTATTATTTCACATTGTTAAGTATTTGTAAACTGGCTTCAGGCCTTTATATTGAAAGACTAACTGTTGAATTCAACATACTGCTGGGTTGTATCAGGAAGATAAAAGTTGTCTTTACATGAAATGGAAACTTACAGACACAGTAGTATGAAACTCAGTAAGCCCACAGTGAATATACATTGGCTGGTTTTGTTTGTGTGTTTTACAGTCAAGGATTATATTATAAAGCAATTTCTTTGTATCAGTGGCCTGTCACATCACGCAGGATGAACCTTTGTTTAGACAGGAAATACTTGAGGAATATAATTATTAAGGAAAGCTGCTGCAGACCTGAGCTTGCGCTCTGGCTGTATTATCTCTGCTGGCCAATAACCACATGTTTTATCTGGTATTCTTCCCAGTGCATGGACATGCCTAGTGACTAACACAAGACAAATAAATATAACAAGGGTTGGTACATTTGGCCAACTCGCAGAGTATAAGGAACTCATTATTTTTCCTACTTTGCCTTTTTTTTTTTTTTTTAATATTCCAAACTTACCTTTTTAATACAGCATTTCACCTTCACAACCTCGGCAAGGATCCTTCCCATTTCATCTGTGTGTTAGTCTTTTTATGGGGATAGCTGTGTAGAATGATGAATTTGGTTTTTTATTTTATTGATTTATTTTAGCAGTAGCTTTTTATTTGGATCTTGCAGGAAGTTCCATGGTTATTTTGTTGTTGTACATAAAAGGAAGGCTAAGGACCACATTCTACTGGGAAAAAGGAAAAAAGAAAGAAGGATGTCAGAAATATACCACTTCTTCTATCAATAAAACTTTAATTAACTAAGTGCTCTGTCTGGCCTCTTGCCCATATAATAAATAAAAATCAGAGAGGCTCTCCTGAGTCATTATTACCTGTTACCAAAAATACGCTTCCATTTACATTTCTATCCTGCAGTGAAGCTGAAGAAAAATTGGCTAGCAAGTCTCTATATGCACAGAAATCTTGGTTATTTGGCTTGCACTGTTCCCTACATTTGTGTGTTTGCACTGGCGTCCTACAGAGTCACTTATAGGGTCCATATTTAAAATCACCTTTGTAAACACAAAGTATGGAACCCACAGCAGGGCTCCTATTAACTTTGCTCATGAGGTCTGCCCAGGGTTGTCTTGCTTTACCACGATATGTGTGATGCTCCTTGCAGAATTCCTTGGAGAGAAGTCCTGTTCAGCAAAGCCTGCGCTGTGGCTGCTTCTGCACCGTTAACCTGGTTCCTGTTGATGCGAGGTCTTTCTGCAAGCTCTGCCCAACCCACTAAGTCAGGATTTAGACCGTCTGAGCGGGTGTTGGGCTGCTGGGCTGCCAATGCAGATGGTGGCTCGTCTTGCCTCCCCCAGCAGGAATGAACCTCCCTGCACCAAACCTGTGCAAGGTTTTTGGTAGTTTTCAACTTCAGCTGGAGACTGGTACCAGCCTGCCCAGTTCTGCAGAAGGGAATGAACCGGTGTCAGTGCTGCCTGCAAGTGGTTTTCCTTCGGGTGCAGTTACAGTGATGAGTCATGAGAAGGGAAACAATAATTCTGACTGCCTTGCTTTACTTTTTGTTCCCAAATCTCCTGTTTTTTATCTCTAATCTTCAGGGTCAGCCAGTGAGGTTTAACTGTGGATCCTAATGCTGAGCTGATTATACGCAGATCTGCGGGTGCAATGTTAAGCTGTCAGAAGGGAGACTTGCTGTGCTGGTTGAGGTGGTGTCTTGTTAGGTACCCATCAGGCAGGTGGAGTGTTACTGTGTCCGTCCAGGATCCTGCTGTTCGAGCAGACTGGAGCTGTGGGGGTCCCCAGGTGCCATCCTGTATAGCACAAGGGGACAGCACAGGGACAGCATCTGCATTTTAAGCACAGCCCTGACACTGGGAGTGAGCTGGGACTCCTGTTGGCTGCAGGTTTGGTGTGACTCCCCAGGTCATCCTCCTGTGAGCTGGGGAACTCCGGGACCCCCTCTCCAAAGCATCACACACGTCACTTGCCGCAGGAACCGCTGGGACTGTGCTCAGGTTGCCCTTGCATGATGTGCGTTCTGGCAGCCAGGGATGAGCTCCAGGCAGCATCATCCACCACTGAGCCTGGCCTGAGCTTGCTCCTTGCTTGGCCATTTCCCATAAATTGCAGACGCTGTCAGAGAGTCTCCTGGATTGGCTTTTTGTTGGCACTGTTTTTTGCAAAACTGCACTTTTAGTAGCTGCTTTTCGCTACCCAAAAAATTATTTTGCTGTGAATCAGAACTGACTTACAATAAGTGCAGGTGGAATGTGACTCCCTAAGCGAGGGTGTCTCTGCCAGACCCCGAAGGCAGTTGAATCTTATTGCATGTCAGCTGTCCTGACCTACCTTACAGGTTCTCCATGTTCCATCCCTATGCATGGAGGGTCCTGGTGACCATGAACTGGGATTCTCTGTTGGCAGCCAGGATTTCCCAGCGCTGCTCCTTGGGGCACAGGAGGATCCATCATTTTCTTCCAGCCCATTTTTTTCATTTCCTGTTTCACCACTCAAGTTAAATTTCCTTTAAGTGCTGTTTACGTTTGCAGCTTTAAAAATGTGGGGAAGGCTCTCTCGTGGCAGGCTGTAATATAGTGCCAGTAATTATTTCAGAGATGGCCTCTGTGTTGCCTCTTGCCCTCTCATCTGTCATCAACTCCCCCCTGTGTTTTGTGAAGCTTTTGCTTCACTGCTGACTGTGGCACAGCAAAGTGAGCTCATAAGGAGCTCAAATTACTGTTGAACCACTTCGGATCTGTTTAATGGAAACCTTCCTTCTCCAAACCCCTTTGCACTCATTTCACTTAAATCATAAAACTTCTTCTGTTTGAACTTTATGAAAACAAACCAAAACCTTCTTCTGCATTAGTTACAAAACACTTTGCTTCCTCTCCCTGTTTTTGTTTCATATTATTTACTTAACTGCTGCTGGAGTAGTGTATTGGGGTACAAAGACACTGCTTCTTAGCCAAACAATTTAAGTTTTTCATAAAGGGAGATAAATAACCAAACTTGTTGTGAAATGAGCTCAAGCTTTAAAGAGGAAGCATGGATCATTTAAAAAGCCAGGAAAATTTGGATATGGTAGAATATGGATGTAATAATACTTTTCAACAGCTGTGGAAATAAAATGTCTGACTGGTTCTGGCATAAATTTATCACTTAGGGTGTATGTGTATGATCTCATGAGACAGTAAATTTGTGCAGCCGCATGTAACGCTGAGCGATATGTGAGCATGGACTCATATTTACAAAGTCCTGTGGTGTCTTAATTTTTAAATTTTTTATTTTTTTTTTTTTCCTGGGGCAGAGATATGTTGGGATCTATTGTAGACATTGTTAAGTAAATTCTACATCTCCTTTTGTATTCTTGTTTGCTTTTTGGCTTGGTGTGCTACTTGGCTAATTTGTTGGTGATGCTTAAGTTTAAAGGGACCTCAGTTGCACAGTCATTTCATATGGGAAGATAAAAAGGTAAAAATGTATATACTTTTGAGTTTTTCTCTGAGCTCCTTATGTTCCCTCTGTTTTTCTGAGATGCTGTGATATCATCAAAGTTATTTTGGGACATTGTAAAAAGCTTTTTTTTTTTAAATGGTCAGCCATGCATTTAAGCAGGAAAAGCTTTGTTATCATCTGCCTTCAGAATTTCAGCAAAACCATGATCACTGTGGAGTCATTTGGGTATGGTTTTTCTCCAGCTGCTGTGTTTGACTTTTACAAGGAACTGTACATTTTTTTAAAAAAAACCCAAACTAATAAGAAATAATAACATTTTTTAACCCTACAGACCTAGTTCTCTGTACACATTCAGTAAGTGTTATTGAGATCAATGGCTTCCTGTGTTTTATTAGCATGTCAGTTTCAGCTGGTCCTCTAATCTCACATTTCTTTTTATAAGTATTTTATAAGGAGAAGGGCCCAATTAAACCAGTTCAGGTTTCTCTGTTAAAGGGCTGTTTTCCCTGCTCTCAGCACAACCCGGCTGTCTCGCTGCCCGTCTGCTGCTTCGCAAGGCCCTGGCACTTCTGCCTTTACTCCTGTAGTCGTTATCTTTGTGACCATCTCTGCCTCCTGCTATTCTGATGTGTACACAAAAGTGCGCAGTCCCATGTTTGCTTTTGTATTTTTTTAGCTAGCGCAAGGTGAGATTACAAGGTGGTTCCACCTCCCTGTGCAGGACTGCTCTAGACACCGAAACCTCCCAGTCTGGAGCTGCGTGTCCCTTGTGTTCCCTCTGCAGTTACTGACTCCTGTGCCAGCCCCCCAGAGCAGAGCTGGTGCAGGGGAGTGGAAGAGAGTGGGGAAAGCCGGTGGCAGCTGCTGCAGGGTGACCAGGACAGCTTCTGCTATCTGATCCTGCAGCCAGGTGCTTTCTGTTGTTGCCAGTAAAGGTGAGGGTGCAAGTTAAAAGGGGCCATCCTGCACCTGCAGCAGCCATCGACTGACTGCAGGTAGCTGGGCTGTAGCAGGAAGAGAAGGAAGACTTTAGCTCTTCGAGCAGTGTGCCTCTCGAAGG
Organism: Patagioenas fasciata; assembly: GCF_037038585.1. Classification (NCBI taxonomy): domain Eukaryota; kingdom Metazoa; phylum Chordata; class Aves; order Columbiformes; family Columbidae; genus Patagioenas; species Patagioenas fasciata. The sequence goes on from NC_092520.1 coordinate 207,474,631, forward strand.
ATCATTTTCTGCTTCTCCAGGGAAGAATAATGCAGGTGAGCAGAGCCTGAAGACTTTCTGCTGGGCTTAAGTCTGACTTAAATCTGGTCCTGCTCTGGGTGCCTGGTGTGTGGTGAAGCAGCGCTGCTGAGGTCCTTACTGCTCTAATGTTTCACTGGGAGCTCAACGAGGTATGGAAGCATCCACCAGGTTTGTGCTTTTTTTCTTATTGTACAAGTATCCTGCAAGTTTTGTGACACAGGAGTGAGTCTTGGTCAAGGTAAGGTCAGAGAAGTGTACTTTAGATCCTCTATTGGGGATGCAAGACTTTGACTGTAAATTCAAGATGGGCAAAGACCTGTTTCAAGATGGAATGCCTTGTGATTTGAATTTGTCCACTTTGAATCTTCAAGTTATTTTCTTGAATATATATATATGGGGATAGATCCTTAGGATTGTATATATTGAAATAGTAATTTAAACTGGATTAGAAATACAAAACAATAATGAGGGAAAAATTATATTTACAAATAAGTTTAGAATAAATGTGTAATTTAGCCATAATGAAATATTCAGTCTAACTTAACCTCCCCTGCTCTCCTGATCTATGCACCTTAAGGCTTCCCTCCCTGCCCTGAACATTTGTGGCCTGTTGAAATTTACTCGTGAGAGGGTTGGAACCAGGTTTTTTTTTTGAGAAACAAGTTTTACAGTAGATTTTCTGTTGAATTCAGAGATATTTGCTTGATTTTTTTAAAATTTTATTCAATGAATTCAGTAACTAGTTATTTCAATTCACTAAGTAGTTATTCCAAAGCTCTAAATAGAGTCAAGAATATGACTGAGATAGAAACCAGTTCTAAAATCTGGAATCAGGACCAAAAATAATCAAATTGCTAACTTCAGATAATAATTCATTTTATAAATCTGATCTGTAAACAAAATGTTCCACTTTGTGCACAGCATGCTTCACGTGGTTATATCTAAGTAAATAAAATCAGTTTTGCTCTGGTTTATCTTACTCTGCCTTCATTTATGTCTCTTAACGCAGCCTTGATAGGAATTACAGCTGAAAATGTGTTTGCTTGGAGCATTAGAAGTGAGTCATTTTCCATGTGTAATAAAGAATTTGAATAAGTTTCTGTTATATGCGACCAATTAGTGGTGTAATTTATCTGCCTCTTCAGCAAACAAAAGGCTCACGTTACAGCAGCCCTTCTGCAGAGAATAACTGAAAGGTAGGAAATGCTACAAGTATTTAACAAACAAGATTTCTGCTTAAATAATTTTCACTCTTGCTATCTATGCATTTCTAGAACACAAATCAACACCACTGTTTTCTCCTCTGATGTGTCTTGTTCACTCCTTTTTAGCCGAAGTGAAAAATGGAGGTGCGGGAGGATTTTGAGCCTGTGTGTCCTTTGCACTTGATGTCAAACATTTGAAAACACAGACTGCAACCTTTGAATATGCAGAAGTTGCTCCTGGCTGTGCAAGAACATATTTAGATGTGCGGACCACAAAGAATCTTTTTGGTCTTTCCAAGATGAGCTACCTTGGTTAAGAACGAGTTTAAGAGTTAAAGCTTGCTATGATTTCTTTCTCGAATCTAACAGATGCCAAGGTAAAGGGAATTAGTCATAAGAAGGAAGTCTTAAAACTGGTTTTAATTAGTTTTCAAAGGTGAGGGTTATGTTGATCGTTTAAAACCTTGGATTTCTCACCAGCACTGGAGGAAATAAATAACAATCTAGCGTGAGGTCTGGCAAGATACAGTCTGGTCTGTAAAAGGCCTTGTGCAAGTCAAACCAGATGTGCTTTCGGATCGTATTTAGCATCTGTGGCTGGTGATGGAGCAGTTGATGAGAGGAGATGACTTGTTCTCACCAGCAAGGGATGGTTGTAGGTTCAGCTGATACGGACTCATTATTTATGCATGTTTTGGTGAGTCTGTCAACGCTGACTTGGAGAACGTGCGCCAGTGAGGCTCTGGTTTCTGAAAGAAGATTGCCAATCCTATCCCAGCGCCTCTTTCCAGTGCCCGTTGGGCTTTTGGAGTGCCTGGTGTGCTTCATTAGCAGTCTGCTTCCTGGCTGCCTTTGGCACAGAAGACCATCAGTCATCTGATAGTCATTTGCCCAAGGGCACCTCTGAGGGAAGTAGAAGTTTCCTTGGGTCTGTTCTTCCTGGTGTCATCTCTGATGGGCAAGAAAGGGACATACTTCTGCACAGTCTCTTGTTTCAGTCGCTGTGACCCTCTCACCTGACTTTTTGGGTTGCTGGAGGAAAATGCATGCTGCTTGGCGTGTTTGCTCAGTATGTGCCAGCTGCTCAAAGGAGGTGATTGTCCCGCTCTGCTCCGCATTGGTGCGGCCTCACCTGCAGCACTGTGTGCAGTTCTGGGTGCCACAGGATAAAAAAAAGATATAAAGATGCTAGACAGTGTCCAGAAGAGGGCTGCGAAGTTGGTGAAGAGTTTAGAGGGGAAGCCGTATGAGGAGCAGCCAAAGTTACTTGGTTTGTCCGACCTGGAGGAGAGGAGACTGAGGGGAGACCTCATGGTGGATACAGCTTCATCACAAGGGAGGAGGAGGGGCAGGTGCTGAGCTCTTCTCGTTAGTGACCAATGACAGAACCTGAGGGAATGGCAGGAAGATGTGCCAGGGGAGGTTCAGGTTGGACATTAGGAAAAGGTTCTTCACCCAGAGGGTGCTGGACACTGGAACAGGCTCCCCAGGGTGGTGTCACGGCCCCAAACCTGACAGTGTTGAAGAAGAGACTGGACAACACCCTCAGACACATGGTGTGAGCTGTGGGGTTGTCCTGTGCAGGGGCAGGAGTTGGACTCCATGATCCTTGTGGGTCCCTTCCAACTCAGGACATCCTATGATATAAAGGAAATAGATATCAAGTATGTTACATCCTTCCAAAGCTGTGATAATTTCCCTACCACCTTTACTATTACTCTGAATATTTGATATCAACAAAATAGCATTTTCAATTCAAACCAGATGCGATAGCTGCAATTGTTGCTAGGCAGTATCTGAATGTATTTCTATCTAAACACAAAACCTAACCTGTGAGAGAGAGAAGAAGTGACTGCTGATGAGATTACAAAGCATATTATTGACAAACAACATTTTCTGTTGTGGAGGCTGGGAGAGGAGGAAAGCAATTCATACAAAAGGAATCAAAAGTGGCTTTGATTTGCATATTAATGATGGATTAAAATTTTTAGTTTAAATAATGGGATTTAAAAGCCGAATTCAGATAACAGATTATAACTAAGGTATGTGGAATAGACTGAATCTGGGATAAATATTCTAAACGTAAGTGTTGGAAGCATTTAAATCAGCAGAAGGAAGAGGAAGGGAGAGAAGTAGGAAACAACTGGCCTCTTTTTGTCTGTAAGACCCTGAGACTGGGACTTACGTATCCAACTGAGGTTTTTCCTTTGAAGTGTTTTGAAGGGTAGTTAATAATACACCTGCCTTCTCCTCTGAGAAGTCAGGTATCACTGACTAATTAACCAGGGTTATCAAATGAAAACACGATTTAACTTGCTTTGCAAATTATAACAATGAAATATTTCAGCATCTGTAGCACCAGTTTTCTGTTAAATTGTTTCAAAATCAATGAGCTTTCACTGAAGATAAATGTTCATCTGGTTTTACTTTATCTTTGTCCTTGAATTCTGTATATGGCTGTTTCCTATGATGACATTTTTGTGAAGGACTTGTGCGTATTTCTCACATACGTCCCTCCGTGCAGGCTTTGGATGGGGGAATGAAGCCACTTAATGTCTTGGTAAAGGGTTTTTTTCTGTCCTTAGGAATAAATCAGCCTTTATTTTAGAAAACGTTTGCACAGTGATGGCACCTATTAAACATAAAATGCCTCTATGATATCCATTGAAAAGTATATTCATGAATAAAGAATGAGCCATGTGAATCAATACTATTACTTTTCGTTCTCTGCTTTCTTAGTCTTGCCTGTTGCTGTTATTCTCTTTATCAGCTTTCCATGGTGGTGGTGTTTTCTTTCCAAAAGAGGCAACACAGCCCTCTTATTCCCCATTGCTTTGTTTTTATCTGTAGCACACACTGTAATGCGAGAGGGAAGCTGGGACATGCAGGTAGTTTGTCTTTAAAATAGTCTTTTTATTTTATTTTTTTAATTCCCCCTCCTTGCTACTGCTTGGGTCTTTTGCCATATCAGTTCTGCCCTTTTGCCTCTTCTTATTTCATTTTGTGGTATGTTGGGCATAGTCCGTGAACGCAAATTGATGGCCTCTGAATCGGAGGCATATTCCTGATTAGATGTCTCTCGCATAGATTTTTAAATCATCCAGGGCACTTTAAGCATAAGTATAGTTTGAACAGTAAAACTTGTTCTGTGTTAAATTGCAGGAGATTTTCATAACAGCAGTTTTCATCAGGGTTATTAATTCAGGGTTGTTAACTTTCAGATGTTCACTAAGGCCACATCTTCTTCACTTCTCCTCAGTGTTCTTTTACTGGTTTAATAAAATAGCATTATTACATCTTTGTCTTGTCTGGACTTGTCTTTTCTGTGCAGAGGGTGGTTGCAATTTACTGTCTTAATTTCAAAATGTTAAGTACAGTGGCCGATGTTCATAGCAGCTGATAAACCTTCCCCAGAGGAAGGCTGGTTTGATAACAGCGAAGGAACAAGGATGATAATGAGGGTCATGGTTTGGAGAAATGGATGGGTGTTAATGCAAGGCAAAGAAGAACTGAGTGTATAATGGGCACATAGTGAGGGTGACCCTCCAGCTCTGACATCTGTTCACACCAATATTGTTCCTTTATTCTTTCTATTATCACACAACTAGATTCTAATGTGATGCAGGTTTTTATCTTCCTTGTTAGCGTGGAGATGGTCCCAGCTCCTGGTAGTAATGAGCCCGTGGACTGTACAAAGTCGGGGAGGCTGCAATTCATTTCTGTGCCCGGCCCCATGTAATGAAGCTTTTTGGGAGCGTGCAGCAGTAGTGTGTGTTTTATGATGATGACAGAGCCTGTTAGGTTTTAAATGCTTTTTCTTTCCAGAAACATGATGGGGTTTTCAGACAGCTCGCTGCTGTGTTTAAGGTTCCATCACCATTTCCATTATAAAATCGTGGTTTCCAGTCATGGTGCTGTGTGGCAGCCCTGTGACAAAGTACGTAGCAGAAAAAGGTTTTGTGGGAATTATGAAATGAAAAAATAAATCGGCTTCTTTTATGTTCAGTAAAAATATTGGAAGGGAAGAAAGCCCACGTGTGTGTGATTAAAATGAACTTAGATGGAGTTTAAGAAGCATGTCCCTTCTCACTGTGGGAATACGGAGAAGCTTAAAGGTGGAGCAGGAGAGCACTTTTGAGTAGGTGAGGACTGTGAAGTTCTTGGCATCGACCCAGAGGAGTAAACACGGATGTTATCACAGCCCCTGCAGCGAGCAGGGGTATGAACGACTGTAATGTCATTCCGCTAGAATTAATTGTCCCAATTGCCCAGGTGCTGTGCCAGCCGCAGGCTGCGGAGCTGCTTCCCTATATTGTCGTTTCTATTAAATGTGTTTGCTGATAAACAACTCAGGCTCCCTTTATTAGTCTTGGAGAGGTGTGTTCTGGTTGGTAGTTCTCTAGCTTGGAAGAGAAACTCTTGGGTCTCTGCTGGTGGCATATTTGTGACTTGTAATAGACTCTCTTCTGACCTTTGACCACGTGCTTCACAAAAATAATAAAGGAAATTACCGGAACATCTGACCTTTTTAGGGGTCAGACTTTCTTTTTCACTTTCTTGACTAAAGTTTCATTAATTCTAAGTTAATCTGAGTTGCAGTGACGTTCTGACCAGGGTGAAGCACTGTCTTGCCTTTCTTTTTCTTTTCCCCGTTTCTAAAAGTTTCATTTCCTGGATCTTTGAAGTTGTAATTCTAGGTGGTGCATAAGGTTCCTTGCTCATACACACAGATCTAAACTCATAACAACTGGAGGCAGTTTGTGGTGGTTCTATTAGCGGAAAAGGAAGCCTTGAGTTAATCAGCTCATAGTAAATGAAATCTTAATGGTTGTATCGACAGACTTCTAGTACTGGCCTTGCGGACTGTCATAGCAATTCAGCAGCATGCAGTAATATTCGCTTCCAAACTGAAAGTCCATTAAAAAAGCAAGGCTGTCTTTGCATGACTTCAGTTTTTAAATAATCTCTATTAATTTCTAATTTCCCATTTTTAATGTAAATTAATTGAACAGTAGATTTAGAGCTAATAAAGCAAATTGCATGTCAGATTTTTAGAGTGAGAGGGGATCTTCTGGCATTAATGCTAAACAGGCTTATGTTTTCTTCAGCTTACAGCTTTAGTCTGCCAATCAGACTTAATTTTTCACATATTTTCTCAATAGTTTGTACATTTGGTCATTGTTTTTTGCAAGAATCACTGTAAAAAAATCAAATAGAGGTGATTCACCAAGATCTGTTCTGATTATTAAGAAAGGCTGTATCTATGTGTGACTATATGCATATGTACATATTTATCTGTATGTTTCTGTGTATACTTTAAAACAGCAGGCTTCAGGCTTTAACCACATATAGAATGTCATCACATTGTTTTTTCTTGGCCACATTTATGGACTATTTATGATCCTTTTAAGTCCACATGTGGATTTAAAAGGCAAATTTAATAGAAGCAAGCAAGAGACACTTGGGATTATAAAGAAGTTCCATATTCTTTGCCAGAGTTAGGGGCTGTCTTTTTCCGATGTTGGAAAATTCAAGAGTCCTCTGTTAGAGTTTAAATAGACAGGACTTGAAATTACTGAGCATCTAGAAATGTAGTAGATGGTGAAAAGCAGAAGAACTCAACTGAGACTTGCATGATCCCCCTTGAGTTTCCAGTTCTCTGTAATTTCTCATATCACTTTGGGCAAGCACCTTAATTTGTTTGTTACGGGGTGATTTCGTTTTCTTTCTCCCGATCTTCTGCGATAAGGAAGTTTGATCTCAGCTCTGCAGAGCGCTATGAAGGTAGATTGCGCAGCGTTCAGACCAATGCAGGCTTCCGCTCCTAACTTTAGCCCTGGACCACTGTGACAACCAGTCAGGTGGGGAGAAATGTCTCCAGAAGGTGACAAGATTTATACACTTAAGAGCATAAATGAGGAGGTGGCTGAGTTCAGGGAAGCTGTGGTGTTTTCTCTCTTTATTTCCTACTGTTATGGACTTTCTCTGTTCTGTGTGTTTCTTTCCCAGCAGTCAGGGAGTCGCTGCTCTACAGTTGTTGCCTCTCTTTCTGCAGTTTGTTCCTGCAAGTTGCGTGAAAGACTGTTCTAAAAACAAAGCACATCTTCTGTATATATATTTCCAACCATACCAACTATAATGACAAGTATTACAAGTTCCACTTTTGAGCCTGTGTTGTATGTGTGTCAAGGGGAACCATCCTGCAAGCGGACTACCTGTGGAGTGATGCTCCTCTGTGTGCAGCACATTCAAAAGCCATTCAAAAAAGCTCTTAAAACCAGAAAAAACACCAGTGCCTAATGAGAAGTCTTGTGCTGATTGAAGGGTATATTTGATATAAATTTATTTCAACAACTGCGAGAACATGGGCTACCAAAGCCACTTTTTTCAAGACCTAATCGCTTTTAAGTCTTGGAAAAAAAAATCGTCTTGTGCATGCATGTCTACAGTTGTAAACATCTTTAAGACAAATGTAGATTAATGAAGTATCTTGAGAGTGCTTGCCTATACATGCACTTAACCTAAATGGATGATGAACTGAATATATGAATGCTTCATTACAGAGAGACAGAGGCAAGTCTAAAGTTTTTAATTTGGATTAAGAAAGCTGGGACTGACTTTCATACATGTCCAAATAGTGCTCGCATGTCTCCTTGCTAGGAGTCTGCCGTGCATTTGCAGTCTGAACTCATTCCTCTCCAACGGGAGCAGATGGGGATTCTTGAACTTGGCCCAAATTCCTAGAAAGTCACTGTGCTGACGTTTTGTAAAGGTGTGAGAGCGGGTGGGAATTTGGATGGCAGAGGGTGTTGCGGCAGAGAACGAGACGAGGAGCAAGCGGCAACACTTTGGTCAACGCTGCCGCGATGACTGTGAATATAAAATGTTTCACTATGCTGGGATAAATCCTCCTCTCCCTTGCCATCTAGGTACCATATCAAATGGATCTTCTTTGCTTGATTTTTTTTTCTTTTTTTTTTTTTTAAAACACCCTCCTCTAATATAATTAGCTCATAATTACAATTCTTAATGGCACTTTAAGATTGCAACATCCCAATACTTCAGTCTTTCCTTCCTCCCTCCCCAGTTTGGATTAGTATAGAACTTTTGGCTGCCTTGCAGATACTTTGACAAGAGTTATGAAAATGGCTGAGGGCCACATGCAGGTATTATTAATATTTCCTATTCCTTTACCCCTGCACATTCCTGCAAGTTCCCCTATGGTCTCAGCATTTCTGCTCCGCTCCAGGGAAATCTGGAGGGAGCTCTCAAATCCCAAGTGATTTTGAACAAGAAAGTGACCCCGGCTCTCCTACCTCTTGTTATTTAATGGAATGAGCAAAGATGAGTGTAGGTGTATTATAGTAAATGAAATAGGGGGGAAAAAAATCAGAGATGTTATATTTAGTAATAGTAATTTTAAAATTTCCCACATGGAAATGTGATTCTGCCCTTTTTAACAGGCTATTCTCACTTGCAAGGCAGACTGGTAATCTTGTTAATCCATGGATTTACTGATTGAATTCTTCTTGCTTTACTTTAGGGGTTGGAGATTTTGTGAGCAATCTTACAAGCTGGTTAACCCTAATTTAAAATGAAGCGTTTAAGAGAACAGCGTGTGCTTCTGATGGAGTAACTTCTCAACACAAAATTCTCTCACTTCTTTCAAAACAATAAATATTCATACCAGGAAAGGTCTGGTAGCTTTCCTTTAAAATGTGTGGCTCTTGCCTCAGTGCCAGCAAGATTTTGTGTTAGATTGAAATTGCCATATTGTATCAGACTACAGTTGTCTGTTTATTAGATACCTACTTACATGATGAGCTTTACAAAGGAAAGCTGAGCACATCTTTTGTTCTAGGTAGCATTAGTTTAATATGTAGAAAACCCATTGTGTGTGTAAAATCATACGCTAGTCTGAACCACTGCTATGGAAATTATTTTTGGTTGGTTAACTTCAATTTTCTACCTTTTTTTTTTTTCATTAAGTTTCAATTTATAATTCAAATATTCCAGAAAAAAATCAGATGTTAATGTATATGTTTTACGTCTCTTGGGCCAGGTGAAGCTGTGTAACCGAAGCAGGAAAGGCAGTTATTGCTGGCAAGTGATTGGATGTGTGCTGTTTTTCAGTATCTAGAATAGTAAGAAAACTGGCAGATGTGTAGGCTGCAAACCTGATATCTGTATAATGCAGGCTGTTGGAGTTATTATCTGTAATACCATCTCTGATGAGCATGGACTAGTCTTGTGTGCACCTCTACAGTATATGAGTCATTTGCTGCTCTCCTGAATGCACAGGTTTGTGTCAACTTTTACTGAGACTCCTTCATTCTTTGTCTTTCTTTACGACAAAATAGACACCACCGAAAATGGCTCATGTACAACCACCCTGCACACACTGTGCCGCGTCCTCAAAAAATTGTGTGACAGCTTCCAGGCTCCTCTGGCGTTGGTGCAGCACTGCGGTCCCCGCTTCTGCGTGCCATATAAACCATATAAACCACGTGCAGCTTTTACCAGGCACCCATTCAGCCCAAAGGCACTTTGGTCCCCTACAGAACGTGTTGCTGTTTGGCGCTGCTGTGTCAGCAGAGCGGTTTAGCCGTATGAGTGAAAGACACGCAAAGAAAATGGGAAGGAATAAGTTCGCCTTTCAACCTAAATGCTCAAGCAGCTGCTTTGGAGCGCCATGCCTGCCAGTTCCTATAAAACTAGTTCTCTGGATGTAATGGATAATCATATCCCTTGCTCTGGAATCTCCGTTCTTGTAAAGAGCAGACCTCAGCAGACATTTCTCATGCCTTTTACACCAGTTTTCAGTCCTGCCACATGTGTTTGTAGTGTGGTTTTCTTTTAAACTGTATGATACAGTTCCTATAGTGAGTCTTAATTCTTGTCTGACAAAGGTCCTCTTGTCTGTTTTACAAAAGCATGTGCTGACATCCACTCAATTCTTTTCATCAAGTATTTGGCAGCGTAATTATGTATGAAGAGTCATTCAGACCATGCTGACTTAGACCTACTGAAAGATCTGGCCCAGGGTCTGTATTTCTGTCTGGGTTTTGATTTACTCAGCATTTGGAAGATACACACAAATGTTGGGGAGGGGAGAGGGAATAACCATCAGGGTTCAAAATTTGCACTTATTTCTTTATTTCACCCTTAACTGTCAGGGTTTTATTTAGCTTGCTGTATGAAAATACAAACGGTAATCATCTGCACTTGCTGATATGCAGATTGTACAAAGGATTTAGAAGGGTATGAAAACATTTCATTTGCTCAATGAAACTTCAAGTTTTTGGAAACTGCAAGTTTAATGGTTCGCTACTGGAAGCTTTGTAATTGCTGTCCCTCTTGGACGGGCTCTGCCTCAAGGGATCGTTCAAATAAAGAAGCTCCTTGGATCCTGCCCATCTTGTTACTTCAACAAATCAGGACCTAATAAGAGATCGCCTGGTATTTTTTTTAGCCTTTTGTTGAACACAGGTTTCAGTAGCAGCTGGTGAGCTGTTCGACTTCCCTAAGTGTGTCCTGGCAATCCCCAGGACAGCTGGCCATGGTGTTTTGTCCAGGATTCAGGTATTGTGTGAGCAATTCCTGCACCCCCACTCCTGCATACACTGTATGGGATTCAGCTTATACAGGTTTCTATACAAATGTCATGGATACCTCATGGTGTTTCTCCCTTTTCTTGAGACAATTTTGCTGTAGGTGTTACTGTCTATCTGTCTTGTTACCTTGTGAACTGTCTTTGGCACAGAAAAACCCTGAGAGTTTAGCTGATCAGTGACCTGTTTTATTGTTGTCTGAGCTTTGCACATCTGCTGCACTAGCCTTGTTTTTCTCTCCATTGACACATAAACAGAACAAGGTGGATGTTTTTACAAGGTGGATGTAACATCTGAGTAGCTGGTTGAGAGCTGAGCCTGAATCACTGAATTTTTGGTACTCCCTGTCCAGCTTTGTTCTAGCTGCAGTCTTTATTTCACAGCAGTGCTGGGAATTGAAACTCGGGCTGCCCTGTGACTTCTGAGCTGGTAAGCACACTCTGTATCCCACAGCCACCTCTAGAGACACAGATACAGAAGCTGTAGGTACAGAAGAGCTCAGCATTATCCCAGCTTCTATATCCTTTTTTTCTCCGTGCCTGGACTTTTCAAGGGACAAGTGACTGATGCACCAACTGAGCAAACCTGATGGACAGGGATGTGAAATTAAAGGCAAGGCTTCTGCAACCAGAATGAAGAAACATCGCCATTTCTCACTTCCATCAGCTGGGGCAGAGCTGGCTCTTGCAGCAACTGGTCGCTCCTTGTCGATGTGGAGCAGTTGTCTTTATTGCAGCTGCCAACTTGAGACCGGTTGGGTCTTTGGGAGGGTGTGAGGGCCCAGGACACCTCCTGCTTCACTGGGACAACTGTGCTTGTTGCCTCTCAGAAAATAAGGGTGAGTGTGTTGGAGAAGAGCAGGAGAAGCCTGTGAGCAGGCAGCTGTGAGAATTCGAGCCCTGGGATGGAAAGCAGCCAGCGCGGCTCCCGGACCACAATGGGTACAACAGCTCTAATGCGGGTCACAGGGAGACTCACGTATTTGTCACTGAAGAGGAACCCTGCCTGTCACTTGTACAGAAAGGAACAGCCACCACAGACTCTCCTTGTTCAGCACTTTAGCCTTTTCTTAGTGATTATGTGATTTGCTGAGGACTTCTAATCCTGAGGACCAAATTGTTCAGTTTCAGTTTTAATGTCATGTTTTATGGTTTTTGAAGACGATGCTTTGCAGGTCCCTATCTCATTAATGCCTTTATTCAGACTGATGATCTAAGCAAGAGGATTAATAATAGAATTTAACATTGCTGCTTTTGATTTGAGAATTTCATGAAGACTGGTGTCAAATTAAAATACTTAGTGTTTTGTGTGTCGCTCTTTGTAGTCTCAACTCTTTTTGTGACAAGTGACATTAATTTTTGTACCATTCTGGAAGAAAGAAATCAAATCTCTATTTCTAATTGCTGCTGGTTAGGAATGTGATATGTGTGTAATGCAGGATAGATTGATTAGAGTCATTATGACATGAAATGAAAATGTCAGACCACAAAAATAAGCAATAGAGTTGTTGCATTTTTTATTACACTTTTGCCTTGGGTTTTGCAAAATTGAAGAAGTATCATACACACAAAAAATAACCTTGCCTTGAAAAACAGAATATCAGAGAAGGAAAAAACCCTCTGAATTATTGGTATAAACTGAGTCCCAGGAGACTGAGTATGATTTGGCTGAAAAATAGCATCCAAAGAAATATTGGGGGGGGAGGGGTGTGGAATAGAAGAAACATGTATTCTGGATTAGAATCACGAGGAGACTGGGCTGCATCTTTTTACAAACACAAGATTCTTTTCAAGACAGTGGCAGAAGCAATGGAAACATTTCCGAACAGATCCTAGTGATGCCATGCCTGGAAGATGTGGAAGGGAAAAAATGTTCTTATTAATGCATTATTTTCTTTAAATAAGCTTCAGAGCTTTCTTACAAGAATAGATGCCTTGCTTTAATAATTTAAAACTTGCAAGACTAGGATCTGATGTCCAGACCCTTCTCTATTTACCTTACTGCAGAAGCACCATCAGTAGCACTGTTAGTCCTGAATCCTTCTGTGCTGGTGAGAATCCAAGTACTATTTTTGCAAAATGGCACATTCAGTGGCTTTCCCTGCCAGCCTCTCCTTTCCTTCCTCCACAGACTCCATCTCTGGATTTGTGCCCCAGGAGGTTTTGGAGCCAGGGGAGCTGGGACGTGTCCTCTCCATGGGATGCTCCTCTGAGCCTGGGACTTTCTGGTGGGAAAACAGAGCGGAGGAGAAGTACAGGGTCCTGTGCTGTTCCAAGTGACTTTATCACAAACTTACAAAAGCTGGGGGATGGAAAACATACTTGGGCAGAGCAAGGCTGGAGGGAATTGTGCTCTCTGGGAACAGTGGCCTCTTTGGTACGGCAGTGGGAGGGTAGAGCCGCTGCCCCTCAGTGCCTGTCATGGGGAGAATGGCCTTGATGAGAGCCTCGCAGATTTTCTCATGACCTCTGTGGTCTCCACCAGATGTGCTAAAAATATCTTCTGCAATGGAGATCTGTTGAACAGATTTTTTATTTCTTCTATGTTTGACTCTTGCTCTAAAATAAAATCATTAATCCCACCTGTTTATGTCTTTGCTGTCCGGTGCATTAGCAAAGACTCAGCTCTGATTCACATAGGAAAGAGCCAGCCAGTTTGATGTCTGTATATTTATTAGTGTTAAAGGCCAAGACGTGGGGCTTAAAACGAGATGAACAACTGGGCTTATACCACATCTTGTTTTGGATTGAGATCAAGAATGAAACATTTTGACCCAAAACCCTCCAAGGAAGGAGGAGGTGTCAGGAGCAGGTAGGTGAGCTACAGTTCGCCCTGGGGCAGGGACATGCTGAATGGCCTCTTGGAAGTTCCTTCCAGCCCAGTGTTCTGTGCTTCCGTAAAAATGCGATTACAATGGTTGTTAGCTGTGCAAATTGCTGGAGATGAGTTGTTTTCATCAACTTGTGAGTGTTTTATGGCTGTTTTCATCGCTTTAGTGGATGCAGTCTTGCAGGAGAAGTGTTAGAGGTGCATTCGTGCAGGTCTCCAGCATCACAGTGTTGCATACCAAGGTTTAACCGAGGCCATTGCCCTTGCCAGTGCTTCTGCATATGCAGCCCCGTGGAGAACTGTAATATTAATAATTGTACATGTTCCCTAAGTGAGTCAGATAAGCTGAGGAAGATTAATTGATGTCAGTAGACTGGCCCCAGCTTGTGCCAGCTGAGAGTCTAACCTGATGCTATTTGTAGTAACATTTCATCTGATTGTGTAATCTCAGTGTAAAAATTTGTAATGTCTCAAATGCACGGGGCTGAGTCTCTAAGTATACATGTAATTTCTGAGCTCCTTGATTCTTGATACCCAACTTGACCTGCATATAAAGTGGCCTTGATTTAAGGCTGTGTATACTTAGGTATCAAAAATCAACCAAACAAAAAAACTCACACAGACAAACAACAACACACAAACAACCCCCCTGCAAACTCTATGATCCTTCCCCACCCCCTAAAAACCTTTGGGGAAAAAAAAAGGAAGGAACAGCAACAACCACCACCCCCAGATCCAGACTGTAAGAATATTGGGTTGATCACCTGGAAAAAGAGTATTCTAAAACACCATCTTCTGGTTTTCTACCTATTTAATACTGGGAACTCTCTCTTCCAATATATTTTTAAACAAGTGCTCTGGGAACACCAGTGAAAATGTTTTAAGTATTTCCTTACAGACCTATTTTCCTAGAATTTATTCAGGAACTTACCTTTGTTGAAAAACATCTCTGGGCTGGATTTATCCCCGGAGTAATTTTTCTTGATTTTTAATAACATTGCAGGAAGAGTGAATTTCATTTGTGTATTAATTTATAACCCAGGAAACATGTACAGCTACAGTACATCTTTGCCCAGGGTATGGTACACAAGGGGAAAACATGCACGATTCTATCAGTACTTTGTTAATTTAATTATAACAACAGATGCGGCATTTAATCTATTTGACTTTTGTTATGGAGTTACTAAATCCTACTCAAAGAATATTTTTATTTTCCCCAGCTACAGCACTGAGTAAAAAGCCTCACAGCTTCTTGAAATGTTAAGCAGCTTTGCCACTTCCTCTCTCTCTGCATCAATAATCTAATATTTTTGCTGATAGCACTTTGTTTTGCAACTGGGAGATGTAAATCTGTCTGCCTTTCTGCTTGTGCCAACACCTATTTCCTCCTGTGTTCGCAGAAAGAAAAATGCCACAAAAGAGACCATCTTCCTCTTTTCTTCTTCTTTTTTTTTCTCCTCTTCCCCCCCCCTCCCTTTTTAGGCCAGAACATGCTCAAAGTTAATTTAAATACAGAGCTCTCTTGGAGCCGCGGTTTAGGCACATTTATGTTCAGTGGCATTTGGTATGTGTTTAAGAAAGCGCTTCCATTAAAGGCATTTCTCAAATTGGAAACCAGAGTAGTAAACTAGTAAGTGCTACTTGTGTTTGGTGGCCTGGAAATAACAGAGGTTTTTCCACTGGTATTTCCAGTGGTGCAGTTTATATTGCCTTCAAACAGAAATCGTGCCTCTTGCTCAAGCAGGACGCGCAGAAATGAGATGTTTCCAGCTGTGCAAGCTGAGAATGGTGGTGGTACGTGGCCACAACTGTGGCCAGGGAGAGCAGGAATTCTGCTCGCGGGCTTTGGTTGATCACCTTCAAAAACATGTTTATCCCATCCCAAAATAACTGTGATCACCGAGTCACAGAAGGGTTTGGGTTGGAAGGAACCTCTGAAGTTCATCTAGTCCAGCCCCGCTCCTGTGGGCAGGGATGTCTTTCACTAGATCAGGTTGTTCATAGCCCCGTCCAGCCTGACTTTGAACACTCCTAATGATAAGGCAGCCACAACTTCTCTGGGCAACCCATGCTGGTGTTGCAGCGCTCCAGTTGTAAAACATTTCTTCCTTACATCCAATCTAAACCTGCCCTCTTTCAGTTCAAAACTGTTGGCGCTTGTCATGTTACTACAGACCCTGGTAAGAAGTCTTTGTCCATCCTTTAAGTACTGAAGGGTCTCCCTGGAACCTTCTCTTCTCCAGGCTGAACAACCCTGACTCTCTCAGCCTGTCCTCATAGGAGATGTCTTCAATCCCTGTGATCGTTTTTGTGGTCTTCCTCTGGACCTGCTCTAACAAGTCATTTCCTTAAGGTGCTGTTCTCTTTTTCTCTGCAGAAGAAGTCAGGATTGGCTTAGACCAGCCCAAAGGACCAGCTTAGCTTGGGTACGTGGCTTTTAGATGTCACTGTTTGACTTGTCCTACTTGATGACTGTTTGTGTTCCACCCCTGCCTTGCTCCTAGTGTTAAATGGCCACTTCCAAGCCAGGAGCTGAGCCTTTCTGGCCAAGTTTGGGTGCTTGTGAGGAAGGGGGGGAAGGATGTGCATCCTCTGAGCAGTCGGTACTGGGGATCCACTGGGCTCTGCAGTGAGTTGAACACTGGTGGTGTTGCACTGGCCTCTGGCGTTCTACATACAGGAGTAAAAGCAGTTTTTACTATACAGCATTCACTACATAGTAAGTTCATGTAGCGATGGATAAGAAGTTCTGGCTCATTGGATTTCACATGAAGATGACTCAGATGTATCAGACTTGGTCACCCTGCTCTCCATTCTTTTGAACAGTTTGGCTTCCAGGTGTGAAAGCCCTTTCCTGTCTTCAATTTTCCCAGTGATTGGGACTTTCCCCAGTTGCACAGTGGTTTAGTCACCTTCCTGCATGGGGAGGAAGGGGATTTTCTCATCCCTATGTAGCAGGTAGGAGGAATTCTTCAGTTTCCCTCACGCTGTATATCGCAGGAGCACATTGCTCTGGATCTTTAGGTGACTGCTTTAGACTGGTGACGTTAATGGCACTTGCAGTCATTTTGTTATCTAGATAATTAATCCACAAGGTATTGCACACAATGCAGTGAATAATACAGGAAATGATTAAACTGAGTATTTTCCATGGTTCTACACGATATAGTATGTGAAGGGAAGTAACTGGCATACTGAAGCTACTACACAAAGCAGTCACAGGTTTGATTTGTTCAGTATTACTGTAGTTTATGAAATTTAGGCTGGAATTTCTGACTGTTTTGATTTTTGAAAGGGCCTTTCCCAGTGCTATTAAAAAGCAATTTGGGAGTTTAGGCTCCCTGGACTTCTCATAACCCCACTGCAGGAAGGCAAATTTCTCTGGGAGCTGCTTGAGGGAGATGATGTTTGACATTAAGTGTTCAGCATAGCTGCTTTGATTTGTCCCCTGGATAACCACACTAATGCTGTAAGAAGCTTGCTTTCCTATTTTAGCTACAGAAGTCAAAGGCCTAAAGGTAGGTGACATGAATGCTTCTATAAATATGTATGTTTTAATCAAGCTATTGTTTATAATTAGATAATAATCATGATGGTATAAACAAGGGCTGGAGTGGGATATGTAAAAAGTCTCAAGCAACACGGAGAAAAGTGGTTGATGTCTTCAGCTTTTAGCTGAGGTCTGGAGTGAGATTAATAGAAGGTGTTTACAGCTGAGCTACATGGATTTATCTCATGTAAAGAAGGGGAGAAGGAGATGTGAGAATTGGGATGGAATTCTTGTTGGCTCGGTCTCCCATGTGTCTGCCTTACTCATTTGACATACTGTCCCTTCCTGCATCTCATGTTGCCTGTTGAAGTCATGCAGCTGTCCCCTGGGAGTTTTTTTGAAAGGGATATTTAAAAGACACATTCAGAGGTTTTCTCTAAAATGGATGTCAGCACCCTCTAGCAATGGAAATATCCCCCAGGGGAGATTAAAGAACTCTGAAATTGTGCAGAAATCTCTTTTCCCTGCTAAGAACCTGTGCTGTAGCCTCTAAAAACTTTTCCATTTTGACTCTACTGGAATGAACTAACAAATTTGTCAATCTCCCTGCTGGTGAGAGTGGCACTTCTGGTGGCAGACAGGCACATTTGCTCGTGCTCTAGTAAATCCACTGCTGCTGACTTGCAAAGTTCATCCACTGACTTCAAACTCTTAACGACCTTATTGTGATTTTTTTTTAAATCACTGTGCGAATTTAACTAAACATTGTTTTCCTGGAAGCACCGGGTTTTCAATGGTAGTAAATGTTTATGTTGAATAGGAGCCATAGGAAAACACTGAGCACAGTAGGATGCAGATCAGAATTAATTTGCAGACATATACTTCCTGAATCAAAATCTGCACCCCCGTACAACCACAAAGACTTACTGTTTGTTCCGCCGGGCCCTGAGGTGTATGTTTAATTAGGTGTGTTTGTGAGGGGGAAGTTGCTCTTGAAAGAGGGTGTTCAACCCAAAACTGTGGAGTTGTTAGTGCTGGTGCCGTGTTGGCGGACTCCCATGGAGGTGACTGTCACCCCACTCAAAGACACATAATATTGCATTTCATGGAGCCCAAATTTGCAGCAAACAGGTTAGAAGTGCTGGCGAGGTGAGGTTTGGGGATGAGGTTAACATCTTTTTTTTTCTCTGGAAAATCTAAACTAAGCAGTTACCTAGAACATGAATGGGACGTGCACATTCGTGTGAAAGACAAGATGACGATCCTGTCTCTCTGGGGGAAGGCGACATTGAATGAGCACAGTCAAAAGTAAAATTTCCAGAAGTTCTCCTATTTTATAAGCCCCAAGGCTCACTGGCTTCCAGGAAGATGGTAATGGGTTCAAACTGGAACACAAGAGGTTCCACTTAAATTTGAGAAGAAACAGCTGCTCAGTGAGGGTGACAGAGCCTGGACCAGGCTGCCCAGGGGGGTTGTGGAGTCTCCTTCTCTGCAGACATTCAAACCCACCTGGACACCTTCCTGTGTAACCTCATCTGGGTGTTCCTGCTCCAGCAGGGGGATTGGACTGGATGAGCGTTCAAGGTCCCTTCCAATCCCTGGCATTCTGTGATTCTGTGAAGATTTAGGATAAAAGGTGGGGATGGTGATTCAGCCCTCCGTGTAGACTACAGGCTTGTGGAGCATAATGATTCTCTCAAGCGTGTGCGGACAGTGAAGTTGCTCAAATTTCGGTTCTAATTGCTGTTTGTAAAATAAATGTATAATGTGAACTCTATTGAAACTCTAATAATAATGATTGAAATCTTGTCATTTTAGCCATTTGCAACTCATTCCTCATTGCCTTCATATATCATGAAAGATGAAGGAGCTGGGATTTTGCTTCCTGACAGTGTCCTTAATAGATATTTTTCGCATTTCCACCTGCACTTCCCAGTCTGATCTTAATTGTTGGTGGGATTCTAAGCTTTCCTACAAGTTGTACTGCTTTATCTGTAGGGTCGAAGTGGTATGATTCTCCACACTAGCTGATCGTGCTTATGCTGACACAGCTGTTCCCAGCCTGGAATAACTTTGATACTGATACAGACAGACCGTGTGCTGATTTTCACTTGTCCATTGCACAATCCCAGCTCACTGTGCCTGTCTTTTCTGGGGGTTTTGCTTCCTTGCAGGGGCTGTTGGCTCCTGTGGGTGCAACATGAGCTGATTGATGCTATAGTTTCTCAAATATGACTGATTTGGGACTGGCTGGAGCAAGCTGTCATCTTCTGGTAAAGATCCTTAAGACAACACCATTCAAACCATGTCCCCATGTTCAAACATTTCCCAGTTGCAGTTTGGTGCCGTGGGTACCCGTGATGCTGCTGCTCTCAGCGGTGCTGGAAAGGTGTGGGTGAGAGAACAAGAAGCTTTCATGACAGATCCGTGCAGGGGAAGGCCCCCCGGGTGAGTTTTAATAGCCTGGTTGCATTCAGAACCAAATGTGTTTCTAAACTGGAAATGGATCCTGTTGTCTGACAGTGAAAACGCCGCCTTTGTTGTGTTTCTGGGCAGCTCGCACTGGGATCAGTGCTGAAGCAGGTGTGGCAACATCCTCTGTGCAGGCAGGCTGCTGGGTTCAGCGTGGCGGGTAGGAATCCCATGTTTACAACATCCTATATCTCAGTGATATGAAAAAACTGAAGGCTGACTTCTGAACATTCACATTAAAGGGTGACTATTAACATTCTCCTGATGAGATGTGACTTAATGTGGGGGTTGGACTAGATGACCTTTAAAGGTCCCTTCCAACCCGAAGTATTCTATGAATTATAGCAAACATTTGCTGTAATCTTAAACAATAATGTATATGGTAAACTCACATTCACATAGTGGCTGAAGATGCAGTATTTACACCCTGCTGAGTGCTGTTGAGGAGTACATGCTGTTTTAAAGAGGACAGATTTTGATAAATGAGTCTCTGTCTTATTACTAACATGCTCGAGAAGAACGTGCTCTATTCACCAGTGGGATGAGAAAAGCCCTCAGGCTCCCAGCTCTCATTCCAGCTTTGCAATGTGGATCTTCGTTTTATAGTAGTTTCTGAGAACATATTTACTAGTGTGGCTTACAAAAGCATGTGTTTAATGTGTCTTTTTTTGTTGTTGAGATGCTAAATCCATAAAAGAACAACAAAGAAAACACTAGGGACTTTGTTAATAACTTGGGAAGGAAGAAATTCATAAAAATAGGGTTGGGGTGAATTGGGCCTCAGTCCTTGAGGCACAAGACTCATAAATCCCTGGTTCACAACCTGTGTATTATTAACTCTAACATATTTTCTAAATTTTATTCTGTGCATCTGTTAATCCGTAATCTTTTAGCTTATTTTAAACATCATCAGTTTCATTTTCTAAACTTCATTCAGCAAATTACCAGCTTGAATTTTGCCTCTTTATTCTAAAACCAGCGTTTATTCCATCATAAAAAAGAGTGCTTAACATGAAATGGCTCCAGAGCTTTTGACAGCACGCTGCCTATAATAGAACAAAACATAGTGTTTTCGTAATTTATGATGTTTCTTACTGATCTGCTCATCCAAAAAAAGTGTGTTTTGCTCTCTCAGCATTTGGTATCCGAAATGTTGTCTTGTGCTGACAACCACAGCCTGTTCCAGATGAATTTAGGCCTCAGCGGCTTGCTCAGCATCACAAATCCAGTTTTTGGCAGAGCCGAGAACAGACCCTCTCTCTCCTGTCACAGCTCAGTTCCTCGGTGTAATTACGGGGCAGTTTCCTGCTGGGTGAACGAGCCTCTGTTGTGACCAAGCCCATTACAACAAACAGGTCCCACTTTTCTATTTTGATGAATTCCCCTTGCTCAGTAATTTTTTTACGGTTTTAAACCATAATTCGTCAGTGAATCATGGCAAAACATGATTGTCTAATTAAAAAAAAAGAAGAAGCAGATGTTAATTTTCTGCTTTGGCAGTCTGGAGTTCTCCACTACTTGTTAAGCAAGCAGGTTGAGAAAGTGACTGTGTGTGAGATGATGGACAGGCTGTGTTGGATGTAGGAACTTGAGCAACTTGGGTTGAAATGTTTGTAAGTGTTGTGGGAAGTTGGTTTGGTTTATTCAGATTTATGGGACTAGTAACAGGTGAAGAATTTAGAGTAAAAGAAAAGGGCTTCCACCTCCTTTTATTTTTTAGAAATAGTGCTCACATGCAGAGCACCTTTCCTGTAGTGAGGAATCAAGTATGCCTGAGATGACTACACAAATACCAACTCCCCTTTCACCCTTGGACACCAAGACAGTTACACAGAATCACAGAATGGTTTGGGTTGGAAGGGACCTCTGGAGATCATCCAGTCCAACCCACCTGCTAAAGCAGGTTCACCAGAGCAGGTCACACAGGAATGTGTCCAGGTGGGTTTGAATGTCTACAGAGAAGGAGACTCCACAACCTCTCTGGGCAGCCTGGTCCAGGGCTCTGGCACCTCAAAGGAAAGAAGTTTCTCCTCATATTCAGATGGAACCTTCTGTGCTTCAGTCTGTGCCCACTGCCCCTCATCCTATTGTTGGGCACCACTGAAAAGAGTCTGGTCCATCCTCTTGACACCCACCCTTGAGATATTTATAAACATTGATGAGATCCCCTCTCAGCTTCTTCAGGCTGAACAGCCCCAGCTCTGTCAATCTCTTCTCATAAGAAAGATGCTCCATACCCCTAATTATCTTTGTAGCTCTGTAGTTCTTCTCCTTTTAATAAGCTCATAACATCTTTGTAGGTAACACAGCCATGGAGAAAACTAGTAATTATTTCAGTGATAGGAGACACAAAAGGCAGTGCTTGCTGGGATGTGATATGGCATGATGTGTTCAGTCCTCCATGTCTGTTTTTTAGGAGTGTCTTCTGACTGCGAAACAGAGGTGTGCTTTTGAAAAATCATGGGGGCCATGTAGGCTCGTTGGAATTTTAATTACAATTTTTCTGTATTTGTTATTTTAAAAATAGCCCGTTTAACTATTGAAGGAGAGCAGGAAGAGGACCACAGAAACACCGCTTTCCTTTTCTTCCTTCCTTCTGCGAACATCTGAGACAGTGAGATGATATCCTCCTGGAGACACTGTATGGTGGCATTTT
Source organism: Patagioenas fasciata (assembly GCF_037038585.1). Lineage (NCBI taxonomy): Eukaryota > Metazoa > Chordata > Aves > Columbiformes > Columbidae > Patagioenas > Patagioenas fasciata. The sequence goes on from NC_092520.1 coordinate 207,496,915, forward strand.
TAAGGAGCCCTTAACATGCAGTTTATTGCCCTCATATAAAGTTTGTTGGCCTGAAAGTTTCTTTGGTGTCGGGCCCAGCAGGTGCTGAGAGCCCCTGAGTTGCGTGCTCAGCACAGGAACAAAGAACAGGGCTGGCTTTGCTGTGAAGAGGTGCAGCTGGCAATTCGTGGTTATGACTGCCCATCAATAGGTATTCATGCTATTAATTAAGCTGCTGCTGTTAAAACCGGAGCTAGGGGACAGCTTTTCAGCCTGTAAGCTGAGTCACCTGGGAAAGGGTTTTAATAAGAGGGCTCCAAGGCTTGTGAGAAGGGTTTTTTCAAACCCTTTTCTCTTCAAGGCTGACAGCACCGTCTTTCAGAGACACGGCTGCCTGGGTGTCTGTCTGCAAGTGACAAATGGCATTTTCTTCTCTGAAAGCTCGATACAGTGATTTCTTGAACCTTGACTAGCAAGAGCCAAGCTGTGACCTAACTCTGCTTTTGTTCCTCATCTGCAGGCATCTAATGACAAAAGAGTTTCAGCCCCTTTCTTGGCTCTGCGCGAGTCTTGTTTTGCAGCCCTTTGGTTTTTGGCTTCTTTAAGCTTTTTCTTTATTTTTAAGCCTGAAGAGACAAGAATGTGCACACTTTATTTTTTTTTCGGGAGACTACTGTGAATAGGCATGTGACTTTTTGGTTTGCAGGTGGTGCTTTTTGACAGTTTGATGGAGATCCCTGTAGTGCCTCTTAGGACTGCTGAGGGTTTTTTTAGCTTTTTCAGCTTAGGTACTTAAGACTTCTTTCAGTTCAAGTTAAGTCCAGTTCTATTCTGCTTCTGTAGCACATAAAGCAAGTGACCTGTCCTCTCAAAAGCCTTGGAGAAGGATGTGAGGAGCAGCATTGAGCGGTCCTATGAACTCTGGTGGCACGGCCGGTCCCCTTTGTGACCGCTGCTGGGGAAGGACACTCTGAGACTTTCCTCCAGGTGGTCTGTAAAGCAGAAAGGTAACAATCGTAGGAAATTCCTTTTCTGCCACCAGCTCACAAACTCAACAAACAATCCCTTTGTGGAGAGCCTGGGGTCATCCCTCTAGTTTCTTATTTTTTAATTTGTTAACTGCTTGGAATTTCTTGAGCAGATCCTTTCTGGAGGTATTAGGGAGTGGTGGTCTGTTTCTCCCTTCCTGAACTTCTTCAAACCTTTCTAAGAAAACGTCCTAGAAACAGTTTGGTCTCACCATACATGACTGAATTTGTTTTGCCAGAGTCTTATCTAAAATCTCCCCTGTGCACATGCTAAGCTTGCATGACTGCTTTTGGTTTAGGTGCTGACATTCAGGTTCTTCATTCGAGAGGGTCTAAGAGCCCAAAGGCAACTCAGTTGTGTGAACAACACTTGAAGATGCTGTTAGATGGAGGTGTTTTTCTTTAGAAAACAATGCCCTTCCCTTCCATCTGAGAAGCAAGGCAGCTGTGTTACCTTTCGTGTGCAGTGTACTGACTGATAGCGAGCCCTGCCCTGGTGTCAGAGCTTCCCGATTTAGGTGGTTGCAGTAGCTGCTGATTGTAGCTGCTTCTAGAGAACATGTATAAAGTCGCCAGCTTTGACAGATAGGACCTGTTGCCAACTTTTTTTCTGATTTTATTTTCCATTAATTCCTGTTTTCACATTTCTTCCATCAAACCATGAGAAGATGATGTTCTGCTAAATACCCTATACCATGTCATGTCCTTTGCAGGGCTCCTGTTGATCACTGTGGCAGTTGAAAAGCCTCATGTCTACAGGCTTGGCTGTCCTAAAGCCATCTGGTGTATGCCCGGCCTCCTGCAGCACACATTTCCAGGAGGTTTGTTCTGGCTGGTGTCCATTCTTACACCCACTTGTTCCTTTTAAACCCATTAGGGTTCAGGTTAAGGTCACGTGTAGGGTTTGGAACAGCCTTCTCTTTAATTTCTTGCCCCACCTCTGATGAAGATCAGATCATCATCTTTACTGGTCTCTTTATTTTTACCTTTTCCTTCAGGTCCCCCTTCCTTGCCTTTGTGGTTGTGTCTTTTTCCACTGAGTTGCAATGAGGATCCACATACCTAAAATACAGCTGCAAGTAGTTGCAACAGGTCTGGGCAAGGAAGGGTGGCTCTTTGTGGACACTGTGCAGGCCGGAATGGGGATTTGGTTGCCTGAGCCAAGACTAACTCTCGAGGTGAAGGTTTTGTTTATTTCTTGTGAGTAAGCTGGGAGTGTGTTAGCTTGGAGCAGTGATATACATTTAAGAAAACATTTTATTTTGTTTCCTTTTCTCCGTTTCTAAGAAAAGATAATCCTCGCATTAAGAAATCACAGTAGAGGTTGGATCCTTGCTCTGAACCATTTGCCACCAAAGAAAGAAGAATAAGGCAATCTCTACTTTCCTTCCTAGGACAGGGATTTCTTCTAGAAAACGAAGGGAACTTGAGTTGACTTGGCAGGTAATATCTGCCCAGTCTGAAGAAGTGCTTAACTTTTACATAACTACCTATGAATGTATTTAGGGAGCTGGCAAGCTGCAGTGGTCTGTGTGTTTTTCATTATGTCACTGGTTTTAAATTAGTTGAAAACGGGCTTCCTTTATAGGTGGTAGAATTCCTTTTGGGTTGTCATTCAGAAACACCTCTGATGAGGGTGAGGAGGTGTAACATGCAGCAGGTTGGGATGTGTCCTAATCCCAGGCAGGACACTGGTGTGCCCTGGGGAACAGTACGCGGCACCGAGGAACATCTGAAGGTTCACCAAGGAACATCTGGAGGTTCACCAGCCCTGTACACCCCGACTGGCAACACTCTGAGATTGGGTAACTTAAGCAGCATGAGAAATAATTTAGCTCGCTTGCTCTCTTTTTTTTGTTACTGAATGCATAATTACATGATTAATGCAGAGATTTTAATCTTCAGCCTCCCCTTACAAACATTCAATAATTGCATTTAGAGATTTATATATTTGTAAAATTAGAAGGGTTAATTGTGATCCTGTCAGTTGGTCTCTCGGTGCAATTGACCCATTTCCGATTCGCTATCACAAATCTTTTAGTAAATTAGCATTTTATTCCCCTTGCTTTGAAACTGTGTGCCTTATTTTAGGATTTTTTTTTCCTAGCCCCCATCTTTGGTCATTGAAACTTCTCAAACTGTTGTTGGGCTTGTTGTTTATAAGACAATAAGACTGGTCTTAATCTTCACTTTTAAAAAGCAAATGGACTGAGCTCTTATTACAGCGTCAATTTAGGGCATGTTCTCAAGTTCTTCAATGTTGTTTCTCTTCCATTTGCTTTTTAACATCTTGTTTTCTTTATAAATAAGAACACTTTGTTTGCCGTGACAATCATGTTTACAGGGGTACCAAGTAACCTACCTCTTCTATTGCTCCAAAATTTTGTCGCTTATGTCAAAGATCATTTTAGTTTTTTGGCTTATATCTGGCATAGCCTTCTGTCTGGTTAAATATGTACCAGGATCCTCCGTCATCATCATCATCATCCAGAAGGGTGTTTCTGTTCAGGGAGCATGACCTACAGTCTTCTGTTTCTGGATCTTGCTTGGCCTCACTGGGACACACGTTACTTTCTCACCTTGCTCACCAGATCTTAATGAACAAAATACAGAACAAGTGATCTCGGTGAAGTCTTCCGAACTGGAGTTTTAAGAGTGCTCAAGATTCACCAATCTCCTTTTAACCACCTCAAATCACATGGCTTGAAATGTTTTTACTCTCCGAATTAATCAGAGGCTGCTGCCTGCTCCGGATTTCCCGCTTTTCCTGAGAAACGCACCTCTTTAGTGTTAAACTTTTTATATTTGAGGAGTTACTGTGCTGTAAAGCTGACGTTTCAGAAATAGTATGACTCACAAGTAAGACCTAAAACAGTGCGGGCTTTAGTTTGTTTGCTCTTTAAGTCTGGCGGTTTTGTATATAAACATGGATTTGGGTCAGTCTCTCCCCTTTCCCCCTCCTTTTTCCTGCTTGGTTCCTGGCTGCAGGATGTCCTTTACCACTGGGTGACACTGTTTGATAGTGCTTAACATTTGCAACAGTGGAGCCCTGAAGAAACCATTCTCTTAGGCTTCTGATTTTGAATCAAGGCTTGGTTTTCATAAAAAAATCCCATATTTTCATTCAACCAAATGTGCCCTGATTTTTAATTTAGTGGTCCAGACTGACTGGTCTAGAACACTGATGGTGCCCTATAGCTGCTGGGGTTATAAACTGATCTTACTTTGCTAATCATAAAATCTCTTTAAAACGTGTATAATTTCAGAATCACATACGGATCACTGTTGACCCATGTGTAAATAAATTGCTGCTTACCTTTTGGGATTAATTTGGTTGCAAACTGTGCTGTGGAGTGCGTTTCCTAGGAGGAATAATTTCAATGATCTTCTGAAAATCATGTTTACTGTGGTGTAATAATTACTTGTGTAGTGTATTGGTGGAAGCCAGATATATATTCAGTTGTGTGCATTTGCTAGTCATGATTTATTCCTTTCAAATGAATGACAGAGGAGGAGATGGAGGGGCGGGGGTGGGTGAATGACATGCTGTTCTGCAGGAAGAGAGCAGTGTAATTTCTATGGGCCTTCTTGCCATCAGAGTGGTTTTCCGCATCCCCAACCCTGTCTAAGGATTTCAGTAATCACAAGGACCTGAGCAAAATGAGTATGGAGAATATAAAATCCTTAATGAACATACAGGATTTTTGGCGAAGAGAAGTGATGTAAGATGCATAGTCTGCTTTATTTGCCATTAATCTTAGACTGGCACTGTGATGTTACAGTGGGTTAAGCATAAACCAGGATTTAGGGAGGATGGTCGCTATTTGCAGTGTGTAAGTCTTCATGCTGTGTCTTTCTGTCTTCTCTGCCTGTATTAAAAATTAAATGCTAGGGAATGTGTTGCAGGGAAAGTCTATAGCTAAGTTTAACCCATGTCTGACAAAAAGGGGATCCAGTCTCTGCCTGTGGTGGTGAACAAAGGTCTCATCTCCTTCTTTTCTCCCGATGCTCTTACAGCCTCCCTTGCACGGAGACCTCTTGCAGTAGGCGCGGAAAGGCGCATTCTTTCCCCTCTGTTCTTCCACCTCTAATTACACAGCTTCATTGATACCTCTGCTGCATTTTATTTGAGCAAGAGAACAAATGCAACTATTTAAAGAGAAGAAATGCCGCTATTTAGACCTGGTACATTCAGCCAGCAGCAGAGAGCTTCATCGCAGGTTTTGCAACCTGAGGGAAAATGAAGTTCCTGTTCACAGGGCCTGGTAATTTCAGCAGAAGGTGAGACTGTTCTTAAAGCTCCGTGTGTCTTTCTGCATCTCTTGTCCAAGTAGACCAGAGACCAAGAGAGGACCAGCCGTTCTGTTCTCACCAGCATTGCTCTTCAACCCCCAGCCTCTGAGGGGATCCGGGCTCTTCCCTTAGCACCCAAAACTTGACTGAACTTCAAAGCACAGAACAGAGACTGCCTGGTGGTGTTTAAATTGAACCAGACCCATAAGCAGCTCTTTGCATTTGAGAGAATTGTAAGAGCATGGAGCACTGCCCCAAATCTTGCACTCCCTTTAAGTGTCAGTGCCAATCCAAACATCTTTATAGGGACCCTCTTTCTCCTGGTTTCTTATTTAGTGGGTGTTTTATCTGTGCTTGTTGACATTACACTTTCTGCAGTACTTAAGGGAAGAAAAGGAGCATTAACTGGATTTCCTTGAGAATTTGAGTGGTTTAGTTCATTTTAACATCCTCTAAAGTGACAACAGGGACAGCTTCAGTAGCCAGCAAAGCCCCATGTCCTCAACATCGCTGAGATCACTTTGGGCTGCCACAGTCAATGAGTGAACCCTTGTTCCTGAGAGAAGCCTACGTGGTCTGTCAGTCTTTAGGCAGCCATGCAATTAATGAAGCTGTTAACTGGTGATACCCAGCATAAGGAAGGTGCTGTGAGTTAAACAGTTCTGGCATAGCATGGGCAGAAGTTTTTCTGTCTTGCTACTTTATTTTGCCTGCCGGGATCTGAAGATTTTGAAGTGCATGACAAGGAGCAGCAAGATTGGCCTTGCAGAAGCTCATGGTGCTTTCTAAAAGTATCCTCTTGTATAAGTGAGAGCTGGGGCACACAGGGATGAAAGAACCTGCCTAGGATCGGTGAGGCAAGGGTGGAGCCAGACACACAACCCAGGTAACTGCCAAAAGGGTCAAAAAGTTAAATGGTCTTTATTTTATTTGAAGAATAGCAATATAGTAAGTAATCTGGTAATAGGAGGACATTAAATGCGCAGTCTGCATGGGACAGTAGATACATACTGCCCTAAATGTGTTTGGTTTTGAGGCAGGTGCGGACAATCTCCTCTTTTGAAGCAAAACTCCCGTAGCTGGGAAACAGCAGCCTTTTTGAACAAAGCACCAGGGGCTGGGAGGAATCGCAACCTCCAGGTCCTCTCTGGTCACCCCGCTCCCTCCAAACCTCTCCAGCTGCCTTTTGCCACAATCCAAACCCCGTCATCGCTTCCAGCCACAAAAGACGGTGCGGCTAAGAGCCAAACTCCTTAGACAGTGGCTATTTCGAGCACATTGGGTGGGAAGAGTGTTTTCTATTCTGTTTTCAGGAATTCTCGCTTTGAATTAAAGGGTGAATTGTGGGAAGTTATTAATGATATCTATAATCAAGGATTAATCAAGTAAATCTCTCTAGTCAAGTGCCTCTCACTGCACTGAGAGCATGGAGATAAAAATGATAGCGGTGCTGCGCTTTCGTGTGCAAACAGCTCCGAGGTGGTGCCTGCAGAGCACATTCTGCATTTTTAAGTAGCTCCTTTGCTTTCCACCCAAACTGGCCGTGCTGGTCTTGTAAGTCTGAGCAGAGACACGCTGAACAATTTATATTCCGATTCCTCTCCAAATCGGAAGAGGGGGAGTAAAAAGCTGTATTTCTTCTCAAGGAATGCCTCTGGGTTACTTGTAGCAAACCGCAAGTCTACGCAGCAGTTTGAAGAGCTAAAAATGTTAAGTCTTAAAAATTAGCGTTTGATGGTTTACAGTACAGCTCGGAACAGATGTTGAAGCTTTTTTGAGAATTAAATCTTACTTTGGGAGGTATTCGTTGCTTGAGCTCACGCTTCTGTGGAAGATATTAATTCAATAATTTATTAAGGCAAAAAGAAAATAATGTGAATGTAGCCTTAATGTAACTTTTGGATCCCGGACTAGTCTATTATTTTGATGTTCATCGGTATTTTTAGGCATTTATTTATGTGCTTTTTAAGGGGCCTCAACTCTGCCTCTGCTTTCACAGCTGGAAGTAGTTGTGGGAATCATTTGAACGGCGAAAACGCCTTATATATGTATAATAATAAAATATATGGTGTCTCACAGGAATTTTTATATTTGGATTCCATATGGAGAGGGCAATTTCTGGTATGAGGAATACCAGATAGAAAATAAATGCAATTCCCTGTGTACCATATAAACCTGGGGCTTTTTTGGCATGAACTTCCCTCTGTTGTGGGAGCCATGAGAGCCCCATTGAAGCAAAAGGTCTGGCAGCTGCTGAATCTTGATGTTAAGATCTACTTTGAATCTGCTAAAAAGACTGATACTTGTCTGCAGTTCTCTTTGCACATGTGTTTGCAGTGTTAATACCATGAAGGGACTTTTGCTGAAAAAGCCCTCTATAGGTAGAATAAAAAATAAATAACATTGGAAGCAAACACTTCTCCTCCCAATGTAGCTTGGGTGCTTCTCGCACACTGCGGTTCAGTTGTATCTATTCAGTGTGATCAATTGGAAGGGTCTCTTCTCCATGAATTTGCTTGCGCTCCAAAGAAAATAAATGAGGGAATTGCAGGTATGTGACCGCTTGGCCTTGGCTCTCCACGAGTGAGGTACCAGTATGGTACTGCTTTATTCCTCTAAGAGCATCTTTGTGTCTGAAAACTGATATGAAACTTCTGTCTGGGTGGATACTTGAAGTTATTTTTATATAGAGACATTGTTTAGTGGAAAATTTAAATTGTTTTGCCGTTCTGTTTAAGGAGTTAAAATTCCTCTTCCGTGCCAGGTCCCCGGTTTGTTCTTTCTGGGTGAAAATCCATGTGTAGGTGAGAAGTCATGGACAAAATCTGAGTGTTGCTCAGGTAGGAGAAGGTAGGGTAGATGAATGCTTTTGTGCTGCTTGTGCAGCAGCAGCAGATTCAGCAAATGCACTGGGGGAGCATCTCCCAAATTAGTGGGTGTGTTGAACCTGAGCCAAGCTCAGCTAAAACATGCCCCGAATCCTTTGTTTTGGAGCAAGGTAACAGGGAAACACAGAAATTAATTGTGTATTCGTAGTGATCATGTAATAGGTGGTTATAAAGAGCCTCTTAGATGCTCTTAAAGCAGCACATTCCTGCTAAGTGATTATTTGGATTATTCATGTCCCGCCGTTGCACCTAGTGATGATATGAAAGCAGCTTTACGGTTGTGACTTCCGTGCTGATGAGCACTAGAGACTTGTGGAATTATTTAAATGTTATTGCTTGAACATTGATTGAACTTTGTTTAAGGATTATTAAGGTATTCTGTCATCGCGCCTGACTGGTTTATCGGTGTGAGCCCCAATCTCAGAATGAAACTCTGGGGCTGCACTGCCCGCTCTGATCCTCCCCTCCATTACATGGCGATTCATTTGTGCCTCAGTTTCCTTTTTTCTGTGAAACTTGCTGGTACTTTCGTAAATGTTGCTTTGAAAGGGCGTGGGTAGAAATCACACCACCTTAATTTATTGTTGGTGTCTAATATTACATGGTGACTATGCAGGACTGGGTTGGCGGCCTCGAGCCAAGACTGAGGTTTGCAAGGGGTGTGAGAGGATTCACCGAGTGGGAAGCGGGTGCCCTGTTTTGCTGGCTCCGGTTGGAAATCCTGCCTGAAATCACTTACAGCTTAATCACACACAGAAAGCATCTGCAGTTCCCAGGGGAGTTCTATTCATTCAGGTTTGCTGCTAGTGGAGTTTATGTTACACTAGGAAACCACAGTTCCTGACCTTTGAGTTGAATACATGTTTTTAAAAACAGAGATGGGACAGAAGAAAGAAGATTAAATAGACTTCATTTTAAGGGCTTACCAAAGGCAAATCTGCGTGCTGCAAAATATTACATCAAACTTGCCGAGAAATTATTGAATCAAATAGTTTTTTCAGGGTTTTGTGTTAGAAAAATAGTACATTGTTTATGACAGACAGTTGCAGGGTAGTTCTGAGTTTTTCATCTTCGCCCAAGCAAACACAAGACTTGTCTTGAGAGAAGCAGCAGGTTATTTTTGGATGTACTCTAATGGAGAGCTGTCTGTGATAAAACCTTCTGGAAGGCTCACAGCCCTATCGATGCAACAGGACTGAGAGAGTGCAGAAACCCAAATATTTACAGAGCAGGTTTATTTTGGGTGGAGGCTGGATATGTAACATTTGAGTTGTTTTCATTGTGATAAGCATGACTTGAACGCTGAGAAGGTAGGAATTGCGTCCTTATTAAAAACAAAACCAAACAACCAATCTGTAGCTAGTTTGTTAAATATTTATGGTTAGGAGAATAGACTTCCACACACTTTATTAACTGCATGGTGCGACATGGTACACATTGAGAAGTATGTTGTGAGGCGTTTGGGGTTTTTTTTTATATGGCATGCAATTAAACAGTGAGGGAATTGAGATGTAAGTTGAGCAAAGGGCCACCGAGATGGGTTGTGCCAAGGTGTAGGTGCTGTGGTGGAGGCTGAGGGACCTGGGCTGGCTCAGCCTGAGCAGAGACAGGGCTGGGGGGACCTGAGAGCAGCCCCCGTGTCGAGGAGGAACTTTCTGAGAGACAGAACCAGGCTCTGCCAGAGGGCAAGAGGCAACGGGCATGAGTTGAAAGAAGATGTTTGTATGGGTGTAAGGAAAAGCTTCACCATGAAGAGAGAGGAGCAGGGTGTCCTGCTCTGCTCTGCACTGGTGTGGCCTCACCTGCAGCACTGTGTGCAGGTCTGGGCGTCACGGGATTAAAAAAAAAAGATATAAAGCTGCTAGTGAGTGTCCAGAAGAGGCTACGAAGCTGGTGAAGGGTTTGGAGAAGAAGCCGTATGAGGAGCAGCTAAAGTCACTTGGTTTGTTCAGCCTGGAGAAGAGGAGACTGAGGGGACCTCATGGCGACTCCAGCTTCATCACAAGGGAGGAGGAAGGACAGGTGCTGAGCTCTTCTCTCTGGTGACCAGTGACAGAACCCGAGGGAATGGCAGGAAGATGTGCCAGGGGAGGTTCAGGTTGGACATAAGGAAAAGGTTCTTCACCCAGAGGGTGCTGGACACAGGCTCCCCAGGGAGGTGTCACACCCCCAAGCCTGACAAGTGTTCAAAAAGAGACTGAACAACACCCTCAGACACATGGTGTGAACTGTGGGGTTGTCCTGTGCAGGGACAGGAGTTGAACTGGGGGTCCTTGTGGAAAGCAGGGTGACCATGAGCCAGCACTGGGCCCTTGTGGCCAGGAAGGCCAATGGCATCCTGGGGTGGATTAGAAGGGGGGTGGTTAGTAGGTCGAGAGGGGTTCTCTTGCCCCTCTACTCTGCCCTGGTGAGACCACATCTGGAATATTGTGTCCAGTTCTGGGCCCCTCAGTTCCGGAAGGACAGGGAACTGCTGGAGAAGGTCCAGCGCAGGGCAACAAAGATGATGAAGGGAGTGGAGCATCTCCCGTGTGAGGAAAGGCTGAGGGAGCTGGGGCTCTTTAGCTTGGAGAAGAGGAGACTGAGGGGTGACCTTATTAATGTGTATAAATATGTAAAGGGTGAGTGTCACGAGGATGGAGCCAGGCTCTTCTCGGTGACAACCAATGATAGGACAAGGGGCAGTGGGTATAAACTGGAACACAGGAGATTCCGTATAAATTTGAGAAGAAAGTTCTTCATGGTGAGGGTGACAGAGCCTGGCCCAGGCTGCCCAGGGAGGTTGTGGAGTCTCCTTCTCTGCAGACATTCAAACCCACCTGGACACCTTCCTGTGGAACCTCATCTGGGTGTTCCTGCTCCAGCAGGGGGATTGGACTGGATGAGCTTTCGAGGTCCCTTCCAATCCCTGACATTCTGTGATTCTGTGACACAATGGTCCTTGTGGGTCCCTTCCAACTCAGGACATTCTATGATTCTATGGGTAAAGCCCTGAGCAGCATAGTCTGATCTTACAGGTGCTCCTGCTCTTAGCTGGAAGTTGAACTAGAAACTTTCCAAGTTTCTTCTGACCTTAATTTTCCAATGAACCTGTATATTTGGCACCTGTGGTGACAGCTGGTTGCTTGGCTGAAGCAAGGAGGACTCTAAGGGGTAATGGGTAATGTTTTTATTGCATGATCAATGTCATTAAGAGGTTTATGTCATGTACAGCAATCTACTTACATAGTTGTGAACTGTGGGCAATTTTTATATTAGTTCCAGAGATCCATGTGAGAACTAGCACCCCCACAGAGTTCAAAAACGCTACATATAAAATTGCCTTGAAAAACTAATGCAGGGACCACCCTGAGAGCGGCTCACACCGGTAAGCTATTTCTCATTGAATTTGCTCCGTAGAAACTTGGTGTGTGAGATGTAGCATCAGTAAAACACAATTACATCATCCATTCAAACAAAGAGGCTGAAAGGGCTGTTCAGGATGCATTGGACACATTCAAATCCAGAATGGCTTCCCTGAATCCACTGAAAACTTAGTCCTGGTGTTTCACTTCTTCGTCTGTAAGTGCATGTGCAACCTGAGCACGGTGATGGTCGTGGTGGTGTTCATGTACTGAAGAATTAGTGGAAATCTCTCCACTGTATCAAGTGGATTTTCAATCAGACCCTCTGAGCAACAATATGAGATTCCTAATGAAACAAAATAGTTTAGGGATTAATCTGAGGCTGAACTTAGGTTTTACAGCTCTGTGGCGTGAGAGGGAGGGAAGGGCTGGTAACAGCAGGATTTAAATTAAAGCGCGTATTCAGCTTTTACTGGAAAATACGGGGCCGATCGCAGGGATTCTCTGATTTCTCATAGCCCTGTACTGTACAGTGTGCAGCATTCAGCTGTTCTGCCAGCCAGGCTAATGGAGGTCTCTTGCCTTTTCTTTCATGTCCCATCCATTCCCGTCTGTAGACCCACATGCTGTGAGATTAGATTTTTGAGGTCTGTTTGAGGGGCCAATGTTTCATCAAACTGATAATCACAGTACACCAGGTTCTGCCTGCAGGTTTCCACAGCAGCAAACGGAGGCAGAATTGCTCTGAATGTGCTTTGTTTTGGATGCTGAACTTCTGGTGACTGTGACTTTTTAATGGAAAGGAGTATGAATGGCTACATATGCATTATTTGAAAATATAGTTTACATATCAGCTGGTCAGTTGATTAAAAGTGTTGTGATTTGGTATATAGATATGCTTTCTACAGCAGGATAGGAAAATGCCAGATTTCCAGATGATGTAAATCATCAAGACTTCATTGCCTTCAGATCAGTTGACTTCTATGGATTTTCACTGGGTGAAATATGGCCTTAAAGAAACAAGATCACCCGATTTTTTTTCCTCCTTACCTTTCCACCCAACAATCTGACCTCTGTCCCAACAATTGCAGATCTGGCAATTTCCACATGGAAGCTTTTGCTCAGTAAAGTTCAGGGCTTATCCACAGGAGGTGTTTTCCCTGTAGCTGACATGATACTGGTGGCAGAAAAAGAGACTCTATGTGGCTTTGGTATACATTTATAGTATTTAATATAGACAGTATTTTAAATGTCTTTAGGGTCTCAGTATTGCTGATCTAAAAATGCTTCGTCTGAGTAGGCTTTTTGAAATCAATAGGGCTCTTCACACACTTAACCTAAGTTATTTGTCTAATTGTTCTTAAAATGGAAGGAGTCTATGTCTCCGAGTCAATGGATGGAGGCTCTTGGAGATGACATTGTTGTGAAATTGCCATTTATTTAAATAGTTACTGCTAATGTTTGCTCTGAGAGCCATTACTTAACACACACAAAATTAATCTGGGAAAAGCGTAGCTTTTACCAGTGTAATATGCTGCCTTGATGTTTTAATACATCTTTAAAAAACCTTTCAGTGTAGATTTACTGCAGCTTTTTTCCCTGTTTTACAGATACTGTGAATAAGGACACTGAACCCAAAGATCCATATCCCATTCCAAGAAAGATTATGGCTGAACCAGACTACATAGATGATGACAATCCTGAATTAATTAGACCCCAGAAATTAATTAATCCTGTGAAGTCATCCCGGAATCATCAGGATCTCCATAGAGAGCTGCTGATGAATCAGAAAAGGTAAGAGTGTAGAAATCACTTGTGCCACCCTCCCACCCCAAACACACAGCTTGAGTTTTAGCTTCGTCAAAAGGACATTTTATCCAAAACCCAGCAGATCCTTTTTGTTGATTCAGATCTTGTAGTTGAAAGGTCTCTGATTCTTGACAGTGGCATTTATTTCTGTTTGAATTCCAGTTGCTCTGCAAAAAGCGTGTTGTAAAAGACTCCTTGCTCCGTTTTTGTTAATACTCACAAAGGGTCAGTTTCAGGGGGAAGCAGTTCACTTCTCCCCTGTCACATTTTATATTGGTTAGTTTGGGCACTGTGATTTATCCTGAGCCCTTAACTTTATCAAATATTTGACAACATTTTTGCTATTACCAGCAGCATGATAAAAATCTGTGGGTTTTCACCATTCCCAGCACACAGAGTTTATGGGACCACTTCTGAAGAAGTCATGTATTTTATTTCATACAACACTGCTCTCTGCTTACGTGATTTTCCTTGTGATGCAGTGGGATAGTCCGGCACCTGCGCCGCTGCTGCACAAGTGGATCTTTGTATGTTATGCAAATACTTCTTCATTCCGGGATGGGATGCACAGCTGTTGCTCTATGTATTGCTTTTAAAGATGCAAGTAACTGGGACTTTATTTCATCAACTTCAGAGACACAGGCACTTGACGCAGAGATTGCTGAAGTTCTGTTATTCACTCTCTTCAGCAATGGAGAACTCATTTAGAAAAACATATTGAGACAGCAGCCACCAGACCAGACACTGGTGGAGAAGCCACCAAGCCTGCTGAGGCTCCTCTATTTAAACAAACAGAACCTTCCCATGAATAAATTAGCAATTTGATGCATTGAAGCCATCCAAAGTGGACTTTCCAAAGGCAAAAGTGTGGGGATCCACAAAACAGAAGTGGAAGAAGAGTGTTTCAGAGTGCATTTGAGAATAAAGCTGCTGGTAGCGGCCATTCAGGTGCTTTGAGACGCAGCACCTTGATAAAGGAGAGGAGGAAGCTGTTGCTTTGGCTATTCCAGCACAATTAGATTTGTCTATTTAACAGGGAGAGTCACATTATGAAAGATGAGAGTTTCTTTTATTTTCCTTTTCCCCCCACTCTGGAAGGGAGAAGGGGTCTTTTCTATGTGTAATGGCAAAATCCTCCCAAATGCTAGCCTTAGATACTCAATTCTAAATGAATTGCACGCACCATACAGATTTTCTTCAGTGAGGAAGAAGTAGGAATGTTTTACGGAATGCTGACTGAATTGGAAGAAAGTGGCCTAAATAGGTGTTTGTCCTATTTTTTGTTAATGGGATTAAACATCAAAGTCAATTCCTGGCACCAAGAAGTTTAGTCATTGAAAGAAAGATAGTTGAAGTTTCCTGACTTATGATCTTATTCTAAAGGATGTGGAGGCTGCAATAAATTAAGGCTATTTTTTTCTTTTAAGTTTATGAAAGCATAAAGCACTTCTAAACAGTATGGAGTTCTTTTCTTCTAGGAGAATATCCTATTACACAGAGGAGTTTTGCAGCCCTCAATACCCACTCTCATTGTGATTTTGATTAGCTGCAGCTGTTAATTTTAGATTCTTATTTATTGGTGCAGAAATGAAATACTTGGAGAGTTTTCACCAGCAGAAAACCTGATATTTTTGAAAAGACGGTTAGTCTTCTGTGCCTCGTGTCACTGTACTACCTCTGATATGAGGCTTTTCAGTAATGTAGATATGAGGCTTGTGTTCTGCTTTGTTACTGCAAATTGCTGTACGTATGGAGGAACTTCAGCACTTTGACAGAAGTTTGCATAACATGTACCTTATCTTTTGTGAAGACTCAGTGTAGGCACCAGCAGCTTCATTTTTGGACCAGCCAGGTCTGAACAGCCATTTCTGGGTCTTAGAAGATATTAGCCCATGCTGATCAGATCGTTCTCCATGTGAGCAGTATCTGTTGGGTCTTGAACTGAGGTAGTTATTTCTTAAACTTGCAGAAGTGGTATTAATAGTTGTTTTGGGCAAACAAAGATCCAGGTGGTGATACCTCAAGGCACTGGTCACTTACAGAATCATAGAATAATTTTGGTTGGAAAAAGACCTTTAAGGTCAAGTCCAACCATTAACCTCACACTGCCAAGTCCACCCCTGAACCACATCCCTAAGAACCTCATCTACGTATCTTTTAAACCCCTCCAGGGATGGTGACTCCACCACTGCCTTGGGCAGCCTGTTCCAATGCCTGACAACCCTTGCTGTGAGGAAATATTTCTTAATATCCAATCTAAACCTCCCCTTAGACTGGCTTTATATATTAGGACTCAACCTCAGCTCTGCAGAGTATTGGTCCTGTCTGTTCCGAGGGTTTTAACCCTACCAGCTCTAACTTATTGCACCCTTTGCTTACTCTATATCAAAACTTTAGGCAGAACAAGGAGGTGATACAAGCCTCTCAGTCCATCCAGTAGCCACCTGTTTGTTGCTTTTCCTTACATGGGGAGAGTGAAAATAGGATTGACGTTACAGTTGTTCTGCTACAGATCTGGCCACCAACCCCACTTGATTAGCCTGAGAGGTTGTATTTACTTCTATGTCTGTGGGTCCCCTTTGTTGCAGCTACAGCACATCCAAATCACTCTTGGACCTCTGCTTTGTTATGTGCAAACTTATTTAAAAAAATCAGGAGCAAGTAATGCTGCTTAGCAGCTTGCCTCTGGTTCGTGGCTATCTTGATGGCTAATTGCCAACACAGGAGTTTCCATTGATTCAGCTCTCACTGAACCACTACTAGTAATAAAAAAAATCACTCCAGCTTTTCTCTGCCTGATTTAAGCTTCATGTGTTAAAATGTAATTAAAATAGCATGAAACATTAAATATTAACACAGTCTTGTAGCTTCTGTTGCATTCAGACCATGAGATCTATTATGAGAAATAAGGAACACATTTGGTGTTGCTAAATATTTGATTTTGCTGTCAGGGTATGTACAGGGACAGAGTGTTGCATAATATATGGAGTCGTTCATAGATGTCACCATAAAATGGCATTTTACCGTATTATTGGACGCACTGTCACATATGCATATTCTAGAAGAATTAGGCAACCACACATACCTAGCAAGTAGGGAAGGGTAAAAATACACTTTCTGAAAGCTTATTCAGATTATTGAATTTCTTAAAGTTGAAATAAAAAATAGTCGACGTTAAACTTAATGCTGGATGTTTTCACATAATGGTCTTCACAGGGAGGACGACAAGAACAAAGACAAATTTCAGGTCTTTCTGGTCAGACTTGAGTGATACTAATATCTGAATAACTGGGAGAGCTTTGAATCTTAGAAGAAATTTTGAAAACGTCCTGTCATAAGAGAGATAAAAGAAATAGCTGAAATCACACAAATAAATAGGAGTGAGTGTGTATGTGTGTGTGTGTGCCTGTAGAAGTAAAGTCGTGCATCTTCCCGAGGGCTGAGCTTTCTCATTTCAGCGTAGTTGGCTTGGAAAGCAATTTGTGCTGAGCAGACCTGAAACATTCAGTTGATGTAGTAGCTAAAACCTTGCAAGAGGGAGAATCCTCCGGCCTTTGTCTGGTCTCCAAGGTGACTGCAACCTTTTTATTCTGGATTTTTGTTGTTTGAGCCTCTTTGTGATTTGGAGTGTAGCCTCTCATTGGAAACAGCTTTGCAGCCAGGCCTGGGTAAACCTGCTACATGTTCGAGGAGGGACAGAATCCACAATTTCCAGGAGCAACCTGAGAAAATCCAAAGGGATGTCACTTTTTTGTTCTGTCCGTGCAAACCTCAGCAGCATCGTACCCTGTCTGAACACAATCTCTCCAGGTTATCAGCCAGCAAGGGAATTCTTTTTGTCCAAAGTTTGTTTCTAGCTCTGCTGGAGTCTTGATTTGTGATCGTTTATTTAATCCATTCTTATGGAATTGAGAGAATAGATGGAAGACTAAAGATGAAACTCAAAATAGTGAATTACACAGGAGAAACTCTACCGTGTACATTAAAAGGGAGTATCCTCGGTAATAATATGGCTTAAATTCTAGTTTAGGGTTTTGGTTAGTAACCAGGCAAATGTCTGCATTTCTTTTTCCTTTTAATTGAATATTTATATTCTAATGTATCTAAATAGGCAACTGCCTGACTTTAGAAAACCTGCCTATAAATCCGTGTGAATTTCTGCTAATGAAAACTGATCTTTCTTACCTGTTTCCCCCCTCTCCCCACACTCCTCCCATTTAATTTGAAGGGGTCTTGCACCTCAGAACAAACCAGAGCTACAGAAGGTGATGGAGAAAAGGAAACGAGATCAAGTTATTAAACAACAAAAAGAAGAGGAGGCACAGAAGAAGAAATCGGACCTGGAAATAGAGCTACTGAAACGGCAGCAGAAACTGGAGCAGGTAATATGGGGAATAACACCACCTTCACACACCTACGTCTGAGCTGCTCACCCAATGCTCCCTTTATAGGCAGGAAAGAAGCAACAGCCGATTTTTGGCACATTTCCTCTGATCAAATGCAGATATATTTTTTTTTAGGATGAGTCAAATCACACTCTACAACTGCCTGTTTGTAGTCACAGTGTAGGAACCGCATATGGTGTCTGCCTTACGTAAGAAACTAGAAGACTTTAAAAAGATCTTTTATAGCCTTAAAATATATGAGCCCATTGGTGTTTTCAAGTGAAGGATCCTCAGCCCCCGAGCATGGAGATGATGTGGGGTTGGAGTTTGTGGTGGTGAAGCTCACTGCTGGACACAGAACCCACCAAACGTCTTTGTGCCTCTGAAGGCACTTGGTGTACCTGCAAGGAAATATTAATAGTTCTACAGCAAAACACCTCAGTAAAGAAGTCACAGTGCATCAAGCATTGCATTTATCTCTAAATTAATAAATGGCTTAAAACAGCATTTCTTGTTTTTCTCAATGGAAATAAATTAAGCCAAATAATTACTTTGTTGAAAATGAGGTGTAATCCAACAATTTTTTAGGTTTAGGGGGTTTTGTTATAGTTTCTTTTTAATTAGGCTTAGAAATACTTTTGGAGGGAGAATGCTATTCTGTTTTTAAGTGTATCATCCTGTCACTTTTCCTTTCTGCTCCTGAGGGCCCAACTTCAAATGGTTCAGCTTGTGGGAAGATTTGATTTGAAACAGAGCCATCCGAGGGCATATGTAGAATAGAGAATTCTGTTACAAGGGGAAAAGCCTGCCCATTGCAAACAATTTTGTGACTTTGTAAACATTGTAGGAATGGCATTAATTGACAGCATGACTCATGGAGAAATGTTGTTATGATTTACTGTAACAAGATGTGTCCTTTGTCAGTGAACCAGAGACAAAAGATTATTTAGGTGAGGCGTACGTGGTCCTCATTAATCATTGAGACCTTGGTCTGTTAAACCCACAAAGCTCCTTTCAAGAGTTTTCTAAAGGGCTGTTTCTTCCTTTGTGCCATCACTGAGGGTTGTCAAACAATCCATGTTCTGTGCGACATGTAGGACACATTCTATATGGGCACTGTATGGCCTGGCCCCGCAGTGCAGAGTGTCTGACCTCACATGGGAATTTCAACCATCTGCATGGGCAGAAGCTTCAACAGGGTTAAAAATATCAGCGAATGGGCTCTCAAAAATGAACAACTAAAGGCTAAGGAGGTTTCTTTTTATTTTTTTAAATCACTTTTTGTGATAGACAAAACAGATACACCAAAAGAGGCTCAAGTTAGATACAGAAACCCATACCCAGACGCTCAGATTTGGCAAGTATGCTAAGTAGTAGCTGTTTGCACGTCTTCTCCCACAAGGCACATTTATCCGTGCCCTGTTGTAGAAGCCAGAGAAGAGGTTTATGGTTGGCTCTTTAATGAGGATGTCCAAGAATTTCTTCAAAAATCTTGTTCTTCTACTGGGCTCGTAGAGTTTTTGTCCATCTGGTAAAGGTGGACATCTGGAACAAGCTAGAGCCAAGGATTTGAAAAGATTTATTGTTTGTGAGAACAGATACTCTCGAAGAAATTCAACTTTATCTTTTCCATGCGAGAAAGGAAGCAATTTAAAGAGTTTTGCATGGCCAGTTCTTTAAACCTTTATTTTTTTTGTCTTGCATTTCGCTGATCTGACTTATACATTTTTTTTCTTTACATGTGATTCTCTTTTAAGCTGGAACTAGAGCAACAGAAGATACAGGAAGAGCAGGAAAATGCACCTGAATTTGTCAAAGTCAAGGGCAACCTGAGGAGGACGGTCCAGGACGCTACAGAAGCACCAGACTCCTAGAGCCTGCTAAGACTTGCAGCTTTCCTGTGGAGAGAGGCTTTTGCAAGTTGTCTCAGATTTGCCCCTCAAGAGGGAAAATAACAGCATCCAGCTGACACTTACTGAAGATGAGTTTTTGAATTCCTGAGGCGCATGGGTTAAAAAGACAAGTACCATAAACAGATTGACTTGCCAAATGCAGTCCTGAGATCACTGGATAAGGAGTCTGTCTGTCAGTTCAGTGTCAGGGACCAGCTGCATGTGCTTACTCAGAGATTTTAACCAGGGATACTAGAGAAACTCCTTCAGTGTTGCACTGCTTTATCTCTTGTGATCCTAGTGTAGTGGAGATAACACAGATTATATTTTGCTTTAAAACAGAACAAAATTTCTCCTGTGATTTCTGAAGAAGCTTTGCTGTGCAGGTGAATTTCCTCCATCTAGGCCTACAGCCTGTGCATATCCCACAATAATTTGTGCTTACTTGGATTTTTTAATCAAATCTGGGAGGATCCGAGGTATGTTGATCACTGCTGCCCATCCCCACTAGGATAGGCAGGTGTGAGCAAACTGGGAATACTTAAACTTCACCAGCAATGAGCAGTCAAGCAGCCTTAAAGCCTCGTTCTCCCTGTTTTACATACAGAATTTGGGTTATGGAAAGAGCAGAAAAACAATCCTCTCACCAGAGAGAACCCAGAAGCTGATTTATCTGTAAACTTAGACCCTTGTGAACAGGCCTGTGCAGTGCTACCTGTGAATTTACCTCTATCTCTCAATGCAAAACAACCTGTCTTCTGCTTCTTTGTGTTTTGAAATCCTACTTCCTTTACTGTTGTGGCCTTTCTCCTCTGAGGACGTGCTGATCTGCTTGCAGTGCTAACGCATGACTTGGGAGTGTTTAAACTCACTTGCTGGAACTGAAACAGGAATCTCATCTGCTATCAGTTCCTTGCAGGAACTTGCTGTGGTTCCTGCAACAGAGCAGTGTTTAAGCCAGACCTAACTGATCATTGGGATCTACTGAAATGGATATTTTTCCCTAAAGTGAGGCATAAAATGAAGTTCATTTTATCCCGTCCTTCCTTTAGCCTCAAGAAAGGAGGGAATTGTGTTACCACTGAGTCTTAGGGTCCCATTCTGTCACCTTTTGCCTTTCCACAAGTTGCCCCTGCGACTTGCCATTAAATAGAATATTGCTCAGCTTGCACGGGGATGACAGAATCTGATCCTTTATGCTTATGACTACTAGTTATCCAGGGAAGCCTGGGATGAGGAAAGGGAACAGATTACTCATGTAGGATTCCAGAACTGGATTCTTACCTGGTGTGAATGCGTGCAGATATCTTATTTTCAGAAGCTGGGGAGAAATCCTGATCTTCCTTGGCCAGCACAGCCCCAGCTCTCACTGAAGCTGTGTTCACCCATATCACCTGAGGATCTGATCCCTAGTCTTTGCCTTAGGTTGCTAAACAAAACTATTTCTACGTTGTAATTATATTGGACATAGCTGTTCAAAACCACTTCTGATTAATACCAACAGTGGCGTGTTTCTATTGTAAAGGTGGTGGGGGAGGGTTTGTTGGTTTGTTTTTTAGTTCCTTCTGTAAGTATTGGATGTTTTAAATACAATTTCAGCATAGCGCTCAGGACAAAGCGGTCACAATTAGAAATGTTTCCTAGATGCAGACTTCAATTTGTCAAGATCCAGGCATTTTTCATGAGGACATAATCAGATCGAGACTAGATTGAATTGTGATAAGTGTATTGCCATTGATTTGGACTTGCAGTGTGACTGACGCCTGGAAGATTAAATGTGAAGATGGTCTACTAGGCTCTTCAGATTATGGACATATGAAAGACAAAGGCCAAACGTAAGACACTTCCTTGTATTTTCTCAACAAAGGAGCACCCTGAGTGCTGCAGGTCCTTCCCTGTCTCCTTCCCTTCTTCTGGAAGGAGAGGAACTTCCTTTCTGGCAGCAAATTATTCAAACACTTGCACTGATTTTGTTTTATCTTGTTGAGAGAGCACTATGGATAAGCCTTCCACGCCACGCTCGTGTTTTATCTGCTCCCAGCCTAACAAACTTCACGCTCTTGGTTTCCACTCTACAATTAACCTTCTGCTCAGTATGGAAATGTGTAGAAATTGGTGAGGAAACTGTTCTCTGGCTTGAGCAGACCATTTCTTCTCAGCCATTTCCCTGTGGTGAACGTGGCCAGTGCAGCGAAGTTGGTGTAATCCAAAAGGCACGGCAGGCGGTGGGGGATGAGGACCTCTCTTTGGCTTCAATGGGTGTTGGGTTGGGCCCCCAAGGCTGAAGACCTTCTGCTTTCTCTCCATGCCAGCTTGTGATTCAGGGTAGAGCTTCTCATTCTGAAACACAGGAGGCCGGAAAACTCCCTTGTACATACGGTGTGAAGTAGGTTTTTGTTTCCAGTTGGAATTAATTCTCTGTGTGAACAGATCATCAACGTGTGTGTTAGAACATCTTGCAATTCCGCTGCCCCTTTAGTCTAGCAATTCCAGCCACCTTTTTTGTCAATTTGACAGGCAAAAGCTCGTCTTTTAAGTCAGGATTGGGCTAGAATGGGCAATGCTTAAATGGGTGGTCAGCTCTTCATGCCACAAGTGTCCTGTGCGGCTACTCAAGTAAGAAACTGCTTGCCAGGGAGTAGAAGCAATTCCTGATCCGACCTTTAGCTGTGTGGGTTTTGAAGCAGCCAATTTGAGGCAAATACTTCAGTGATTTGAAAATGGCTCACTTACCACTTTGTACTTTCTTAAAACTCTTGCTTTTGATAGGATAGTAAATTTTTTAGCATTTTTGTGGCTTTAACCTTCTGTTAATATCTGCACTTGGTTGAGTGTACATATATAAATATATATAAATATAAAAAGGGAGCCTTAATGGATTTGTTTTCATAATTTAATATTTTTTGTATTTGCTCTTGTATAATTGTTTTTAACTAAAGGTATTAAGAGAGTGAGGGTGGAATACTTAGAACCAAAGTTATGCTTAATAAAATCTGCTACATGCTTGGCATATGCGGTGGTGTCTGTCGTGTCCTGCTGAAAACAAAACCTCAGGGACTGCCCTGGGATATCCAGGTTATTTAAAATTCTGCAATGCAGGAGGGAGTATCAACATCGTGATGACTTTTGGTGCCTTTAAACTGTATCCGTGTTTGTATATACAAAATTATCTCATAGTGTTTTTTAGTCTTATTTTCTTCTAAATATTTTTGATGCAGAAAATTTTTAGGATTGTGTAACTGTTCAGCTCCAGAGGCAGCGCATGAGGGAAAACTTCTGATGAGAATCAAATAATTGCGGAAATCATTCCCTGTCCTGCTAACCTCAGAGCGCACCAGGCAAAGTTCAACCTTGGAACCGTCAGCATTGCAACAGCTCTGTCCTAAAAAGGAGCGAGGAAAGAATCGTGAGCCTGGCCCTGGGTTCGGTCCTGCAAAGGTGCTTTTGATTTAGGTGGTGCTCAAGCCTGTGGTTCTGGTAGGAAAAACTTGGACAAGCAAAAGAAAGTGCACACGCAAATGGTTTGCTTGGGTAGGGTCAGGTTGCTCAGTGACATTGCAAAGAGCAAAATCCTGTGTCAACAGCGGAGACAACGAGCAGAGGGAGTAACAGGACTGGAACAGGTGTGGGGTCATCAGTTCTCCATGAAGATCGTCAGCTCTTGCTGGTGAGCTCTGGTCAGCTGGGGACAGGTGGTGATGGAGGGGGAGCTGGACAGGAGCGAGGGGTGAAGCGAAGTGGTGGTGGAGGAGGAGAAGAGCAGCAAATTCACAGCAGATGTCAGGAAATGCTTTTTCCTTCAGAAACTGCTCAGCATGTGGAACGAGCTCTGGCAGTGCTGCTGATGCGATGGCGCTGGAGCCGCTCCAGGAGCTGTCAAATGTGGGGGAGGTAAGAAAGAATGGTGAGTTAATGAGGAGTGGGTTCCTGTGGCCTGCTGGAGATCCTGCCCGGTGCTCTCCTGCCTCAACCATACCCAAATGTGTTTTGAATTATCCTTTGATATTTCACTCCAGCTCCAGAAAGAAAACAGTGAGGGCCTGTGATCTGCTTCTGTAGCACATCCAGCAGAAAAGATGATTTTCCTTTTCTATGCATTTTTGGATGGCATTGACCTAATATGTTCTGTCATGTGATTCTGCAAGGACTGGTCTGCTGGGAACTTTGTTTGTGCCCCTGTGGCCATATGCAGATGGATTGTGTCATGTCGTAGCTGGATGGAAAGAAGAACCTTCAGGTCCCTTGGCTGCTGTTACAGGGGCCATGGATGACATTCGTCACCTGAAATGGCTCATGGCACTTGTGATGGCCAGTTGCACTTAAGAAAGTAGCTGAGTAACACGCTGGAGACAGAACAGTTTCAGCAGTGTGGTTTCCACAGGATCAGAACTGATGTCTTTGGGGTGAAGAACAAGAGGGCAAGTCAGATTCTCAAGACATCACCATAGAAAGAACACAAACACACAATGGGATCTGGAGGAGTAGAAATACAAGGTCTCTTTGTCACCACTTTAAACTTCTTGTGTTCTATTTGAAACCTTTCATCTGTGAAGGGTTTTCGTGCCCTTGTCACTTGTAAGGGTGACTCTTCTCAATGAAGGTGACGGAAACCATGGCCTGGGGAAGTATTTAGTGGTGGTTATAGAGCACAGATGTCCCCACTTGTGCTGTACAGCCCATCTTTTGGCATTGCTTTAGGCCCAGGTAGAGGTTGCATTGGGTCCACCACACAGCCTGCACTGACTCTCCGAGGTTAGATGGGGCCAAGTTCTATTCTTTGGGTACCAGGGGCCTATTCTGCTGAACCTCAGAGAGGTGCATTTGAACTGATCATCTGCAGGCTGGGAGAGTTGGGGTGTTCAGCCTGAAGAAGAGAAGGCTCCAAGGAGACCTTATTGTGGCCTTTCAGTGCTTATAAGGGACCTATAAGAAAGATGGGGACAGACTTTTTAGCAGGGCCTGTTATGACAGGACAAGGGGTGATGGTTTTAAACTAAAGGAGGGGAGATTCAGGTTAGACATGAGGAAGAAATTTTTTACACTGAGGGTGGTGAGAGCCTGGCCCAGGTTGCCCAGAGAGGTGATGGATGAACCATCCCTGGAGACATCCCAGGCCAGGCTGGACGGGGCTCTGAGCAACCTGATCTGGGTGAAGATGTCCCTGCTCATGGCAGGGGTGGCACTGGATGGAGCTTTGAAGATCCCTTCCAACCCAAACTATTCTATGATTTTTCGTTATACTACTGTGGAGAAACCAGCCCAGTGGAGCATAGTTCCATTCTTTGGCTGCAAAGGAGCCTGCAACGCACAACTTGGAGGGAGTATCATCTGTGTTGCAAGGACTCTGAAGCTGGGCAATTCAAATCCCACCTCTGAACAATTCATTCCTTTTCATGGAGTTTTGCTCCCCAGGACAGATGAGGCCCCTGGATACCTTTTGTGACTTGGGCCCTTAATCTCTGTGGGGTTCATAAGCTGATAAAGAGCTCGGGCTCTCCGCTGTGCTCTGGTGCTTGGGGCCATGGAATCTTCAGCAGAGCCCCCAAGGTACTGGGGGGACATGTGGCCCCTGCAGGGGATAGGGAGAGGGACCTGCCCCAGGCCGGTGGGAGAGGAGGTGACATCTCCACAGCGGTGGTGAGGGAAGGAGGAGGATGCAAAGCTCCTGAGAGGGGGCTCCAAGAGCCAGAATCACCCACTACAGCTGTAGTACTTAATTATCGGAGTAATCATTTCCAGAATTAACTTCTATTATGTACCCAAGTCCAATCTCTCTGGTGGATGGCATGAGCAATTTAACACAGATTGAGGCTGGCACCGGGAAACTTCAGCCTGATTAGGTGGGAAGAAGAAACGCACTTCTTTCCCCCTCTTCAGCTGTTCAGAAACTAATCTTTCATAACGCTACTGAAATGCCAAGTCTGCTTCATTGTGCTCGAAAATTAAAGAGCACCCAGCAAGCCTTAGCAGGGTTCATTTGAAGCGGGGTCGCTCGGAATAAAGGCAAAGGGAGCTGCCGGTGGAGCGCTGAATCCCACCCGCTCCAGAGTCGGGGTACAGCAGCCCAGCCCGTCTGGAAAAGGGGTTCTGACCCACGGGATATCTGTCTTTGAACCCTCCTTCGGTAAATGGAGCCTAAAAGATTTCTCTGATGAAAAACTGATGAGGAATTCACTTTTATCAGTAGCTCGGTAGCAGCAGGAAAAAAAGGGAGACCGTTTAAACTTAACACCGTCGGAGCTGGAAGGGCCCTTCATCACTGCGGGCGTGGACCAGAACGAGTGATTTTCCCTGATGTACAATTTCGGCGCTGGTCTTAAGCCGGCTTTATTTCTGTGCTAGTCACTTACCTTGTGACGGTGGAACCCTGAAATCGTACAGAGAATTCACCAGGGCTCAGAGAAAAAGAAAGAAAAAAATAAGTGGCATTTGGAAATTAGCTCAGCACACTGGGTCCTATACCTCACCAGTACTGGTTTGTTAGGGATATTTTCCTCTCATTTTTAATACAAATCAAATGAACTCATTAAATACCAAAGGGTAAATTCTCTTCAAAACACAGATCTCGCATATTTTGTCATTTTCTTATTACAAGGGAGTTGATTCTGGTTTGCACCAAGAGCTCTATTCCTGCATGTTGGGAAGTGGTGCCGATAACCAGACTGGAGGTGAAGTGAAACCAGAGCCGCTCCATTCTGGTGCTGAGGAGCAGGGGTGGCTGTCTGGGGAGGACAAAGGGGAGGCTGAGGAGGAGCAGACAGTGGGAAGATGAGTCCCTGACTGATGAAGATTTCCACCCTGTACCCAAGGTTAAACAGCAAGTCTGCGGATCTGAGGATGATGCACAGCCTGTGCATGGCAGAGTGTGTCCCTGTATTCACATCTAACATAATGTATGTCTTTTTAGGTTCGTGATGCTTTTGATTCTTTTCCTATTGTTTCCTTTCACCCCAAGCTCTTGCTGCCTGTTCAGGCCTCCCTGCCCTTGGATTATTTCCCAGGGCTGGTTTGTAATGAAAGGCATTTAATTAGCGAGGAATCCTTGGGATGGATCCTTAAATGGGTGTTGGAGGCTGGCGACTGCATTGCTGTGCAGAGGGAAGGGTGAAATGTGGCCCAAACCCTCAGCCTGTGGGGACCGGCAATGAGAAATATTCTGTATGCAAAGGGAAAAAACAGATAGGAATAAGAATTCAGAGTGGATGTCTGACAGAACATGAATGAGCAACTGGTATAGTTGTATCAAAGTTTTTATCTCTGAGCCCCACTTAAAAAGAAGGGCCATGATGATAAAAGCCCGATGGGGGTGAGAAGGAGGATGAAAGAAGTATGTTCTGTGATCAGCAAGAAGTCTAAAAGACATAGAAGCAATCCCTGGGCAAAGCTTAAAGTGATGAAAAGCTTGTCCAAATGATTTACTCTCCAGGTTATTCACCCCCCGCTTCACCAAGCTGCACTGCAGGGGCTTCCAGACTTTTTAGCAGCGCCTGTTACAACCAGACAAGGGGTGCTGGTTTTAAACTAAAAGAGGGGAGATTCAGGCTGGACATGAGGAAGAAATTTTTTACAGTGAGGTTGGTGAAACCCTGGCCCAGGTTGCCCAGAGAGGTGGTGGATGCCCCATCCCTGGAGACATCCCAGGCCAGGCTGGACGGGGCTCTGAGCAACCTGATCTGGGTGAAGATGTCCCTGCTCATGGCAGGGGTGGCACTGGATGAGCTCTGAAGCTCCCTTCAACACAAACTATTCTATGACTGTTTCCAGGGGCTCCCGGGTCTGGACCCGACTCGCATCTCTGCTGCCACCTCCTGGGCTGGGCCGTGCGGAGCGGGACGGAGGGTTTTACCCTGCGGAATGGACCTGCAAAGGCTGTTCTCTCCCCTCCAAAGCTTTCCTCTGAAAATACAGTGGTGCTGAGCTCTTGAGACTTTCTCTGTTGTAAACTGGTGGTTTCTTGGGGAAATGCAAGAATATTTAGTGATTTTTGTTATGCAAATCATAGTTTGGGTAGGAAGGGACCTTCAAAGCTCATCCAGTGCCATCCCTGCCATGAGCAGGGACATCTTCACCCAGGCTGAGAGAGTTGGGCTGTTCAGCCTGGAGAAGAGAAGCTCCAGGGAGACCTTGTTGTGGCCTTTCAGTGCTTAAAAGGGGCCAATAAGAAAGACGGGGACAAACTTTTTAGCAGGGCCTGTTGTGATAGAACAAAGGGTGATGGTTTTAAACTAAAAGACCGGAGATTCAGGCTGGACACGAGGAAGAATTTTTTTACGCTGAGGGTGGTGAAACCCTGGCCCAGGTTGGCCAGAGAGGTGGTGGATGCCCCATCCCTGGAGACATCCCAGGCCAGGCTGGACGGGGCTCTGAGCAACCTGATCTGGGTGAAGATGTCCCTGCTCATGGCAGGGGTGGCACTGGATGAGCTTTGAAGGTCCCTTCCAACCCAAACTCTTCTATGATTCCTACATATCCCACCCATCCCTCTGCAGTTTCCATCATGATCTGCAGACCTTCAACTTCTCCCTCTGTTCACCCATTCAAACTCCCTGTCTTACTTTCTAAAAATGCTCCCCTTCTCTATCCTCTCACTCCATCCTCCCAGCTGACAGCAGACTCCTCCTGTTGCTATAACAACAAGCAACAGCCCGGCCAAATTGGCCAGACCCCACCACACTTCCCTGCCTGCATCCAAATCACCTCCCTATGTGCACACACAGTCGCTTCCTCCTCAGGTCTTGACCTACATCTACCTGCAAGAGGGGTGCTCTGTTTGAGGGGTGTCAACCCTCTGCACCCCACCATGTGCTCCCTTCCCCCTCTGTACACGCTTTCCAGCCCCCCAGCGAGGTCCAAATATGTGACATGGACCACATTTACTGTCCCACACACCTTCCGAGTCAAAACATAACTGTTTCGGCCCATAAACCCCACGCAGATTAAATTATGAATACGTGGAAACAGGGGGATTGCTTGAAATGTGGTGAAGAAGGTGTGCTCAAGGCTGTATCTTGTCATCGTCTGAAAGCTGCAGGATGTGTCTAGCACAAAATTGCAAGACAAAAACTGTCCACCATGGGGCAGGGAAAGTGCAGTATCAGAATGCCCTTCCCTGCCGAGCTCCAGCTCTGCTGCCCTCTCCTTGGGCAGGCTGCTGCCTCTGGGGCTTGTCATGAGGACTTCTGACCACTGGGATGAAGAAGACCATGGACAGCCTCAACACCAGGTGGTGGGACACAAGAATCCACAGAGTGTCCTCTGCCATCTTATGACCTCAGGCTCTGCCTGTAGCATTTTCCATGGCAGGCTGGAGGTCAGAGGAAATCAGGGTGTTTCACAAAACAAACATTAAATTGTTTTCCCTTGGTGGGCTGGTGAAGCTCAGGAGCTGCTGTCCATTTGTACAATGAGCAAGGTGCCCAGACGTTGCCAAAAACATCTGCTGAGAGTTTGTTTCCAAAAAGTACTCTGTGTGCATTTGTAAATTCCCCAGCCCCTTGGCGTTTCTATCTCATCCTCACTAACTGAAGAGAAATCACTTCAAAACCAGCAAATTAAAAAGCGAGACAAAATATTTATGGCAGTTTCTGCTCCTTGTAGCAATGACCTGTTTTCGCAGTCCTGCCTGCAGCTGGAAATGCATATCAGCTGGTGGTTTTGTGGCCTCAGCCACAATATAAATTTACTTCTTTGTATGCATAGTTTTGGATTAAAGAACTGTTCTTTCAGTTCATCTTCGATTGCTGATTTCAAGAACTCCCTTACTCCAAAGCTACCAGTCTTTTCTTTTATAAAACAACTTCTAAGTGCAAAATGCTTTTGGCTCAGTGTTCAGATGGCCTTTTCACACAGCCTGGTTTCAATACTGGGAAAAGGCTCGAGACAAATTTGAGGTGTTCCTGCCACCCCTCCATCAGGAGGAAGCATCTGTTCTTCCTGTGACCACAGGGGATGATGTCCTGTTGTGCAGGGTTTGTCATCTTCCAAGGCTGAAGTGAGGACACCTTAATGAAGCTGGTAAGTGCTATGGGTTCTCTTTCCAGACAGAGTGTTCTGTGCCTCTGAGCAGGCTCGGCTCAAATCAATGACAGGTCCAGGCTGTGCCATCCTCAACAGTAACAAGCTGGTCCAGATCTTCTTGTCCTTACTTTGATCATCCAAACTGCTGCTTCCCAGTCCAAATCTGCAATTCCAGTTGGGTTGTCCTGCCTTCCCCTGCGTTGGGATGTCCCAGAGACCAGGGCAAGGAGAAGACAGCCTGCAGAGGAGACAACCCTTGACCCAAGTTGACTTACCCTGTGAAGTGCAAGAGTTCCCATCAGCAGATCACCTTGACACCACTCATCCTGCATTGCCTGTTTTCTCTGCAGAAAGCATCATTCTTTCTTCGAGCCCATCCAAATAGTTGTGTACAATAGATACTGGATTTCCACCTGCCATTTCAAGGGCTTTTGGAGGAAGACACCAACATTTCATAAAAGCATCATTGTTTTCCAATAGCTGGAGTCTCTTTGTTCCTCACTAGTGTGGGGAGTGTCCATCTGATCTCACAACTCAGCATCTGAGGGTCACCGGTTCATGTAGATGAAGTGTTTGAACCCATTTGGTCCCACGCACCGTTTCCCACACAGCTCCTCACAGAGCCACGTTCTACTCGATTAGGGCAATCTTGGACTTCCTCTTCTACCAACCCATGATTTATTCCTCTGCAAATTCATGATTTCATTCTCTATCAATCCATGATTTCTTCCAATGCTTTCATTCCAATTCCAGTCAGGTTAAACTGGAAATACTATGGGTGCAGTATTTTACAATTTGGACGTTAGCATAGATTTCCAAATTAGGCGTGATTTTTCAGAAAGATTCAAACAGAGTCTACCTCCCACCAGCAGCTACCCAAATGAGTTTTATACTCTTTAATACCACAAATTACAAAACAAGGATCTGTTCGATAAGGCCAGGCTGTGTTAAGTTGTGGCTTTTTGAGGCCGTGTATTTTTTCCGTTCCCAGTTTTTAACTCATCATGATATGTAGGGTTGCTACTAGAAATGTAAGAGGGGATTAAACCTCAATAGCTCATATTCTTTTTTCATCCTCTCGCTGCAAGCTTTCAGACCTGAGCAATGTTTCAGAATATCTGTTTTATGGGCGGGTGTCAAAGAAGTTATCCCAAATCTGCTTCTTCTCACCTTGAGTTGAATTTGTGCGATCATGCATTCAGGAAAAGATAAGGTTTTTGTTAATCAGTAGTTATTCTAATTCCTAAGGATTTTAACAAAATCTACTGCATTTTATTCTGAATTCCCCACTGAGTTTGGATTTTGTTGCTACTGAGTTCATATGCAGCAATGATGACATCCCTATACTTGGACTAATTTAAAACTGAAGATATTTGTAATGTCTAAGCTTCCAAATAAGAGCAAAACATCTATGAACATGCCTACATATTTAAGCGATGTTATTCAGTGAAGGTATTTTGTACATACAGCTCCTTCAAAGCAGATGTCTTCATAAAGGCCAGTATTCAGCCAAGGGCCTTTAAAAATCACTCATTGTATTGAAAATGTTGGGATTATCCCAAATGTAGCCAGAACACAACTAGAAGACAGGCGTGATGCTTCTTCCAGCCGTGACTCACTGACTACTGTGTTTCACCTCTTGTGAGACAGGGTTTAGCTCACGGAAGGGCACTGAATTAAGTTCAGAAATATCTCAGCTGATATTTAAGTTCAGAAATATCTGCATTTCATGCAGTGCGAACGTCAGTGTTTTTCAGAAACTGCTAGGACCAGTGCTGGAGGTTTTTGCAGATGGTGCTCCAAGCGCAGAGAGCTCCAACTCTCTCCATTGTGTTTAATTGTGGCTCTGTGGGCACAGAGTGGCTGGAGAGCAGTCAGGCAGAAAGGGACCTGGGGATACTAATGGACAGGAAGCTCAACATGAGCCAACAGTGTGCTCAGGTGGCCAAGAAGGCCAATGGTATCCTGTCCTGTATCCAAAATAGCGTGGTCAGCAGGACAAGGGCAGTGATCCTTCCCCTGTACTCTGCACTGGGGAGGTCACACCTGGAGTATTGTGTTCAGTTCTGGGCCCCTCAGGTCAGGAAGGAGATTGAAGTGCTGGAGTGGGTCCAGAGAAGAGCAACAAGCCTGGGGAAGGGACTTGAGCACAAGACCTATGGGGAGAGGCTGAGGGAGCTGGGCTTGTTCAGTCTGGAGAAGAGGAGGCTTAGAGGTGAGCTCAGCGCTCTCTAGAACGACCTGAAGGGCAGTTCTAGGCAGGTGGGGATTGGGCTCTTCTCCCAGGCAGTCAGCAATAGGACAAGGGGGCATGGGCTTCAACTCTGCCAGGGGGAATTTAGGCTGGCTATTAGAAAGCAATTCTTTGCAGAGAGAGTGGTCAGGCATTGGAATGGCTGCCCAGGGAGGTGCTGGACTCACCGGCCCTGGAGGCTTTTAAACTGAGATTGGACATGGCACTTAGTGCCATGATCTGGTCAATGGACTGGAGTTGGACCAAGAGTTGGACTGGATGATTCCTGAGGTCTTTTCCAACCCAGTCAGTTCTGTGATCCTGAGAGTCCCCAGCAGGACAAGCACGGCTTGTGTAGCGTGAGCTTTTGTGTGTGTGTGCCAGGGGAAAACTGCCTCAAGATAATTCATTATGAAAAACAAAGTAGAAGCTGCTATTTGGATCGTCTCATGTATGTCGTTTGTTCTCCTTTGTGCTAAAAAAATGCTTTAATGAGTGGGTTTGTGTCATGAACGGCCACTTTAACAGTTTCTTCTGTTTAAAATTCAGTGTTCCCTTTTATGTATTTTAATATTTATTTTTTGGTAAGGAGGGTTGAGGAAACATTGCGTTAAGCCTCATACAAAGTTGTTAATAATCCTGCAAATTTAAAAGTGTCACATTCCCAGAAGTCCATTGTTTTAATTGCATATTGCTATGCCAAACAAAATTGTGACCTACGCATTTTATTATTTTTAGATCTCGTCTTTCAACCTCGTTGTTTGTGCAGCTCTGTTTTATATTTTTTTTCTCAATTAGCTGTGTTCAGATTTGCTCACATCCCTCTCCTCAAATACTTTCTCTGTTGGTTACCTGGAGCACTGCGAACGCGAAGGTGCACAGGCTGTCTCCAAATCATGCGTGTAGCCTCCTAGAGACAACCCTTATTGCTCTTATGTGAAATCAGTGGAACGAGAAAGCCAGATCCCGTGTCCTGAATGGGGAACAAAGAGCCAAGAAGCTCCTGGGTTTTATTCTTGGCTCTCGTTCTGGCTCACTGTGTGGTCCTGGCTGCCTCCTTAAGGCTCTGATTCAGCCAACCATTGCAGCTCTTTGCTCCTGGTGAGGCCCTGAACAGCCCACTGAGTTCATTGGGAAGCCAACAGAGTTAATGCTTTTGTGTTTGGGTCTTAATCTTCTGGTATCAAGAGCTCTGGTGTCAATATGTTGTGTATATCACACGCCCAGAATGAAAAAAATATGAATGTGCCTGAAAAATGGAGGAGAATATGCCTGTATCTGGGTTTCTCAATGCCAATTTTAGTAGTTTAGAAGGGGAAAATTAATGTGGTGTAATTAAAACAAAAGTGCAGCATGAGAAGACAGGTCTAGAACACCAATTAAGCTGATGTCGTGTCTGCAGCAATGAGAAGATATATGGCATTTTGGCTGAGGTATTGTGTATATATATATATATACATATATAGTGTATATAGGCACTGACTTGCAGAGTTAACATCCCTGGAGGTGTTTGAAAGGTGTTTATATGAGGTTCTTAGGGACATGGTTTAGTACCAGAGTTAGGTTATGGCTGGACTCGATGATCCTGAGCGTCTCTTCCAACCAAAATGATTCTATAATTCTACGATTCCATCCTTTCACCCCGTGTTAAAAAAACGAAGAAACTCTGATGTTGTGTGGAGTGGGTGCTTCGGGGAGTGGGAACAAATCCCGTGGGACACAGGTCCCAGATGCTCCCGGGACCCTTCCTAGACACGTGCAAATGAAGAGACTTCCTCAAGCAAGAAAGATTCAGACTTGATCCTGCACCCAGAGCTTTTCCCTCTGCCTGCTTCTTTGCCCGGACAGAAAATGAGCCACCTCCAGGTATGATTTAAAGCTGGTCATGGTGATTTAGGGATGGAAATCTCCTTAATTTTTAACATAATTTTTCTGCCTCTAAGTGCCACTTTGAAAATATATTCCCTGGTGATTAAAATTGATGAGGTAGTCTAGAGGAAGGAAAACGGTGTTCAGTATTCTCTGCTTTCTGAGTTTTGGAAGGGTGCCTGGGAATATGTCTAAATTTTATAAGCTTTCTGAGAAAAATCTGTAAAACTGAAGAGCAAGAGGAGAGTTCAAGTGACTTCGGTTATTTCTGTGCCTAACTAGTGAAAGTCAAATACACTTGTTCTTAAGCTGTGGTTTATCTCCAGAAAATCAATCTGTAACAGGTGATGTGCATATCATTCCCTCCCTGTCTTTTGGAGGGGCCAGAACAAGACCTATGTATCATGGTCCTTCCTGTGAGCCTCATCTTGACTTATCCCATCTGTGATCATGATTTGTAGCATAATTTAAATTGGAAAGGACCTCTGGGTGTCTCTGACTCACCCTAAAAGCAGGGCCAGCTTAGGGAGGTCGTGGCCTCATCCAGGTGTGCTTTCAATGTCTCCAAGAGTGGTGATTTCACCACCTCTTGGAGCAACCTGCTCCATTGCCTCATCACATCCCTCACCCTTCAGTTTGGTACCTCTCTTGCTTTTCTAGATCCTCCTTTTAGGTTTGTTTAAGTAAGGTTATTTGGGTTGCCTGAATTTTGTTATCTAGTCCCATTTTGGGTGCCAGTGGGAACTGTCACCTCAGGTGATACCCGCTCACAGGATTGTGTGGAGGTTACAGGTGGGGATAGCTGGAGGTGATATGCCAACCCGGGCCAAGAAACTATTCATGGTGGACACCTCCATGCAGTGGGGCTGCACCTGTGTGAAGCACCGGCTGTGCTCAGCTCTGCTGCTGTCCTTGTGGTGCTGTCCGTCTGCAGCCCCACCACCATGGCAGGGCACCCCGGGGGGGGGCTCAGGATTCTATGGGGCTTTCTCTGGGGCATGACCTAAGGAGCACCAGCAGCAGGAGGTGGCATGATCTTCAAAGGAGAAAGCAACTCAGAAGTGTCTGCAGGTTGTGGATCACAGGGGCATCACAGGAGTGCCTAAGGTACATGGCAGGAGAGCATGGCCACCCACTCCAGTGGACAGGTCTGGAGTAAAAAAGATGTGGCACCAGACTAGGATAGACGTGAGGGAGAAATGTTTTACACTGAGGGTGGTGAAACCCTGTCCCAGATTGCCCAGAGAGGTGGTGGATGCCCCATCCCTGGAGACATCCCAGGCCAGGCTGGACGGGGCTCTGAGCAACCTGATCTGGGTGAAGATGTCCCTGCTCATGGCAGGGGTGGCACTGGATGAGCTTTGGAGGTCCCTTCCAACCCAAACCATTCTATGATTCTGTGATTCTCTGTCTGCAGCCAGGCCCGAGTATCTGTGGCCTCGCAGCTTCCCAGCCCATCGAGGATCAAACCTCATTCCCCGGGATGATGAGCTGTGGTACCCAAGGCACCCCTGGGGAGCTGGAGTAAGAGCTCACAGTGCTGCTTGTACAGGATGAAGGGGAGGAAGATGATGCCAGTCCATCATGCTGTGAACCAGCAGAGCTGCAGCAGTGGCGTCACATTGATTTTCCCTTTTCAGTCAGGTGAAGCTCTGGCCCACTATGACAGGAATATCCTGTAATTATTTGAGCTACAACCCAAGCAGGATCTGACAGTCAAAATCTCTTTGCAAGGAGTTCTAGAGATTTAATATATGTATAATACGTTATGTCAGTATTATAATAATACAGATATTTAATGTGTAATGTTAAATTTATAACATGACCAAGGGTTTATCCTCTGATAGGTGACATCCTCAGCTCTATGGAGGGCTGATGGTGTGGAGCATGATGAACAGTCAAATGAGCTGCAGGGGACAATCACAGTCAGGCAAACCATAAATTTAAGCTCTTTATACACTGCAGAGACCAACATGCAGTGATTGTATAAAAACATGATATAGGTGCATACTCCACCTGAAAAGGAGAGGTTGACAACACTAGGGTTTCCCAGCACAGAGCCTCTGTTTTTCCTGCTGGAGGTGCATTGCAACAGACACAAGCATTAGCATTTTCTGCTTCACAAGGCACCTGCTGGATGGGGAATTTTTCACCCAATTGTGTGGAAATAGAAAATGTTTGACAGAGGCAGAGCTGGAATGGCATATATCAATAATCAAAGGCAGCGTCTGGGGTTTACAAAATGCTGTAGCACGCTGAAGTTTTTCTAAACAACCTCCTTGAGGTTTGAATTCTTGAGCTTCCAGATTTCTCAAGGCACAAAGGCAATAAAGGGAAAAAAAAATGTACAAACAGAATTTTAAATAAAGCTCTCTCCAGAGAGGAAACTAAAAAAGAATAAGACATTACTCCTGTAAGGGAGAAAAAGAGCTGAGCACAGTGGTCCTTTGTTGCATCAGACCCTTGAACTCATCTACAGGGTGCTGTAATTTCCAGTGGCTTTGACTCGGGGTGGCTACCAACCAGGAAAAAACAACACACAAATTTATCGGTCAGCTTCATTCTGAGGGAGGCTTCCAGGAACTGGAAAATCCTGTCCGAACTGTAACAGTTTTCCTTTTGTGAAGCAAGAAAACAAAGTCTGGAGGAAGGACTCCCTGCGGAGTCGGTCAATGGAGCAGCTCCTTCCACGCCGGCACAGCCTGCGCGCTTGGCGCGGGGCACAAGACCCAACACAAAGAGCTGGCAGCTGTCTGAACTCAGAAACAATTAGAGAACTTGGAACACTCTGTACATGGGACATTAAAGCTCTTGCTCAGTTGTGTGAATCCCAGTCCCAATGTGAATGGGCAGATTGCAATTTGTTAGTTTCCTGGGTCTGGGGTTTGAATTTGTATCAAAATCAGTGGAACATGAGCATGCATCTAATGTCATCGTCTAGAAGGACATTTAACCTTGGGAGGTGGTCCACCTGTGTCTGTCTTCAGAGAGATGCAATCAAGGTCCTCAGTTGAGTCTGATCCCTGGAAATATTTCAAGACACATTTCCCTTTCCGTTGACTACGCAAGTGGCTTGGATGCTTCAAGAGGATTTTTCTTTAGAAGCAAATATGTAGTACCCGGTTCCACACATCTCGCACCTGGTACTCATTTCTGGATGGAGACTGAAAGGACATGCTTTTGGCCAAGAGACCTCAACAGGAATGTAACAGACATCCGAGGATAATCCAGCACCACTGAACCTACGTGGGATGGAGCTCACTGCAATACTCTTGACTATGTGTGAGCTTCGAGTAGGGAAATAAGTCCAAGGAGTCTATAAAGGAAAAACTTGTCCACAACAAGAAGTTACAAACACTCAGCTGGTGCCTGAGTGAATTTTGCAGAGAAACTGGCTTGTTTCAGCAAACTTAGACACTCAGCAATCATTTAAAGATTTTTCCTGAGTTTCTGGCTCAATGAAGGTCTCATGAAAGGGTAAAAAGAATCAGAAAAATAAGTGAAGAGGAGAAAAAGCATCTGGCACCTCAGAATACTTTAGGTATAAATATAATCACTCCTTATCCATTGTCACATAAGCATTTTGATCCTCAAGAAATAAAGGAGCACATACCCCTTGGGAAAAACTGTAAGGAATTGTTTTCCAGGAAAACCCTTTTAGGGACGATTTGCGTGCTAGAGGGAGGAAATAATCTCAGCTGTGCAATTCCTATGGTATTTCAAAAATGACTCAAGAGGTACCTGTGCTCTAATGACTCTCAGGACTATAAAGCAGAAGGAAAGGAATAAGGGATGAGCCTGAGAACATTCCTCTGGGAAATTAATTGTCCTGTGATGAGCAGGAAGCCTTTAACTCTTGGAAAATGCCTCCTACAGACTGCAAATGTGAAAAATGTTCCCTGCACACTAGTTGTCACTGAGAGCTAACAATAAAAGGGGTCATACTGTACCCCACATCATTACAGACTGGCCTACTTATTGCAGAATATAATTTCCATCTGACCTGGGATTAAGAATTACCTAAACTTGAGGAGTGGACCCCTCATCATTAGTAAATGGGGTGATGCCAGTGATTTTTGAAATGCTCTTCCTGCATCTCATGCCCAAGGGAGAAAGAAAGAACCAGACACTGCACTTCAGCTGCCCTTACCTGGGTTTGGCACCAGCATCCAGTTCTTCTTAATTCTCCTGCCAGAAACAGCAAAATGAGGGATGTGAAGTTATTGGTCCCAAATGTTTGAAAAATCAAATGAGAATGACAAAACTCATGAAACAAGCCTTAAAAAAGCCCAACCTGAAAAACACTCAATGGGATTGTTTTATGTTCTCCCTGCAATCTGTCTACAGCTTTGGGGGCCAGAAGCTTATGTTTTAAAATGATGGATAAGCCACGTGAGGTCAGGAGGCAGGACTACTAACAAATGTGCCAAAACTTTCTGAAAACCAAGAGTTTACAGGTTATTTACCTAAATCCCTCAGTTTTGTAGTGTTTTTTGTGAAAAATATGGAGAAGCATCTCTGGAGAGCCTTTCTTGATAGTGCTGCATTTCTAGAGAGGTGCTGATATTTCATTCCTTTCTGCTTCACCGTGGTGGTATCTGAACAACTTCTCATCGAGCCTAAAGCACATGAGTAAGATCTGTGAGATCTGATTACAGCTTTACTGCTGCTGAGACACTGTAATGTCAATTCTTCTTACATTTAGCTTCTCAATAGCCCCACTCTGAATTCAGATGTTTGGTGTAATTTAATAAAATGCTCTAACAAATATATTTGTGTCAAACAGAAGTGTCCTCAGCGGTAAGTAATAAAACACTTAATCCAGCTGCAGAAGCATGAAGTGTAATATTTCCTGTAATAATTTCCTTTTCTCTGTAGCAAGATGACCTTAAAATCTCACGGAACACATCGAGCTCCAGTGCTGGAACAGTTCTGATTTACTCTTCATCATCTAATGAGCATTTCTTTTCTTCTCTGGTTTCCAGTCTGAAAGGAGAAGATACAGAAGAGTAAATGCTGTGTCTGTTGCAGCACTGAGTGATATCAACTATGCATCTCTCAGTTTGTTTTAAGAAATTTAACACTTTCTTTTTCCTTGTTTTGATTTTTTTAAAATGCCAAAAAATCTGGAAAAACAATTTTAAAAATTCTTCTCATGTAAAGAGAATATATTTTGATTTGAATTGTAATTCAGCTAGGAAACAAATATCATCCTAGGGAACAGCGCAAGAATCTCTTTCCTCCTTCATTTTCTTTTATCCTGAATTATTGCAGAGTATCTGGGACTCCAAATCCTGGAGGAGCACTTTATGTTTCACCCAAAACTTTTTGGAAAGACTGGAAGGATTC
Organism: Patagioenas fasciata; assembly: GCF_037038585.1. Taxonomy (NCBI): domain Eukaryota; kingdom Metazoa; phylum Chordata; class Aves; order Columbiformes; family Columbidae; genus Patagioenas; species Patagioenas fasciata. Next base: position 207,536,001 of record NC_092520.1, read on the forward strand.
TTTCCCGCTGAGCTTCAGATCAGTAGCAAGTGTGAGATCTTTCCTTTCTAGATGTTTCCTCCCTGGGGCTTTTGAGCACAATAAAACTTTCGATTAGGAGCTGGAAATAGCAAGTACACCAGGGTGTAGTGAAGTGTGCCATAGGGAGGTGTGAACATCCGAACTTTGCTGGACATCTTGGTATTATTAACAACTGCTACCGAGAGAGGGGGCTGTGCAACGTGCTCTCGTGGTTTATTTCTTTGTGTGGTGCACAGAAATCTCTTTTCTTTCTGTGCTGTAGCAGGTCCTCTCCCAGGTCCTCATTTATTTGCACAACCATTTAAAATACATATATTTAAAAAGTGAAAAATGAGCATAAGAAAAAAACCCAGAGGGGCGCATTGACTAGCTAAACTTCAAAGACATTCCTTCCCTGCTGCCTCCTGTGTCTACGCATTTCTCAGTTATGAAGCGCCGGTGTTTCATTTGACTTTGCTGCCACTATCACAGCACGACCTTCCCGTGTTTGTTCTGGATGGAAAGAAGAAACTGCATCTCAAAGGAGCGCAATGGTCACCACGGCTGCCAGGAGAGGAGGCTGAGGAGTCAAAGCTTGGCCATGGCCTTTTCAAGGCCAGGCTGGATGAGGCTCTGAGCAACCTGATCTGGGTGAAGATGTCCCTGCTCATGGCAGGGGTGGCACCGGATGAGCTTTGAAGGTCCCTTCCAACCCAAAGCGTTCTGTGATTCTATGATTCCGTGAGTTTGCAGTTCATGCTCCTGTCCCAGGCAATGCTCAGCACTTGGCTTTTCTCAGACACCCTGCTCGCCCTTTCCAAGCACACACGTTCACCTTCCACCACAGATGGGAATCCACCAGAAGGCAGCAGACACCTGGGAGGTCCACGTCGAGTGGGAGGATCTGCAACAAGGAAGGTGTCCGTCATTTCTCAGTGGGCCCCTCCTCTTGCCACTGAGATGTTGGAGCTGTCAAGATGCAGTGAAGCTGATCAGAGGATTTCAGGCAAGCTGGAAAGAAGATAAAACTGAGGTACCATGGGAAATCATAGAATAGTTTGGGTTGGAAGGGACCTTCAAAGGTAATCCAGTCCAACCCCCTGCCATGAGCAGGGACATCTTCACCAGATCAGGTTGCTCAGAGCCCCATCCAGCCTGACCTGGGATGTCTCCGTGGAAATCAACCTCTCTACTGGTTTTACGGCTATTGCACATTGAATCTTACTCAGCAAGAGTTGGTAAAGAGCGAAGTAGATGGCAGAGCCCTTGGTTTCTACAAAAGCTGCATTTTCTGTGTCTTTGATATTCCCCATCTCACTGATTTTGGCACCTAGGAGTCAAAATTTGGTTACGGTCAGTATCTCACTTGGACAAGTGAGACAGAGGCGCCGCCTTGAGACTGGTAAGAAATGAAGGGGATGTGACCTGAGCATCTGGGGTGACTTCTTAGAAATGCATCATGGCCTTGGAAAGCAGGAATGTGACTCTGAAACAGATGCCTGCAGTCTTCAGAGTAGCAGTAACTCCTCTACTGAAGCAGAGTTCGATGTGCCTGAAAACTGGGACAGAAAATCCTCAGGCTGTTGTGCCCAAACAAATGTAATCTGAATCATTGTGCTTCAGGCATGCAACCGATATACAAGATAAAGAACAGGGTCAGATTTCCTCCCTCAAGTTACTGCTTACTGCCAGATCTACAGCGGCATTAAAGCATCTAATTCACAATTCCAGTTATTCTGTCCTGTGTTTGTATTTGATAAGAGGAAAAGGCCCTGGGCGCAGCCAGATTTTTGAGCTATATAGAGGACTAATAGCCAGCAATTAGACCATTCTCTCGAGTGTGAAAGAGACAGGTGTTGGTCCCTCCTTTACTTTGCTTGAAATTTGCATTGAACTCATGGCTCCTGCCTCCCCAGGGACTTACCTGCCCCTCGGGCATTTGTAGATGTCATAAGCTGTGTCTGTCTTTGCTGGCGTTTATCCACTTTCTATGATAATTGAGATGATGGAAGAAGGAAAAATAGATGAGAAAGCTTGGGAGAGACAGCAAATGTAAGGCATTATAAAATTATTATATGTATTTCAAAAGGTGTAAATAAACTAAAGAGCCAATACTTAAAATTCCTGCTAGCAATATGCCCTCATTTATTCTTAAAGAGAATTTAAGATGAGATTTTCGAGTGATATAGTCTATTTTGTTGCCAATTTTAAAAAAATAATCATGCAGATCATCACTTTGTGAATAACGAGTTGGCAGCAGATACCAGCCAGAGGCTGAGCTTGTTATTCAAGCCTCTGTCTTCTGACATCTGTGAAGATTCAGGTTAAAACCTAATTTTGTGGCTCTTCCTTTGGGTTCTTGGTGGTTGGGTAGATAGGCCAGCAAGAGCAAAACCTGATTTACCTTGATGTATCTTCAAAGATTCTAGCTTAACCACACTGTTGTATCTCAGCTGTTATATTCAGTTTTCTTCTGTCATTTTCACCTGCTCCCATAAGATCTGGAGAGCTGTCAGTCCCCTGCAGGTAGGGCACTTATTCTTAAAATATTAGAGCATTTCCTCCAGATTCAACAGAGTCTGGTGTAGCTTCAGTCACAGCATCCAAGTGGAAATTGATCTATACAGACTCTGCGGATCTGTTTAATTCTCTACCCTGACTAAACAGACGTGTCAGCACATCTCTATTCCCAGTCGTGGACTCCTTGGAGTTCATTCTTCAGAAACGTTAATTACTCCAGTGCTGTATTCTGGGAAGCTCCTTTTTCATGTCCTCCAAATTGCGCTTCCTCTTCACAGTGCCCATGAAGGGCTGGAAAACCAGCACATCCCTGGAAGCATCCTCAGGGAAAAGGTCTGGGGAGGAACCCAGCACTGGTGTATTGCCCTTTCTCCTTCTAGTGAGGAGCGGATTGGGGGAGAAATCACGTATACAGACTGGGAGACAGCCAGCAATATGCACTTCACTCTGTTTACAGATACCTGCAGTATATGATTTGAAAATGAAACACAGATTTAATTGGTATGGAGGCTTGTGAAATAATTTGTCTTCCCTGAATCTGACCAATTTTTTTTATCAGCCAGGCTGACGTATCGCTCCCTCCAGATGTCTGATGCTGACAGCTACTCAGACAAACCTATTTAGTTGTGCAAAGAGGAGTATTATATGAAATATGATAGTATTTGGTCATTTCAGCATTTTTCTGGTGAAAAGTTGGTGAAGTATAAAGAGCATCTGTGTTGTCTCCTGCGTACACAGACATGCACAGCCACCCATCCCCACGTCCCCCTCTGGGGACAACCCAGCAGTAACATTCGTGCAGAATATTTTTCTACAACATACAAAGCAATCTTTTAAGTCTAATTCACATCTCCATGGTATTTGGTTAGGAGAGGAGAGCTTTATCTACAATATCTGTAATATAGCCCAGTTCTCTCTGTATTGTTTCATTTGGACAGTCGTGGAGGGTTTGAACCCTGCTGGATCCATGACTGCAAACCCCCAGGCATTGGATGATGCATAGTCCAGAAAGGTCCTTGAGCAGCTACTCTCTGGCCACCCACATCGGTCCTAAGTCACGAAATACTGGATACTTTCAGTAGACCTATGAACACCAGATGAAAATGCCCAAGCAGAAAGCGAGAAGAAGGAAGGGTAAGTTTTCTGCAGCTTTGGAATTTTTGTGTACACTGATTTTTAAGTAGCCCTTTCTGAAACTTGTTTTGCTGCTGCAGAGAATAATGAAAAGTAAGAAAAAAAAATTACATTATTTTCCAATAATAATAAAAAAGACAGTGTTAATGTGTGTGAAATTTGAACTACTTTTCAAAGGTAATAGCTTTTACCTCCTTTTCTTTTATAAGACAAAAATATCTTCAAATCCACTCTGGGGAAAAAAAAAATCAATGTTTTTCAGCTGGAACAGTGTCTGCAGACCAGCAACTGAGCTGGTGGGCCACGGTGCTGATTTTTATGGCCAGAGTCAAATTATTTGCCAGAATTTAAATTGTAGCTCTCACCTTTCTCACCAAATCTCAAGCTGTTGAGTTTGACATTTTCCTGCTAGGAGACACATTCGTGACAAGAAGTCAGTGATCGAGAAATATAAATAATAGCTGGAGAAATAGAAATAATAGCAAGAAATATAATTTCTACCTGGTTTGTCTTTATGAGCCATCGAGGGGGTGGTTCCTGCATCCAGGCTGAATTAGGGCAGGGTGCCCCCGACTCTGGCAGGCGGGTGGGAAGTCTGGATGCTCCTGTCTGCAGCCTCATGGCCTCAGTGTTGAGAGCTGGGACCAGGGCTAGAGAAAGGGTGCAAGGTCAAATCAGACACTGCTCTCACAAAAGAGATGCTGCCTATTTTAAGCCCCTCTTTGAGCACTGACACAGGAGCAGGGGGCTTTGCTGCAGCTGAGTAATCCTCTGTAAGTGCACTGCTGGGAATAAACGCCATGGCTGGAAGTAGAAGTAGGAAAAAAACCTTGCCCTGTGTTTAAATATGTTTTCACGTAGCACCCGGGCTGTTCTGGAGACAAGAAGAGAAAATAAGATCTCCACTTCCATGTGCTCCCAGATGTCGTCTCTCTCTGGCAGAAATAGTTCTCTTTCTCCTGTCAAAGTAACTGCAGGGTTTCCCAGCGTGATCCCATACAACCCTACCTCTGCACATCACCCCGGTGCCGGTTACCCCAGGGCCACCCTTGTGATCAGAGGTTCACACTGTGCTCTGCAAAAGCAGACAGGCTGGGGCAGAAGGAGAAGAAAAAAAGCCCTAATTGACAGGAGTGGAAAAACCCAATTACAGAGATGAAAGAGACAGGCCAGGCATATGTTTCTCGGCTTTGGATCATCAGACCTGCCAGTTCTCATTATTTTCTAGCAAGACTCACTCTCTCCCAAGAAGGGGCTCTGTCGTTACGTGGCCTTTTGGGGAAACGTTGTGCCTGCCTGGCTCACCTGAGCCTGTGTTCGCAAAGCACCTGGTGACAGAAGCATCAATGTAGGTGCATTGTTACTGCAAGGAAAAAGATGGATTAAAGGTAGAGCAGAGAAACGAGGAGGTGACAAGGAAGTGGGGGGGTGGAAAAAAGCATGGCCCAGGAGAGCAAACTAATCAAAACCATGGCATTAAATAAAACAAAGCATCTCCCATTAATAATTGAGGAAGCACACCAGTGTGCTGCATGTGCTGTGGGTATCTCATTTGTCTGAAGAATGGAAAGAGCAAAAGGGAGCAAAGCAGGTATGAAAAGCCTGATTTCCCTGTGTCTCTAATGAGCAGTGCTGCTTTCATTTTTTCTCAACACCTCCTCCCTCATTATGCTCCCTTTTCCCTCTCCTATTTGTCACCTGCAAACATCTTACACTTAAGAGGATGCTGGTGTGGTGTCAGGTGTGAAGGAGACAGCAGAGCTGCTTTGTCCTTGGGTGCCATTCAGGACTCGTCCCTTGATTAGGAGATTTCTCCAAAAGGAGAGGGATAGGTGTGCTGCCCCTTTGTGATCCCAGACAACAATCCAAGCATCTGATTTGCATGGAGACTGTATTTCAGTCAGGTGGAGAGACACAGGGATAGGTGTGTAAATACCTATCTCCTGCACACAGCTTATAAAATACAGCTTTGAAACTTCAAGAGGGAGAAATCAGGCTTGTTTAATTTAGGAGAGGGCATGGTCAGCATTCTAACCCAGTCTGATCTCTATCGTGTGTGCTCATACAGTGCTGTCTTGTGTGACTGACCATCATTTACACCCAGAGCAAAGCGTGAAGCTGTGTTGGTAGCTCGTGGTTCCCTGCTTGGCTTGCTGCATCCATGGGTGATTGCACAAACCCTAGTTTGATCCTGTGGCTAAAGAGGCCTAAGATGGCCCTTCAGAGCTGTATCCCATGTCTTCCCAGGACAGTTCTCCACATGAGGGGTTTCTGGAGCACAAGTCTGATGCGGAGCAGCTGAGGGACCTGGGGGGTTCAGCCTGGAGGAGGCTGAGGGGAGACCTTCTCACTACCTGAAAGGAGGTTGGAGCATGGAGGGTGTTGGTCTCTTCTCCCACATAACAAGTGATAGGACAAGAGGAAATGGCCTCAAGTTGTGCAAAGGAAGGTTCAGATTGGATATTAGGAAAAATTTCTTCATGGAAAGGGCTGTCAGGCATTGGAACAGGCTGCCCAGGGCAGTGGTGGAGTCACCATCCCTGGAGGTGTTTAAAAGACACATAGACGAGGTTCTTAGGGACATGTTTCAGTGCCAGTGTTAACAGTTGGACTTGATGATCTCAAGGGTCTCTTCCAACCAAAATGATTCTATGATGGATGGTGGCACACATGTCCCTCATTCCCAGGATGCCCTCTTAGGAAACTGCTCCCTGTAGCTCTATTTAGTCTGCCTTGTTTGATACATCTGTGTTTTACTCGTCATAGGAACAGCTAGCTCTTAGATGAAAGAAAGGTTAGTCTTGTGAGAGCCTGGTCTTTCAGTGCTGTCCTTTGCTTTGGCACATCCCTGAATGTCATCACCAGGCAGGGGCATGCAGAGGCAGCAGTGAGATCTCCACGTGGGAATGCCATCCCTGTAGACAAAGAGCACCTCTGCCAGAGGAGCAATCATGAGAAACAATTCACCCAGTTCACCAAGTATTTCCTGAGAGGAACAGGCTCATCTTTTAGCCACACACCAGCATTTTTTTGGGAAAAAAAGCATTTTCATTCCTGGCAATAAGTTCCACGCAGAGCAATCCTTTATTTGGCCAAAGGAAGCTATTCCCAAGAAACACGGCCAAAGTTGTCATCTCCATCAATATAGCAACAAATGGTCTGCACTTCTGAACCAAGCCTGAATTTGAATGGCCCGATGATCTCTTGTTGCTTTCTGAACATCTCTGTGATGCTGGATGATCAGTGTGACAACCTCTTGTCGCTGCTGTGCACATCTCTAGATGTTGATGGTGTCACTCCCACAGGCAGACGCATTGCTGTCTGTTACCCTTATGACCACGTCATTCTGACATGACATGAGGTATAAGCAGTGGATGGAAAGTAGAAGACATCACTATTTATCTGCAATGATATCATCCCAGATCAGCAAGTCCCTGGGATGCAAATCATTGCAGGCTGGGAGAGAGTCAAGGAAGCACCTCTGTATGTCACCTTACTCCTTTTGAAGAGGAAGATTATTTCTGCTTCATAGTCTTACCTGAAAAATACCTTGTGAAGGATCTTAGGCTACGAAAAAAATGTGATTTTGCCTCATACAATAACAGGGAATAAGCTGTATTTTAACAGAGCTTAGTGCATTTTAAAGAGAGTTGCAGTAGGCCTGACCCTAAACCCCCTGAAGTCAATGCTCCTCTGTGGAGCTTTGGGTCAGACTCTGTACCCCCAAACTGTCCTTCCAATGGTGCAGATCAGGAGTACCTCAAAGGAAACCACTGAGGGTTTATGGGTTTGGAGGAGCAGCTGGAGAATCAGCATCCATGCATCACTCTGTGTCTTCTCTGCTTGGGTCAATCTGGAGAGCTAACCAAGAAGAGAAACTCAGTACTGTCTATAAACATCCCCATCTGAAGGGATGAAAGAGGTTAAAAAAAACCCCAACCATCTCCATTCAGATTCCTCTTTAGATTTCCAGAGTCTGAAAACTCATCTGTTGCCCCAGGCCTCCTGTCTGGTCAATGGAGAGGAATAAGAAACTCCTGACATCTACCACCCAAGAGGACTCAGCCTGTCCTGTGGGTGAGCCCACCTCTCCCTCCACAGCACAGGAAGCCCAGGGCCACCCAAGATGCCTACAGCTGGCTGCAGAAACAGATGGTGGTGAAGAACAAAGCTGAGAAGGGAGCTGGGGCTTTTGACTCCTCCTAGTGCTGTTGACCAGTCTGGGGGAGGACTGTGCCCTGTTTTCTCACCAGCTTCCTTTCCAAAACCATTTAACAAGGCGGTGACCATCGCCTTTCCCAATGAACAAAGGAGCAGCCACACACCAGGACCAGCTTTCAGATGGGGAGGACATGGGTACATGCAAGAACCCTGTGGGTCCATGCTGCTCTGGGCAAGACAAAGATGCTGTTGTGCAATGGCATGTTGAATAAGGGTGAGAGTTTGGGGAGTGTTTCTACAACCAGCTGAGAAATCCCCTAAACTTCCAGCCACACAGATGGGGATCTGATGGCCCTTTTCAGGTCCTGGAAATGGAGCTATTCCTATTTCAGTTTACATAAATAGAAGGAAAAGTAGATCTGTACATTGCTCCTGAAAGGCAGTGTGGCAATTTCAAGATGGTAATGTGTACCCAAGTAGCATTCAAAGACCCCAACCTTGCTTTAGTAAGGTACAGACTCTTCTTCAAAAATCCACATTAGCCATTTGCTTCAGAGCCTTGGTGAGATCTTGAAGCGAATCCCCCAGCAGTAGTCCCCATGCAGGATTCGGTTTACTCTTCAGATTGGGGTTGGTGTGCATGGATTGGATTCCTTCTGGAAGACGCACAAGCTCTGCTACCACCTCTAATGCTTTCCATCTCCTCAAGGGGACATATGGGTCCAATGAGACCAATGATTGCCCTCCAAATATGATAAACATTCAGTGCAAGGCACCAGACTGACCTGAATCCTTCTGAACCACCCACAGTACAGTTGCAGGGGCTTCATCACTGACAGCTTCCATCTCCTGATCTCCCATGACACCAAATTACTTGACAGTGTAGATGGAGCCTTAATTGAAAAAGGGCAGTAATTAGGAGTTAAATGCCTGAATTGCTTTTGGTTATATAGGTGTTTTCTGATTACACCCTTCTGTATTGGTCACCAGCTGCCTAGATCCAGAGAGGACCCTGTGCTTTGCACAGGGAAAGGACCTTAAACTCTTCAGTGAGACCCAAATCCTTGGATTACAGTCCTTCTGAAGGGTATGTGGATGGAAGTGAGCCAAAGGACATTTTCAATTTAAAGGAACTCTGATGGGAAACTGCTAAACTACCTGCAGCGGTGTATAACCTATTGCTGGAATCAATTGCACTAGCAGAGAAATTCTGTTAAAAATCAGTTCTGCACTAAAAAAGGACTCTGGGGAGTCCAGGGAACTATTGCTTGGACTGAAATAGTTATTTACTATACCTGTGCAAGTATGTCTGTTTACAAGTGTATCTATCTGATGAGTGTGTTTGACCAGGAAAACCAGCTGAAACCGTACTGTAAAATTATCTATGTACACATAAATAAATATATTAGGGGACTAGGCATGACTTCTGTATGGAGAAATCATGCATCACACACATGCCAGAGCTCTTCAGGGGTCTCAGAGAGGATGTGTTTAGGACACAGAATAAGTGACAGTCTTAGCTGGGAAAGAGGTGTCTGGGGGACCAGGGGGCTGAGCAAAGCCATAGCATCGTGGTAGAAAGCAGAAGGTGTCTGAGACCCAGATGCTTTCTCATTCACTATCAAGAATTTCCCAAAACCAGACCTGTAGGTGCCACGCTTTTGAAAACCAGCTAAAGGACATAGGAACAGCCATAGAGTAAGAATGCGCAGCAGCAAGGGTGTGCTGTGGGGACTAAGCTGTTTATTCACACAACATAGACTTAAATTATGGGACTCCTCGCTACATGGTGATCTGGAAAATTTACAAGGGTTCGAAGAGAAATTAGACAAATTGATGGAAGAAAAATCCATTAAAAACTATTACATTCAAGAAAACTGAGCCAGGAAACCTGGAAGCCACAGATTTCTGGATCTGGGGAAGGTATTCAGGGATGGCTCATAACCCTCTTGGTGTCTTACCCTTGTCCTCTTCCATGGAAAACTCTTGGTCACTGTGAGAGATAGTAATGGGCTGGACTTTGGTCTCTACCCACATATCCATCCTTATGCTTTCATTGCACAGTGCTCAGGGGTCATCTTCAAAATGACTGAGTAGAACATTTTAGATAAACAACAGAAATATGTTTTCTCAAAACAGCAGTGGAACTGTGTCAGTCTTTGTAAAATGTTATCAGGGAATCCAAAGTTAAAATAAGTTTGAAAAGAAGCGGGACAAATTCATGTCAAATACATCCGTCCTGTACTGTTAAACATGATGGCCCAGAAGCATCATGAGGATTGTAATTGCTGGTGGTTAGAAGCTCTGTGGAGCGTCAGGATCACACAGTTTCTTATCTCCTCTCTTAAAATCCAGTATTAGCCGTGGTAAAAAGCTACATCAGCTGGACTTTGGTCCGAACTATTTTGGCTTTTCAAATGTTTCATGTCCATTTCAGGAGACCACATTAGTCAACGTTATCTTAACTCCCATTGCTACTTGAGCCCATGAAGATAGTTACTGTGATGGCCATCCCACCAAACCCTAATTATACCAACTCCAAGCTTTTATCATGCGGGGGAATGACTCCAGCCTGAATATGCCTGTAGGGGAATGCTGTATTGACATAGGTGCAGCTGTGCAAGTGACTGTTGACTCCATGATCCTGGTAAGTAAGCCGGGTGTAAGGAGAAGACCGAGTCTTCAGTTTAAGCTAAGCTGCTAAGCTGTCATCTCTCCAGTTGATAGGGAGCCAACCTGCTCCAGCCAGCTCACCTCCAAAGCACTCAATGCATGGCCTTCCCTAGGAAGGAAGGACCATACGAAGGAAATTTTGATCAGACTGAGCCTGAAACACTGACTACATTTTTTCCCCCAGCAAACCATAGGCATTTCTGCAAGCTGCACAAAAATCTGTAATTGCTAGACAGCAAGATCAAAACCAGATCTTGTTGCAAAGCAAGCTTATTTTAAAAATGCGAGAATACTCCTGCATTATAAAGGTGGAATATTCAGCATTTCCCTAAAGACATTCTTCCCCAGGCAATCACCTTTAACTCCAGCTTCCATCCCTGCATCCCTAATCTGTGAGGGGATGTTGATAAGTTTTAGGTTTTTCAGTAGGAAATCTTTGATTCACCAAGTTGTAAGAAAAAGTCCTTTTATTTCCATGAAAAGCAGATAGGAAATTTGCTTTAAAACCTTTCTTTCCCTAGAAAAATGTATAAGGGGAATGTTCACAATCTGTCTGGAGGTCAGCTCTATAGAAAGCAGTGGTATGGAAATGAAACTGAATGGAAACAGAAGACTTCATTGTTTTCATATTTGCAGCTTTGCAAACCTCATTACTATAGTAAAATAATACATTTTTTAATCAAAAAGAGCATTATATGAGCTTCTGAAATTGAGAGGAAATTAAAAATGTGTTTAAGTCTTGCTAGAAGATGTATGGGGTTCTCTTTTCTTATGACTGACATTTCTAAAAAGGATGATGGGATTCCTATGAGAGTGAAATACTTTCAGTCTATATGGCAAGTGTCAGAAATGTATGTCTCAGTCCTGGTATAGTTTTGATTCCATAACCATGTATTCATAATATGTCAGACACGCTAAGAAGTTACTGAAAAATGTGTTGACGGAAGAAATATGAGTTGAACTCCTGTAGAGTCCTTCCAGAATACCAATGAGTAGCACGATCCATCAGAAATATCCTCAAAGACCTGATGTATTAAAAAAAACCCTGTTGCTGCAAGTTGTGTGATTAACATAGCTGTCAGATTCTTGTCTTTATCTCTCTGCCTTTCTAAAATCACAGTTTAAACCAGAGATTTTCACACTCACCTGCCCCCAAAAATCAATCCAATAATATGTTGTGCTCCAGAAGTGGATTCAGTCGGAGGAGCTCAAAGCACCTTACAAATAATCCTCAGGAATTGGATGAAATCAATAGGCCTGCTCTGAAGTGGATGAAAATGATTTAGGATTGAAGTCTGAAGATACCCAGCAATTTCACCACAAAGCTGTGGACTCCTGGGCCCTTGTCATCTTTTGCCTTCCCCGTTAACCAGGGAGAAGTAAGAAAATATTAACATCAGCGGAGCGGACAAGACGTGACACTGTTGTCACCTACGGCTCAGTGGTGACATTCTGCAGTAGTTAAAGGTAACTCACAAAGGAAGAAATCAGCCATTTTTTACCCGGTGGTTTGCTGCTCTCCATGCATAAAAAGTAATCTGGAAGTTCTTTCGTCTTGCTTATCCTCAAAAAGATGCTATTTTTTGTCATTTCAATACATTAAGAAAGCACTTATTTGATTTTGGAGAGTGATTCAGTGATCTCTGATACATGTTATAAACTTCTTTCAACCTTTATTAAATGGTAGGGACGTAATGACATTCTGTCAAAGCCTTTTTTTTCGGCATTTTTTCCTCAGGTGTATGAAAGACATTTAATGGAAACCCGCAGAAAAATGAGGCAGAAATCCTGAACCTGGTGGCAATATTTTTGTTCAGTATATTGGATTTCAGCAGTATTTTGAAAAGTTAAAATTCATCTTTCCTCTTAGGCATTTTCATTTGCTTGTTCTTTGATGTCAATTTTCCAGTCTTTTGAGGACTTTTTTTAAAAAAGGCAAGTTTTAAGAGTCTATAATTTCTAGCTTAAAAGACAAGACTTTGTTCTAAACTCTTCAGTTGTGGCTGGAAAATGGCTCCTTGGCCTCTCTTTAATTAATTCTCCTGGGAATGTCTACGGAAGTCCCTGGTTTCAGCACTGATCAGGAACATCCGATGCACCATTGTTTCTGTGCAATCTTCAACTCAACACAAGTCATTACAAATCCCAGTTTTTTTAAAGTCCCTTTTGTTCCCCAGACCAAGAATCTGAACTTCCATGCTGTCAGATCTGTGCCCTTACAAAAACATCAAAAAGGCCCAAGAATTAAGAGGATTTGAGAAATAATTCATAGATAAGAAGTCAAGGTGTTTTTACTGTATCTCTTGGATTTTACTTCTGTGCCTTAACTCTCTTCTCTGAACTTTCCTTTTTGATCTGGAGAACTATGGAAAGTCTTCCTTCTTTCTTTAAGCCAGCTGAAGTTATCACTCAGGTCAAACTGTCTTAAACCTCACTGAAAAATATAAGTCAAATTCCCAGGGCCCCAGCTTATTCATTCCAAATGAACTGCTGGAATGAGAAACAATGGTTCTTACAGCATGCCTAGTCAATATTATCTCATATCTTATTTGTGGAGCAAGCAAATTCTTGTCTAGGTAAAGCTGTGATGCCAAGACTGACACCAGCCATCATGAACTGGTTTTGGGTCGATGCCCAGTGTTGACCCAAATTTAAGATCCTGATTTAAGCCCTGATGCTTCTGTCAGCATGAAGTCTTCCTTTGGCAGGTTGGTAGTGAGGAGCTTCACAAAGAACTGTGCTTCAAGGTAAGGTCTGAATTCAGGAGATACAGATCTTGTACACCAACAGTGAGAAGACACCCCATCCATACAGGGTATGACAAAGGTGCATAAAAGAGAGAAATGAGGGATTAAGGCAGGTTACAACAGACAACAGAAAGTGTTCTCACAATGTGTATGTTTGTTTGCTTCTGTCTTACCTGTAATTAGGTCATAAACTCTTCAGTATGGAGACTGTACGTGTTGGCAACAGAACAAATAGGTCTCATTTTTTTACAATGAAGCCTTAAGCTTCTGCAGCCTCTGGAGGTGTTGCAATATAACCAATAATATTAAAAGAAAGATTAACGTGAGGGAATTTGAACAGTAATGGAGGTAAGAAAAAAGCATGCAGAGTTTCAAAGGTGAAGTCTGGAAGCAGGAGAAGGTAATTAATCATTGTTACTCTTGTTATTATTCATTTCTATTGGGCCATAAGTGCACATGTCAAATTTGTGAAACGGAAGTCAGAAGAATCAATATTTTCTTATTGCATTTATGTATTTTTGTCGAAGCCTCATAAATCGCTGCCATTTTTGGAATCAGATTTTGAACTTCATGCCAAATCCAGCTGTTGTATGTTCCTAATAGAAAGTATCGCTGCCATTTATTGTTAGGCATAAAATTGAGAAACTAGCCATAAAAGGATGCTCAGCACTGTAACTCTGACAAATCCATCTCAATGAAGGCTGTTATCTAGGGATACATAAATATTGAATGGGGAGATGCTTGTTTCCTTTCAGCACATTCTCCTGGATAATCCATTTGGCATCACAATATCAAAAGCTTTATTTTATGTTTTAAATAGATTTGTTTCTTTGGTCCCTACTCACCCTGCCTGTGGTTTGCTTTCCCATTAAACTCGTCGTGTTTCAATTGCAGGCACCATGGGTAGGAGACTGAGTTATTATATTAAAATACACCAGGCTCTGGGCAGATCTCTCCCAGCCTGCCACTTGCTTGTATGAGCTGACACTGGCTAAAACCACTTTTCTAATTACTGCTGGGCCCCTCATGTGAGGGAACAGGACAGTGAGCCACCAAGATGCTCAAAAGTTGGCCAGAAATTGCAATGGGTGGGACTCTTGTAAGGAGAATAAGTGTCAGGAGATGTAGGAAAATCATTAACTCACATGCCCGAAACACCAGCAGATGATATACATCCGGGTAGGTATGTGCATTTGAAGTCCTCCCCTGTATGGAAAACCATATATTTAGATTAAATTTGTCAGACTTTCTCAGGGGATTAAGAGATTATGTGAAGATGGGATGGGGATACTATTGTCCTATAAATAGAAGTCTCCTTAAATGTGTCAAGGGATAACTAATTGATTTATCCTGTAGAAAGGCTCAGGAGAAAGCTGCACAGAGTCCTGTTATTCATACCCAGTGATCCTGCACAAGGCTTAGGCAGTCTTCTTTCCTCCACCTGTGCTGGTTGCCAAATATAGAGCTGATTAGGGAAGAGGGAGAAAAACTTCAAACATTTGAATGAGATTGTATGGATCCGTTGTGCATCGGAACAATGTTTGTCTTCAGCTGATGAGTCGAGCGGTCCCTGCTGTCCCATGTTCCTACAAGTAGTGCCAGACATCCATTTGATGGCTTTTGGTGTCAATACTTTCCTGCTGAATTTTCAAATCCCATTCAGACTCGCAGTCTACTTTGCCGAGAGCAAAGTTTCATTTTAAAGGTCAGCAATATTACCTTTATTTATGTGTATAAAATTAGTCCAAAAATGTGCTTTCTCATCCACTTCCAAACACGTGAAATTAGGGTAGCATTATGGTGTTCAGCATCAGCCTTTGCACAAACACAGTATTAGAAAGGAATCCACGGTAGAAACATATATAATGGAGAGATGGAAAATAAGGGGTTTAATGGTTTAAGCCAAAAACAACCACTTCATGTTTCATTATGAAATTCTTGCAAAAGCTGAAGATGTCAAAGGGCTTCTGTGTCATTCAACAGATGTCCCAATAAGCCCTAGAAGTGTGCAAAAGGAAAATAAGAATATGGAAGAGTGAACTGTGAGTCTGAAGACTTGAGTCTTATTTCTGGCTCCTCAGTTGACAATTTCTGTGAATAAGATAATCCATTTCCCATTTCTGCATCTCTCCCTCCTGCAATTTTTGTAGCCTAGTTTGCAGACTCCTTGGGCTGAGCTCTTTGAAACAACTTGGTTTCTACCTGAAGGAAAGTGCAGCACCCAGAACGCATCACTCCCTGACTGTGTAGTGCCTTTGGAATCTAGTAATTAGTAATATTAGCAATAGGTTGCATATGCTTTAAGTTTTAGGGAGACACTGTTTTGCAAATGTTTAAACAGACGTACTGGGAATATTTTTATATTTTTACTGCCTCACCATCTGTAAAGCCAGGTGTCCAAATCACATGGCTTAAGAAGTGTATAATAGAGATGTATATAGCTAATACATTTGGAAGCTGATGAAATAGCTCTCAAACTCACAATCGTATGGCATTTCTGAAGTGTGATATCTTGGATGGGTCTAGAAGCCTTGTATTTCTATATCAAGGCAAGTATTTATTAGCAAGCTGGGGGAGACGCAATTAGAGGGCAAATTAACATGGTTAGGGAACTGGAGTACCTGGTATAGAAAGACACAGAGTACTGGGCTTGATTTACTTTGAGGAGATGAGCAAGGGCACAATAGCGGTTTTCTGATACTCAGTGTGTTTTATGTGGAGGACAAAGCCAGGCTGTACTCCTAGATGCAATGATGTTCACACGCTAGATGGAAGAAAATTCTTGGAGACTTTTGAAACTCAACTGGCCATAGCCCTGATCAATGTGATCTAATTAGGAAGTGACTTCCTCTTTGTACAGGAGACATAGAGACCTCCCAAGGTCCCTTCAGCTTAAATCATCCTGTGAGTCTGTGCTTTTGTGATATGAAGCTCCTCTTCCCATTTTTGAAGGGGTACGTATGATGTTTATGTCTTGCACACAACTGGTACTGGATGCCAGAATAACCAAGCAACTTGAAATGCTTTTTATGCCTCACAGCTCCTGATGGGATGTGGTAGTGTTATTATTTCATTAGGAAAATGAGGAACTCATGTCAACTTCTTTTCAAAAGGGGAATTAATTTCAACGACCTGTAGCATATAGTTAAGAGTCTGATTGAATTGCAGCTTCAGCAGTGACTCCAAGCCTTCCCTACACAAAATCGCCCCTTTAACCAAGACTGAGAATGGAATGTCCAAAAGGGCTGAGAGAGGTTCCTGAGCTGTCTTTGCATCCTTTAGAAATTTTTGTCCAGCATCAGAGTGGGAGGGGATGTCAAGTACTTCCAGAGCAAAGCAGCCAAGCTCTTTGAACTCGCATGAGGGTTTTGGGATCGGCAAACCATCCATTTGGCCAGAATTCAAAGCTCCTGTGTGGTTCCACACCTCTGCTCAGATAGTTAGTTCTTGTGCTCCCGAAGAGCTTGGGTGTTGGGGCAACTGCCAGCAACAAAACCCAGGTGCCCACTAGAGTGCTGGTGTTTGTATCCAGCTGATGTTACTCTGAAGAATTATCCCTTTCTTGTGCAAACTTGGAAAATTTAGCTTCTGTTGTCCAGTACATCAGATGAAGTTGGAGTAAATCCATCACTTAGGGCTATTTTCCATTTTTGCTATGCCCTTGCCACTCTCCTCTCATCCATGTGGTGGGCTGAGGGGGATTCCACCAGTGTAGAGGAAGGAAGGACAGCCAGCCTGTCAGAAGTACATTGGCCCTTTTGATCAGATATCAAGTGAAACCCACTTGGAAGGCTTTACTGTAGAAGGCAGTCTGGCTTTTGCTGGAGTAAGATAATGGGAGACTCCTAACTGCCTGTGCATTGTGTTGTTATGGAGCTCAATCCATGCCATGAGGCATTTTGGCAATGCCTCAGTGTATGGGAAAAGGGTCACTTTGGCCTCCATTGGCATCTGAAGCTTACAAATTCCCTGGTGGTTCAGAGAGCTTGGAGGGGTGAGATTTGCACTACTCTCAGGCAAACATCCAGCTTTCAATTAACAGTTGTGCTATAGAATTGGAGGAGACATATAGGATAAATGCCTGGGGTAGGAATTTGTCCAAGCGACCTGATGACCTCATTTAAACTAGCTTGTTCTTTTTCCTGACCAGTGGAGTTCTTTGGCAGTGAGTCCTTTCAGTCCCTGAGCAAGCCTTGCTGTCAGCAGAGAGCCCTTCAGCTGGTGTAGCAATCTATACATCACAACTCATTGTGTGCACCATGAGGTGATGTTCTGACAATACCCTCAGAAACAGCCTCCCTGCATCCGCTTCCAGCTGAAGGACACTTTACTGACACACACACAAGCAAAAGGACAAGCACAGAGTTAGTCCATGCTCAGGCTCACCCAAAATTCCCGAGTGTATTGAATATAAAGAAATAAAAATGAATCCCCAAACAGATTTTGAAGGAGCCAGCTCCAAAAGCAGACTCCTGAAGGTGCCTGCAGCTTTGGTGTAAAACTTAGTTCCCAGTCTGCTGATCTGTCCAAAACTGTGGTGTGCAACATAGGCTGAATTGACATCTGCAAGCCGATCTATAGATGCTCTTAGAAAAAAAGAAGCGCAGTTCCAGTCTGCAGATACAGGGCATGACTCATTCGCTAATTAGAAAGGACACCGAGAGTGTGTGAAATTTTATTGCACTGCATACTCCCATTTGTGGGTCAGGCATGATCAGCAGAGCATGAGGCTTAACAGCTTGAGAACATGGTACAATTAATAATGAAATACAGCTGCATTCATTTGTAATTTGTAATCTCTTATTATCTAGCAGGGGCAGAGGTTTTGTAAATACATGATAGAATTTAATACAGAAGGCATTTTCAGTAATGTGAACTTTAAAATGCTTGAAATATTTTGCTTATGAATGTTTTTCAGGGTTGAACTCTTCCTGGGGAAAACATCGTCCTAGTGATGTTAATCCTGTTCTGAATCCCAGAACTGCTTCTGTTTCTCCATCTTCTCTAGGAGATGACTCCTATGAAATGAGCATAAAACATCTCACAAGAATGGTAATGTTTCTGTGGTTGTGCAGGGAGTATACCAGCTGAAAGGCAAGGGAAAATCAGGGGCACAGACTCTGTTTGTGCCAAGGGGAGTGTTTAAACACAATTATTCAGTGTTTAAACTCCATGATTGAAAGTTAATATATGAACAGAAATCATCCTTCATCTTCCCTTTCCTTTACCCTTGTGTTTGCCCCTTCCTCTTCCCCTTCTCATTCCTCATTTCCTTCTGGTATTTGTTGAACTGAGTCCCAGAAATATTGATAGGAGTTGAACATAAATAAAGAGAAAATAAACTATGTTTCTGATTAATATTCCTGGGAAAACTCTTCCCCTTCCTAGGGCAGACAAGTTTAACACTGAGCTCAGGAGTTAATAAATGACAAAATGAAGATTGTTAATCCTAACTCTGGCCCTTTTCAGATATGCACTCCTGCTATGTTTTAGAAAACGTGCTTTCAGCGTGCTGTGTAGCAGTTTTACATTTCTTCATATCTTTTTCTTTCAGTGTATGAAATTCAGTGTATTTATGCCTCAACTGAAAATAAAATCAGCAGTTCCCCTGCACTGAAATTAGGGATCTTTCCATATAACCTGTGCAGAGCTTCTCAGTATGATATTTGAACCTCTTACAAATATTACTTCCTCCATTCTAAAACAATCCTTTGAGTTTGAGAAATATCACTGCTACTATACTAGCAGGGAATTAAGGCACAGAAGGAATAAAAAAGACTTACTGGAAGTCACACGATAAATGTGCTGGACAGCTAAGAATTAAATATGCTTTACCTTCCTCATGCATCTGGCGTCAGTCGATGGACACTGAACAACAGAGCTCAGACTGTTCATCACACACCTTGGTCTTGTTGACCTAAGAAAGAGCCTCCCTGGCCTAGGAATCTAAAAAAGAGGGGAGATCAATAGAGCCAAACAAGATTTTCTTTTGCATGTCTCTAGATGTTTTGGTTTCCCTTCATTGACTGTATATGGGCACAACTTAGAAGAACAGCTTCACTGGCATCTAAAATCCAGATGCAACATAGATGCCTGCATTGGATAATATGGATTCCACCCTTTGCTGTCAAGACATAGACTTAAAACTCCTCTTTTGCAGCATCATTTGCAGCCTGTGCTCCATGGTTGACTTTGACCAATGTGGCTCAGAATCATTTTGCTTGATCAATATGATATTTACTCAATACCCTTGAGGTCTGCTGCCTCTTGACACAGTTCCAGGGGGAAATCAGTCTTCCCTTAGATCTGGATTGCCCTCAGTATCTGTCTGTCTGTCCAGTGGCTACAAAATGAGCAAAGTTTCTGATTCAGGATCATGGTGGGGCTCTTGAAGAGAAACTCCAAAAACTACCAGGATAGAAATAACATCCACAATGTCCACATGCCATGGGTTCGAACACTTTGCCATCTTCCTGCACTTCAGTCCCAGTCTGGCCAGAATGGTTTTGCTCCACAAAGTCACACATCAGACAGATGGATCACTTATGAGCTCCTTGTGATAAGGGCCTGTCCACTATCACACACATTATGTGTGTGAGCCACCTCTTGTTATCCACTGAATGATGTTCCTCAATGCACAGAGCAGCCCGCTGCAGAAACCGAGTTTGTTCGTACCTTCATGCAATGCCAAGGAAATGGTGCCTCTTCTTGGCCATCACATGCAAACCTGTGTCATGGACTTGGTGACAGCAGTTCAGCATTTCATTGCTCCTGTTTTAACTGGGGTGACTTTGGTGGTGGAGTAACTGTCTAAAACTGGGACAAGGTGATGGAAAACAAAGGGCTGCAATTTCAAAGGGTGTCTACGAGCCAATTAATTAGTCTTCTAAGAAAAGTTGTGCTAAAAAAATAGGCCAGTCGCTTCTCTCATTTATACCATTGTAGGCTCTTGACTCCAATGGACCAGAATTGATTTTTCAGCAGCAAAGTCTCAGGACTGCTGTCTGTCTGAAGCGTTGCTCCTAATATCGATGTGAAGTCTGCCTTTGCAATGCTTTACATTCCTTGAAATGACTTGAAAAAGGCTGTGTGATGTCAATAAAGAACAAACCTTTTTTTTTTTCTCTGCACATTTCCTGTTTAAGTACCAAAAGAAAAGAAAATTATTCTGCAGACAATAGGAACGTATACAGCCATTGAAAAGATAAAGTCTTGCCTTAAAGCAGATATTATTGTTTCTTTCAGGGTAATGAGACCTCTTTGTGAGCACTAATAATAGCTGCAATATGTGAACCTAACACCTTTTGTACCTGTAACAAAAAACCATGTATATCTTAAAAGGTTATGTGGACATAAAAAAACATCTACTATAGAAGGAACATGAAAACCAAGGTAACCTCATGAGAAATGTAACATAAAGTAGCAAAGAGAGGGCAATGTTTTCTGATAGAATATATAGATTATATGGGCCACATAATGAAACACATAGATTTTATGGTGAAATTGCATTCTTTACTGATACATGTGTTATGTGTATGGGGTATTAAAGAAAATGGATGCTCTTTCCCAGCAATCAAGCACAACACTCCCCAGCACATAGAGCTGAAAAACATGTTATCAGTGAACTAAAACTACAGGGTCATGGAACTGGGGGAAAAAACCAATTTCAGCTCATATGGTGGATGCAGGGTAACTACAGCTTTCCCAAGCCAGCTCCCCTGCCTGTCCTACGGGTAGAAACCTCTCACTTTTTTTTCCCCAGAAATAGCTGGGAAACGTGAGACAAAATTACAGGTAGAAGCCTGGAGTAATCAAAGGCATAGCTGGGACTTGGCAATTACACCTCATGCTCTGGATTCACTTTTCAGCAGCTGATCCCCTCTGCTGGGTTAACACATGTGCATTAGCGTTGTTTAACGTTAATATGTTTTACACTCTTGCATGAGCCCCTGGTGAATTCAGGCCAGGACGTGGGTTTGATGTAGGACTTCTCTTCCAGCAGAAGGTGTGAGGTCAGGGCACACTTTCTAAAGTAATTTAGGCTGCCACGTGATGCTGAAAAACTGGGTCGATTAGTCCATGCTGAGCAGTGTGCTGCTATTTAAACAGTGACTAACACCCTCAGCCTTTTAATTTACTAATGTTTGTAGTATCCCCACCTTTACTCTTTCTTATTGACCAGAAATGCAATGTAGTTCCAGCTTTTGCTTGAGCACTAAACCACATTGTCTAAATTAAGGAGTAATCAAAAGATAGCTTTGGGGACTAAACTGGATTTAGTTGTGCCTAACCCAGTATGACCTCCAATTATATTATCTCTGTGACTTGATTTAAATGAGAATCGCCCATGACCAACACAATGTAATTCATTGTTTTGATCTGGATTAAGTGCTGTTGCATATTCATACATCTTGGCATGAACTATTATACATAGAAAAAGCTTGCACTGAGATATTTACTTCAGTTCCCAAGAGAATGGGTATGAATCCTCACCAGGATTTTTTTAAGTATACCCAAAGAAGCATGGACATTTCCTAAGTGAGGACAACCACAAGCTAGGAGTGGGTTGTGCTGAACCGGCCTGCTGAGGAGCGTAAGGACCAAGAAGGAGAAGTATGAACTGAAACCATAGGAGACTCCAAGAAAATGATTAGATAAGAACTTCTACTTCTAACAAATAATTCCTCACCTGTAATTGCACCCTGATAAACTGTGTACATGGATGCTGGGGTACCATACTATATCTGAGTTAGATCTTCATCTTCACAGATGGACATGGAGAAGGAATGAATTGATTTTATCTTTGAGTAAGTAGATAGTTTAGTTACTTTGTTTATTTTGAGTTTTATGATTAAGCTTAATCTATCTGAAGTTTAGGGTGATTTTAAGAGACTAGGCTAACATCAAGATATTCCATAATTCTGAATGTATTAATATTGGTAACCCAGTTTCTGAAGCACCCATGAAGACATAGGATCATTCAATAATATAGGCTGAAGGGGCCTCGGGAAGTCCATAGTCCAGTCTCTTGCACAAAGTGTGTTTAACTTCCGAATTGTGTCAGGTTGCTTGGGATTTTGTGTCTAACTGATTTCTGAAAACCTCCAGGGATGGAGATTACAGACCCTCTTTGTGCATCCTCCTCCAAGGGGTGAAGAATTTATTTCCCGTGACCAGCTGGACCTTTCTGTGTTCCAGCCTTTGTTCAGTAAATTTTGTCCACTTTCATTGTGCAATGCTGAGAACAGACTGCCTCTGTCTCATCTAGATTCTCACCATTAGAAAGAAGAATGCTGATCCCCAACCTCCCAACACCTTCCTCAAAGCATCTATGGAGGAATGGGCTACAGGTAATTTGGGAGCTAGCAACAAAGAGGTCTGAGACAAAGGAGTGTCTTTACTGGCCCAGTGTCAGCCACACAGCCCTGAGGGATCCTGCAGCAGATGTGCTCTCCTGGAGCCTTCCTGCAGGTTTTGGCAGCTGGAACCTGAAAATATTTCTATTTCCTAATGCCAGGAAATGTTGTTGTCTCTTCCAATGGAAGGCACTTAAAGAATACAGAGAATAGTGACAGGCACAAGAGTAGCTAGACAAGATGTCAGTGAAAGATTTGCAGTGATTTGTAACCTGCAGGGAATAGGGAGCAAATTTTCAAGGGAGACCTACTCAAGAGCCCAGTCCATTCTCCCTCAAGCCTCTGAATTTAACAGCCACACAGTATGCTTTAAGAAAAGGACTTTTTCCTCCCATTGTGCCTCCTGGCATTGCATGTCTGGTCCTGAGGAGATGCTGAACATCACAGTGTATATGGTTTTCATATAGAAATACTACATGGATCTGGTCATAGTAAGATGTTAAACCTCCTCTTACCCACCTCTACTAAAAGCTTTGATGGTCGCAGTCATCTGCTTAGTTAAACTGTGCAAAAGAATTGGATTCTTCCTTCTGAAGTCCTTCCTAATGTCAGGATAATCATACCTATCAGCAGAGGGACATGGGCAGGGGGAAAAGTGAAGCAGGAACACTTTTTGCGGAGCAGCAGTGAGAAGTGGAATTAGATCTCTGTCCATAAGTCAGGTGCTAAACCCCCATTAGTGAAATGATGACAGCTTATTAGGGCCATTCAGATGTGTCCCTTTGGAGCCATAGAGAGCTGTTTAGAAAAGATTAAAGCTTGCTACAAAACCTGTAATTGAGAATTATTTGCACACAATGACTCCAGTCCAACTCCCCTGTCTGCAGTACTTCATGAAGACATGAGCCACACAATGAAGCAGGTTCCCTGCTCTGAAAAAGGACAATCCTGATGGCAGGACAGGCTATGGGACAAGTGCATGTCTGTGGGGAGCCACCACAGGTCTGAGACTTGTCCGGGCTGTGAAAGTGGATAAATGGGCTCAGGATTCCTGCCTTGTGGCAGCGGGGAGGCTCCAAGGAGCAGTAGCTGTGTCCTTGGCTGCTGTTGGCTTTGCTTGTGCCACCTCCACTGCTGTGAGCATCAGCCAGCAAAACGCCGAGCTCTGGTACAACCACTTGGTTTTGTGGGTTGTCGAGGGTTTAGGTTGCGCGGTGACAATCAAACCCTGGCAGATGTATTGTTAACCTCTCCTCCCCCCCCACTTCCCCCTTTTGCCCCTCCCTCTCCCCACTTCCCACTCAGGACAGGCGATCGGGAGGGAAAGAAGGACAGAGAGAAGAGAGCTGGAAAAATTAAAAATGTTTTACTAATGCTACTAATAAGAACAGAGAAAATAATACAAAATATACAAAACCAATCTTGAAAGTCTCAGCAACTGCAGAGCCAGCACCCAAAGTCCTGGACTGGACTCTGCAGCCAACCGGAGCTGGATTCAGTCTCTCACTAGGCCTCAGTTTGCAGGGACAACTCGCAAGGTCCTCTCCTAATGTCAGCCATAAGGAAAAAGATAAAAGGGATGAGATCCTCGTGATCTCCCACTTTTATAGGAAGTATTCACGTGAATGGAATGTTATACACAGTTGGTCAGTTTCTTGGTCACCAGTCTCTGGTTGCCCCTCTCACGAGATGTCCATCCATGCTTATCAATAAGTTTGCATTCCATTGCTAGGTTTACCAAAACATGTATCTGGTTCTCCAGGAAAATGCAGCTAATATGAAGGCTTTAGCTGACAGGCAAAAGAGAAACTTGTTTTTAACAAAACCAGGACATGGGTTTAGGTCGAGTGTGTGATACCAGATAGCAGCCAGAAATCACAAGCTAGTAGAATGAAAGATTAGGAGAAGAGTTTTCTGCATCTAATTTGCCTGTCAAAGAAGTCCAGAAATCTATGCAGAGTTAGGACTTTCCTGCTCAGTGGTTTTCAAAAGTGATTTCTTTCATTTGATGCAGCAAAATCAATAGTAATTCCTGGAGAGATGGAGCAAAGCAGAGTAGCAACACCACATGCTCAGCAAGGCACTTGATTGTTTTTACTGCTTTCATCCAACCATGCAACTCCATTTCTCACTGTGACTCAAATATCATTCAGTCGATCTACTAGGGCTGGAAAATTCATAATGCACTGTGGTTCAGAGAAAATTTCTTCCTTTGAAAAACAAGCCACTTCCACCTGATTAAGCTTTGTGGGTTTTTCCCTGACAGAGCTAGTGATGGATTACTGAAGGAATGTATCAAAGTGTAAAAACAGTGAGGAACTTTATTATAAATCTGTAACATTTTTAATAAAAGCACACTGAGCAAAGTAAGTGAAGTACCTTGCAAACTTTATGCCCCCAACTGACTTTGGTATCTATAGATCTGCTTATGAATAAAAAAATTCATCTATATGAGACTTGGTAAGGGTGGGATACTGCCATGATTTACAATTATGAGCAGTGTAAATATGAATTAATGTACTTAGGGTATTCTGCATCTACGTAGGCCCCTAGTGCAGCATAGTTTATGATAGCTTTTAACTACTTTGAAACACTTAGCTTGTCAGCTAAAAACATCTCATTGCAATAACACTTTCTTCCAAAGAGCATCTGAGAGCCACACTTCAAAGTCCCACATATGAAGCCTACAAAAACGAAAACACACGGGTTGATCTTTGAGACTCATGAAAACCATATGTCTCTTACGGTATGATTGATTTAAGTGGTAATAGGGAGTTTCCTTCTATCTGTCCAAATGTCTCGACTGCAGGGGAGGACCTGCTGATTCACGAGCAGGTCAGAGGAGCTGAGTTGGGAATGAAAAGACATTGGTGAACTGGTGCTACTCCATGGTTTTTTCCATACATCACTTGTTGGCCATGCCAGGTGTGAGGCTGGTGTCCTCCTGGGTGACAGTCCTGGGGATGGCTTCTTGAAGAATGCCGTGGAAAGGACCATAACAGGGAGCAGTTTCCTCCTACTGACTGCCAAAGAAAGGATGAAGACTTGAAAAGAACAGAATGAGACCTGCAAACTGTGTGGACTTGGCTCTATGTGGATGTTTCGAAGCAGAGCTCATATAGACTTGATGATCCTTGTGGGTCCCTTCCAACTCAGGACATTCTATGGCCAGATAGGGCAGGTTGCTGGCCAGAGAACTTCTCCCTGTGTTTATTCTAACTCTGATTATTATGTCATGTTGATCAAAAAACATGCCGTAAGTCACTTCCCAGACGCCTCTCTCAACATTTTGATTATGACTCTGAAGTTTCTCAAGGTCACCACTGATTTTTGTTATTTATCCAGATTTTGGATAGCTTCATCCCATCCAACTCAAACAAGCACAAACATCTCGAGGCTGTCAGGTGATGGCGTGCAGGCATACCTATCATATTGCAAAAACAAGCCGTGTCAACATTAATTTCCTTTTCCAGCATGATCTATAGCTATGAGGTTTATTGACTTCACACAGCACCCAACTTGACAATAAAGTGCATTCAGACCAGTCATCACATCTATCCTTATCTTTGTAGTCATATAGCCTTTGTCTGAATCACGCTAGCAATAGGATTAGAAATTAAAGGAGAGTGTTTTAAGGTAAGAAACAATAATGAGGTTTGGTTGGTTGGTTTTTTAAGATTAATTTCAGTTGCAAACAAGCTTTTATTTAACCCTTCTTTTCTCTCACTACAAAGTGTTGTGCAAGGCACTCATTTCCCTTCACCTGCACTTGAACTCCTGAAATTTTATCTTTAGATTGGGAACAGGATTTCATACTCAGCATCACCTCGGCCACAGCCTTGCCAAAATCCATAAACTGTGATCTGAATGAAAGTAATTCAGTGTCTCTATTTGCTTAGGCTCTGAAAAAGCAAGGTTTCCAAGTGTTTTCATACAAGTTGAACTGCGATATCTGTCTGAAGATGGAAAATTCTAGGATGACTGTCAGTGCTCAGCACCTTTTATATATTTTACATGAAACAAAACACAGGTATACACCTGAATTGTCAATCTCAGGTCAATGTCCTGCTGCTGGGTCTTTCTTTGTCCTTGTTGGCCTTGAGAGCTTCCCTCTCGCCTGAGACTGGTGTCCTTTGCTTACATTGACTCTGTGGAGGATGGAGCACACATTGCTCTGTTCATAACTTTGGGGTCATTTCATGAAAGACATGGGTTTGCCCTGGCACATGGAAGTCAAGGAGTGAAAGACAGGAGGATGGACTACACCACAAGATGTGTTTTAAAAAGGGAAAACCATGATGTGCTCAGTTCTTGTGAGAAATAGAGACCTCCCAGGCTCAAGAAGCATTGCTGATCTGGATTCAAAGATGGAGATTTCTGTTTGCAGGCCTGGAAGCGCTCCTGTGCTCACCCATTGTCTACCCATAAGGACCTTTCTGTTCCAGCTGCCATCTCCTTTTGAAACAGGTCTCCTGAGGAGCTTGACTCACCTAACACATCACAGGCAGAACTGCAGTGCCCAACGACTGCATCTGCAATGCAGCTTCTGTGGTGTCTGACTCCAGAATCGGAAGCCAAAATAGACCCAAATTAGTTTTCTCTTAAATGCATAACTTGTATCTATTTTAGGAATTTCTAGAGAATCCTTGATCACAACAGAAAAGAGTCAGGGTAATTTCTGAATCAACATAAATGAGAAATGGGTATTCATTCAGTTTCTACAGAGCCATGGTGTGACAAGGCCAGGGAAGACCTTGCCGAAGGACAGCCAGACCCCAGAGAAGCTTCATTCAGAGCTCAGCTTTGCAAAGCGTTGAGGCATCTGGCCTCTGTCCAGCAAAGCACTTTAGAGATGTTTAACATTAAGCATGCAAGTAATGCTATTGACTGCAATGGGCGTTTGGCAAAAATAGCCTTCTTTGATAAAGGTCCCTTCAGGTGTTTCCTGACCATATTTCCAGGGCTGTGACAAATGCTCAGCAGTCTTTGTGAAGGGCACAGACAAAGGTGGCCACTGGATACACCTTCTGAAATACAGCCAATGCTTCAGTCATGGTAAGGGACTAAGATGCTCTTTCCTCTACTCACAGTCCTTGTAATATTCTTGTTTTCTCACTGAGGCCAAGGTCTGAGTTCCACAAATGTGCATAAAACATTTTAAAATCCACAGACCAGCCTCTTTTTCCAGGAGATTTTCCATTCCACTCCATCAAATGTCTTTTCTCTGTATAGAAGAAACTAAATGAGGAAACTTAATTTTAACAACAGTAATTTTAGAGAGACTTCTCTCTTCTCATTGGGAAAATGCAGGAGGGAGATGCATCTTTTGGTGCAGATTGTGGTGGAATTTAATCGGCTTCAGCTGAGATACATCAATATATATCCCAGCACAGTAGCTCCAGTCTTCATTTAGTAGCCATATATGTGAGTTCATGCATACAGAGCTAATGTTTCTTGAGGGGCTCATGTGCCCATTTGTTCACCCTGTTTTTACATCACAGAGGCAGAGATGTGTGATCACAGCTATACTAATATAAAGAGAATAATAAAATACTACCACTAATTTGTAAATGTTGTATTGTCGTTGGTCATTTTACAGATTAACATATTTGTTGTGATATTTCATAGGTCTTCCTTATTCAGTCATTTCTCCTAGTACTGATAAAAAGCCTTATAAAGTTCCTTTAGGTGTTTCCATGTGACGATGAAATTTGGCAGTGCAGCAAAGTAATTACACTTCATTGGAATATATGTGATTTATCTGAATGAGATTTTTTTTTCCTGCCTCATTATATTCCAGAAATTTGCAACACAATGTTAAAATGTAAACCATGAAGAAGGTTTTGTTTGATTAGCTTGGCAAAAACTTGTATTCTCAGAAGCTATGGGTCCCTCTGTGTGTGCAAACATCCTCAGCAAGTCACCTCAGTCCTGAATTGCTAGGATGCTCAGACTAAAATCTCTCTGTTCAATTTTAGTTGATTTAAGAAAAACAACCGAACAGAAGGCTATAGGGTGTAAATGGGCTATTCCCATTGATCTCTGCAAATAATTACTGATTAAAATTACCATAGAGAAGTGTATTTTCAGTTCCTCACCTCCTGCTTAGAAGAAAGGAAACCTAATCATATTCAATTATTGTATGGCATTGCTACATGTTACAAAGACTTGACTCTATTTTAGAGGCAGGAATAATTACATTAGCAATATTGTTACCATGGTGTCACCACGGCTTTGGAAATTTATTACACTGTAGTAAATAAAATTCAGGCTCCACAATAGCTTCCACAGACAAGTTTAATAAAAATTCCACCTCATTATGAATATATGCATAAAACACCTGTATCTCTCTTGGCTTAGAGGAAAGTGTCATGTGCTATTAGTACAGAAGCCGCAGAGATAGGTATGAGTGAAAAAAGGATAGGGATAAAGCAGTGATTTTCCATGGTCCAAATCTTCTCCTCTTTCTTTTGGGACTGTTTTTGTTCTTTACCACCAACCCCCCTTCATCTGATGGGGAAATCTGCTCCAGCAGGATCAGGATTTTTTTCTATGTACTTTGCCACGTTTAATTCCAAGTCTCAGCCCTCGTATCGAATACTCAGCTCTTCCAATAGCCAAGGCAGCACGAGGGATTTTAACAAGAGAGGTCTGACATCGAGGATGAGGAAGGTTTGAGCTTCTTCCTACAGGAAAGAACTCTGCAGTGATTTCTTTGTGATGCGAAGTTGCATAACTACTTAATATTTCTGCAGTTTATTCCCCATTAGAGCGGTAGTTTCATATCAGTAAAACAGCACCTGTTACAAATTATTTCATGCTTTTGAAATAATTTAGCTGCTTTTTCTGCCCTTTAGTAAACAAGGAAACTGTTACGATAGAAAGGTTTTCTATTTTACAAAGATGCAAGCATAAATCAATGCCAAGATGCAGTCACTGCAGGATTATTGCTGAAATGGGGCCCTGCAGGCCATCTAGGTAATGGTATTGTGTTATGCAACAGAGAAGAACAATGTTATTAAAAACAAATAAAAACAGGCAATGAACTTTGTGAAAATGATGGTTTTGAACAGGGGGATTTGCCTTTTACAACAGGTCTGTGAGGAGATTCACATCCCTAACCACAATGCTGTTAACTACCATGTGTGTCAATATTGTGGACAGATTTCTGAAGAAATGGAAATAGTTCTATTTGTATAAATTATTTTGATAATGGAAGCAATTCATTTAGACACAGGTTCAGAGGTAATTAACATTCTTGGTACAGAGACTTCCTGAGAAAGAGTCAAGGAGGGAAGAACATCCCCTGTGTTTTTCTCATTTGATGCCTTAAAATGAGCTTTAAAAATGGAGGCTGGAGTTTTCATTTCCAGTGTTTCTTCTATACTCTCTGTGCCTTTGTGGCTGCGTTTTCAAACATCTTGCTTATAAGCCTGTATTCTTGTAACCGAGAAAGATGTCAGAGAAACTTGGGTCAGAATAAGTTAATACTCCTAATAAATAAGCAAACTTAAGCAAAACAAGACCAAACTCCTCAATTCCCAAATGCCAAGGATATTTAATTAATGTGGGCCTTGCTTGCGTGCTGATAACAGCTAATGAATATGAATGACTCTGAGTAATCCAAGAAAGGATTTCTGAGAATTTTGTTTGCACCTCAGGCATTGTTCGAGGGAGCCCGGCACGGCAGCCGCGAGCTCAGATATGCTGAGGAGAGGCTGATTTTGATTTCAGCCCTTCAGCCACATAAGGCGAGGGTCCCTCGCAGGAATTTGTGCACAGCCGCATCCCACCAGACCCTCGATGCCACTGGGTCCCTCTGGGTCAAGTCACAGCTCATCCCATGGGTGGGACAGCTTGGAGGAACCAGTTACCAGGGATGTTCTGCCAGAACAAGCGTGAGACAGCTTAGCAAATGTAATGATACAGCTGGAGGTGGGGTGGGGTGTCCCCTCTCTGTTTCCAGAGGGAGGCGACTTCATTTTAAGCCTACTTTGGCAAAATGAGTGTGACCACTCACTGCTTTCTCTTAAACATCTACTCCCCTGGCAGTGGAATCCATTCATAGGGAATGAGAGAGGATGAAAACAAGACTCAAGTGGGGCTTGATTTGTTTGACATTTGAGTATTGATGGGCACTTTATTGAGTTTTCTCTTTCCCATATTCTATCGTGTTTTGGCTTTGTAGTCTCCAGAGGGAAACTTCCAAATCCAGATTGTGGACCCTGATTAACCCTCCAAATGTTTTGAATTTCATCCTTCAGTAGCTATGGGAATAACTGCCTTTATTTCTTCTAGAGGTGGATATCATCACACACCTGGCACTATGTGCGGAGTCTGACCCCAGAAACACTCATCTATGCCTCTTCTCTGCTTTCCGTAGGCATTTGGTCAAAGGGAATGTCCCAATGTCTCCATGCAGCCACAGTGTAATGGGTGCTTTGATTTGGATTGCTGTCATTAAGATAATTCCCTTTGTATTCCCCATTGCCCAATCAGTAAGAATTTTACCCTACAAATCTCCACCACTTACTAGACAGCACATTTTCAGTAGGAAATTGTCAATATCCTCTACCAGAGGACAGATATTCAGTGGATTTTTTTTAATCAGTTTGCAACGTTTTAGCGATTGTGACTACTTCTCGAAGGATATGCAAGATGTGAAGCTATTAAGGGAGGACATGCAAGATATGAAGCTAGCAGCAGTTGCAAGAATAACTTGTGTTTACTTTCTCCTCCTCCTGGAACAGATGGGAACAGCACAGATCTGACATTTAGCTTGGGCTGTTTGGACACACACTCACATACTTGTCTGCAGGAGTTTGTTTTCTGCCCGCAGTGCCTAAGCAATTCAGCACATCTATACCCTGCCACGGAAGGTATATAAATACATGTGTGGGTTGTCACAGCTGCCAACCTGACTATGAAAGCTGATCCTTGTGTGCTCCCAACTCCAGCCCATGGTTCTCAGCTTTTGGCAAACTTCAGTCTTCATCACATCTCCTTTTACCTCCTGCTTTTCAGCTCATGTCTAATGGCCCTGATTATTTCACATGTTCTTCACCCAACATTTCCTTTTTGAGGTGTCTTCTTGTTTAAAAGTATAACTTACATGGGGGATTCCTGTTGCCTGCCTTCAGATGTCTGCAGAATAATGACTAAACCTGAGCCAGCTGGTGAGGCTGTCGGCAGTATTTCCTATCACGGTCCTCCCTTCCTACTGCTGTTTGGCAACCTGGAAAAACGGAGAGTGATTCAGCTCATAAGACCCACTTATTGGATGGGTAATTCATTTCATTCAGGAAGAGCAGATGAATTGTTGCTTTCAAATTCCAGTAACTCTCCATTGACTATAAAGGAGACCAGCTCACAGACAGATGATTACATGTTTAGATTAGGATGCACAAAACCCACTTTAAATGCCTGTCAATGGACTGGACTCATGCTCCAGCACTATGATTTAATAGAGCTATGTATCCGTGTATGAAATTATAGCTCTATGGGCGACACTGCTGCAAAATGAACATCTTTGGGACAAAAAGTGGTGCAAAGGAAAATGCAGAAAGGAGGTAAATACGTGGGCTGCATCGACCCCACAGCAGCCAGAGTCCTTACAGAGAAACCACAGTGACAGCAGAAGAAGGTGGCACAACTCAAGGCTATCAAACCCAAAGCTTGTAAAGAAATTCCCTTCCCTCTGAAAAGAGAACACTCCATTTACAAGTAAAATCTGTCTTTATTAATTTTATTGCTGCTCTTATGGGCTTAGGTGTGTTTTGTCAGCTCAGCCACTCAGTATTTTTCCTCAGTCGTCAGATGGTAGCAGAAGGGATGGAAATTTCACAAACAGACCATGGGCCCCAACACAAAATGATGGGGGCTGAGGGTGAGCAAGGGCTGCCTTGTCCAGAATTTGCTCACTGTAAGGAGTCCTCAGCCATTTTTTTTTAATTCAAACATTGTTACAATGGAAAATAAACAGATGCGTTTGTCCATGCTGATTGCAGGCATTTGCCCATAGCAAATGCATCTATATGCAAAGGGCTTTCTTGTTGGATGTGTTCAGTGTAAGTCTGGATAATGAGATGTACATTGCTTCATTGGCAATTCTCCACTAGGCAGCAGTTTAAATCTTTGCTCCCCATTTGTGTGCTGTGTTTGGTCCATAATGTACTTATTTTCAAGTGTCATTTTTAATTTAATGCATGAGAGAACTTATTACCCCTGGCAGAATTAAATAGTTAAACTAGGATCTGTCATTTCCTCCTGAACTGTTGACAAGTGGGATAATATTGCACTGTGATTAGTTTGGATGAAGACTTATGGACTGAGTGAAGCCCTGGGAGTCATGCAGTGATTTCTGCTCTGCATGCATCTGACAAAATAGGCATCTGGGTGTTTTAATTGTAGCCTCCTATGCAGAAATATATAACTTTGATTTAGACAGGTTTGGGCTCATGAGAATCCCAAAATTTGAGGCTGTTTAATTTTGCAATGTTTGGAAGACTCTCCTATGTGCAAAACTTAACACCAACCTTAACCACACTATTTAAACACCCCTAAAGATGACAAGTATGGATCTAGGTGTGGATATGTTATTGAGATAAACTTCCATAGAAATTGTTACAACTTCAGTAGGTTTCTTGCTTGCATCTTCCACTATCTGAATGAGAACTAGCGAAACAATTTTCGGGGGACTTTGCTTGCCTTTCATGAGGGGTGCCATGTGCTGCACCTGCTTTTCCTGGAGGCAGCTGGTGAGTTGGAGGCAGCTGCCAGTTTTGCTCAGCCACCGAGCCTGGTACAGACTCCCCGCTGCCTTTGATTTTGTTCTTCTTATTCGGAAATGAAAGGTCACTCTGGCTGAAGTAGCTGGTAGGTTACTATTGTATATGGGAAAACATAACACTTACTGCTGCCATGAAGAATCCTTCAGCAGGAAATTAATGAGAAGGAAAACAACATTTCTCAAAAAGACCCCAGTGCTTTGGATCACTCTGAAGAAAAGCTGTGATGAAATGCTTTCATATAGACCGGACCTACACTCAGTCAGCAAGGTTGAATTGTATTTATTGCTGAGGATATCTGAAAAAAAAAATCACAGCTTGTGTTTGGGTGGGCGGGGACTAAAAATAATAGCACCAGTCTTTATGTAAGATTTTTCACCAGTAGATCTTACATCAAATCAGTACCATTGGTCTCATTTCGCAGGAGGATAAATTGAGGCACAGCACAGGAAAACAACCTGTTTTGGGTCACTCAAAGTTCAGAGGCTCTGCCAGAAATCGAGCCCAGGTCTTCTGGAGCTTAGTGCAGCTCAGCCTAACATCTGAGACTTCTTATCTCTGTATATACTCCAAAGTAGTGTTTTGATATATTTTTAATCCTTTTTTGTTCGAAGTGAGCAAATGTTTATTTCCCAAAAGTGATGCTCTTTTGCTTCCGACATAGCAATTGTGATGGAAGATATCGTGATGCTGTCCGAGAGCATCACGTCCTCTTGGGGTGATTTTCCAGTCTTCTGGTAGCATCAGGACCTGCCATGGAGGGACAGAGAACAGGGAAACAATGATTCTCCATGAACACCACCAGACTTGCATATTCCTGCAGGCAAGGACTTTGCTTTGGTGGCTTCACTCTGGTCAGCAGTGGACCCATAGTTATAAAGAACAGAATTACACAGGTAATAACCTTGCATTTCTGAGAATAGCTTTCCAACAGGCAGCCTGCCAGCTTTGTGAGGAAGATTTCCAACATCAGGTGAGATTCTTGTTGGTTTCCTATTATTGAGGTGCAATATTTTCAGTAGGAGAGTGATTTGAAAAGAAGAACTAATTTGAGTTTTCCTAGTTTAGTTCTACCCATTTAAAATAAAGCAGATTTCAAAGGTGTCTGTAGTAGAAAACCTGACACAGAGTCTCTATGTAGTGAAAGTAGTCATTGATGATGGTTGGAGCTGTCAGATTTGCTAGGAGCACTGATCATCTATTCAAAGGAAGCAAAATAAATTTCACTGAGACCATCACGTTTCATTGGATGTGACTGGAGTGAACAAGCTCACAGCAATGCAGCCACCATGGGCTGGCACAGGGGGCCCTGAGTTGCATTGCAGGGTGTTGCAGTGCCAGATGGCTGTTCTTGCACCCACATCAGTAAAATTTCAAGCTGAGGGTGTGGGGATGCAGTTGCACGGAGCAATATTTCAAGCCTTGCTCCTCTGATGGGTTTCCTGCCTGTTGTTTATCCTCTGCTTACCACTTCAGGCCATCACCTTCCTCTAGAGATGAGATCAGAGCCTGGGTCCTTCTGGAATAAGCATCTCATTGCAAACACGCTGTCTGTGGAATCCCATGACATTTGTTTGCCTTGCCAGACAGAGTCAACCCCCACTCCTCATTCCTACTTTCCATGTTTGAATGCAGGGATTATTGACTGCTCCCACACTCCTAAAAGGATATTTGTAGTCAGTCACCTTTGTCACTGCATTTAAATGTTGATATTATGCTTGCTATTGTGCAGATGAATATAAAAAATAAGGTTTAGGCTGTGGACACACGTCATACTGAGAGGAGGGAGGGGAAATTTTCCACCTCGGTGAGCTGAAGACTCTTAAGGATGTGACATCTGCACTAGCAAGTCTGTGCTTGCATCTCCAAGGAAGTGGAACAATGCTTGTTGTTATTAATCACGTTTTGGTGTTATTGCTGTTGTTGTTTGTTTGTTTTTCCTGAAGATGTTAGAAAGAAAAGTCTTTCAACAGGAAAGATTAAATCTGGCCAGACACTCCTGAGGGCTCCAAAACAGAAATTATCAATAAAATCTGGTGCCATCCACTATGAATAGGTTCTCTGAAGGATGCAGACCAGACCGGAGCCCTGACAAATGATGCATCAGGGTAGTGTGTGCAGCACGTCATTGGGATGCTGTGAGAGAGAGACCAGGCAGAATTAACACCGCCATAACCAGGTCATTCAAGTGTGTTCTTTCATGTCTTTTATGAACATTGATAACTACAATGAGGATTTTTTTAGGTGTGTAAATAAATATATTTATTTTCACTTTACCTTAATGTAAGTTAAAGGAGATTTTTGGTCGCAGGGGAAGTAACAAGATATCTCTCATATATGACCCCACGGGGGTCAAAAAGGAAGAAGTGTCTTCTGATAACCAGGGCTGTCCAGAAGAGCCTTTGTGATGGGGAAGGAGCCTGGACCCATAGGATGTCTCCTGTAACAGACTTTCCAGACTAGTGCATTGCTCTATGTTTTTACAAATGATTTTTTCACTAAGCCTGCTGGTAGGAGCTCTGCAGAGCTTTTAGGATGTTGTTACTCAAAGACATTACTTCTGAGGATGCTGTTGAAAGTGTGTCTAGCTGAAGCTGTGACCCCAGGTCCCTTCTTACTTCAGAATGAAGACGACCAGGACCAGGGCCAGGCATCTGCCTCTGCCACACACACATCAGGATGCCACATCCAACATCCAGTCCTGTGCTGCAAGCCACCAAAATCTGAGTCTGTGTCACCTTTACTGAATCTTCTACACACAGAGAAATGGGGGAATGAATGGCAGCCCCAAGTAACCTCCATGGCAGGTGCAGTGTTTTGAGGTGCCCTGAGTTTGTCAGGTGTTAGAACAGGTTGCCCAGGGAAGTGGTGGAATCACCATCCCTGGAGGTGTCTAAAAATTACTTAGATCATGTTCTTATGGACATGGTCTAGTGGTGGACTTGGCACCGTTAGGTTAATGTTTGGACCTGAAGATCTCAAAGCTCTTTTCCAACCAAAATGATTCTGCGAGTACCAGCCAGGAAATTGTGCCTTTGCTGCCCATCTACAGTTGTTTTTAAGCTCAGCAGAAGGGAAGGGAGTACTTCTATGTCCTCTTCAAGAACTGCTTTTTTCTCCTTTGTACTGCATTTTGCTCATAACTGATGCTGCTGAGTGTCCCTGTGGAGCAAATAAGAGATTCAGCCCATAGATACTACCGATTTGATGTACAAGACTGATTTATAGGATTGGAAGTTAATTAGATTGCAGTGATAGGGTGTAAGTGCTGTGTCACTCTTAATAATTGGGTGATTAATGTCAGTTAAAAATAAAGCTACTATGATAAAATACAGCAGAGCTGAAGACAGTTGCTTCTCATTAGCTATCAAGGATGGAAAACCTGATTTTGCAGAAGAGGATGTTTAATCACATAACAGAGAACTGTGGAGATGACCGAGGGGACAAGACAAGTCCTGAATGATGTGTGTCCAGCCCAGCTGAACTTGTGGGGTCATTGTACACTTCATACAGGATTCAGGAGATGGACCCAAATGGCAAAAGCTGTACACTTTTAGGTCCTCCAGTGCAGTGAGTAGGCGTTGGACATATTTACTCACAGAGGCCATCGCATTGACCTGAACAGTGCATTGCCCATAGTTAAGGGGTTCCAATGTTGATGAATACAACCACGCATTAGTTAACAGGCTCTGGAGAACCACCAGACATCCACACCAGCTGGATCTATCTGCTTTTCACCCTTCATTTAGAATCATAGGATAGTTTGAGTTGAAGGGACCTTCAAAGCTCATCCAGTGCCACCCCTGCCATGAGCAGGGACATCTTCACCAGATCAGGTTGCTCAGAGCCCTGTCCAGCCTGGCCTGGGATGTCTCCAGGGATGGAGCATCCACCACCTCTCTGGGCAACTTGGGCCAGTGTTTCACCATCCTCAGGGTAAAAAACTTCTTCCTCATGTCTAGCCTTTGTCCTAAAGGAGTAAAGTATGACTATTAGGAGGATCTATACCAAACTACTGGTGATAATGTGGCTTGTTTCTGGTCCTGGGATGCAGCCATGGGATATAGCCACTGCATGGTTTTGGTTCTTCTCCATACCACATCCATAAGCACACGTGGTATATACATAAGCTCAGACCTATACTTCACTATTTCTATTTTCTGGATGAGGAGCCCTTTCGCAAATGTAAAGGCAAATTTGGCCCTGTGCTGTTGTATAAATGTCAGCCTGTTAGACAAGGGCCAGGATGGCGTCAGGGACATGTAAGAAGCAAGTAAAGCTGGAGAAATGTTAACCTGTTTTTTTCAAAGCCTGGTGAGTAGGAGTCTGATCCTCCAACTCCAATATTGGTTAATGGGATTTGAACGCTCAACTCCCACACACAGCTTTGAAAATTTACTCCATCTGCTCCATTTCTTGTTGTCTTGCCTTTCCTTTTTTTTTTTTCCTAGCAAAGAAGACAGAGTCCTTTCTTTCCCTGAGATAAGCTTTGAGAACTGTCACAGTGTGAGTACAAATGTTAATTTTATCAAAACCAGTTTTACTACCGATTGGGAATTTGGTTTCTTCTCTAGAAGCACTATATCTACATTTGAAAGTCGATCTGTGTGGCAAATGAATGCACAGTTTCGCAGGTGCATGGTAGCAGTAATGGCCAGATTAAAACGTTGTACTGTACTGACTTTATCACCTAACTCTGAGAAATGGATAGGGGTGGCCTACAAGGTCAAAGGGTTACATTTTATTGATCTCCTAGAGTTCATTTTATTTTTCTTCACGTCCCTTTTATTACATCCCTGGCACACACAAAGTCATAAGTTGTTATAATTCCTCCAAAACATGCTGACCAGTGTCAGCTGAGTCCAGAGTGACTTAGTGGTTCTGCTGATTTAAAAGGAAGCTTCTGGATGAAACAACTGCCAAAATCCATACTTATTTTTGCTAAAATCTTTTTCACTCTTTGTTCTTTCAATGCTCTTTTTCACTCTTTTGAAAAAGTGTTGTCACTCCTTTTCCCTTCCTCTCCTCTCCTCTCCTCTCCTCTCCTCTCCTCTCCTCTCCTCTCCTCTCCTCTCCTCTCCTCTCCTCTCCTCTCCTCTCCTCTCCTCTCCTCTCCTCTCCTCTCCTCTCCTCTCCTCTCCTCTCCTCTCCTCTCCTCTCCTCTCCTCTCCTCTCCTCTCTCTCCTCTCTCCTCTCTCTTTCTTCTTTAATCTTTTCTTCTCTTTTCTTTCTTTTTTCTTTCTTTTCCTTTTTTTTTTTTTCTGCTTTTATTATTTTGTTTGTTCTTGTGGGTTTTTGTTTGCCTTATAAATTACTCCAGTAGCAATAACAAAGACACGGCTCCCCATTTCACATTTAGCATTTCGCATTCTCTGATAAAACAGAGCAGAAAATTTTAGCCAAGCTATTGATTTCCACGGAGTATCCTAGAAACGCTGTGGAAATTATATTTCTCTCTTTACAACTCAATAAGGGAAACACAGGCACTCTTCTGCTAAGGAAATAAATGACATCTCATGCTAAGTTAGAGCCCTGACCTAAACTTTGTATTAATTAGCAAAGCAATAAAGACATTCTGGCTCATTATTTGTTAAAAGCCACATGGCACTTACACTTGTGCGGCAATCACTCAGCCACTGGCAATATCGAGGCTACAAATTGCTTTCTAGATGTATTCCCAGAACATAAAGCAAATACATCACATTTTTGTTTAACATCACTATTTAATATAAGCTATACAGACTTCTATTTATGCCATTTGCAGTAAACATAGCATTAAATATGTTGTCTGGATAAGAACTTGCCTAAGA
This sequence comes from Patagioenas fasciata, assembly GCF_037038585.1. Classification (NCBI taxonomy): domain Eukaryota; kingdom Metazoa; phylum Chordata; class Aves; order Columbiformes; family Columbidae; genus Patagioenas; species Patagioenas fasciata. The sequence goes on from NC_092520.1 coordinate 207,575,189, forward strand.
ACACTTGAGTTATAATGCAAGCTGGGAGAAGTAAATTGATTTTAAGTTAATCTGATATTTTAAAGGAAATTGTGGTTATCTAATTCACAAGGAGGTATTCCAAATGACTGTAAAAAAACCTGTTTTCATTTGCTTAGATCCAGCACTGTAAAAGGTCACATACTTCTAAGCAGACCTCTGCAAATTACAAAATCTACTTGGAAAGATTTGCATTAGTAGAATTAGAGTATTTAATTGTATTTTAATGAAAACAGTCACTGTTCTTTGTCTCTGAAGAAAGGAAGGATGGAAAGATAAATCCAAGAGGCTGAAGTTCCATTACCTGTTTCTGTGTGTGTCACTCACAAGGATTAGCATACAATTAAATTTTCCAAATTTTCTGTTTGTTTGATTCAATTCAGAAGTAGAAGGAATATTTTAAGTCAACCTAAACCAAAAATAATCTTTTTAATTTTCATTATTTTGTTCAAAGCAAATTGAACATTTTTTTTTCCCAAACAAAACACATATATATTTCTCATTAATTTTTCCCTGGACACTGTGTGTCAAATGTGATGATGGTTTGTGAATACCTTCAGTCAATCTGGTTCTGTTCTTTCATTGGAACCCATCTAAATACTCTTAGCTTGAAGGAACATCTCTTTTTTGTACCATTTGTTCGCTGCTACAAGGCAGATAAATTCCTTACTCACTTAATTGACTTTGCCTGTCTCTTGCTAAACTCAGTGCAAGAAGGTAAAGGGGCAATTTAATCTCTGCATGGATCTGTAAGAAAGATGGGGACAGACTTTTAGCAGGGCCTGTTGTGATAGGACAAGGAGTGATGGTTTTATACTAAAAGAGGGGAGATTCAGGTTAGACATAAGAAAGAAATTTTTTACAATGAGGGTGGTGAAACCCTGTCGCAGGTTTCCCAGAGAGGTGGTGGATGCCCCATCCCTGGAGACATCCCAGGCCAGGCTGGATGGGGCTCTGAGCAACCTGATCTGGGTGAAGATGTCCCTGCTCATGGCAGGGGTGGCACTGGATGAGCTTTGAAGGTCCCTTCCAACCCAAACTGTTCCATGATTCTATCCTGTCTATTCAAATACTGTTCCCCAAGCAAAGACAAGACCTTCTATTAATAAATGGGTGCATGAGTGCAGCAGGTTGGGGTTGCTCTATGCGCAGTCAGCCCAGAAGACAAGACATCTTCACCCATCTGTGTACACAGACCCTGCCTCATGTTTGCACATCCCATAGGAAAATGCCTTAGAATTGTCTAAAGCTCCAACAAAAAAGCATCTTGTCAGCTGTTTCTCACTCTGAGGTGATGTCTGATACCTTAGTGGTGTTTGGGCACAGCTGCACCTGTGCTTGTTCTGGTCCCTCCCAGGTGAACCTGATCCAATTATTATGAACTCCTTTGGAGATTTTAAATGAAGGAGTAAGGGGGTGTGGAGAGAGGTAACTGGGCTGGATTCGGAGAAAGAAGATAGAGTTGTTATCAGAGATAACAGTAAGGTTTTTGTTATCCCTTTGGTCTTGGAAATAAGTTTGTATGTTGTTTTTTATTTGGCTGGTTTGGTTTTTTTAGTATAAGGTTGCAATTTTATGTTTGTATAGAAAATCTAGAGCCCTAAATCACGAGTTTGAATGGGTTGAAGAATATTAGTGTTTCCCTGGCCATGAGAGAGGAGATGTAGGTTTCATGTCTGACTTTCAGCTGCTTGATTCCCAATTTCCATGTGCTGGTTTTGCCTCTTCCTTCCCAAAGACACCTACTTTGTCACAGGCAGGTAAAACTCACTGCCTAAGGAAAGCGTAGTTGAGCCAGATGAACTTGGCGTATGGAGTTTTGGTTGTTTATTTGCTTGGTTTTTAAACAGGTTATGAGAAGGTGTCCATTATACCCAAATGGGTCTCCCATGATGTCTTGTCTCTGTGGTGGCTCCTGCATGGAATCACAAGGAATTCAAATAAGGGAAGACCAAATGTAGCCATACACGATTTGTCTGTTCAGATTAATAAGCAATACGGGCCAAGAGAGTGTTGGGTGAATCAGGCTTTTGCCCATGACCCCAGATTCTCACTGGTGGTCTCTTGCATTATGTGAACCAGGAGGGGAGTGGGGCCCTCAGGACCATGTTGAGCATGAGGATCTCAAGGAAATGCAATGAAAAATATGATTTTTCTCTTCTAAAAACCCCGTGTATTAGTCATGTAAATGGAGCATTGCTCCCTGGCAACACAGACATCAGGTAACACCATTCTTTTTTTAAAGCTTTGACTACGTATTTTCCTAATGGCCAAACTAAAGGCACTGCCCTTCTGCATTCCTACCTGTGCCACTTCACGTTCTGCTGAGGACATTGTGGAAATGAGAGCTGTCAAGTTGTGATAATGGTGCAAAATTTACGGTCTTGAATATTACATCCCGGCATGGCCTTTGCATATCTGAGCACTTAGGAGCTGTAGCCCTGGGACTGTGCAGCGTCACAGAGATAACATCATCCTCAGCTCAAGCATGGACTTTCCTGAGTGGCAACATCTTGCAGAAATTAACAGGCATTTGCTCAACTAAGGGAAGATACTTCAAGTCAAATGCACAACTCTGAGCAACTAGCTGGTTGTGTGTGTACAGATGAACGGAAATATATTCTCTCAGTGATAAGCTGGTTTAAATCTTCCTTAATTTTAATTAGGAGAAATCTATTGAGCTCAGCAGATTTTAATTTAGACACTAAGTGTAGCTGAAAATACAGAATAAAATATTATTTTGTAATTATTTGCTTTGGAAGGAATGAATCATGGTTTTTCAGCTCCCTGTGTAAGCGAAGTGGCATACTTAAACTGCTGGTGCAAGGCTTGTAATTCTTTGCAAATGAAATAACTATGTCCAAGGTGGGAAGAACTCAGCGTATTGATACCATATTTGAATCTGGAAAATTAAGGAAACAAAAATGCAACAGAATGACACTAAAAGGATCAGGGTTAGATACGTGTGTGTGGAGCCAAGTGTTGTGCCATCAGCATCCCTCAAACTGTGTGTTTTGCCATACTTGCTTTAGGAGGCTGAAGTGCAGCTCTCCTGTCTCTGCCCTGTTGCTGCTTTTAAATGTTTTCTAGAAACTCATCAGGAGATTCCACCCAGGTCTTACTATAAGAATGTATGAGTGGATGTGGAAGGTGCTGGGCCAGTGTCTGAACAGTGATATGTTCTCATCATGGATGAAAATCTGGTTTGATCGACCATAAAAACTGTTTTACCAGCTGAAAGAGAGAATCCTGATCCCACAGTCTCCTAAGGGAGACCAATGTCTCTGCAGTGCCTCAGAGATAGGATGTTTGGTTTCAGCTGCTTCTCTGAAGTGATAAAGACTGGATGTAAATGCCTTGTTGCTCCCAGCTGTTGAAATCTGAAAAAGTCCCTTGGAGTTGCATTTGCAAGATGATGTGTCCATGCCCTGTAAGGCAACATGACACAACATCTACAGGTAGTTGTGGGTGGCCAAGTGCTGCCAAGAAGTACAAGTCCTGCAAAGAGCTCAGCTGGGTTACTACAGAGTCACAGGAGTCTGAATTCCCTTGCTTCACTGTGGTCATCAGACCATAGCGTCCCACAGTGTTTGGGGGTGTCTCAGCCTCTTGGTGCTTGACTGAGAATCACAGAATCATTTTGGTTGGAAGAGACCCTCAAGATCATCGAGTCCAACCAATAACCTAACTGTAGCACTAAACTATGTCCCTAAGAACCTTGTCTAAGCACCTTTTAAACAACTCCAGGGATGGTGACTCAACCACTTTCCTGGGCAGCCTGTTCCAATGCCTGACAACCACTTCCAGGAAGATTTTTTTCCTAATATCCAATCAGAACCTTCCCTGGCACAGCTTGAGGCCATTTCCTTTTGTCCTATCACTTGCTACTTGGGAGAAGAAACCAATACCCTCCATGCTCCAACATCCTTCTAGGTAGTTGTAGACAGCAATAAGGTCTTCCTTCAGCCTTCATTTCTCCAGGCTAAACACCCTTCCTTCAACTTCTCCCCACCAGACTTGTCCTCCAAGCCCCTCACCAGCTTCGTCACCCTCCTTTGAACATTTTCCAGCACCTCAAAGTCTTTCTTATAATGAAGGGCCCAAAACTGAACACAGGATTCAAGATGGGGCCTCACCAGCACAGAGTACAGTGGAACAATCACTTCTCTAGTCCTGCTGGTCACACTATTCCTGATGCAAGCCAGGATGAGGCAATTGCCCTTCCATTATCTCTCATCTGTATTTTGCTGCACTATTTGGGTTTCTAAAAGAGCAGCTGGGATGCCTGAGCCCAGGAAGGGCTTTTGGCTTGAAGACTCCTCTGGTACCACATCAGCTTGATTGGATGCCAAAAACTTCAAAGTCAAGCAGACAGAAGATCTTTCAAACTTCTCACTACTTGGCACTGCAGGGCATTCTGGCTTTCCACTTGGCAGTACCAGGCTCTTGGGAGGGAGCTTAAACACATCTTGATGTTCCTTGTGCTTATGTGATGTGGGATGTCGAGCCCTCCATTGTCATCCCTGTGCTATGCTACGTGCCTGAGGTAGGAACCTGTGTCTAGTGCTTGAGAGATGGTGAGGAAGAGGAGCTTGATAAGCTGCTTTAATAGCAAAGCCCAATTTGGGCAAAGGGAAAAAAATCAATATTTCTCTTGCAATGAGCTACAGCTGCAGGAGGGCTAGAAGTGAGCTCCACAGTTGCAGACTGAACCTACTAACAGTTTCTCCAGTGGCTTAAACTTGATCTATTTGACCCCTAAACCAGAGATTAATTCATCAGATGTGTGTGTCAGGCACCACACTCATGATCAACAAATGAGGAGTGGTAGGAAACAGCTCTGTACACAGGCCTGTGTCACTGACTTCACACCCACACCAGATGTGAAGGGGTGGTCAGTCTGTGGACCTATTTATTAATTACTGTGGTCTAGAAAGACATTTAAATACATTTAACTCTTTCTTTGCCCAGAATGTGAATGTTACTGTGTGTGCACTATGGTCACTCCTGACTTCTAGGTGTAGAGCATCCCAGACAGAGCTGTTACTTGTTTGCCTCACTTGACAGAGACACCAGATGTCCAGAAATCCTTGTCTAATATGGTAACTTCTCAATATCCCACCAGTTTGTGCTCCTGACAAGGAAAAAATAAAAAAAGCCACATCTGGAGAAAACAGATGTGCCCTATGTTGGCCTGAAGCCTTATCTCCTGACTGCCCAGAAGTGGTGTAGGGAAGACATGATTAGATAAAGTGAAGACCAGAAATACCTTTAAAAACTGGGTTGTGTGGGCAACAATAAGCATGTAATGACTAGACTTAGGATTCATAAAAACAATATTCATTATGAAGCTGCTTTACTGTGAAATCACTGTTGGGTCTTTAATACAGTTAAGCATAAAATACAGTAACTCTTTCGCAAACTAATTGCCGAGAAAGCAGAGGCAATCTGTCTTGGCATTTGTATATATGCAATGAGGTTTTATAATCTAATTTGCAGATTACCAGCCATGATATTTAGGGCAATTAATGGACTGAGCTGAATTGCTCATTCCTTTATGTGCGGTTTTCAGGGAACATATTTCTGGACTAAGGAAGGGTACTTAAAATTCTGCACTCACTTCTGTTTATTAATGGCCATACCCTTCCATAACTCTAGATGTTACCTAGTGAACACAGTCTGCTTTTATTACTGTTCCTATAAATTAGTTATTGTAACAGTAATTCATAAGTGAATAAAACTAATTTTCCTTTTTATTTTAAAGTTGACTTGTGTTAAATATGACACTGTTACTCTGACTGTGTTATGAAATAGAAACTGAATGATAAACTTTGGTAACTTGCTCTGGCAAGCACCAATATACAGATTGCTGTAAATATTTTAAGTGCACAAAGCCTTTGCCTCTTACTGCTGTGAGTGCAACTTTTTTTTTTCTATTATTAAACCACTGTTATCCCTTCATCTCACTGTGGATCGTCAAATCTTCAGTGTGAGCAACACATCTTGCTTATGTTGTGCCACAGTAATCTCCGCTGAAATAGCCATGATAGCCTGAGAGGCTACAGCGTTGTGCTGGATGCCAGGTGAATAGATTGTGAAAGTATTTATCACTTTCTTCTTCCTTAAGCCCAGATTGTGCTCTGAAGCTGATGAGCACCCATGAGTTGTTCTGATGCAGGAGCGGCAACGAATTGTTTATAGTAACATCGCCAGTCTAGTAAGGTATATGTACAATGCCTAACACCACCGGTCATCTAAATATCTGGTGGATATCCAAAATACAGCTATGGCACAAATAAATAATTCTGTCAAAGAGATCAAGAGTGGACGTTCATGTTGATTTCCACATATGAGCCTGTACTTTTTTTATTCCTCAATCCAAGGCAGATGACCTATTTCCTTGGGTACCCCATCCTTGCCATAGATGTCAATATGGTTCTGTTGTTCATCTAATCACTTTTGTCTCTTTCTGGACTTACCTCAAGTTGCAGTGGAAGGAGAGGGTAACCCTAAAGGACAACAGGTGACTTCTGGAAGACAAGACTGATGCCAGGAGCATCCTGGACCTGGATGTACTATGAGCCTGTGTTTTGCATGCATCCTCAAATGCTGACCCAGCACTGAAGTGGTGCATCCTGGCTGAGATGTTCACAGCATGCACAACCAGCAGCACTGCTAGCTGAGGTTAGCTCCCAAGGCTGATACTTCACCTGAGATTTGCTGACAATGTTAAAATAGGTATTTAGGATTCTGTAATAGCCCATGGAGAGAGCACAGGCTCTCCAGAGAGCACTCATCCCATTTGAAGATTAATGGGATGTGTAACCTCCCCTCTGTGGCTGCATGTGTTAGTCTACTGACTGGTGAAGGAGCTTTAATTGGCTATTTTTGGCTAGACATCTTGTTCATAAATTGTTTTTACTAGGTTAAGTGACTCCTGGGTGAAGGACAGAAACTGAGCATAGACTACTCTCAGTAGCACTTGCATTTGGGTAGGTGTTATTTGCTTCATCTTGTCTAACTTCCTGCCTAAAGGCATTATGTAGTGGAAGTCACTTAATACCCAGTCAAACAAAATCTGTATGAAGTCCACACCGTGCAGGGGATGTTCTGAGGATGAAAGGCAGAAGTCGTGTGAGAAGAAGAATGGTGCTTCACGAGGGGGAGAACAGGTGGGACTGAAGAAGTAGACATCCAATTCCTGGTTGAGAATATGGGCAACTCTTATAGGGCTGCCCTGAAAGAACCCATGGGGCTTGAGTTCGAAGTGTAGAACCTTCAAACCTTCACCTTCCAGGCACTGAAAATTGGCCTACTTGTTGGGGTGAGGTTTTTGAGAAGTTTTGAAAGGTCAAATATACTTTTCGGACCCAAGGGCAGTCCATGGGAAAAAGATTGGGAGTTTCAGCCCCTCCATAACCCCTAACCTCTTGAATGTAGTCTTGTAGATATGCATCCTTTTTCTTTGTGAGGCTTGGGTGAGCCTAAAGATGGGTGCAATACATTAATCTGAATGTATTTAAGAGGTCTATGGGTGCATAATGAGATGCACTGAGAAGAAAATGATTTGAACACTCAGGCCTTGGCCAGAGGAAAAGACAATTACATGATATGCACAAATATGTGGTGTAGTGCAGTGAAGATGTCAGGTCTCATCTGAAATAATGTGTTGGCTAATGCTGTTCAGGGAAGATAAATCCTAGTTGGTATGGGTAGAAAAGGTTTTCTAAATGTAAAGACATTGCCTTTTCTTTGGAAGACTGCTAGGAAACCTATAGGGGGCAAAACAAAGGCTCAGGAGAAATTTGGTTATCTCAAGTATATCTAGAGAAATCATTAGGAGCTTGAGCTACTTCAGTTGAAATATAGTGTCAGCACAAAGATAAAAACCTGGTTATGAATAAATGTAGATTGGAAGTTAAAAATGTGTGGTAATACAAAACCTAATAGGTTTTCCAGCACACTATGCAGAGGCTGACTGTAGAAGAGGAACTGTCCTTTTTGAGGAGAGATCACTCCCCCCCAGGTTCTTTTAAATGAATATTAGAAGGAAAAAAATTGAATCAGTTAAAAAAAGCTGCTTTATTTCACTAAGACTGCACTTGCACAGGTGCAATTAGGTCAAGTAGCACAAGTATAGCCCAATAGATATGTGGCAGCACTGGGGAATGCATTTTCAGAAAACAAAAATCACTGCAGCAGTGATGCACACTTACAGTCTCCCACACCATGTATTGGGCCTCTATGTTCAGCTAAACTCATAATATCTGAGTCTGCTGAGGCCATCATGTTATAAATGTCAAATTAATATTAAATAATCATAATATGAAGCCCAGGGCTTTCAAATTGAGTCAGATGGTTGTTGAATGTTAATTACTATGCCACTACTAAGTCATACTTTGAGTTATGACATCTTTATTTTCTAGTCGTTAACCTTCAGGTTTTTTTTAAATTAGAGTTGTCCCAGTACACCATTAGTGTTATCACATGATAAATTAAATATAACATAAGCAAGAAGAACATTGGAGTTTACATTTTGGAATGTTTTTATGTTAAGTTTTTCTTTTAATCTACATTTTTTTCTTTCAAAAGTTTAAAATGCCACAGGCTGCTTCATGTAGTAGAGAAAGTTCAGAGTTCTGCTGTGGAGTGGGCCCTTCTCCTGGCTTGCTTGATGTGGGCTGTGGTGAACTGAGTGGGGATATACTGGAGAACCAGCGCTCAGATAAAAGTCATAGGTCAGTCTGAGATGTACGAGTGCCAAGCTGAAACAGCTACTCATGCATGAAGGGAGATGCCAGTCTAGTAGGCCAGACATGAGGAATTTTTTTTTACAATGAGGGTGGTGAAACACGGTCTCAGGTTGCCCAGATTGGTGGTGGATGCCCTATCCCTGGAGACATCCCAGGCCAGGCTGGACGGGGCTCTGAGCAACCTGATCTGGGTGAAGATGTGTGGCAGGGGTTGGACTGGATGAGCTTTGAAGGTCCCTTCAACCCAAACCATTCTATGATTCTATGCTCAGTCTGGTTAAAGGAGCTGTAAAACCTGCCCTGCTCAAGACAGCAATATTCATGTTCCTGAACACCCAGGCTGCCCAGCTGCTGCTGAGTTCAGAATGGAGAGGTGGTACTGATAGATGAGGGATGCAGGAGGTGCTGCTTGGTGTCACCTCCCATTGGTCAGAGCTCAGCAGGAGACACTTTGCTTCCCAGACATAAGGTGTGATCAACCAGTATTCCTGAATGATGTTTCTCTTCCTATGTAGTACTCCTTTGGCAGCTTGGAGAATCATCCTTATTACTGCAATTATAATTATCAAAAGCTTCTAAGAGATTTTTCAAAAGAAGCAGTCCCAGCCCCTGTGGGATCTGTTTGTGGGGCATGATGCATGATTTTTAGAACAATTGGGTTGATGGAAGTGAGCACAGAAAGGTAAGGAGTTCCTTCCAGATCTTTTTAAAGCTGAGTGAATAATTTACAGTGAATAATTTACTTGTTGGCATCAGGCTTTTATCTTCTTTGGGGATATGTTACAAGCAAAATGTAGGTCCTCAGATTTGTCTGTTTGAATTATGTGAGTATTTCTTCTTTGTCTAATTCTCTATAGCTTGGTTAGGCATCATAGTCATCCCAGCTGTGTTGCTTTGTCACAGTTAGTTTTATGAAGCAGTTCCTCCTCTGTGGATTAAAGCAGAAGCACTTCTGCCATGGCCTTTCATAATGCAAATTTGATTTCTGTGACTAGCATGTACTTGAAACCAATCACCTAAGTTCCAGTAAACAGTTGAGATGCACGAGGAATACATGAATGGCTGAAGGAAATTAAGTAAACTCAAACAGCTTTTCATACTCTCGCATCATCTATTCTTTTCATACCACTGAAAGCTCATTGACCTTTAAAATTAAGGTTAAAAATTTACAAGCATGACATAAACTTTGGTATATCTCAAGTTCCAGAGATATTTGTTTGGTTCTCCTTTAGTTTCTTAGATAGGTAAGGGTCTTGTAAATCAGTGTTATTCTGGTCGTGTCATTGCTTATGGTAATGCCATCAACTTTAATTGACTGTTTTCCTGACAAAACAATAGCAGCACTTGTTTTGTTAAGTCCTTGTAAACTGAGGTAAAGACTTTGACTCCTCTTAATCAAACTATTTTCTTTGTACACACCTTTGCTTAAATAAAGTGATCTCCTGGACAACATTTCACTCAAGCATACATATGTGATGCAAGAAAGCAAATAAAAATTCATATCAGGATTTTAATCTCTCACAAATGTCACAGGTGGTTGTAGGAAGGACTTTGATTTTTAGTGGTTAAAATACATGTGGTAGCAATACGTGGGAAATTTATTTTCAGTGAAAACTAGAGCTCCTGTTTGCTTATTGAATAAAAACCAAACAAACAGGAAATATATTTAATAAGAGATGTAAGCTCTATACCAGCTGAAATCAAGTGTTGCAATTAACCCTGAGCTCTATATTGCCTTTGTTCATACCATTAGTAATGCTGCCTTCTTCTCAGCCTCTAACACCTCTTGCTGAGGACAATGGGTGTCTATCAGGTTCTGTATGTCCATGAATAGTCAACAACATGTGTTTTAAGCAGAGGGTTTTCCTACCATGTTGCATTACCAGAACCTCGAATCACAGCCCTAGCAACCACCAGCTCTAACGTTGTTGACCCACCATGGCATGGAGTATTTGTGCTTATATTATCCCTGCCAAAGTAATGCCAGTGTTAACACTGGCATTGGGGGATCTTTCTATAAATACCAGTCTGCAAGTGCTTTGTGTCTTCTTACTGGTATCAAGTTTTCTATTTAATCCAGGGTTTGCTACAATGGGTTTTCTCTGAGTGATTGTAAGCAGTTATTTTATTGACCAGCTGTAGCACATATTTCTCTTAATGTATAGGTGGGCAGGGGGAAGGACAGCTAATAAGCTATTTTCTTTGGCTAAGGTCATAGCTTTAGGCCTAGAAACAAAACCATAAGTCTGTATTTTTAACCATCTATCCAATAAAATCCTTTTTAAAATGGTTGTTCTTAACTGACACCCTGCAGTGAATAATGATCTATTTCTTTTTCCTCTTGTGCCACAAAATTTATTCACCTAAATAGTAGAAAGCGGCAAACCCCTAGGTAAGTTTGCAAGTGTACCTTGAAGCCATAGATCATATACTTGTGCACAGATGGCTCCCTACATATGATCATTACCCTGAGACTTGCAGAGCTCAGGAAAAATGTAGGATTTTGTCAAGGACACCACAAATCATAACCAGGTCCTAGTGTTTGACTGGGAGTTTACTCTACTCTGTAGAGTGTGTTCAGGTGCTAGAGGTGGAAGAAACATCCACACTTCCAGATTTTTCATTTTAGATGAGTCCAAAAATGTAGGGGTAGGCTGGTTCCTTAGAATCACTTGGCAAAGGAAAAACTTTGTCAGACTCAAGAGTTTCTGAATGCATTGTTCCTGCAGCCAACTCCTTACAGTACTTCAGACTGGGTTAGTGTAGGGAAAAATATAACAGCCTTGGGATATTTGTCATGGTACCGTTGAAAAAGCTTTAGTGACATATTTTATAATTTGATGCCTCAAGATGTTTTTTAAAACTTTCCTTCATCTTTTATGCTGCATATTTTCCACTTTCAAAAAACATAAGTAGCTTGTTTCCTCACTCCTCACAACAGGGATGAAGCCAAATTCCTTTGGAGGGAAGGGAACAGATCACAGTGTGAGATAGTTTGTAGTGTCAGACGACTGTGGGTTGAAGAATAGCCCAGTGCAGATGGCCAACATGGATTCTGTGTTTAGCAAGCACCATGAAACTCTGCCTCAACTCTCTGGACTAATTGAAGTTGATGTCCGGAGCTCCTTGGTGCTTAGGTACCTTAATGCTTTTGAGAAGCTGGGTGCCTATTCTCCATCATTGGGGATGACTTGCATCTAAGGATGGAAGTAACCCTGCCTGCTGGCATAAGTGTGCTTTTGCAGGAGCTACATTCACTGCAGTGAAGAAGGTCAGGCCTCAGGTGTGACACAAGGGACTCTTCTTGGGTGCTGATGTCTGTAACCCAAAATCAAGGAGGAAGGAACCCAGAAAATGCCTTACTGCTTGCCCATGAGTGAGTCTTCACTTTCTCTTGAGAGGTGTCCCTTCTGTGTGTGAGTGGCTTCCACCTTCCACACCTCTTGGTGGAGAACCTGCTGTGGGAAGGAAGCCCCTTCCGTCACCATGCAACGCCCAGGCTTGGTGCCATATCTGGGTTGCGGGGTTGCACTGATTTTTGGATTTACATGAAAAAAACTAAGCCTCTCTATATAGAATCATAGAATCATTTAGGCTGGAAGAGACCCTCAAGATCATCAGGTCCAGCTATAACATAACTCTGGCACTAAACCATGTCCTTAAGAACCTCATCTACATGTCTTTTTAAACACCTCCAGGGATGGTGACTCAACCACCTGGGCAGTCTGTTCCAATGTCTGATAACCCTTTCTGTGAAGAAATTTTTCATAATATCCAATCTAAATCTCCCCTGGCACGACTTGAGGCCATTTCCTCTTGTCTAATCACTTGTTACATGGGAGAAGAGACCAACACTCTCCATGCTACATGTGATACATGCCTTACAAGAAGGGCAGTCCGCCGGATCAGAGAACTGTGTGCCAAGAAGTTTGTGTTTGCCACAGATGACCATCCCAGGGGGATTTCTGCAGTCTCCCACATCACTGTGTCCCATTTGCTAAAACACGGTGATAGATGAGCAAGAAGAGGTTGGGCCAACAAGAACTCCAGTGTGGTACACACCACAGCTGACCCACCAGATGTAACCTGCAGAGCACAAGGGCTGGATTACTGCTGTCCTCCTTCATGGAGACAGAAATTTGATTATCTTTTCTATCCTGCTGCCAATTTTTATAAAAGTTGAAGGAATGACATGTGTCAGAGAATTTAACTCTGGTTGAATTTGTCTGAAACTTTTAATTGGGTTCCAAAATCATGGGGGTGGGAGTGTGTGGGGGGGGGGAATGTGCAGGTGGGAGTTGGAGGATTAACAGTCATTGTCATTACATAAAGCCTAACATTTTAGGAAATGAAGCCAAAATTCTGCTTGTTCAGGGGGGAGATGCAAGAATTGATACACTAACGTGCAGAAGTCTTTCGAGCCCTACAAAAATAGAGGTCCTGCAGGTCTGCTGAGCACAAATATGTGAGAGTACTGGCCTTGCTAGCAGGATGCTCTATTTATTTTTAAAGGCTTTCAGAAAGCCATCTTCCATTTACAGCTCACATTTAAACAAGGGGCTTATTTTCAAGGCTAATTTGTCTTTGTGTCTTAACCAGCCACATTTTCACAATTAGCTGTCTCAAGCCCCCTGAGCCGATGGAGCTCGGGGTGGGGGGTGATCGCAGCACTTTGCCTTATGAAGGGAGGGAAGGGGGGAGCTGCCCGGCTGCCGTCTCCATGCGGTACAGGCAGCGTGATCAGAGCGCTAACACAACAGCCTGTGTAATTACATGTTTCTAGGAAGTGTGTTAGCTCCACGGGGAGCTGAGGCCATTTGGAGAGGAGGAGGAGAAGGAGGATGAGACCTTCTTGGGCAGGGGGGGGAATAAGGTGAAAAGGGTCAGTGCATAACCCAGCTCTTGCTTGAACATGATAAAGGTAATTCTTGCTCTCAAGTGAAAGCTGAGTGCTTCCCGGTTGTGGTTCCTCTCACTCGTTCCTCATGTCTGTATTATGCAGGCGTCTGCTTTCAAAAGCAGGGGAAGCAGGGCTTTGAGAGAAGAGAGAAGTTTGACCCTGTGGGAAGCGGTACGTTGCAATATTTGACATTGTTTCTGCACTAGCATCGTCACGGCAGGGAGGAAGATGCAGAGTCAGGGGCATGGCTGCTTTATACTACCTAGGCATTTATTTAGGTGGAGAAAGAAGAGTGGCAATTAAAAGCAATTAATTACAGTCTGTATGCTGGGGCAGGGGGAGGATGGCTCCGACTTAACCTGTCATGTAGGTGTTTGATATGTGTCCTGCGTTGCTGCTGCTCACTGTGACGGCGTGTGCCTGAGCTTTAAATATCCTGCAGTTCCCGATATCTTGTTTCTCCAGCAGGCTCTGCATTTCATTTTCCTCTTCTCTCTAGTGTAAAATTTGGCCTAGCTTAAGCTTCTTTCCCTGGCTGAGAAGGTTATTTCCTTCCCTCCTCTCCTCCCCACCCCCTCATCCATCCTCTCCTCCTCTTGCAAATGCTCTCCGACCCTGATTTGGGGTTTCTCTCCCGACAGTTAGCTGTGGGCTCTGTGGATGCTTTGCTGTGACGGAGGGCCGAGGGCTGACCGAGTCGTGGGGAGGATTTGTACGTAGGAAGAGAGGCGATGGCTGTGCAGCGTGCTCCCGAGTCTGCTCTGAGCTTGCTGATGGTAAGTGCTTGCTGAAATCTGTTTGGGAAGGGGGAGGTGGGCGACGGGAGCTGCACCGCTGGGATTTAGGGCACCAAATCCATGGGAGGATTTTGCATGAGCCACCGCTTGGCTTTTACAGGTCCCGGGGAACTTTGCAAAGGGCTCATCTGGTGCTTGCAGGGAGATGTTCCCCCTGCAATGGGTTTTAATGCATCTGGACCAATGTTCAAAGCAGGATTCTGAAGTCACCTTTCTGGCAGAGCTGGTGCTTGCACTCGGGGGTTTATCCTGAGCTGTAGTTTTTCATTTTGTTCACTCTATCAGTGTCTTGAATTCTCACGTCCTTCTGCCTTCTCCTGCTTTTGCCCTTGCTGAGTTTGAGACAACTTAAAGGATGAGACGGGGAGTGTGATTTCTCTGTTAGATGAGAGGCATGTTGTTAGCTGTGACCAGGTATTCAGATGTTGTGTCATTTGGGGAATGACCCCCTTATGCAGTGAATCGCCATTCAACAAGCTGTAGTGTATGTCAGACCTGCTGCTGACTGCAGACCGTGGGGGAATGACTAGGATTTATCTGAGCTATTTGCTACTACATGTTGAGCCACTGACCTACTTCTCAAAGTTCTGCATATTTATAATATTTCAAAGAAGATTATTTAGCAAAACACGTGGCTGAATCCAGAAACATGCCACTGTCCTACTGCAATTAAAATAAACCCTTTTGGTGGGGTATTAGAGGGTTGTCTAGATTTACTGATTTTTTTTTTCCCCTCTTCTACTTTTGTTGCCATTTTCTATGCAGCAGCACCAGGGATGGTTGTAGTGTAAGATCTCTGCTGGATGTTTTTCTGCCGAAATGTCACTGTAATGTTTCCACTGGAGAGTTGTTATAAGCGAAGAACGTGTGTACGTGCGCGTGTGTGTGAATGCATAGATATATATGCATTATACGTATTTATATAATTATTACTACTGATCTCTTTTCTGATTGTATTAGGAAATGGTCCCTAGCACTCAGAGATATGAGTTCAATAGAGGGAATGCTACAGGATAATAACCCTGTAGTGCCTAAGGTTGTTAACAAAGGTCAAGTTGAGAAAAGCAAATTTTATGTCCATTACTCAAAATGTTAAACACGCTATTAAGCCTCCGCATGGCTTGTTTTATATTTGCCAGTGACTGACTTGCTGTGTAAGGTCTTTTATTTTTTAAATTCTATTTGCTTACCTGCAGCCTTCCTGGCTTTTTAAATAACCTCTTTCTTTTTCTCTTTCAAAGACAAATTGATGGGCATCTGTCACCCTTGTGTCATTGCTTGGGCTGTATATACTTTTAGTTTTACTACCTTCTTAATTCTCAATTTAAACTTCTCCCTCTCCCACCTCTGTACTCCTTGAACAGACCTTGTCAAACTCTGGTAGGGTGCCAAGCTCCCCACAAATTTTCCCCCATAAAACATGGATTTCTGTGGCTACATGGCCTTGTCCCACTTGTCATTTTGAGGTGTGTCGGGTGTTAATACAGCTCTGGCCTGTAGCCTGGATCCCTTGGGTCTCCCGACCTTGGGCACAGCCCTGGGCAGGGCTGTTGTGGTCTCCCAGCCTCACCTGGATGAATTGGGTTGGGGGTCCACAGCCGAAGGGGTTCCTGCCTTTGACCCCGTGGATGGTTGGGGTGGTGAGGATGTATTTCTGTGTTTCAAGAGGGCTCGTATAACTCTTTAGGCTCTGCTTTACAATAGTCTGGTACTAAAGGCTGGTTGTGGGTGTGGAAAAGGTGATTTGATGTGTAAAATGCTCCATTTTTTGCCAGTTGGTGCTTTTTCCCCAGATTTTTCTAGTGTCATGAATTATTTTAGGTAGCTGTAGAAACCTCATCCTTTCCCCTCAGCTCTGCCTTGGCTTTGATTGCATGCTTGAGCAGGCTACCCTTGAATCAATAAGAAATCCTTGCATAATTCATCCCACAATGAGCAGCTATAATGGCATCTCTTCTAAAACTGCCACCCTTCAGAAATTAAAGGATTAGATGTCTTCAGGAAGTCCATAGAAGTAGCTTTTAGTACTTTGATGGGCTTTCTCCATTGAGAGAGTTTTCTTTTAGCAATGAGAGGTATTTTAGTACTGCATTGCCTCTGCAATAGGATGCAGAATGTTCATCCAACCGTCCACTTTTTATGAGACCTAATTGTCAGCAGCACTTGTCAGTGCTGCATCATATTCAGTCTGAAAATAACTCCTTCTCTGTGGGATACCTCAAAGCACTTTCCATTGCAGGTAAAGAAACCAAGGTACAGAACCATTAATTGACTTCCCTGGAATTTCATGCACTGAATTGAGTGACCCAAATTAGGAGTTTGCTCATCCCAAACTCCTTTCTGGCCAATTAAGAAAGATGGGCATCTCCAGCGTATGGGGTTTCCTTCCTATAGAAGGACCTTCTATAGGACACAGGTATCTAGCATCAGTATGTCCCAGCAGAGAGATCTGTACATGGGACCACATAGCATTTCTGGGGTGCCACATGTGATGACAGCTCATGATGACTTACCTGTGCCTGCAAAATGCCACCCAGGGCATGGAGTTGACACAGCCTAAAGCAGCTCCCAGATGACAGGTCAGTGTGGATCTTGTGCAGCCATTAGAACACCGAAGAATCTCATTAAACCTTCAGACTTAGGTGGACAGGTCCTACTCAAGTTTAGTGAAATAAATATTGACCATACAATGAATTAGTCTAAATTGAATCTGATTTTATTCTGCTGGTTTTTTCTAGCTACCTAAACACTCAGATGATTCTGTTTTTCTGGTTTTTAGTGACTTTTTTCTTCTCCAAGGCCAGGAAAAAGGCTCAGTGCAGGAGAATTTCAGTCTTAAACATGTATTCTTTTCAACATAAAGATAGTGTTTTCATACAAAAACAGTTACCTGAAAAGATAACTGCAACTTGTCTGTTCTGACTTGTATTAGGAACGACTCTGTTTGTGCGTGGCCTGTAGGACTCCTGCCTCCACCTTGCTCTGGAGAACACAGCAGATGAGGGATGTTGCTCAGTTCAGCGTGGAGGAAATGAGGCTGAACTGCCCAAAGTGGCTGTGCCTGTAGCATTATCAAATCATTAAAACTGAGCTTCCTCAGCTTCTGTGAACCAGGAGGGGGGAGCACCTAAGCATGAAATAGCAAATACTGTGTCTTGTTAGGAATGATAACACCTGCTTTGTTACAATCATTAATGTTGATGGGAGTAAGTGCAATACTAGTAGGATTTTATGTCTATCTTATTAGTATACTGTAAAACTTTAAAGCTGCAGACATATTGATTGTTCAGATTTTAACAGCACAATAAGTTATGATATCTGGTATCTCTTGAGACAACATTACTGTGTCTTGTGAAAATAGATCTTAGGGACTTGACCTTCAAACTACTGTAGGTCATAACACTAGCACTAATTAATCTGTGTTAAATGACAACAGAGGTTCAGATGAGCAAGGTATACAGCTCAGTGTATACCAATTAATCCAAAATAATCCTATAATAGTAGGGAAGAAGAGCATGATTTTCTGTTTCCAGAAAATCTCGCTCCAGCCAGCAACTCTCACTCCCTCCATCAATTTGAATTTTTACTGTATTTATAAGCTCTCT
This sequence comes from Patagioenas fasciata, assembly GCF_037038585.1. Taxonomy (NCBI): domain Eukaryota; kingdom Metazoa; phylum Chordata; class Aves; order Columbiformes; family Columbidae; genus Patagioenas; species Patagioenas fasciata. Next base: position 207,593,262 of record NC_092520.1, read on the forward strand.
GGTCTGTATATATAAATGTTTCCCTTGAAGAAGTAATAATGTACCATTTAGCAAACAAATACACTTGTAAATTAATGAGAACTGTTGTGTCTGGAGAAACATCTTTCATTTCAAAGGACTGTATAATTCTTTCACACTCTGAAATTCATTATTTTGTGGCTGAGTTGCATTCAAAACTGTCGCTGGAGTAGAGGTGGATGTGAGATATCCTAGGTAACGCTAACCACATGGGACTCACCTCTATAGTTCAAGGGGGAAAAGGCTGTCGATGGAATTTGGAACATAAACTCAGGCCATGGTGTTCACAATGAAGAGTGAGAAGCTGGCTGGCCAACCCACTGGTGGGTTGCCAAGCTCAGCATTTCCTTGCTCTGCTGGGTTGAAGGCATTGCAATGGGTGTCTAAGGCAGACACCTGCAACAGGAGGACATGTGGAAACTGCCCTGTTTCTAAAGCTTGGTGTAAATAATTAGCATCTGAGTGTCATTCTTCGATGAAAATGCTGCTCTGCTTCCAGTCTTCCTTTTAAAGAGGGTTCTCCTGAATCATCCTTCCATCCCCCAAGCTAAGCTGCACTGCAGTCCCCAAAGCAATGCGAATTTCCTCAATCTGATAATCGTGAAACGCAGCACCATACTCTGCAGGATTTTCTTTAAAACACTCTTGCAGATATTAATTGCATCATTACTAAATGCTGTGAGGGCTATGGCCTGCTTTGTTGGATTCTGAGGTGTTGGACTTGACAATGTTCTGGGTGTTCCATCCATTATTTCACGTTTGACTGGTAAGTTTTTATGCCTGAAGTCTAGCCTCATGAAGGCAAGGTGGGTAACTAAAAAGGTGTAGAGTTTCTAAACCCTATTTAGACCTAGGACTGTCTCTTTGTGCCATAAAACTACATTCCAGACCATTCAAACCTCCAGACAGATTGCAGCAGCACAGCTCAGCTTGAAGGATCATATAAAAGCCTTGGGGAGCAGCAAGGTTACAGTGAGGGGATGAGGTCATTCTCTGTCTCTCTCATCTTAGGCTTAAATTATCTCTACGTTGACAGTATGCAAAAGCCCTTGACATTCAAACCTCCTTGCTGCAACCTCATCTACGGACCACATTGACCTGGAAGCAAAGCTAAGCTTGGCATACTCCATCCGCGAAATAAAACCCACTCGTTTCTTTCCATTGCATGGCGTAAGGGGTTAATGTATTTCTCATCTGATGCTGAAGCAGTGTGACGTGTCAGCAGTGCGTGACCCATACACGGATCTGGGTGTAAGCAGCATTGCTTGGGAACGCATAACGGCTTCCCTGAAGAATTGGCTGTACCTCTGGCATCTGGCCCACTTCAGCTTCATGCCCAAAATTAGGTCTGTGGGGATACTTGAACAGCAAGGGGAGGTGATTATGCAGCCCCTCTCTGTGCTCGTTTTGCAGATATTTGCACCGTGCAGGTGTGCAGGCTGCATCCCAGAAGGTCCGGGCAGGAGATGATAATGCACCACAGCACCTGGAGGTCACTGGGGAGGAGCTGTGCTGCAGGAATCTCCCTCTTCCCTGGCTCCTTCTTGCTCCAACCAGGCAGTAATTTGCTAATGGGCTTCACGAGCAGCAAATAGCTGAGCTGTGCTGGTTGCTCTTTTGGAGGATGGGGCGAGCTTTGTGGCTGCTTGCTACCACGGACTGGGAATTTAGCTATTTCTTGTTGATGAGTTCCTCTGTAGCACTGAAATGTATCTGAACTTTACTATATGCCTCCATAAACTTGCAGTAAGACTTCAAACACCGTGATTTAATTCTGCTGAAGGAGATTAAACACTCCCTGAGATTGCTCTTGGCTCCCCTGTGGTGGATGTCACCTTTTACCCATCTGAGCTGGAGGCCTATAAAATTGTTATGCCTTTGATTCTGCCCTAGTGCATGCCATCAATTTTCCTTTCCTTGTCCCTTTGCATGAACTTGCTGTAGAAGAAGCAGACCATAATGTTTGCGTATCTGAATTCTGCTATTTATTACTATGCTTTAAAACAGGAGTAAGAGGGTTTACTGGTTTATTATTTTTTATTATTATTATTAATATGTCTTGTGGGTTTTATTCCAGCTGCTCATTCTGAGTGACTAATAAAATTATCTCATCAGAGAAGCGGCCATTAATTTATTTTTTTTTTTATGATACATGAGAGCGTGGCTATTTGTAGAACAGAATTACTGGGCACTCGAGTGAATGATCATTATGATTAATTGGAGCCTTTCTGCAATTAGGGGGGAAGTAACATATTAACAGATTGAGAAGATCACTAAATATGACAACTCCTTTTGACAACATATAAAAGTATAATGTCACTTTGGTGTTGGTTAGTTTGGTGTGGTTTTTTTTGTTGTTTGCTTGGGTTTTTTTAATAAAATGCATTGGAAAACTTGACTGGTATCCATAATAAAAAAAGAAAAAATGTTAAAAAGGCTGTATTGACACAATTAAAATGCTATGCTATGAATAACTACTAATACATAGGAAGGAATTGTAATATTAGGTGATTGCAATTTTTCAGTTCTTTGCTTTCTGTTTGAGAAAGACATACTGCCATAGTCACTGTATTCATAACTTCTACAGCACGGCATAGACTCCATCCCCCTGACTGGCTAATGTGGGTTTCACATCGGGGCTCAGAGGCGTACAAAAATCCCACATGGATCCTTCCTTGGTGCATCCCGTAAAAATGCAGATTTTTGTGACTTGGTGCCAGGCTGTTGTGCTCAGGTGGCTTGTCCTGCAGGTGCTCGTGGAGCCTGCCAGAGGCAGTGATGGCCCCATCGTTTCATGTGTCTTGCTGAAAATAGAAGCCACCAAGCTGGATGCGGGGTCATTCGGAGAGACCAGACTGAGTTTTAGACTCTCCCCAGCTGTCATACTATGCCTGGCTCTTCATGGCCACTGTGAATGATGCTGGGGAACGGGTGTTTCCACCACTGGCATGCCTTGGGTAAACATCTCCCCTGAACTCCTACAGATGCACCCTTTTTGTCCCCGCATGTGTTAATTCCCTCTGCTTTGCAATATCACCAAGGGCAGAAGCTTGCAGGAGTGAGTTGAAATCAATCATTGGGCAAACAGGTTTTAACAGCACTGAGTATCTAACCATTCTGAACCCATCAGCACCTTCAAGTGATATGAATTGTCTTGTTTAAATGAATTCTTGGGTTGGCATGAAGCTGAAACTCTCAAAGCATGTGAAGCAAGGCTCCTGCTTTCCTTTCTGAAGGGTTATATCATAGAATCATAGAATCATTTTGGTTGAAAAAGACCCTCAAGATCATTGAGTCCAGCTGTTAACCTAACGCTGCTGAGTCCACCTCTAAACCATGTCCATAAGAACCTTATCTACATGTCTTTTAAACACCTCCAGGAATGGTGACTCCACCACTTCCCTGGGCATCGTGTTCCAATGCCTGACAAACTTTTCCACGAATAAATTTTTCAAAATAACCTTGGCACAACTTGAGGCTACCTTTTCTCATCCTGTCGCTTGCTACTGTCGAGGGTTTAGATTGCGGGGTGACAATAAAACCCTGGCAGATGTATTGTTAACCTTCTCTCTCCCCCACTTCCCCCTTTTGCCCCTTCCTCTCCCCCCTTCCCACTCAGGACAGGCAATCGGGAGGGAAAGAAGGACAGAGAGAAGAGAGTTGGAAAAATTAAAAATGTTTTACTAATGCTACTGATAAGAACAGAGAAAATAATACAAAATATACAAAACCAATCTTGAAAGTCTCAGCAACTGCAGAGCCAGCACCCAAAGTCCTGGACTGGACTCTGCAGCCAACCGGAGCTGGATTCAGTCAGTCTCTAGGCCTCAGTTCGCAGGGACGACCAGCAAGGTCCTCTCCTAATGTCGGCCATAGACAGAAGAGAAAAAGAGGAAAAAGGGATGAGATCCTCGTGATCTCCCACTTTTATATGAAGTATTCACGTGAATGGAATGTTATACACAGTTGGTTAGTTTCTTGGTCACCTGTTTCTCATTGCCCCTCTTGTGAGATGTCCATCCGTGCTTATCAATAACTTCACATTCCATTGCTATGTTTACCAAAACTTGTATCTGGTTCTCCAGGAAAATGCAGCTAATATGAAGGCTTTAGCTGACAGGCAAATTCACTAAAAGAGAAACTTGTTTTTTAACAAAACCAGGACAGCTACTTGGGAGAAAAGACCAACAGTCTCTGTGCTACAACCTCCTTTCAGGTAGTTGTATTCCCACTGAGAGCCCCATTAGCATGCTCTTGTCCAGCAGCAATGCCTGTGACCAAGTTGTATTTCCAAAGCCTTGCTGGAAGGCAGTGTGGTACCAGATCTTCCTTGAGAAGCCTAACAGACATGGAGAGACCTACAGAAATGTGTCTGTCTGTATTTAATGGAAACAAAAACCACAGGGAATGCCAGAAACCTATTTAGAAGAATGGATCTACACACAAAATCTTATCAGTTTTTCACATCCTTCATAGGATTAAAGCTGGTAATCCCCAAATTAAAGATAGCACCTCCTAGTGCTAGCTCTAGTGTCTGGCCTTAGCTTTTCAGAACTCCCCAAAGCTAATGTTTGTGATGAAATGTCAATAACTCACCAGGAACAATGAGGCTTGAGGACAAGGTGATTTGTTTTCAGGACACAGTGCAGAAAATCTGCTGGAACAATAGAATCTAATGAGTGGAAGTAAACCAGGAGAGCATAAAGCTGAGTGCAAAAATAATCTATCCTGATGTTCTTTGTAAATCAGTTACAGAGATATTGGGGCACCACAAAATTTGGTAAAAACAGAATATCCCTTTCCCTTCCTGACCTTACCCCCAACACACACTGCCCACCTCTTGCCAATGAAGAGTTGCTCTCTGTGGTGCATCCTCCACTCTCCTCCCTCCTCTCTATCCATTTGCAGCCACCAGAGAGCTGAAAATTATTTTTAGGATGGTTTTTCTAGTGCAGAAGCAGAATTCACACAGAGCCTTGCTCCACAATATTTTTCTGTCTGTGGGAAGGCTGTGTTGATCCTCGTGTTGCAAGGCTCAGCTTTGGCTCCCCATAATTTGTGTGAAGTTAATGGAGGAGTGGTATAGAACATATATTTGGCTTAATGTAGGTTCAAGCTTTTTTTAGTCTAATATATTAAAATCCAGGACAACTTCACAGTAAATAAGATTGAAATATTTTTCGTTTTTGAAGATGAGGCTAATGAGCCATAGTGGTCAAAGTACATTGTATTTCCTGGTAATTAATTGCCGACCGTGATAGTTGACTGCATAAAACTATGCCTTGGGCCATTAACCCCAGGTCATTAGTACCCAAGGAAATGTCTAGTGAAGGTCATTATTACTGCTGTTATATAAGCTATTGTAGTAGAAAAAAAAGTTGGCATGAGCTTTTCAAAAACCCATTTTCCCTGTTCTGGTCTCTTTTCAGAGATCCGGGAGCAAAAACTGTTCTCAATTATTCTGCATTTACATTGATTTTCAGGGAATTGGAGTTCTTAAAACCAGAGACCAATTAATTGAAGTGTTTGTGAGGATGATTATCTAGCTTTATGTGGCCAAAAATTTTGTCCTTCTCAAAAGATTGGCACAGGTTGTGCTCTTACTGTCAGTCACAGGGGGCTGGACAATGACTGAGCTAAGACCCAACTGATCCCTTGTGTTGGCTTCTTTAGCAGCAAAACATCCACAGCAGGTAGGTGGCTGTGGGGCAAATGGGGGTGGTTGTTGCTACATGTCGGACCACTGGTGTTTGTGTCCTGATACCTCAGGCTTAGATTGAGTTTCCAGGATTTTGGTGATGGAAATCAGGCTTTTTTTCTAGTTATCCTACTGCCTTCAGAGGGGCTTCTAACTTCCATCTCAAGCAGGAGCTGTAGGGAGATTCGCTTTAGTGTTATCCATCAAACTGCTCTGTAGGTCAGAGTCCCCAGAGCAGCAGGGTAACATTTCTACTGAAAACTAAAATTTTAAAATGACAGTTCTAAGAAGGATTAATAGTATTTCCTCCCCTAGCAGACTGGTGTGGTTGAAAATTCCTTATTTTCTAGTTTAAGACAAAGAAAGTGTTAATGAAACCAGAAGATTAATAGAAACATTTTTTAGTACCTTCCTTTAACATGGTATTAATAATAGTAGCACTTATTTACTATATTAAATACAGCTTTATGTTGAATACTCTTTAATCATGTGTTTAAAATAGGATGAGTGTTTCACATGGGCAAAAGTCCTTGAATCAGTATTCTGAGATTGTTGGCTTTAATGAGATTGTGAGGAAGCACTTCAGCTCTAAATAGACAAAATTACAGACACCAGAAGATACAGTGATGGCACAAGAAAAATGATGGGGAAGTTTTGTTACTTTCTGAAGTTCCTTCCAGTGTTTGTTTTCCCCCCATTGAAATTTTGTTTTGGGGTCAGGAGTTAAGTAATTCCATATGAATAGGCCTGTATTGCCCTCTTGATCGATATAGAAACTCATTTTGTCACCATTCTCACTGCACTCTATAATCAAAGGCTTATTTGTTCAGAATCCTCTACTGACAGATTGCTTCTCTTGAATTCTTTTCCTTCTCTATATCGAATATCAGATGCAGTCCCTATTCTACACTGTCTTGCAAGAAGAAAAAAAATTAAACATGCTGCTTACATTGTTTCCAATGCAAATGTTTTTGTATTGTGGGAATGCTTTGACCCAATCTTTCATCAAAGTCTTACTACTAGACTTCCTTGGTCAGGTAGTGCTTAGATCATTTGAGGGAGTTTCTCATTTTCAGGTGCACCATTTAGATTTGAAGAGCTAAATAAAGAATCATCCATGTGAAATTTCCCTTAAAGATTTGATTAATCCAAAGGAATTAAACCTTAGCTACAAAGTCCAGAGGTGCCAGGTGTCTTGGACATAGATCCTGGTTTGAATGTTCCTGTTTGGTTTGTCTTTGTTTAGTAACTCACCTGAGATATCACTTCCAAACACAGGTTTCAGCCATTACCTTCCTACATTTCTCCCAAGAAAATGTATTTTTTCTCACATTGCAAGTAAAACATGTCTGTTGTAGGTAGCCCCAAATACATTTGGTGAGGAAAGGAGGAAATTAGTGCTGTCCACTTGCATGATGAAATTTAAACTGAAGTCAGAGAGCTACTGAACATTTTAGGACTGTGTGACCATGTAGACAAATGAAAAACCCAGTAGCTTTGTACATTGTGGGAGTAAGGAACAAATCCTCTTTGAAATCTGCATTATTGTCAATGTATAATGAAACAGGGGTGGCTTAATTGCCAAAGCCTATGCAAACAGAACAATATATAGTCATCTCTAAATAAAACAGCAGTCAGCTTTAATTTTTAATAATCTTTAATTAAGTAAGGATTCACGACCCTTCTGGTATTTGTGCATTAACACCACAACTGTCTCTGGGTAACCGGAGTTATTCTTTCATATGTAGGCTGGTGTCAATTGATTTCTCCATGGTCAGTAGCTGTAGCTGAGTCTGTTCAAGTTCCATAAAACTTCCCTTGTTGCAGAAAACCATTCCTCTCTGAGAGAGAAGGATTTGATCTTTCTTCTCTCAGGATCAAGCAGGGAGAAGAGTGTAAATCCATATTATCCTGCTTATCTCCATGACATTTTCTTCCAGTTTCTATAGATGCAATCGAAACAATTTGGCTCATTGATCTTCAAACTCTTTGATGATTTCACACTCTGAGCTGAGTGGTGTGACCCATATGGTCACCCTATTGCTTTTCATCAATAACAGTTTTTACCTAGATCAAGATATCACAGTTGCTGCATGTGAGCTATGAATCTTGGAGGTTATTATTGGTTTACTGGTGGAATATTTATTTTAAGACCAAAATGAATTCTTAAATGAGTCGTGGCATATGCACCCTCCCTGGATATTTTTAGGTGCTAAAGCCACTATTTCAATGAGGCTGCGGTGGGGAAAATTGTCCGTAATTTTTCGGATGTACAATTAAAGTGCCATCTGCCTCGGCGATGCAGCAGATGTATAATTGATATTCACTGCTGATTTGTGACTTGATTTTCTGCAGACATTGAATGCTGTAATTGTTTATACAGTATGATCCTAAATACCCATGTGAGAATTTTCCTCCTCACATGTTCCCTACCAGAAGTATAGTTGCCATCCCTAATACTCAGAAGGTGGATTCAATAAAAGATAATTTACAGTTAGCTAGACCAAAACCTTACAGGAATCCAGTGAGTAAATCCGAAGCAATTTTTGAAAAGGACACACTTATTCTTGTAGAATCATGGTTTAATATAGGAAAGATTGCTGGGAAAATTGAAAACGCTGATCCTAAATCTGGTTACCTTTTACACTCATTTAAAGGTAGGATGTGGCTAGGATTAAAGAAAAAGAGTTGGATTTATTTCCCCCTTTTTTTTAGGGGAGCAAACCTTCTTCAGGGGAAAAAAATGACACAAAAGGTTAACCGTAACATCAAGGAACTATTTTCTCCAGGGCAAAGACTATAAAAATGTATAAAAACAGAGATAGAAACCACAGCAATGAATGCTGAAGAGATGGAAAACTAAGACTTTTTTTTTTTTTTTCACTGTCATTACTTTTAAGAAAAGCAATCAGTAAAATCTTGATCAATCAGCTGGTGTTAATTTTACTCTATGACTGGATTCTAAGATTCTCCTTCTCAGAATAGTCTAGACCTGAATCTGCTCATGCTGAAATAAAAGAAAATGTCTCCAGTAACTTCAATGCCAGAAGGTTAGTGGCTCTGTTTTATATTGTTGTCCTTTTTTTGACATCACTGGATTTTTTGCACATTCGTTAAACTCACTGTGGAGTTGCAATGATTGTTCAGGGCTTTGCATTTGGCTTCAAAGGAAAGAAAGAAGTGGTGATATAGAATCTGAAACTGGCTTCATCGCAAGTGACATTTTGAGTTATCATTTCTTAAGCCAGTGCCTGGCTCACAGGAAAAATCAGCTCTCGGGGTGCTCAGAGAAACCAAAGTCTGTTTTGTTGCAACTTGTTCCCTCTTTGCAAGTCACTGCCTATACATGGCACCCAGCATAATCTAAAGTGATGCCCTAAGTCTTCCCAAGGCTGAACACTTGCTCTCATATTTCAGGTTATCTAATGGTAAAAGTCTAATTGTACCTAAAGGACATCATGGTTGACGGTTACAGCATGTAACTCAGGCAGCAACTTAAGCAAAGGACCAAGTGAGGGGATAAGGATGCTGGAGAAGGGAAGCACAGGGAATGCAGGGGAGGATTTGGAGAGGGGAGATCAAGTCAAATCTAACAAAATTTGGCTGCAGTGCACTGCAGATTGGTCTGGTTCTGTTCAGACTTTCTTTCATATCTCTGTTGTTGTCTGAAGAAACCCACCAAGTTGAAGAGAACAGAGTTTCAACCCAGGACAAACAGCAATTCTGATGATGTTAATGCTGTTGAAAGTTTGAAGCAGGGAGAGGAACTGAATTTCTCCATGAGATATCTAGTCACAGACATGCTGGGTGCTCTGCGATAAATGCAAACAGAAATCCAGCTGCAGCATAATAATGGTTCATTTTCCATGTAACCTCTTGTTGAGGTCTAGTTGGGCTCTTTAATGTGACCAGGTGAGAACATCTGAAGGAAAGAAATTTCATACTGCTGCTTGTGTGTTCTTGTGGATTTTATTCATTTCACGGTATGTTCTTTTATATGTTTACTTTTTCCAGTATCTTTCTCTGATTTGTGTAACAAGCTTTTGGATATGCTTGTTGTGTAAAGATTCATCTTCAGGTTGGTTTTATACTTACTGAGAAGGTGGCCCATGAAGGCGTCTCACGACACGTGTAGTGCAGTGCTTGGGCCAAGCCTAGAACGTGTTGGGAAAAACACAAGGAATTAGGAGAAAGACAGAGAGGGATATGCAGAGGGAATGAACTGTGATTAAAGGGATCTGGAAGCTTGCACAGATATGAAAGCAGCATCCTGTGAGGAGCAGGCTGAGCATCTCTCTCTGATGTACATCTACTAAGGTAGCACCATCGTTGTCTCCCTGCTACCGCCTTGGCTGAAATGTGGCTTGTTCTCTTAATTGTACTATGCTGCAGATAAACCAATCAACCGTGGAGAATAATGTTTTAAATATTAGTCACTGACCGGCTGAAATGTTCTATTCATGTTAACACAAAATGTCAACAAAATGAGTTTTCAGTGCCCCATCCAGCCTGACCTTGAGTTTCCAGGGATGGGGCATCTACCACCTCTCTGGGCAACCTGGGCCAGTGTTTTACCACTCTCATTGTAAAAAATGTCTTCCTCATGTTTAACCTGAATTTCCCCTTCTTTAGTTTAAAACCATCACCCCTTGTCCTATCGCAACAAGCCCTGGGGATGTTTGGCTGGTTAGTGGTACCTAGTAACCATTCAGACACCATCTGCCTGGTAGAAGCTCTGGTCACACCTCACTCGTCTGAAGACATCACCTGCAGGTCATGCTATACTTTCATCGGAATCCTTTAAAGTTGTTTTGGCCCCCTGGAGCACTGCTCAGTGTATTTTCTCTCTTAACAAACCACAGCTTAGTATTCCCGTTGGATCTCCAAAAACATGTGAGCAATCCTAAGGGAGTAAGAAATCCCCCATTCCTCCAGGCTGGAAAGACCTCCTTGTAAGAAGAAAAAAGTTTTCTCTCCTCCACGTCTTTTCAACTACAGCTTTATTAGATTAAGTTCTGTCTCTGCCAGTCTAAATAAGACGGCAGCTTCCCCTCGGAGAAGCATTCAAAGCTTCACATAAAGTGTCTTAATTTTTATCATGTAGTGCTGTACGTGGCAGCCATGAGCTGCAGCATTTACAAAGGCACCACAGTGTGAGAAACCACAGCAAGGGCTTCCAGAGCACAACATCTGGCTGGGGAGTCTGCCATGATTAGAAGAAGTGTTATGTTATTGCTAGAATCAAATTATCTGAAGGTGTCCTGCTGGCAAGCAGCAAGTACAGGCTGTACTGAGTCCTAAATCAGTGAGTGCAAGAGAAGTAGTATTAGATCTTTAGATCCCTCTTTGCTTTAAGTTTGGTTTTAGCAATATTCTCATCTAAAACCTAATGCAAAGTGTCCCAAGATACAGGCCGCTGCTGAAGCAAATTTTATTTTTGCTTCTACACGTTAATATTATGGTCTCCAGTTTTGGGGAATGTTTCCCATTAGAAGTTTCCCTTGGGAATGCAAAGGGCTTCTCTGGGAAGCAGAAATTGATGTCTCTCTTGCCCTAGGAGGTCTCTGTCTTACTTAAAAATAGTCTCTTCTAACCCTGGGAAAAGAAGCCTTTACAGGGCAGAAGTCGAGATAACTGTAGCTGAGAATTAAGCTTGCAGGGAATGTGGAGCGGCATCCGGTGGGGTGATCTTTGCCATCCAAGGGGTCAGGCAGTGCAGGTGGTAGCTGCATCCCAGATGAGATGCAGTAGCCGGCTGCGTGGATGCTCCCCTTCTGCTCTTTGTACTCTTCCTTGCCAGTCTGGGTAAATTGATTTTCCTTTGCTTTGTAGCAGATAAATTTTAACTCATAGGTGTCAGCTGCTTCCACTCTAAGGGTTAAGGTGGACTTCTCATTCCCTATTGAATTATTCATATGACTGTCTAAGAAAAGAGAATTATCGGATTCTGAAGGTGTACCTAAGTTTTTAGTACAGGATTGGGCATCACTGGAAGGGGTAGATGGATTTACTTTATTTTCCCCTTATAAAGTGGAGTCATCCTCCTAGGAATTCACTGTTCTCACCTCCCCACCTAAAACTTTTTCCCTTGCTCACAGTCATACCTGTATATGCTACCGTGCTGCTATTGTGTTTGCATTAGTACAGCACCTAGATTTCTCATTGGAGGAAAGTGCTTTATTGTATGAATAACAGAAACTTTGCAAACATGGTGAAAAAAAACCCAAAACATATTTCTTTTTCGTCCTTGAGTCCAAATCTTTTAGATCATTGTAAACTGGATATTTGTCTCATTGGCACAGCTTTGCAGGTTTTCCTCCAGGGAAATTTATGGTAATATTTAAATATGAAGTGAATGGTCCCCTTTAACATTATACATGCTAAAGGAATGTGACTTATGAATCCTGTTAGCAGTAATGACTACATGAGAATATCAAACACTTAGTCAAATGAAGATTTTGCTGTGATGCATCTCGCACTAAAAAGGTTTTTATATATTATATATTGTGCCAAACGTTTTTATGTACCTCAAGTGTGTGGGCTGTGTTTGATGCTTATAGAAGTTGAGTCTGTTTAGCTTTTGTTGCTGACTGCTGGAAGAACATATGCATATGTTTGTGGAGTTGAGCAGAATTAAAGCTTATCTGGATTGTAGTGTCAACAACAGAGAATGTTGCTGCCTGCAGTAAAAACAGGAGATAATACTAAATTGCAAATAAATCATCCACTTTGTCTTTGGAAGAGCAGTGTTATTTTCGTAATTTCTAGTAGCCAACACAGGTGGTATCTTCTGGATAGAGCAGATTCAGTGGAAAGTAGCAATTTACTTAAAAATTGCATGTATGAAATATTAATATAAAAATTTGCTTCATGCAGAGAATATTTGAGCAATTTAGAGTCTGTTCACTGTTCCTTTCTGGCTTCAGGCTAAGCTAAGGGGCTGACTTGAGGATGCTGGTGCTTGTAGCCTGCCAGCTGGCCGGTACCTATGGGATCATACTGGAACAGATGGGAAAGTCAGCAGGCCCAGAGGACAAAGTAGCAGCTGAGAAGTCCCCTGCATCCAGACACTGAGGAGCTTCTAGCATTTGTGTTTAGCCTACACACTGGACTGCACAACTCTGAGCTCCACCAGGGAGCCTGGCTCTTCTCTGCTGTCCTACTCCATGATGGCAAGGGGCAATTATGGGGACCAAAGAGCCACCAGTGTCTGAGTAACAGCAAGGAAGGGTGACTGGGTGTACCTGAAGTGACCTGAATAGAATCATAGAAACATTCTGGCTGGAAGAGACCCTCAAGATCATCGAGTCCAACCATAACCTAACACTAAACCATGTCCCTAAGAACCTCATCTATGTGTCTTTTAAACACCTCCAGGGATATTGACTCAATCACTTCCCTGGGCAGCCTGTTCTAGTGCTTCACAACCCTTTCTGCAGAGAAATTTTCCCAATATCCAATCTAAACCTTCCTTGGCATAACTTGAGGCCATTTCTTCTCATCCTGTCACTTGCTACTTGGAAGAAGAGACCGACCCCCGCCTTGCTACAACCTCCTTTCAGGTAGTTGTAAAGAGCAATAAGGTCACCCCTCAGCCTCCTTTCTTCAGGTCAAACAGCCTCAGCTCCCTCAGCCACTCCTCATTAGACCTCAGCAGGGCTTAAACATGGGCTTAGGTCCAAACATATTCAGAGCCTCTTGCACGAGGATGGGTTGTCACAGCTCCCCAAGTCCCTTTTGAGTAGGGAACGTGATACTCCCAGGACTAGAGGCAAGCATGTCTTCAGAACACATATTTAATCATGTTGTCTTGTTCTTAAGCAATATGTACAATTTTAAATGAGAAAAAAAAGTTTTGGGATTCTTTGGGGGAAGCCCCTCCCCCAAAAAAACCAACACTTTTCCTCCTGAAATGAAAATGAAGGCAAAACAATACAATTACAGCTTCACCTGCTTCACCAGGAAAACCCTGCCTGTGCAAATTCCTGGGGCTCTTTGTTCTTCAGTGGGTTTATTCGCTTTGAAGAGATGTCTTTGTCTTAATGTCATACTAATTACTTGCCCATGGGAAAGATTGTGGGGATTCTGCAAGGTGCGGGAGCACCAGAGTGATCTCAGGGGTTCAGCCTGTCCCTCTGCACCTTTTTGAGCTGGGGAAAAAGCACGCGGTGATGGTGTTTGCCCACAGTTTTTTTCGGATGTTTCCTCAAACCCCTTCTCCAATGATAAGGGCATTTCACAGTGAATCACTGAGGTGGCTGCTCTTGTGGCTAGAGCTGAAAGAGGTTTGAACACTAACTCTCCAACATGACATTAAAAAATTACAAGGGGAAGCAGGGGGCTGTGATTCCACCTTTTTATTCATTTTCCAAAGCAGTGCTAAAGAGTTTTGTTTATTTTGGGTTGCCCGTTCGAATCTCACTGAATCAGGACAGAAAATTACTGAATGCATGAGAGGAGCGCAGTAATCATTTGGGGTCAGTGAACTATAGATTGCAATATTCGGCAGAGTTATTGCACTTGCCTGCGAGCCACAGCCATGTCCCTGCTTTACCCACCAGCAACCACGGCAGAGGAGGGGAAGGATGCTCTGAATTTGGCTCACTTGGCCTTTTCCATTCCGCCCCTGAGTCACCAGCCCTTCCTACCTGCTGAAGTCTTCCACACTGCATTATTGATTATTTTTAATCAAAAATATTAGAGTTATTTTCCCCATTGTTGGTTTTGTTCGTGTCACTCTGCTGATTATTGCGGCTCACTGAGATTATGAAAATAACCATCCAGATCACAAAGTTTAGAGACAGAAAACAGGGAGAAACTGACTAGCCAAGGCAACTAGTTCTGTTTGACTTGATGGTTGATATTTTTCCTCCCTGGCTCTGTCTATATTGTACAAGGTATTTTACTTTTGCTTCCCCAAGGCAATCTACCAATAATTCAATAACAGCTGCCAGTTTCCACTCCTTGGTTTCTAAGCCTCCAGATACTAGACTTGAATTTTGAGGACCTGGTTTCAAGCATTGGCATATATCTTCTCTATGCCCTTGGGCAGTCTCCTTCAGCTGTTTGTATCTTCTGGTTTTGCAAATGGGCTCAGAGCCCTTTTTGCAGGACCACTTTGCACATCTCCAGTGTGCTAGGTGTTTTGGCAGTCCACTAATCCAATAATGAGAGAGGGGAGAAGTAAAATGAGTAGCTGACCTATGCACAAAGATGAACATATAGAAAAAAGGGGAGATATTGATGGAGTGGATTCAAACCCTGCCTCCTCAGCAAGGAAGCCTTGTGTGAGCAGTGGGCAATGGACAAGCTCCCTAAAACCATTCATGAGTTGGAATCAGGCATCTCACCATTGCTACCACAACTCTATATGTAACAGCAATAAGAACTTTCAAAGAAAACTTTATGACCAAACTCTGCCGGCCTGCTTATTAATGACATGCAAATTACAAAAGTTCAAACATTTGCACTCAACGCTCATAGCTGTTTCTTTGATTGCTAATGATGTTGATTCACAAAGAAGAAGCTTTCTGAAATAAAGAGGCTATTTCATGTACCACACCAAAAGTAAATGAAAGGATGTTGCATTTAAGATTTTTTTTGTCATATTAAGCTCTGTTCAAACGCCTCAGGACTCATAAATTAGGTAGATATAAAATGCATTTTACCAGCTAATGAGCTAGTCTTTAATTTTTAAACAGAATAATAACTTAGAGTAAACAATAAACACGCACATTTAGTTGTTAACTTCTGTCCTGAATTTTACTACACGGTTGTCACAGATCGTTATTATTTATTCATGTTACAAGATCAGCACAGTTATTGTACACCTCCTGAAATGCTCATACACAGAGCAAGTTGTCCACCTATAAACTCATGGTATGAACTACCTACTTTTGCCAAGTCTTCCTGCAGACATTTTCTGTTTGTTTTTCTGCTGAGTGTGAAGGTGCTTATTCCTGTTTTAAATACATACATGAATAAGAATTTATTTTTGTCATTTGCCTAAATAGGAGCCTAATTCTTTGGGGAAATCTGATCCTCAGTGCCCCAGCAGGGCTACAACAGTTAGTGAAACTGCCTGGCTGGTTCAGAGTTTGGGCTGAAAACTGAGTAGGGAAATTGTACACAGAGTTGGGATCATCTGGACTGGTCATCCGCTTTCCTGTGAGGGCCAAAGAATAAAAATGGATATTGCTAGAGCACTGACCATTTTGGAGATAGTAAAAGTCTGAGACTAGACAGACTGTGATTTTGAAGGATCTGGTTTTGTTTTGTTTACCATAAAGGGAATGTAAGGGACAGGCTTAAAGCTAAAGGAAATTAATCTGTCCTTGGTGATTTCAGGGTGCAGCCCCTGGCCTCTTCCAGGCACACTTTTTTGGAGGTATGAACCCATAGAAGCATCAAACTGCAGCACTACCCAATTTTAACATGTATTCCTGGAGTACAAGGCTCAACATCAGTATAGTGATGCAGTTTGATTATATGAATAATTTAGGCAATAGAGTTTCCAACCAACAATTCCAGTATTTATTGGTCATAAAGACATTATCTGTCCAAAATATGTCCTCAGGCTTTATCTGATCTCTGGTTTACAAAGAGCCTGGCTAGTCTGGTGTGTGGGTACACGCATACAAAGATGATGACCCAATTAATAATTAGGAAGAGAACAAACTTCATTGAGATAAAACATGCAAACTTTAAAAAGTAGAGAAGAAATATGTGATCTTGAAGCCAAATAAGAAGACTGATCAGTAGATCTTGATGATTCAGCTTCATTCTGTTTGCCAACGTATTTGAAGTTTACATTATCAGACAGACAGAGGAAAGGCTTATCCCCAGAGACTCTTCTTTAGAGTCTCTACAAACAACATTCTACAGCTGAAATAAAATGATGACACTTGGGACTACAAGTACTGATGCTATTACTTGAGAAATGCAACTGCATCAGATTTTTTGCTATGTACAAGATAGAATTTTGCTTGGAAATTTAGGGCCATTTTGCTCTTCATAATGTTGTCTTTGTCTCTTATGACACTTTCAATCTCTTTATAACACTATATTTTGCTGTGAAGAGGCTAAAAATCTGCAACAATAAATATTAATAAATGGAAACTGTATGAGGAAAGTTGTCATGGCAGACAGCCAAGTTATGAAAGATTGTCTGCTTTGACTCTTATACAATGTTACTGAGAAATGTACTGTATAAACTCTTTTTTGGCTAAATTTAAATAGTAATCTGGGTGGCTGGTGATAAAAAATACCATCAGGATTCACTGGATTCTTATTATTTTTCTTTTATTTTTTAATTTTAAAAATCTACCCTAACAGAAAAATAATACCAGAAATATAATCAAGGAATGTAGAACAGAATTTATCCAGGTGTTTAAAGCAGGATTCTCACATATAAACCCCCAAAGAGGTGAAGTTCACAAGTATCTCCAGTAAGACACACATTCTAGTGATGGTCAGTAAGATGCTCCATTGTGTCACAGGAAATTTGCTGCTCTTGTGGCAAACTGCAGTTTTTCTGTAGTAAAGGAGCCATAGGTTTACCCCATTGTGGAGCAATTTGCTTTATATTCTGAGATACAAGGACTTCACCCCCTTGTTCCTCCCAAGATCTGTGTGGCAGCAGTACCTGGTTCAGATTTATAGGTCTGTAGCCCTCCATGTGCACAGTAAGGTTTGCCGCCAGCCTACAAGGGATGTACTTGAGGTGCAGCAGCTATGATGAGTGGATTGATTTGGACACTTCCATGCTGTATGCAAAAAGTCCTCGGGCCACCTGGACAGTCCCCTGATTTGAAATAGTTTTAGTGTTGTTTAAGGAGAACATAAATAACTGGGAAAAAATAAATGTCAAAATATTAGGCCAACCTAATAAAATCTATGTCTGCAGAATACTAAAATCTAAAGAAGAATGAAGAATCAGTTGTCAGAGACCATT
Organism: Patagioenas fasciata; assembly: GCF_037038585.1. Lineage (NCBI taxonomy): Eukaryota > Metazoa > Chordata > Aves > Columbiformes > Columbidae > Patagioenas > Patagioenas fasciata. The sequence continues at coordinate 207,610,931 of NC_092520.1, forward strand.
TCAAGTCAATGAAGCAGGGATCCATGTCCCCTAGAATGCAACTCACAGACTCAAACAATATTAGGATACCTATATGTGCAGTACAACTTTATGTTATTACTATCAATGGAGATCTAGAGAGTGGAACTGAGAAATGGTCCCAGCAGGAGTCATCTCCTTAGGTAGAACTGAATCCCTATTGATGGTGTTGACCAACATGCAGTGGGTGAAGTTTGATGACCTTGTCAGGTGTCCAGTTTCACTTGGAATGCCTTAAGATATCTAAGGTATCCATCCACTTGTGTCTGGTGGATGTGAGCCAGGACCAGAGTAGCAGCTGATGGTGGGGCAAAATCCCAAAGGGCAGCTCAAGTGGACCTGCACAGCTGTATGGGGGCACCTGGGCTGTGTTCAAAGGGTTATTGTGTGGTAAAAAGGAAGGGAAGAAACTTCAGGCTTCAAAGATTTGCTCTTGACCATAAAACTGTAGGCTTTAAGGACATCTGAGATGTGAGTTTGCCAGCTCTAATCTTCATTTGCCCAGGCACTGATGGATCTACAGGTGCGTATGTGTCAGCCTTGCCTTTCAGTCTGGGCTGAGGCTCAAGTCTGCACCCCAGGATCTGGGGCAAGATGCTGGAGTCATTCTACCAGGTCAATAGGGATGCACATCTCTTAATTCCTCTTATAACTCAAGGCAAAATTGCATCCTGGTTCTGTGCAAGCACACAGGGAGGTCTGCCACAGCTCAGACTTAGGGAATAAAGACTGCTTTGCTGATATCTTCTTATTCTACTATATATAGGAGTGAGTGGGATGGGGAAATTATGGACACTGGGGAGAAAGGATGTAGTTTACACCTAAGGGAACATGCAGCAGATAAAGTGATGTTTCTAAGGCTCAGTCCCCCACAGGAGCCAGACAGATGACTGCTAATCCTTCCCCAGGGAGGATGAAAAGAGATTGTACCCAACAACACAACTGAGCCTTTGTGAACAAGTACAAGTGACCCTCACTGCCCTCTTTCCTGGCTTTATTAACTCTTGTATACACGTGTTTATTAGCTTTGAAAACAGAGGCTATTAGTAAAAAGAAAATATGTGGCAGGAAAATGTTAGCAACCGACACATGCTTTAAAAATTGTGCTGGGACTTTCTAGCTTCATAGTATTTTTAAAATATTTTTTCCTACCATCTCTACCAATGCTACAAGTAGGACATAACCACAACATCGCACCTCCAAGACACAGAATGTCTATTGCGTTGGTGTTAGCCACTAATAGGATTCCAGTACAAAGCACTTTAATCCATTGCTAAGTGACAGTGTAGTAATATAGTTTGAGGAAAGGACATGACTAACATGCTACTTCTGCTCTTCAAAGACTCAGCTTTATAATCCTCTGCAAAAACCTTCGTTCAGGTTTCTGGAAGTATTCTGTAACTGCCCACACATGTCTTTAAATATTGTCTCAAGCCCTGCAAAATTCAGTCTGTAATTAGTTATGCTTTCAGTCTGTGAATCACCACATAATGGTATATTTTGTTGGAGCCATAACTATTATCTTTAATATTTCAGCAGACTAATTGCTAATGCAGCTTTAAGAACCAGCAGAGTTGTCACCAGCAGATTGGTAATTTTATCATCACTGCTAGATAAGGCTTGAATATGACATCTGGTCAAGTATAGTGTGTCAGCATCATGTCTGAGTTAGGGGTAATGAATACTCCCGATCCCATTTTTCCCTCAGAAGTTTCAATGCTTGTGCAGGGATACATCGACATGTTGTCTGCTGATCATGCTGGTGCTTGTGAGATGGTAGGTTTTTCTGGATTTAAAGCCATATGTGCTTGTGTAGTTGAGGTCTATCGTGGTTGAGGACTTAACACTTTCCTCACCTTGATCTTATTCTGGGTCATTCAAGCTGGATAAGTTTAATCCTTTTCTGTACACAATAAATCAGACTTCAGTTATCTGGAAAGCTTGGTTGTGATTCATCTGAAAAACTGCAGTGCCTATAGGATGTAAATCTAAGCGAACCTAGGATCTGTTTGTAATAGCAATGGAGCTATTCAAATATGCACTCTTGTCAGTGCAGCCTGTGTTTGGCTAGATGAGTTGCACCGTAAACTCCATTGACTAGATTTCAAGTGCTATGATGGGAGTCTTAGACAATTTGCTCAGCTGTGGACGTGTAATCTTAGGTGACATAGATCCTATCATTGATAAGCTTACCAGACTTGAAGCTCTTTCTCCACCATTAACTCATTAAAACTGCACACTATTACAGCACTGATCAATATCATAGTTCTTGTGTTCTGTTGAAAGAGGTCCTGAGCTTTTCTGTCTTTCCATAATGGTATCCATATGACCTGTCTGGATGCCAGAGTCTCAGTCTAAAGAAGACTTCGAATTCTGCCCAAAAGCATGTCAAAAACTGAGGTCTTACACAGCACTGCTGAATGGGATGATGCTCAGCATCCTTACTGCAGCCCAGTGAAACTTATCCAACTGTCTCAAGCATGTTGAATCAAAGCTCGAAAATGGAGATCTGGAGAAGTCACTTTGCTGAGGTGTTGCTGTCATTTTCTGATCTGTATGAATTGTTAAACTGCGGGTAAGGTGTGTTTGGCAAATGGGCAAAGAATCTGATGTTGTGATATGAAAAATGCATGTGTTAGAGAAGGCTAGAGTTAAACCTGTTTTATTAGAATCACAGAATCATAGAATATTACTTTGTCTCCAACACAACGGGAAATGGGGATATGCTGCACTGGCTAAAACACAGCTTAATCTTGTCTCTTATTCAGAGACCCTGGCAGAGCCACCGAGTGCATGATGATGAACATCTAATGCCCACAGCTGTGTCTTTGCATGGCCAGATCACGGGCTGCCAACACTTGCTCCTTTTCTGCAGTATAAATAATGAACTATAAAGGCTGATGCTTTCACAAATGATTTAGAAACCTTACTCCCTTGATGCTCAAAGAAAATCAGGCTCTTAAATTGCTGTATAACCCATGAAAGCGTTGTGTCTTTAATATCAGCGGGTTGTATTATATTAAGTAAATATCCTGGAGGTGTTAGCCTTACAGTCAACAGGACATTGGCTTCTAAATGCCTTTGTTGGTCCATTGGGATAGGCTTTGTAGGAAAAGTTAATGTCTTCTAATAAAGCAAATGATATCTGAGGACAAGAGGAGAGTCTTTGGGGCATATAAACCAGTCTCTGGGTCATCTGTATTGTGAGTTTAGACCTCAGTTTCAAGGTGATGTATGAGCCTTTCAACATGTCACTCAGTGCAAAGATATACGATGTCTGACTTCTTTCTCCTCCCCCCCTTTTTAATGCTGGTGTAAATCAGAAATGGTTCAGTGGAGCTAGACTGTGTCGAACTGTCCAGGAGACTTGGACTGTACAGTATATTACTGGTACTTGCTTGGAGAGAGACAGTAACTCTTACCTTTTCAGCACATCTCAGAAGATGCTGGACAACTCTTAGCTCCCTGTCATTTTCTTTTTTCTGATGATCTCAAAACAGAGAAAAGTCAATAACTCTGGCAGGAAAAAAAAAAAGTGCCCTTCAACTGGAAGATAGAAGCCAAGTAAGAGCTAAGATATTTTGTTATAAGTACAGTTTGATGCTAAATAAGGCCATGGATATTTTTACCACATACTGGCTTTTTGAAAGCTTAATTGTCTTCATTCTGCTCACACAAATCAAAATGATACTTGTTGGCAGTATGGACCTAAAAAAAACCTAGTTGCTGTACTGAGAGATGAGAAAGGTCTATATGAACCAACTTTTTTTTTCTTTTTCCTCTTTTTTTTTTCTTTTTTTTTATTTCCTTAGAGCAATTATAGATGTGTTCTGTGACCTGCCCTTATCTTTCTCTGACTTGTCTGCATGCTGCAAGCCTCATCACAGGCTGCGTGGGTCTCTCTGATATCCGTGCATGCAAAGGCTGCAAGACTGAATGCAAACTCTGAAGCTGTGTCCTCTCTTGTTGCCAGGGAACAGTGATGAAGAAGTGCCTGGACTAAACTCCAATTTAGGAACCGTCTTTGCGATGAGCTGCTTATGTGACCTTAGGCAAGCAATTTGTGTGGGGTGAGATTCCTCTCTTCTAGTGTCAGGCTCTCAGAAGTGAAGACTCTGACTTAGTCTGATGGAGGGCTCTGCCCATGGGAGGGGACAGCAAGAGAGGGAGGCTGGTACCCTATTTTAGACATTTGTCTAAAAACGGGACAAACCTCCTACTGGGGACATCTGCTTCTCTCCAGTTATAGCATGAGCCCAGATGGCTACCTTAGACCAACACCTAATATCTGTAGGACTGTGAAAGTGTTTGAACTCTGTGCTAATCCCCATCTGACCCAGATACAACCTCTGAAGTCTCCACAGTTGTCACGAAGATTTCTGTCCGTGCTTGGTGTTATGTGACACGTAGCTGCAACATCAATGAGATTTTTTTTTTTGCACATCCTTAGATTTCTAGATGGTTGTTGGAGGTTAGCTTTGGAGGGATGAAGAATTCCTTCCTCTTCCTCACTGCATTTCTGAAGCCTGAGTTACGTTGTTCAAAGTGCTTCACAGTCACGGTCGGTCCTTATCTCCAAGAATTGCTGACCTGACCCACTCTCTGAGGATCCTTTTCTTTAAAGGTGGCAAGAAGGGAACTTTATCCAGCAGCCGTGATGGGGTTTTAGTGAGTGACTCATGGCACCCATCACCCAACAGTGTCAGGAGGCAAATAAATCAAGATGAGAAACAATAAGCACACAATCAGTCTGTAACCAAAACGTTATTCTGGAATAAACATGGGGAGAATTTGCCTTGAGAAGCCTGGAAGGTGGGACCTGCAGCTAGAATAAATTCTTTCCAAAATGATTTGATCCCAGTGTGATAATTCTGCAGCTGTAAGTCCATGTTCTTGATGCATGTGCCTTGGCCTAAAGGATTTCATGTGTCCTCTTTCTTCAGTGGTGAAGGCAATTGGACACATTTTGGATGCGAAAGTGAATGATCAGTTCACAACTTCTGATTTCAGACCCAGCAAATTTTCCCCAGTAGGCGGAGAACTAAGAGACTTCTTTCCTTACAGACATTTCATTTGAAATTCTCTTCGATTTAAACCTATCTCACTCCACCAAAGGGGAAATGCTTTTCTGGTTTCTTCTTGTGAACTAAAGCTGAGAGATTTCTTCTGTCGATGCTTTGACAATTTTCGGAAGCATATACCTTAGCTTTGATCTCCTTCTCTCCTCTCCTATTAATTTTTAACACTTGTTAAAAGATTTGTTCTATTTGTGAGCTGCGAGAAGGCGTCTTAATTTATAGACAGCTCGAGTATATCTTGCTGTAATTTCAAAGTGCAATTTTTTCCCCTTCAAGAATTTAATTCATGTCCTCAGCTGCCATACAGCAGCACAACTACTTTAAATCTTATGAAATTCTCTTGGTATGCACCTGACAAGGCTTCTGACCTTGTTAGTTATAAAATTTAGAGCTATTTCTCACCAGGAACTTCACACCTGAAAGAGTCTTCTGTCAACTACAGCAAAAAATCTTGTTTCTTGGTTTTTGAGAAAAAAACAAACACTTCGGTTTATCAGGAACTGGAATTGCAGAGAATACCAAATTTATCGATATCCAAATAGAAAAATTAGTCATTTTTTCTTAAAAGAAAAAAAGAAAATTGAAAATACAACTTCCCTTTTGAAAAACACCAAAGTTTTCTGCCAGCCTCTCAAATATTGTGCTTTTGAAACATTTTCTCAGTGTTCCTTCTCTATCGACCTGTTTTTCCATACTGAGAGTATACAAGCATGTCTGGGATACTAATAGTAAACATGAAAATTAAATTAATCCACAGTCCAGGTTTGACTGTGACCTTTGATAGAGATTAACAATATTAGTACTAGCGTTCCTTGGGAGAGTCTTGATTTTGTTTTTACTTCTACTCTGTGCATAAAATGACCAGATTTTTGTGTCCTGACCCTACCCTTCAGTAAAGATGAGAAACTGGAGGATTTTTCATGTTTTTCATTTGAAAAACGCTGCAAATCACACAATGTGCAGGCACTCTTGACTGTCTTAACTGCAATATATCCAAGACAGAGATAAAGGGGTAAATGGGATGCAGTTTCAGACTGTTATCTGAAGGGTAGCGTGCTGCAGTTTTAGTGCCAAATCAATCTATTTTTGGCTGGAGAAAATATTTTTTGATCTGTGCGATGGACAAAATGTCTCTAAGGTTCATCAGCTCAATGAAAATCTGTGCTGCTGCTGCAATATCTTCTAGTAAAGCAGCAAAGATGGAATCCACAGGCCATGGTACAGGAGAGGGTGCATCAGATCCCAGGGGAGAAGGATCAGGGCCCCTCTGGGAGGGTCTGGATGGGCTCCATGGTGCCCATATTCTCCTGCAACTCTCAAAGGGGAATTTGGCATTTACATGTAACCTTTGACATGAGGTGTGCTCCACAGGCAGTGGGTGTAGGTTAAAACAGCAGAACCAGACTCTGTCATCCTGCCAAGTGCTACCTAATAAATGACACATCAGAGAAAGGCTTTAAAGATGCTTTTCAGCTGTAAAATTCACATCAAGTCTTCACCTGTTCCTCTGCTTTCTTCTGCCTTCCCTCCTTTATTTTTTTTTTCTCTCTCCCTCACCCCCTGGATCTGTGATATTTGATATCAAAGAGTTTTAGCTGAAATAAAGCTTTCATTCACACCCTCAGCCTTTGCTTTTTTTCTCCCCAAGCTCAGGACATTGAATGCCCAAGCCCTGCTCTGAGGACAAGGCACTTGCTGGTGTTTTGTTCATAGAGCATCACAAATGCACAATTCACCCACCCAGGGCTCTGTGCACTTTAGTCCATCTCCAGTGACAGACCTGCCTGGCAGCCCATTAACCCTTTCTATCTACTCCCAGGGTTAGAAGAAAGAGCTTTTCATACCCCAGCAGAGTGCCTCAAGTCTTTCCCTTGTTTGGCATGTTGGAACCTTCTTTTTTTGGGCCAGAAATCCTCTATTGGCATCTGTTCATAAAAGGTGACATCGAGATCTAGTTGTGTTGCCCTCCGTACTATTCTGGGTTGCAAATTAATTCCTCCAACTGTTCATGGAAATACTAATGCAATATACTTGCCACTGCCTCTACAGGACTCGGCAATCATCTCTCTTTTCTTCTCAGTGGACAGAAGCACTGGAGAGTCTGGATCTAGAGAAAGAAACCTTCCACGTGTTTCATTGACTTCCCCTCCTTCCTTCCATGGGCATATTTTGGCAGTTTGTTTTGGATCCTCTTTCATCAAATCATAGAATGGTTTGGATTGGAAGGGACCATCTAGTTCCATCCCCTCTGTCAGGGACACCGTCCACTAGACCAGGCTGCTCAAAGCCCCATCCGGCCTGGCCTTGAACACTTCTATGGGCAACCTGGTCCAGTGTCTCACCACCCTCATCATGATCACCTCAAGACAGTCCCATCCCATCTACCATTTAGCTCCAAAAACCTATGGTTTCTTCCCTTTTCTGCTCAAACCTTTGTGTGTCTCTGCTTTTGCTTTCTACTTTTTTAAGTCCTTTCTAAACCTTCTGTCATCTCTGTTCTTTTCTCTGCATGACAAATTTTCTGCAGCTTCATAGAGTGGAGGGGAGAAAACATAATAACTACTTCTCCCACATACCGATCCCTCCAAAAATGCGTGTTGTTGGTCTGGTCTTAGTACAGACATAGAAGTTAAGTGCTCTGATAATTTGAGTTTAGAATTATGCAAAACCTTGACAATAAAAGTATATAAAGAGTGAGGTGGTCACATTTCATAAAACCACTGTTTTCTTGGAAAGAAAATCTTTAATGGATCCATTTCCTAAATCTTTACATTTAATAGCATACAACTTTTTACTCTTCTCATAACAAACACATTAATGTTCCAAGGAAATCATAGAGATTGTACATTGTTGCAATTAACACATGTATTCTTACTGACATTTGCTAATTAAATTTGCTCAAACAAGTGAGGTACACCCTGAAGAAAGTGCAGAGTAAATGTGGGCTTGAGAGGAAGGAAGTGTTGGGAGGGAGTAATAGGGAGAAATAAGATATTTATTTGTTTCTTGTGATTTACTTAAAAGGCAAACAAAAAAAAAAATTGCAGAAGGCTTTGAAATGTAAAATGTCTCTGCACCAATGGCTTAAGATCTGTTCTAAACAAGCAGGAAAATCCCAGCTTTGTGTATCCTGAAAAGTTAAACCTACATGATGTCTGAATTTCTAGCTGGGTGTGGATGCAAGGTATATATTGAGTATCACAAGGATGGAGCCAGGCTCTTCTTGGTGACAACCAATGGTAGGACAAGGGGTAATGGGTTCAAACTGGAACACAAAGGTTCCACTTAAATTTGAGAAGAAACTTTTTCTCAGTGAGGGTGCCAGAGCCTGGCCCAGGCTGCCCAGGGAGGCTGTGGAGTCTCCTTCTCTGCAGACATTCAAACCCGCCTGGACACCTTCCTGTGGAACCTCATCTGGGTGTTCCTGCTCCAGCAGGGGGATTGGACTGGATGAGCTTTCGAGGTCCCTTCCAATCCCTGACATTCTGTGATTCTGTGATTCTGTGTTATATTCACAAAACCAAACTGAATGTGTTTATATCAACTTCCACAATGAGCACCCATAGGAAAGACCTTGTTTCTTGTGATGTTATTATTGACAGGAAATTTCTTATCAAAACAGTTTATAGTAACACTGTAGAAGTCAAAACTTGTTTTTCTTCCTTGTTCAGGCAAGGGGTCATTTTGATTGTATTTGTATGTATGTGTACGTATATATATGTATATATGTTTCGAAATCACTGCAATATCCGTTTTCCGTGTTTCCATAAGGGATGCAAAATTCTTTCTGGGGTATGACACCCAGCTGGGGGCTTTGCCACGGATCTGGCAGATGCACAGCCCTTCTTCATCTTACCTTCAAGTATTGCATATTTTTCTTCCTTTCTCCCCTTTTTCTCTTCTCACTTAGATATGAGCCCCCGAGTCACCATCAGGCTCATCTGGAAATGTCCTTTTTCCCTGACGTTTAAGGACCGTAGGTTGTAGTCGTGTGGCATCACCTCAGAAAGTCTGAGTTCAGTTCAATATCTTCATCTCCGGTTTTGAGGAGCAGCGGGCGGTCTGTCAGCTATGCCAAAGAAAAGTGCCATTCATTAACAATGAAATTTGATAGAAAATATACTTTAATATGATAATGTCGTTATCTAAATTGCTGTCTTAAAAAGGTGTCACTCATGCTGGACCAGGGCTGCTGTGCATTTAACAGTTCATAGAAACATAGAATGTCCTGAGCTGAAAGGGACCCACAAGGATCATGGAGTCCAACTCCTGTCCCTACACAGGACAACCCCACAGTTCACACCATGTGTCTGAGGGTGTTGTCCAGTCTCTTCTTCAACACTGTCAGGCTTGGGGCCATGACATCTCCCTGGGGAGCCTGTTCCAGAAGAATCTTTTCCTAATGTCCAACCTGAACCTCCCCTACCACATCTTCCTGCCATTCCCTCTGATTCTGTCATTGGTCTCCAGAGAGAAGAGATTGGTGCCTGTTGTGAGAAAGCTGTAGCTGCCATGAGGTCTCCCCTCAGTCTCCTCCAGGCTGAACAAACCAAGTGACTTTAGCCACTCCTCATATGGCTTCTCCTCTAAACCCTTGGAGAAGTCTCAGCCTTTCTATTCTGTCCAGTCTTAGTTGTCTCCAGCGTAAGTCTCCATCTGAGCTACCTGTTCTGGAGTCCCTTTACAGAGAGTGTAGAAAATAAGTAGCTTTGGAACATCATTCAGTCATTTCGTATGCCTTTTTAGGTTGAAATTTATTTGAGGATGTGTGAGTGATCTGATGGATATCATCACGCAAGTTGTCTTTAGCTCCCTATCATCTAGGACATGTCCAATATAGTTCGATATGTAATTTCTCTTGAATTAGGCACTGCTAGCCAGTGATTTCTCAAGTCTCTTGTTACCTCCTGTCAATGTGGAAAGTCAATATTATTTATGTTCCAGAGCAATATTTCCTGTGTAAAAAAAACCCACTGTATCTGACTTTGTCTATGAAGACTGCTCTCTCTAAGCGAGGAAAAAAGACATGTCATTTTTAACACTGATACACTGTTGGAACATTCCCTAAATCCCTAGTGTTTGCCACTTTCTACTAGCCTATCCTGAGTACTTCAGGTTCATGAAATTGCTGTCACACCCTGTATGAACTGGCCTTTGCCTGCTCTAAAGATGCAAATAACACCAAGAGTGAGAAGTATTTTTCTTAATAGACTACTGTGCTTCCTAATTTGGTCCTCCTAGTGTTTCAAAGTGGTGTTCAAAATGAGACAATACAAAACAAGGAGGGGTGGTTGGTACCTTAAATGGACTGTGCTGCCATTTGGAGATAGCTCAGCATCTTGGAGACATGGGCTGAGAGGAACCTCATGACACACAGACAACTGAAATACAGAGTCATGGGGAGGAATAACCCCCTGGGCCAGTACAGGTTAGGGCCGACCAGCTGGAAACCAGCTTTGCAGAAAATGTCTCACCCAGGGGGTCATGGTGGACACCAAGATGACCATGCACCAGCAACGTGCTCAGCAGTGGTGAGGCCACACCTGGAGTACTGTGTCCTGTTTTGGGTTACCTGGTACATGAACATACTGGAGAGACTGTGGATACGATAAAGGGACTGGAGCATCTGCCTTACAAGGAGAGGCTGAGAGAGATGGGGCCATTTAACCCAGAGAAGCGAAGGCTCAGAGGGGTCTTATCAGCATGTATAAATAACTGGAGGAAGGAATTAAAGAAGAGGGAGCCAGTGTCTTCTCAATGGTTCCCAGTGACAGGACAAGGCAATGCGCACAAACTGAAACATAGGAAATTCCATTAAGATACTAAAAAAATACTTTTTTTGCTATGGGGGTGACTGAGCACTGGTACAGGTTGCCCAGAGAGAGATTATGGAGTCTTCATTCTTGGAAATATTCAAAACCCAACAGGACATGGGCCTGAACAACTTACTGTAGGTGAACCTGCTTTGAGCAGCAGGTTGGATGAGGTCACCTTCAGAGGTGCCATCCCACCTCAGGCATCCTGTGACATAATGAGCAAAGCGCAAGGTGACATACTGAGGCCAACCAAGTTTGTGCTTCAGATGCAGAGTCCTGCCTTTGGCAGCCTGCTGAGAGCGGTTCCCTTTCAAGAGCATCCTTTTGGGGCTTGCCCTGGCAGTTCTGCCACTCTGAGATACGCAACGTGAAGTCAGGTGATCTGATTCTTTCTGGGCTTCCAGCTATGCGTGAAACTCTCAATGCATGTCAAATGTGACACATCTGTCCCCAGGATCAAGTTTTGCAGACCGCAGGTGCCTTTGCTGCAACACAAGACTGAATGGGTTACACTTTTCATTGGCCTAAAAAGAATAGTTTTTGAGAATCCCTTTGGAAATATGTTTAATGCAACTATTGCATACAAACAAACAGACTAACAAAAAAACACCCAAAAACCCCGACCAACAAACCAAAAAAAATCTAAAACAAACAAGCAAAACCACAACAGAATTTCACCATGTGGCACAGGCTGATTTATACATTCCAGAAAGCGCTGTGCTATCTGTAACTTACTTCACTGTTTTAACTGCTCTGCACCATGCCTTCAGACGGTCCTGCTGAATGTGCATTGCATAGCAAATCAGTCTGTACAAAGCTTTACATTTCCATAGGGACAGAGGCTGTAGACATTCCAATGCATAAAAGAATACAGACTTAAACCTTTCTCTCCACGTATTAGATACTCTCCATTTACTCACTAGAGCCCAGAGTGCAGCAGGTAGTACAGGGAGAACTCCAGCAATTCTCATTGCCATATTATTTTATGAAGATTAATGAGCAGAGAAGTGAACAGGAGAGCTCAGCAATCTGTTAAATCTGGGTGTTCAGGCCTGTTTGTAACAAGCAAATAGGTCCGGGGACAAAGTGATACAGATGAGAGGTGATTTCCGAGATCTGCAAGCAAAAGTACTGCTGTGTGATCTGTCATTCATTTTTATTATGGATTACAGCCAGCAGTGGAAGACATCTTTGGGGGGTAATGCAAGGAACTGTTTTCTTTTACTGACAGGATGAGATGTTGACTCTGTGGAATGAAATAAGCTGTTTCATTTTAAAGATGGAGTGAGCAGTGGAGAGAAATATTTTAGAAGCTCCAAGGTTTTGTTTTGATTTGGTCTTTGTGTATGTGTGTGTGTTTTGTTTTTAATTATTTTTTGCAAGCATCTTTAATTTTAAAATATTGAAACTATGTGAAATGCAAATTTTTTTTTTTTTTTAAAAAGTCCTGTTTATGTGAAATATCTGAATTGCTTCTTCATGCTGCAAACCAAACTGCTTGCTATAACATTCACAAGACCAAAACACGACATCTTTGGAGAGTTCGAATGTTTGCAATTAAAATAATGTGTTTAGGGTCTCTGACACTAAATATTTCTTGCTTAGCTGTTTGCAAGATCTCTGCTTAATGGTTAACAGAATGAGTTGTAGCTATATATGCTACAATAATGCCATGCCTACTTAAACATGGAGTCCTCGGGGTTTTGCAGATCAGTGATTGCCATTGCAGGAGGCAGCTGGGCAGACAGGCCTTCACCCTCCCCTTCATTTCACCAGCTTCCAGCCCTGATGGAGACCCATGGTGACATTGTCCGCATATAAACCCCAGGTCAGCTCTCTTGGGTGCCAGGGCAGAGTGTTCCCACGAGCTCAGTGCTCTCTATGTCTGATGAACTCCTCAGTAGATGCAGTGGACTCAAACAGTGGAGTGTGGACAGCAAGAAGTCCCTTTAGAGTCAACTGCCAGGCATGGGCAGTAGAGGGTCATTCCTGGATTACACCATATAAATCATAGAATCATAGAATGGTCTTGGTTGGAAGGGACCTTCAAAGCTCATCCAGTCCAACCCCTGCCATGAGCATCTTCACCCAGATCAGGTTGCTCAGAGCCCTGTCCAGCCTGGCCTGGGATGTCTCCAGGGATGGGGCATCCATCACCTCTCTGGGCAACCTGGGACAGTGTTTCACCACCCTCAGTGTAAAAAATTTCTTCCTCGTGTCCAGCCTGAATCTCCCCTCTTTCAGTTTAAAACAATTACCCCTTGTCCTGTCATAACAGACTCTGCTAAAAAGTCCCCAGACAGACAGAAGGGAAAGTGACTGTTTCTTCACCCCAGGTGTATGCTGCGAAGGGGTAGGACAATCTCTTCTTTAAAGACTATTCTACAGCAGAAGGAAAGAGACACCCACCCTGCACATGTGCAAGCCATCTTGTTCCTTTCCTTAGATGGTGATCTTATTTGGGGTAGAACCACATTCTGAATTCCAAATGATTTAATTCATTAGTTAAGAGAGGGAAGGCATATTAACTGATGCCTGGGAACACGAAAGTTTCTTGTCTGTTCATATCATCCTATAAGCAATTTCAAAGGACATGTAGCAGTACCTGTATCTCCTCTCACTGGTGAATAGATACCCATTTTCTTGTGAATTTATCAGACAGGTTTTGTTCTTCATCTTTGAGATGAGGACACAGTATTAGGGCCAATATTAGTTCATGTGCTGCTTTTTAGTGATGTGGTACAGATATAACTGACTATTTTCTGCTTCCCTCTTTCTAGGCAGTGAGCAGTTATTTTGACAGCTATCTTGGTTTTTTATCATTCAGTGTTCGTAATGTTCATAGTAGAAATTGCAGAAAAATTCAGACTTACGTGGCTTATGACTAGATACTTGCTTTCCAACACCGCCTCTTGAAATAAAATCATTTATATGGTCAAAGAAACATTAATTTCATGAGGCGGATGATGGAAATCTTCCTTTATGGTACTTTAGTTCAATGGTGCAAATATATAGACTAATATATTTGTGTATGTGTAGATACTTATTTCAAAATGAAGAATTTTTACTGCCAACTGTACCAAAGTGATATGTTAAGGTTGTAAAATAGGGAGTTATTCCCATGTAATTAATTTTTCATTGTCGTCATGTGTATATATGTGCTTTATTGCCTCTTCAGTAGGCAGAACAAAAAATATACGATTTTACCTATGGGCAATTCAACACAGTAATGAGACTCTTCAGGTATGAAAATGCATCTCTCTTCTGTCTCACTCCCTGTCACACAACTGGAAACTGATTCCTTCTGAGGTGTTGACCCAAAGTTGGTTATTCTCAAGGGAAGAATGAAAAACAGGGTATTTGTCTGCGATTAGTTCTGTATTGTTGCGTGTGTCGAATGATGTGGCTTTGGCAGACAAAAATCACAGTACCCGTTTACACCTGCTTGAGCAATAAACTCCTCTGGACTCAAGCATCTTTATATTTGTTGACATATATGCTATATAAATATGACTATATAAAAATATGATATATTTTTTATTACTTTGAGTTGTCATTGGATAATATATTTCTGCTTTTTTACCTGTAGCATGTAATGAAAGGAGGGAACTGTGAACATCTGAGTTACTTGCTGAAGAGAACTGCTGTTCTGACCCATTTTATAGGAGCTGTATCGAAATAAGGTCACAGCAGGCTTGAGTGACCTGTGGGAGCCCCTTTAGATTGGACTGTCTTTGCTGGCTTCTTTGAACTCATACTTTATTGATTTGAATGCCATCTTCAGATTTAACGTAGTCTTCAGAAGATAATTTAACTTCTTTAATAATATTTTTGTATTGAGAACAATGCTTAGTTTCACAGAGGAATAATTTTGCAGAGAGAGATGGCAAATATTAACCTTTAAAAGCATAATGATTTATTCCCCTAATTCATTGCAAACCGCTACTGATTATCACCAGGGGCTGGCGGAGCTGTTGTATTCTTAGGTTATTGCTGTTGCTGGATACGCTGATCTTTCTAGACATACCCTTGGGAACTGGGTATGAAGATAATTTTGGCAGAGGTATATTATAGAACCACCCATGCATGGTCGTTCCTACCTTTCTCTGATGTGTCTGGTACCACGCACACTGAACACAGTAGGTTTGCGCTGTGATTGATGATTGATATTAACAAACAAAGCGCTTCCAGTTTCCTTTGTTATTCTCTTTTGCTGAAAAAAGAAAACAGTGCTGTATCTATTGTAAAATGGATCAACGTGGTTTTCAGATATAACTTCCCAGAGAAATTATATTAATTTCTTGGTGTTTGTAGCTGCTGCTTATAGGAAATCTTTGAAATAGATTTAACATTGCTGTAGCATCTGTCTCCTTCTTGAAAACCCTCCATGCCTTGCTGCAGACCTCAGATGCAACATTGTGTGTTCCCCAGGTGAACGGGGCTGATTCCAAACCCTGGTCATGTTCCCATTTGCACTTGTAAGGGGTGGCAGTTCATCTATCAATCACTCCCCACCACCTTGTCTCTCTTCAGAAGTCAGGCCTTTGATACCTCTTTCCAAGTAGGCCCATGGGAACTCTGAAAACCATTATTTGAATATGCCCAAAGGATACTTGAGAATTTTCTTTTATTGCGCTTCATAACCCAAATGAAAAAATTATCTAATAGTTTATCATATATACCTTAGACAGAGTACCGACTCTGATCTACCATTCTCTATTTTCAGATGACCTTTTCAAGAAAGGCCAGGATGTCAGGAAGTCTAATGATAATAGTTGGGGTCTTCCAGCAAGTGGGCACAACATAATAAGCTAAAGTACTTATTGCAATAACTTTTATCTGGTCAGTGACAATGATCTAAATGGTTTCTTCTCTCCTCATCATATTCCTCCCATTTGGCTGTCTTAAATCAAAAGAACAAGTTCATTAGAGAAAAAAGAGGCAGAAAACCAGACTCCTTCAACTATGAATAAAGCCTGCGTAGTAAATGGGAGCGGCAGGAGGAAGAGAATTCCAATTTGATTTGCAAATTGACTCTCTTCCACTCCCATTTGCAGAAATAAGGCCCATATGCCCAGTAAGCAACTGCTGCTCAAGGTAAAGCTCTGCACCACAGAGAGTCTCTTGGCAGCGAATGAAAGGAGCATTGCCACTCCGTTACGTACGCCAGCTCTAATAAATCTGCGGATTAGTTTCCTGGCTGCCACAATTGAGCCAACTCAAAACCATATGGTTCTCCTTTCTTAAACACTACCATTTGAAAGGAGCATGACCGCAGCCCTTCCAGACTCATTTTTGTTCTGAGGAGAGCTCCGTAACAATAAGAAATCATAAATACAGGAGAAGTCTGTGACTTTATTTATCCCTGTTGCCTAGTCCAGCTGATGGTATGAGATCAGAATTGCATTTTATTGGCCTTCTTGCAATTTCCTTCTGTTTACAGTCTGCCCTCTGGTTCTCTTTATGAATTGGAGTGTGGCACAGCATGTTCATCTGGCCTATTTATTTGTGAGGAAGAGTCCCTAGGACGTATTCTGAATCATACCTGTTATAATCCTAGAGAGTCTTATGAAAGAGTTTAGTGTTTCTTGGGCTGAAAATGAGATTTTGCTTCAGGAATATACTATATATTCTATTTTTTCCAAGTCTCAGAGGTACTCGCCTATCCACTGAGCACTAATTTCCTTCTGTAAATGTTCTGACCCAGCTGCTGTTCTCTTACAAATAGCTCTCAATTCTGCAAATAGTCTTGATCAGCTGATGGGGCAACCCCCATGTGTGTGAGAGAGATACGATAAAGCCAGAGGAAAACACTGACTTACAAAGTGGGATGCTTGATCTGTTCATCTGCAAGGCAGGGTAAACCCACCCTCTTGAAACCAATCTTTAAAGTATCTTCTAAGTTACTATGCTGAAATAGAGGGTCCAATTCTCATGTATAAGTGGATGCAACTTGGATGGTTGGTGTGGTTGCTGCATCAGCAGAGTCTTTTGGCAGGAGCCATGAACCTCCGACTGAGACAGAAGACATAATCACTCCTCAACTACCATAGTTTAAACCTTTTGTGTTAACGCTAGTAGAATTGACATTTCAAGAAACAGAAAAAAGTCTGTATTCAGTCCTAGTTCTGTAGGGGTTTAACTTTTTTGGGTATTACTTTTATTGCTTTAACTACTTGAGTTCAGGGGGGGTTTTAAGGAAGATAAAGCTAAACTTAAATCTTGATACCAAGATAATCTCCAGGATGAATATAGCTATACAGGAAAGTCAGTTACTCTCCTTTGCAGATTCCTGCATTTGAAATAAAGCCTCTTTATAGCAATGTAAGTGTCTCTGCATTGGAGAGCTTGTACACTTTGACCTAAATCAATACAGTTGGAGTAGTTCAATACTTTTATGGAGACAAAGGTGGTTTTTTAGAGGGGCAGCAATAGATTTCATTAAACTTGCTGTGTCTTCACCAGGAAATCACTGTACGAACCATGTTCTGTATTGCCTGGGTTTTGTCTCTCCTCTCACCTCTCGTTTTGTTGTTGTTGATTCTTCTTTTCAGGCCAACTGAGATACATCACTCTAAGGAATTATTTCTCTCCTCAATATGTAGTAGGGAAAGAACTAGATTTCTATTTTTTTTTCCTTCTCTTACATGCAGCTTTGTATATGACATAAGTGATGAGTTACCCTCTTTCCAAGCAGTGTGGTTCTGAGGAGTCTTAGAATGTGAATTGGAAAAAGACACCCTAACTTCGATTCTCCTGGCAGGCAATTTTACTCATCCAGAGCCTAAGCTCAGCACCCAAATCCTTCTTCTGATATACAGTAGGTTTGTATTTGTCCAAAGCATTTCGTCTAAAATACAGGGTTGTTCTTCCAACAAGAAATAGCTTTTTCCTTCTGTTGTCTGATACCACCTGATGAACTTGAGACCTACACTCACCAGATTACCTCCAGCTGTACAGTTGTCACATTTCTGTGGTTTGTCACTGGACTTGCAGTTTTGGACAGCACTACAAAATCACTGATGCGTTATCTGAGGATCCTGCTGGTAAAAGGATGATATTGTTCTGAGGATCGTGGGATGAGGCTTGCAGGAATTCTCATTTCTGCCACAGGATGCCTGTATGGTCTTTGTATGGCTTTGTCAAATTCGCATCAGCTATTTCCTTTTTCTCAGCATTTGTTGGTATTAATTGATCATTTTCTGTTCATATTGTGAGCCTATTAGAGAAAGAGTTGCTTACTCCTCTGTGAGTACCTTGTACACACAAGTCTTTGCTGTGGCTTCTATATGCTATAAAATACACATAATAGACTCTGATTTGCCTTTGCTGTTTCCCCTAAAATGCTTTCGTCACTTATAACTAAATCTCCCAGAAAATCCCTAAACTGCAGGGACTGAAATTGAAGTTAAAGGTGGCCTGAAGTTCTGTGTCTTGAACGCTCCAAAAGGAAAACAAACAAACAAACCACAAACACAAATAATGGGAGGACTGACAAACTGAAATAACAGCAGAATAAGCTGATCATGTGAAGAATGGGAGAATGCACAGAGTAAGTGGGACAGATTGATCGAATTTCTCTGGAGAAAGACTGGAAAACTGGCTTTACTGGGCAGCCTTCCTAACTCCGAAGTCTCACTGGGGTTTCACCCTCCCTCCCACCAGGAGCAGACCTGGGGCAGAAGTAGGAATCATTTGAGTCCTAAACTCAGTTTTGCAGACTGTTCAATTTTAGTTGTTTTTGCATCATCTCCAGGTGCGTGGGGAATAGTGAGACAGGCAACGTGTGCAGCTCGTGGCTGCTGCTGAATGCAAATTGCTCCTGGAAAAACAAGCATCCTTCTGCAAACCTGCCTCCTCTCCAGAGTCCTCTCCTGCACCTCTAATGCATCATGTTACTTGGTTAATTCAGACAGCAAGGTACCAACCCTCCCCCATTATGCACATCGGTGCTGTTATCGCTTCCTCGGGGACAACCTATTGCTTTGGGGCAGATAAACTCTTTAAGGCAAATATACGGGACCAAATCCATCCCTGGCGCAACTCCACTGAAATCACCGGGGTCCTACACCTGGGAGAGATGTGAAGCTTATTGCATAAAGGCAGATTTTTTTTCTGTCTTCCTTTCATTTACCTCTCCATGAATTTGAAATGAGCTCCTCTGCTCATGACTTATGTATGTTGAGGCATACATTTAAACTCTGGGGTTGCTTTTTTTAAACATGATGTCCTTTTACACTACTGTTCCTAGTGGAAATGCTCAAATGATTAGCCAGCAAAAGCAAAATGTTGTGGGACAGCATCATCTGACACTCTCCTTCTCCCGCTGAAGCACAACAAAGGGATTGCACAGTTTGGATTTTTTTATTCCTTAGCTCTCCAAGGAGGAGACTTTCATCATTAATGGGGAGGCTGTTGTACATTAAAGGGGAACAGCATCGTGCAAATCTGTCCTCAAAGCTCTAAACACAGGTTCATCCCAGCATCACTGAAATGTTCTCATATGATCTCAGAGTGTATCTTTCTTACTATAGTGGATATTGCAGGTAAGGCAAACAGTTGTGGAGATACAGATACAGGTTCAAAAGCAACCTTTAGGCCTCCTGTTATCTATGAACTTGCAAACTGGGAGTCTTTCATCCCTTTTTCCTTCCACCTGAGCTCATATTGTCTTACAGAGGAATATTTATCTTCAACAGAAGCAGCTAAATAAATATCGAAGAAGAGTGAGGATTGGGGGATATGTATGAATATAAAGAAAGACTTCTGGGTACAAGTGCATGGCTTTGCATGGATGTGATCTCCTTGATCTGCATGCAAAGTCCAATTTCAGCACACTTCTCCAGCCAAGCACAATCCCATAATCCCTCCCCCCAGTCCTCCCCTCTCAGGAGTCAGCTCATTTTGAAGGAAAGTTTTCTGGCACACTTTTACAACTGGGGCAGAGCTATTTCAGGAAGTGAAAAGAAATCCCAGCATTTAACTACACTCCAGAGTCATATAAAATGTAATGTCTTTGTCTGGGAGTGCCCCAAATGTACCATTTGACTTAATGGTTTCTTCTGAAGCAGTATCTCCCAAAAAGCATCAGCTGCTCAAGCTGGATGTCTGTAGTACCTTCTATATACTGGCCCAGATTCATCAGCCTCGCACTAAGCCTTGGTCTGGCTCTTAACATATTTTACTTGTGTGTTGCTGGGATGCTGAAAGTCTTCCACGTGTCTCTTAAAGGGTCATGTGTGCCTTGGGAATTTCATACTGTAGGACAACAACTTGTCTGCTGCTTGGCAGCTGTCAAGAAATAGAAACAACAATTAAAAGAGGTTTGGGGATTTTTTTCTGAACAAATCAACGTGTTGCTATGGACAGCATGGTGGGAATGACTATTCTAGAAGTGTAAACAAGGGTGAAGGCTTACAAAGGAAATTTGGGGTTTTAGCATGGAGGTGATGCTTGTTAGCAGAAAGGTGGGATAGACAAGAGCAAAAATTTGGACAAGCAGGTGGAATGAGATTTGGTAAATAAGTCGAGCAGGAAGACAGATTTCTATCTGAGTTCAGTATTCTGACCAAACCTGGAAGCTTGGTGACTTCTCTGTTCGGTTTTTATTACCGGTTCTCAGCGAGGCTCATTTGGATGCTGAGCAGGAAACCATCCGACCCAGTGTAGTCTCTACAATATATATGCTTACACATGTGCTATTTGTCTGAACACCTTGTATTATCAGAGGAGAGAAACAGATGTTTTCGAGGACCTGACTCATCTCATCCCAATTTAGCTAAAATAGGACGAGACAGTTCATGACCTAAACACGCCTGTTTCCATTAAGAGAACAGGAAGCCCAGGCAACTGGCTCGGATCAGGTGTCTCAGCTGGGAACATCCGTTTCAGACTTGTGATACAAAATTTTCTTTATTCAATGAAATTTGTGGAGAAAATCAGGTTATGAGTATCCTGGCTTACACCATAGGCTACAGTGGGTAGTTTATATGTGTGCAATGACTGCTTTAAATAATGATGTTTGTATTTACACATGACTCTGGGAAATAGCTTTATCTCATCCTTTAAATGTCTTTGTAAGAAGCTGCATCTTTGCTGACAAAGAGAAGATTTAGTGGGTGTTTAGCGTAACTGATTATCTGCTGATTCAATCAATTATGTGAACTTGGAGCCAAAGAGAACATTATGTGGCTTTATGCTGGTATTGCAGCTGCTCTGTTGCTCGACCCTGTGACATGTTTGCTATTTGGTGTAAACACTTGCATCTGTCAGAGAAACCTGGCCTGTCCCCTATTGCCAAGTTGTTCTGCTACAGAGACTGAAATCTCCCTTATTAGTTTGCGTAAGCGGAAGCACAACCTGTTCAGAATTCAGGTGGAATAAATTGACTGGATGGAAAAAAGAAATATTTAAAAAAATAAATGCTGGGTCAGCCTGCATTACAGCTGAAAAGGTTTCCAAAGTGGAGCCTCTTCAAAGCCCGCTCTTGCCTTCAGCAGCCTTTCTGTTCTGCCTTAACACCATTACCTTTTCTACTGAAGATGTTTTCCCAGCTGCATGGATGTAAAAGTAAAGAAAATGAGGCTGACAGTGATACTGTGTGGAGTAAATTGCGAAGGCAGATATCGATGAGGAAAATGACAAGCAATTCTATGTCAGAAAAGCCTTGCAAAGTGAAATTCCTTCTCTGAAGCAGATACTTCTCTCCATGCAAAGCAAACAGCAAAACCATGCAGGAGATCCAAACAACTGCTTCAGTTAGGGTGACCTTTTACACATGGTGACTGACACTGTGACGTTAGCTCAGCAATTCTTCATGTGTTTTACCTCAGCGGACTGGAGATGGGAAAAGAAATATTCATATATATAGAATCATAGGATCATTTTGGTTGGAAGAGACCCTCAAGATCATTTAATCTAACTGTTAACCTAACACTGTCACTAAACCATGTCCCTAAGAACCTCACCTCTACTTCTTTTAAACCCCTCCATGGATGGTGACTCTACCACTTTCCTGGGCAGTCTGTTCCAATGCCCGACAACCCTCTCCATGAAGAAATTTTTCCTAATATCCAATCTGAACCTCCCTTGGCACAACTTGAGGCCATTTCCTCTTGTCCTATATAAGCTATTGTATATACTTGCTTCAGGCTCACTATCACCCACCAAAAAAGAGCATGACCAAATGTGCTTCCTTCTGGAGACTTGTTAACATCTGAAAGTTGGGTTTGGAAGGACCACATCTTGGCTGTCCCTTCCCACTTAACCTGGGTGGTTGAGGTTAAGTATGAGCCTGACCTCATCCTCCCCACTGCCTGAAGAGCAAGGGAGACAACAGAAGTCGCTGCTCTATCCCAGATGTCCTGTTAATCATGCTGGGGTTCTCTGCTGCTTTGGTAGTTGCTCCATAGCCCTTGCTCCTGAGAGCAGAGAGGAGGTGACACCAGCACAGTCCATGGCAGGAGGCGAAGATCAGCCACGATAGCACCTGACCGCAACAGGACCTTCTCAGCCCTGCAGCCCCACTGAGGGCACAGCCCTTAGGAAGAGATGCTTTTCCTCATCAGAAACAACTGTCTCCATTTCCTAAGCACCGATTTCACTGACAAAAATCAGAGCAGTTCATCAAACTTATTTGGAAGAAGTGCCTGTGCCTGATAGAGATGTGATGCATGAACTCCATGTATTTTTGGGTCTGACCAGGCAGTGCTGGGTGAACTGGGACTTGTGCTGTGGGCTGACATGGGACAGCTGCCAATTTTGACAGCTCACTGCTGGAAAATGGCTTGTCTGTTTGTCTTTCAGTTCCTCCATTCTGTCTGGCTGCCCTCATAGCGTCTCAGGCTGTAAATGCTTTAAGTGAGGAAACACTTAAAAACCAAAAATCTTTTTAGTGTCACAGCATCATGGCAGCTGCTTCATGCCAGCTGCTCCTAAAAACTGCAATAGCATAGATAAATAATTGAAGCATGGGGTCACTCTGATATAAATGAGGGCCAAAACCAGCATCTATCTTAGCTCTGTGATGTAAATGGCCTCACTTCCCAGGTACCTCAAGGAGGCTAAGAGACAAAAAAAGACAAAACCATGATACAACTGTTATAATACAGCTGGTTTACTGTAAGGACATAATGCATTAGTTGTCATAGACTGGAAGAAGAGGTCACTCTGTGTTTAGAGTTGAATTTTTAATGCTCGCAAGCTGACAAGCATAGGTAAATGGTGAAGAAAGTCACATGGCAGCGGAGCCTGGAAACTGACTCCTTTTGGGAGATGTAAGAAAGCATAAAAAAAAACCTTAGCACATTGGTTTTGAATTTTTAAGTACTAGGGGGTACAAAATACGAAAGTATACACAAAGGAGACATCTTGGGCTACAATACTTTGAAAGCTCGCTCAAAATGGTTTTTTGGTTTTGGCCAAATTATTGCTCAAAATATTTTTTTGTGGGGACAAATTGTTCCAAGAGAGTTTAAAAGAGTTTGAACTCTTTGGATGAAGAGAGGTCACTTTCTTGAAGACTTTGGGGTGAGAGCCTGGGATATCTGCCTGGATCTCCAAGTCATCAGAAGGACTGTCAGTTGAAAAAAGGGGCCTGAGGTTCGCCTAAGAAGAAAACCCAGAGGTTTTACAAGCAACAACAAGTTGTTTCTGGTTTTCCAGCAGCCGCTGCTGGATGGCAGAGCACGCAGAGCACACAGAGCACAACAGTGGGGTGGTTTGTGCCATGGTCTAAAAACTGAGCAACTTGTCTGGAAGTGCGGCTGAGATACACATGTGCTTTCAACACTTTGAAGAAAGGTTTGTTCATTCTTTCTGAGAAGCTCTTGATTGAGAAGGGATGAGGCCTTCTTTCTGTCATGAGACCTGGATGGATATCCAAGATGAGTCCTTTCTGACCTTCAAATCCTCAAATGTACATGGACTCCTGATGGGACAGACATTTCTCCATTATCCCACAAAGGCAAGGAGGCTCTAGGTAGAGCCTCTCATTTGAATTGCTAAGCCATTGCTTGTGATACTAGCATGCAGTTAATTTAAAATTGTTCATTGAAATTCTCTGCCATAGCCAGGCCTGGAATCTAGGTGTTCCTGATGTAACCTAATGGAAAATAGAGAAGGTTTTTAGATATTATTCCCTTTTAACGAATTAACCCACACTGATATGTCAGTTAGTTTGAATTATCTTAAATACCTGCATGCATAAATAGATAAATTCAGGTTTAACTGTGAACTCAGGTTTATCTGTTCATTTTTCAAGCTTCCAGTTCTAGTTTGTCTATGTAGCTGTTGGCTCTCTCTGGGGTCTTTTTCCTCTAGGTTGGTCTAACAGCCCTGTAATCTATCTGAAAGGAGTTTAGCTGGGATTTCCAAAGGGTTCACTGGCTGAGTTGCCCTCCCTGCTCCTCTCCGAGGAGCTGTGGTGTCTGTAGCCAGTTTGGTTGGATGGGAGAAGAAAGGAAAGCTGAAAATGTCACTGTTGAGGGGAAAACATCTGCCATGGGAAGGCGTCCCCACTAAATGAGTGGAAACCATGGGAAAGAGCCATGGTGAGCAACTGAAATCCATCTGCAGATGTTCAGCACTCAATTTCTCGTATGTAAAAGTAATGACAGAGGATCACTTAAGGGAACATAATCTCCTTGTATGATAAGATCTCTCTTGTTGTCCAGTTTTTCAAGGAAAATGTTGCCTTGACAACCTAATCCACTTGGCAGGGTTCTGCTGTCTTTTAACAGAGACTGATCTTGAAGTTCTGAGGTAGGGAGTGAAATGTTTCACCGCAGCATCAAGTGCAGCACATGCCGCTGTAAAGCCCTTCAGGACTGCCAAGAGAAGGATGAGAGAGAAAAGGGATGGGAACAAGGTTGTGGGATGCCTCTCACAGGAGACAGGTGATGTATTCAGGACCACAGCCCCAGGTTGGGGATGCACGATGCTCGTTTCAACTCCCCTGGCTCAAAAAACCCAAGGGTGCAATCTCACGTTCTGCTGCTATCGACATGGTGCAGGTGGTGAACGTCGTGCTGCTGTGTGTGGCTGTTTTCTATTGCTTCTAACCAGGCAGGGTGAAAGCATGCTATGTACAGACATCATCATCTGGCTCCCATTTCAGATTTTGCTTGTTTCCCATGTGTCTTAAACCCTTATTGCATCCTTTTGATTGCATTTCAAGTCTTCAAAGAATAAATTCTGACATTTAATTATTTCTAAAACTTCCATATCAGAGCAGTGCAGCCTTTGCAGAAAAACCTATATTGTAGTGAGGAAATAAACAGTGACTTACAAGCTGTCCAGCGAGGAGGGAGTTTGTGGCATTTATTTGCTTGTAATACATTATCTGCCTAATTACCTCATATCCTAGGACATCCTTAATGTTTTACAAGAGAAGCACAAAGAAATTAAGGTACAAAGCATACTCCTACAGCTTATGTTTTCTTGCTAATAAACACCTAATCTTCTCTTTGAGTTGATTTGTGCAGCTGTGAATACTTCGTATGAAGTGTCTATTCAAGTTTCCCTTTAATTTAAGACACGATAAATACAGCTTTGTTTGTAAAGTTAAGAGAATGGCATACAAATTTTGGCAAATGGGGCTATAAAAACTACAAAAGGCATGGAGAAAATCCTGTCTTCAGTGAAAAGACCCATAGGTCAGAGGAAATTACTGCAGATCTTGGTTCCTGTCTTCACTTCAAGCATTGATCATTGAAGTGTCCAAGCCTTCAGAAAATTCTAATATTATTTAAAGGCTATAGCTGATGGAGAAGCCACTGCATCTTTGGGTAAGGTGTTCCAATAATTAATTATTCCTGTTAAAAATATGCATCTCAATTTAAATTGCAAACCTCACCTATCAGCCAGTGGATATTGTTACAGCATTTTCTCCTAAATTAAAAAAGGTCTTGAATAAAGTGATTTATCTTAAGTGAATTCCTCAAGATGATCAAAGATGTACATCATGATCGGTTGATGAAGTCTACAAAAAAAAAAAATAGAAATATTACTAGCAAATAATGTGTTTGAATTTTAGTTTGGTCAGAGCTTTCTGAAAACTACACAGGGCTGTATTGTCCATGCAGTGACCAGTGGATGTGTGTTCATGACATTATACACTCTAAGCCTCAGCAACAGAATCCTCTAAAGAGCCTGTATTTTAGATTAAGTAAATTCAGGATTAATTTCAGCCCTACCCTTTGCAACTCTGTGCATTCAGCAGAGGGTACTTGTCACTGGAGGTTGCAAGATCAGCTTTCAGTTGCTTTCGCCAATGACCCCAGTTGCTTTGATACACAGCAAAACAATTAAGTCACCAATATTTTACAATGATTACAACAATCTTGGAGAAATGCTGCAGTTCCTTTTTCCTTGTAATGGGAATTCCCTGCAGCACCTCCATCCCACAGAACAGTGATAGCAAATTCTGACTGTGCAAAACCAGCTGTTGTTCCCATTACTAGCCGTCAGATTCACAGTCCAAAGGTGGAAGATAAACCAACGTGGATGTAAAAATGTCATATTGCAGCCCATTCCTTGTTTTATTTAATTCTTTTTTTTCTTTTGTGAGGTTAGCAGTCAGAATGAAATTGCTTTTTATAGCTGCAGTTAATCACATTTATTACCGTAATCGCTGAAGACCAACATGACCCCACAAGCCAGCAGGGTTCTGCTGTGACTGACGCTATGTATACAGAGAAGACACGTTCATTAAAGGTCAGCTGTATTTCACAACAGGATTTACAGTCTAAGCCAAGCAGCCAGATGTGGCTGTGAGTCAGGGCTCCTCTGGCAGCTGGATCTGCCTCTGTCTCCATCCAGATTCTCACCATCCAGACTCTCGACCTGCTGCCATGACCAACAGCATGAGATACTTCAGCAGAACCTCTACTGTTGGCATGGAGAGATATTTTTTGTTTCTTTCCTCAGATACGAAGACTTCCAGCTTGGTGACTGGAACCCAAATCAGCAGCTACCACCATCTTCAATCTGCAGTTTTAGCTTTGCAAATAGATTTACTAAAAATATGATTGCTCCGGCTGTGGTCACTAAAGGACATCTATATCTGCTTTCTCCTGTATCAGTTTGCCTATTGAACTTGAGTTTTTGATCTGCTTTAGTACACTTGCTCATCTTCCCCATGTGTAAGAACTAAAATCAGTTCTTTTTTCATTTCCTGCAAAACCAGGTGCTGCTGGTTGGAAGTTATGGCCACTCTGCTTTGAAAGATGTAACTGTAGATCAAGTTCACAGCTTGGCTGGCTTGATGCTAATCAGTTTTGTAGTGATAATAATGAATTCGTTGGATCTCATGGGAGCCATAAATCCCTCCCAGTAGAGACCTGGTAGAAATTTATGCAACCAGCCTTGTTGATAGTATCTTTCATCTGTACCTAGTTTTAAGTTTTCTCAGATAATTCTGTGAGAGTAAATTTATCCTGTTTGGGATTCAGATTACACTGTGGCACTTCTGCACTCCCAGGAAAATCCATACTGCTTAGCTGATGCTCTCAGAATTGAAATCCATGTCCAGCAAAGAATAATCTTTGCCTGGTTTTCAGATCCTTTTTGGAGTGCTAGCATGCTGTCAATACGTCACTTTTGGTCATGCTTAGTGCTCAAGCCCAGAAAGACTCCAGAAAGCATCTGCATGCAGACTGCTCATTGGTACTTGTGTCAAGCCCAAGCGGGTGCTAATCTGAGAGTGAACCTGCTATGTAGTGTCTATAAATTGTATATCCTGGAGCAGACTGCCCCAGTGAGGTCTGATGAACCTCAGTTTTAGTCCTGTTTTACCTTACAAACTGCTTATTAAACTGCTATTCTAACTGGAGAAACAAAATAACCTTTTTCTTTTTTTTTCATTTTCTTTCCTGTTTTAGTGTGTTGTTACAGCGTTCAACATCAGCTTCATCTTTGCTGTATTTCTTGTAGATGCTGTGGTGAATTGATCAGCCTGTCACATTCTGCTCTTACAGGACAAGGGCTCCTCTGCTCAGCACCTCAGTCGTGGGCACCACAGGGGATAATGGGGTTGGGTTTCTGGGTTAGCCTGCTCTTATGCTTTGTACAAATCTTAGCAAATATTTCTTCATTTGTACTGTTGAAGAGACTTCCCATGCCTTGTGTTTCCAAGAAATCCAGCCAGACCCATCAGTCTATGCTATTGGGACGTGATTGTTGAGGCTCTGACGTGAAATCCCGTTTGAACAGCCCCTGTTATTGTGGCTTTGTCTCACCAAGCCAACAAGCTTTGTGCTTAGTGGATACTGTGACATATTCACATCTCCAAGTGCCTGCTCACGAGTCTGAAGCTATTAGCTGTCCTAGATACCAAACACGCTGCACTGGCATATGGTAGCAAGCCTTCCGTGCCGTACCCCATGTGCGCTGATTCTTGCCCTGCTGTTGACCCATTATCGCACATCAGTAACCACAGCATTAAACACAGCTTCCTGCAATAAATCCTGGGAGATTTCTGTGAGAGATGTTGCTGTTGCCTCAAGAAACTCTCTTTTGTTTGGTTTTTAATACGGTAATTAGAAAAAAAAAAAAAAAGATGAAATTAGTAATAATAAGCATCATGGTCATGCGCTTTAAAGTTATGAGATGGTTCGAGATTCCTTGGGAACTGCAGCAACTAATTTGTGCCATTGTGTCCTGCTGTGGCCCTGCCCTGCTGGTATAAGCTCCTGCTCCCCCTTCTCCACCTGTCTCTCCCTCCCAGATTTTCAACCATGCCCCACTGATGGTTATTCCCCATTCCCACTAACTCTCCCTCACAAATTGTCTTATCAGATCTCAGCCTTCTGCTCCAGTCTGGGTCCTTTTTTTGATATTTTTTGTCCAGCTAGACACATTTCTGCTCTCCATACCTCTTCCTTATTGGCTCCAAGTTTTCTTCAATTCCTCAGCTAATCCCAGCTGTCCCTGCTTTCTCCTGATCCCCAAGCATCTTCTCACCACCTCCAAGCTGTCCTCTTGCTCCAGGGTTTGTTTCCTTCTTTGTTTCGTGCCCTAGCCTTTGCTTTCATTAAATCCCAGTTATAGGAGCACATCAGAGCAATCACTACAAGACAAACCTTTCTAAGCAGGAGGAAACATGGCCTCTTGCTCTTAGAAGACAATATGAGTGCAATCTGGTGAACTTTAAGAGATATTAGAAGTTCAAGGTTGCTCTCTGGGGCCAAGAAATTAGATAATCATACTCTGTCTTTACCAAACAAAGGCAAATATTTTTTGCAAAGATCTACAGTTTAACTGAGTGGATTTCCATAGAACAGCAAAACTCTACAGAGTAATTATTGTGCATAATCATACTTAACAACTTCCAAGTCGTTGCTTGATGGCCTGAGGTTGCTATAACTTTGCAGATTACTGGGAATATTGAAAAATGTCTTCAGTGCCCTCCCCTCACTACCCTCCCATTTTATTCTCATAAATAACGTTAACTCTTGTTTGAATTTAGAGGGTGAGGGGAATAATTGGCCTGAAGCAGACATCCAGAATGGAAATTTCAGCCTGTATTATTAAATCTGAGAAAATCATTAGCAAACTGGAAAGGGTTTTCCGGCTCAGAAGGGGCACACTCCCTTAATAATGTATATCTCCATGGTGGTCCAAGGCAAAAATTGTTCCTGACATTCAGCTATCCATTTATACCAAATGGTTGCTCTTACTTCTTCATTCACAAAATACAGCAGTAGATTTTTACATATGTTTTACAGGTTAGCACAAATACAAGTGCATTGAAAGAGCAGTGATTTATTTTCTCCTTCTGGACTTTTCATACCAAGAGTCATATGGTGCTAAATGCAAAGGGAATCCATTTGTGTCAGCTATACTCCTTTTTTCCTGAATAAAATCAAGGTGTGCTGCACCTTTTCTTCATCTTTCCAGCACTAGATTTAAGTCTGCTTGAATTACACCGCTTGTTTTCATGTTCTTCTTAGCCTCTTTTCGAACACCTGCATTTCTTCCAGAATTGCCCTGATGATTTAGGACCAGATACTTTTTCCTCCTTCCACACATATTAAGCACTGTAAGGGACGATTGCTTTAAAGCCTTTTAAAAATAAAAATAAATAAGTTATACATATATATACATATTCACACACAATATTGTATTTGAAATTAGCATAAAAACAAGCTCTGGGACTCACACATGAACGCTATACCTGAAAGAAGTTCTGATTTGCAGGTAGGAAGAGATGCTTTAATGCATCTTTGAGCAAAGGTGCAGAGTAAATAGAGGAAGCACCTACGTAAGAGAGAAAAACACCAACCAACCAACCAGACAAAACCCCACCAGCTTAAAATAATTAGTCTGTAGTCCTGCCAGTATGTTTTTCACATTGATAATCCAAGTGAACACGGAAAATACTTACTTCTGGATCCAGTGCTGAATAATCAGATCAGTCTTCATAAAGCAAACACCGGAGCAGGCAGTAGAAATGCATGCAAGATTGATATGTTTGGAAGCTGTGTGATGATAGTCTGAAAGGCTTGGCTATAATATGAAGGAACCAAGATCAAAAGCATGGCTATGGAGCATTTTTCAGCGTTAGCAGACCGTGTCTCTGTTAGACTACAGCGCACTCTCAGAACCGTCTGGTTATTTCCCTGTGAACCTGCATTGATTTTCTTGCAGATTGCATTAGTTCCAGTCACAAAAGAAATTGTGTCTGTTCTACAGCTAATGCAAACCTACAGCTGGCGTTTTCCTGAAGGCTGCTTTTTCATGTCAAATGCAAGAAGTCAAACACATCTGGGAGCATGCAGGGCCTTATAGAAAGAACTTCCACATTAAAGATGCCAAAGAGGTGGAACCAGTTAGCACAGAGAGTACTAGTAAGTCTAAGGTGTACTATATTAACTATTGTCTTCTCAAATGTATTCATGTCTAGAAACTTTAGAAAAAACATCCTTAAAGTCTAATTCAATCTGTATGTGAGATTAATTACCAAGTGTAATTAATTTTTTTTTAACTCGAACATCTGTGGATCCTTTTGTTATCCATCAACAAGGTTTGGTGACCAGGAGCCTGGGATGAAGCAGCCTCATCCAGATGAGACAGAGCATCTCTGTAAAGCTGTTTTAATGACTCTTTCAGCCTGGGCCTTCTTTGCCATCATTATATTTGCCTTCCACCATGTCAAAGTGTTGTAAAGATATAGTTTTTCACAGCCTATAGTCTTTCTTCCTCTTTTAAATTTTTTCTTCTGGTTCTTTCTCTCTCAGTTCTTGTCCCTTTATTTTTTTTATTATTATTATTATTATTCCTTTCTGCCATTCCATTCTTTACCCAGACCTCGAATTGCTTCATTATTAAGGCTCAACAAATCTGTGATCACTCTATAAATAAGCAGGTGGCTCTGATCTCTCAGAACTGAAGATCATGCCTTCCCCTGCTCTCTTCAGTTGCTCATGATGTTTAGGAGAAAATGAGTTAATATGCTGCTTCTACTGTTGCCATCACCTCTACATTTTGATGGTTTTTAGTATCCTGCTGAAGCAGGATTTTCTTTTCTTGGGAAATTCCTCACCCCTCTTCACACAGGGGTCTATGTTACTGCGAGGGGCTGAGCTCAGCCTGCCAGTCTGTCAGGGCAGTATGTGGAAATCCTTTCCTGGGGAAGTCTGACCAGGACTGGGGGCTATACAAAGACACTCAAGGCACAGTCTCCTCCTGAAAGAACTAGAATTCTTAAAGGCAAGACAAACGCTGGAAGAAAAGAAGGACTTTCCCATTATCCGAATGGGAGGAGCTGCGGCTAACCCTAAATTGCTTGTATAAGGTCACAATACAGCTGAGATTTAATTTTTTTAGCATCTGCTTTGTAGTCCTGCTTTCCCTCTCAGAGGTAAAGGTGGAGAGTTCTGTCTAAATTTTGACACCTGATTGTCGAAGGGCCCCATCATCTCCCTTTATATCCAACTCATCCCAAGGGTGAATTGCTGAGTCTCATTCCTTCCATCGACTCTGAGAAGGGGTCGAGTGGCTGGCTCAGGGTTGGGTTACAACATCTACATTTTAACGCTCTAAAATTAGCTGAGAAAATTCCTCACCTAAAAGTCTCTGCAAGCTGTGAGGAGGGGATTTTAGACTCACTGCAGCATCCTGAAAGTCTGATCAGGACTGAAGGCTGAGAGATACAGAAGGATATTTAATCAACTATTGTTGAGCAAGTGATGCTAATTCCAGGCAGAGCAGAATAATTCCTCGTCCAGCAAGTATAAGCTTGAAATTTCTAACTATCTCTCATGGGAGGGAGAAAAGAGACAATCATGATTCAACTCTAGGCTAAACAAGGAAATTCAAATCTAAGTCTGACATAAGATCCATAAATCAACTGGCAATGCCAAAGTGTTATGGCAAATAATATTTCATCTCCTGTACTGATCTGACAACTGTGCAACTCCTTACAATGAAGAGAGTGTCACCCATAACTTAGATGTGCCTTGTTCTTTTTTGGTTTGAATCTAAACATCGCTCCAACACGGGGCTTGGGTTAAACTTGCAAAATTTGCAAGTTTAGAAGAGAAGGAAGAAATTGTTCCTAGCAGAAAAATCCAACACAAGGAAAATGGCACACCACCTAATGAAGTAATTTAAATGTAAATGAGGAAAAAGGTATGCAAAAATTTCAGGGATTTTTTTTTAAGAATTAAAGTTTGTCGCTCATGTAAACATTGTGATGTTCTTTCAGGGTAAACCTTTTTGACGCCAAATTTCAGACCAGAGGGGGTTGGCGGGGGAGGCAGGATTTTTTTGGTTGTGTTTTTTTTTAAAGGCTGAGATGTCAGCTGCCTCAGAACAGAGGTTTTAGAGTGAGTTTGCTGACAGCCTTAAGGACAGCAGTGGGAATAGCAACTCAGTAATTGATTTGAGATGAAATATTAATATATTCCCCAGGGAAGAGGCAGCCCAGTACCTTTCTCAGCCCACATCACAGATGTCATCATTAAAGCTGGCAATGCTCAACACACACTTTGGTTTGATTGGCATAGGACCCCCATCACTTTTTTGGTTAGATTTTACCAGATTTTATTTTTTCTCCTTTAATCCAGAGACGCTTCAGTATTGTGGCACGATCTGGAGAGTCCTGACTGTGCTCCTACCAGGAAAAAAAAAAAGGCATCCTGTAAAAACAGATGAATTGTAGCAACTCCTCTTGCGGGGGATGCTCAGCAATTAGGAGATGGCATTAGGCTACAGACGGAATAAAAAATTAAAGGATCATTAAGATCATGGCTATACTTTACAGGAACGTACCCTGTGCCATGGCTCCAGAAGTGCATCGGTGACACATCTCAACAGCGGACTAGTAAAGGGATTTATTTGTACCACGTTACAGAGTTTCCCTACCCCAATTTAAAGACAATGTCATGAATTTTAAGTAGGCTGGGGAGGGGAGAAGGCTGTCGTGATATTGAAAACAAGCTAATAGACCTCTAATGCAATAGGAAATGGGATACATGTCATGTCCAGAATGACCGCTTGGATCACGCTAAATTGATGATTTTTAATAATTGCTGTGCAGTGGGTCTCTGTTGGTAGCACGGCTTTGTGGAAGGGGGAAGGGAGGCTCTGTTTTCTCTGAGGTATAGCTGGAGCCTCCAACGTAAGCCGGTGGAAGCTCAGTTACCTCTGAATTCGACAAAAGATGCTGGATGCTGGTGTTGCCCCTAACAACCGTTGCTAAGAGACTTCTGCTGGCATAGAGAAGGATTGAAATCGCTGCAGATTATGGCCTTATTTATCATAGTTGTATGAATAGTCTTGTTAAGGGAATGCATGACATATAAATTTAATGTGCACATGATAGAAATGTAATGCACACGTTGGGAGAGGAGACTGTGTTATAGCAGAGTATTTGCTGGCTTATAAATAGTCATCTCAGCCCGTACTTCCCTCTTACTGCTTTTGTGCTTTCTCATTAAAACTTTCAGGAGAGTCTATGAATTATAAAGCAGTGACTAACTGCTTAACAAATGGCCTTTTTATAGAAAAGTCTAGCAGCAGCAGCATCAGCATGAAAAATACCGACAGTGTCGGCGTAACATTATTATTAGGTAGCAGGGAGTGACGTATCGTGTTGGCCCAATTCTGCTGCCAATTGCTGCAGGTTGGGAGAGGAGCGAGTCCCTCAGCATCAGCATCTGATCTGGAGGATCCAACCTCCGCCAGCCTGAATCTTAACTGGCCACAAAATGAATGGCTCCTTTTCATCATTAGATCACTTTATTAGGAAATTACTGTAGCTCTCCTGATATAATTCACTTCCTGGGGTGAAAAGGGTTTATGCCAATACTTGTTTTGTGTTTAATGGATTCATTATGCTTTTCATCATAAAATTCATCAATGTTAATTGAACGGATTAGCTAAATGTAATTAGAAGAGGGATATGTAAGGGGGAGGGAGTGTGTCTCTATGTCTGTACTTTCTCCTACAGCTCTTTGCTTCAACTACTGCCTCAGTGTTCATTTCCCTCTTCCTATTACCCTTTCCACTTCGGCTAATCAATATAATCTCTGCGTTCATGTCAGGGCTTGTATGGTTTGTTAAACTGCAGGTTAATTCAGGACCAAAGGAAACATTATTGACCTTTTAGGGACAGTCACGTCTTTTAGTGCTGGTGCTGAGGTGGGTTTTTCCAAAATGTTTTATATTGTAGCAGAGTTTCTTGGCTATAAAATTATGCCAACATGTCAGAAATGACCATGTAACCCAATTATTCCCTTCTTAGTTGTGCAATGGTTGTTAGCACACCTGATAATCACTTCCAGCACTTGGAGGGGGGTGTTCAGGGACAGAATGCCAAGTACAGTTGCTGAGTGGTGTGGTTTTGGCCAGCTATAAGTAAATTAAGCAGTGATTAGATTTCTGTAGCCACTTTTCCTGCAGATAAGATAATTGAAGCTGCAGTAGCTGCCTCAGGGAGAAATGTCATACCTGCCTCACCATTTTCTCCACGCCAAGGATGCATTTATGTCACGTCTTTATAGGTCAATAGACAGCTACAAGGGAATTTCAGCTGTGGGATGTTAAAGTAATGGAGCTTCCATCCTCACAGAACGTTAATGCTTCTAAACAGGCTAAACCCTGTTGTTTCAGATCTCAATTATATTTACTCGAAGACAGGAGGGTAGATCTTAGATCAATTCTTGCAAGGCAGAGAACACAGAACAGAAGACCCTTGGGCTAGGTTCAGTAATGAAATTAAGTGCTTTAAATGTAAGTGTTGTGACTTCCAGAGCAGAGACACCTTTGCAATAGGAGTGTTAAGATGCCTCCAAACTTAAAGTCTTTAAAGGTTAACTGTGCAGAGGCTTTATTACACTATCATATGTGGACTAAGCTTTGATGGCAGCCCTGTGTTGGGTCAGCATGTGTCACAGCAGGACACGGCAGCCAGGAGAGGCTGAACCAACATCGGTGTCCTCAGGAGACCCCCACATCCCTGTATCGGGTGAGGGTATCTGGGTCATGAGAACATTTTAGGGGAACGCTGAGACCCTTTTGTCTGTTGGGTGGTCTGGGGAGCTGGCAGGAGCCACAGGATCTAAAGAGGAGAATGGGACCAGCCTGTATTCCTTTGATGCACACAAAATACTGCTAAATACAGAGGCTGTAACTGTCGCAGTACAGTGATGACATCCTGGCTCTGGTGGCTCTAGCTTGGTGATGTATCCTGTACTTCTTCGATCCTTCCAAGTGGACACAAAGGGACAACTGGAGAACATGAAGTAGAGTTTGTCTATAAGGCAGTGTTACCATGCACCTGTATTTGGTTGCAAATACGCATTTATAAATGCTTCTGTTTTCCACCTTTACAATAGTTGTTCATGTGATTTTCTATAGAAAGTGTAAGAGTGATGCTTTGTGTAAGAGCAACTCCACTGTGGGCAATCAGGAGTGTTTTTACTGTCAGAGCCAAGCAATAATCTCATGGAAAAAGAGATCTGGTGCCATAATCTTCCTTCTAACTTCCAGGCAGTTCTGCTGAGGAATTGTTTGCAGCCACCCATGCTGCTCAGCCTCTGAAAACATCCCAAGGTGTTTTTGGGGAGATTTTACCCAGCTGGGAGCTGGAATAGACATCCATCCTCTGCAAAACAGAGGCTCAAACTCACCTTTGCAAGTGAGAGCAGCACATGGTCAGGGCACAGGAAAGGGCATAGCAAGGTAATACATTTGCTTGGGTTTTCTGGGGACCACACAGGTGTGCTGTGCAGTACTGGTTCCTATGTGTGCAACATGTTTGGAGAGTGACAAATTCATCCCAAGTCTTCCTGTGCTGAAATGTGGCCATTCCCTCCCCAGCTGATCAGAGGGATGAAATTGCTCCAGTGAGGAGAAAGATGAAGCTGATCTGGGGGATAAACACAGTGGAAGCATTAAATATTTTTCTGGGTCACCTTTCTCTGCTCCCTATAAACATGGGCTCTGTCTTGAAAGGGGGCTGCCTCTTCCTCACCAGGTGATAAATCCTAAAACCCCACAGGAACAAATGTTATTGTCCTACAACCTCACTTGTCATCCCAGGGACATCGTAGGGGTCTGCATGTATATGTCTGCTTACAAACCATCACTCCCCATCCCCACATCTTCGCAGCAGGGTTGGCAGCATCCCCTCCACCCCTACTCAGCCTCTGCTTTTGAAGGACCGAGAGTGTGAAGATGCTTTTAACCATCCCGAGGAGAAGCCCCCAGAGGGAGCTGCTGCACACGCTTTCCCAGAGGGTTGCCCATTCCTCCGAGCCAGGAGCACACCCAGGTCCCCCCTTCACTGTTCCTGCAGAAGTAATGTGTGTCCAGCAGAAGTGATGTGCAGCATTGCCTTCTCAGGGCAGAAAAGCTCTGTTTTGCAAAGTCCTCTGCAGAGCCTGGCCTGGCTGCTGCGGTTGTGAGCCTGGGCAGTGCAGGCATGGGGCCAACCTGCCTGTGGGGACAGAGGGACCCAGCTGGGACACCCAGCAAGCCAACAAGGACCGTCCCTTCCCAAAGGCATGAGCAAGATTTGTCGTCGGTTTGGGGGTGCTGCCTTGGCTCTATGGCTTTTGGGGGACCCTGTTGCTCACCTATGAAATGGGTGTCTAACTATAAAAATTTAGGAGGGAATCACAGAATCAGACTGGTTGGGATTTGAAGGGACCTCTGGAGATCATCCAGTCCAACCCACCTGCTAGAGCAGGTTCACCAGAGCAGATCACACAAGAATGTGTCCAGGTGGGTTTTGAATTAATCTGGGATAAAAACAGGCAGGCTTCTGCCTGATTCCTCTCTGCATGGGTCTGTAGAGAGTCTGTGGGAGTAGTTCTTGGGGTGTCTCCCAGCCTTGATGGGCACTTACATTGCAGAGGGTCAATGTGGGGAGCACTCTGGGTCACCCCAGGGGGTGGATTATGGCTGGCACATGTGCATGGGGATGTATGGCAATGAGGGAGATTTCTGACCAAGCTGGGGCAGGTGGATTCACCCCAGGCAGTTGTTTTATCAAGCAAAAAATCAGGAGAAGGCGATTTGCCTTCTTTAAAAACTGTGGTGAGGTTTTCTGTTGAGAAGAACCATGCAAGATGTCATTATTTATCTCTTGAATCTGTTTATGGGAACTTTTAATTTAACATTTCATTGCTGATGTTCAGTAATAGACTTTTTTCAGCCTGTCTTGCAAGATCTATTATTGGTGTTCACTGGACCAGATCGAAGAGAGAAATTGATGTGTTTTATCGCTTGATCTATACACGATTTGCTACTTGGGAAGATAAAATATTCCATGCTTATTGAGAATCTACATTATTGAGAATTGTATCAATGCTTGTTTTATGCTTATTGACATTACATTTAGACTGAATATTTTACTGCTGTGTGGCGTTTGACCAAGCTTAACTTTGTTTCTAGGTCACAGCAATCTCTTGCCCTGATAAAAGCTGAAGGGGGGAATTCCTATTTTAAACGCAAAATAATTATAATTTAATTTTTTTTGAGATATGCACATTGATGCGTACAAGCCTTGGTATCCGGCCAGTCCGCTGGGGAGTCATTTTGACTTTGAAGTGCAGAATTGTGTTCATATTTAATAACGAGTTCTTTTTAAAGTGAAGCTTAATGGAGGTTTGTTGATAATTATTCTGCCTCATTGATAAAGATCCCAAACACATAAGAGTATCAAATGATTTCACAGCTGATTTATATGCACAAAGCATAATTAGGATCATGTAATTTCCTTGCCAGTTTGGTTCTCATTTGAATATAGAAAACTATCGCTTAGAAAAACTTTTATACTTTGTTGTTTGATTGACACTGAAAAATCAAATATGAATTGCAATCAAAAAAACATGTAAAAAGTGCCATACACTATTACTGGCTACTGTTCACATGCTGTTTTGAAGACAGAATTATAAATTTCCTCACAGGTGCTTTTAATGTACTCCTTACTATATATTATCAGAGACCTTCACAAATGCCAGTTCTGCAAGCACCTAGATGAGAGAGGATGATGCTATTACCACCATTTTACAGATGAGGAGCTACAGTACAAGAGAGCTTAAGGTCAAAAGTGTCCACTTAATTTAGCTACATTGCTGGAAACACCTAGAACTTGATTTTTCAAACCATTATACAATGTAATATATACTTGAAGCACTACTAAGATGGACTTCAGTGTTCAGTGTTGTGCCAAATTAAATTCCAGGATTTCCACTTGATTTCAGCCAGGAGAAAGAGGAAAGCACAGGCTGTGTGAGGGAGCCCAGTGAGATGCGGGAAGCCAGTGGCAGAGGAAGGGCCAGAGTCCAGGTCTCTCCCAGGTTGGTTGTTCAACAAGACCTAACCGGGGACACTTAACAGTGGCAAGAAGGTGTGTCATGGCCAGGAAAATGGTGGATAGCTAGAATGGAGGTTTTTATAGAGAAGAAATATGTTCACATATTTCCACATTTGGGAAAAAAAATAGTAAATAATTGAAATAGCCATTTGTGAAATTTTCAGACTGTTTTCTTTTCCGTTGTGAACTGATTTTTTTTTTTTACTAGGAAATTTTTCTTCTACTGAAGTTTAAATCCAAGCTGATAATGAAACAATGATTGCTGCAGCTGGGGTAAGAAGGAATGTTTGAATTACCAGACCATAGTTCTTTTTAGGAACTCATGTTACCATCTTGGCACGAGATGGAAAAAAAATAATCTAAATTTTGAACTCATGACATACAGGAGAACAGCTTTTGTTCAGTTCTCTATATCACTGACTGCAGTTGTGTTAATCCTAAACCACTCTTCACTCTCCATACCTCTCTGCTTTGCTGTTTGCACACTTCTCAGACCAAGTACGTCCGTGGGCTTCACCCTCAGCTACAATTCATCCTTAGCAATAGAGCATCCTGTATCCTAAATGAAGGCAGTGTCCTCTGGGAAATAAACAAACAAACGCAAAACAAACAAACAAACCACACAAAAACGCAAACAAGCAAAACCCCTACAATAACTGGATCATGTAACAAGAGGCTGTTTCGTAATATATAAGTACCAGGTGTGGGACTGAGCCTGCCTAATTTAAGCTCCCAATTTGTATCTATAACTTAAATGCCTAGCAACCCAGTACTGGGAGGGAGGGCTGGAAATTCCTGTGCGATCAGCAGAGGAAGGCAGTAGGTGCCTTTGGACGTCTCCAGAGGGAGATACAGGCTGCCGCAGGCAGGTGCCTGTTGTGGGCTGGCAGTGAACGGCTCAGCCTCTATCTCTGTGTTAAATGTTTGATTTTCCTGTGGGTAGTTTTTCTAGGGGAGGGTCCCTGGCTGGAGCTCTGGTTTGGACATGGAGACATTGCTCCTGGGGATGCAGGAGTCCAGAGCTGGGCTGAGGCTGCTGATGATCCTGCACCTGGGTCAGGACAACCCCCAGTATTAATCCAGGCTGGGGATGAAGGGATTGAGAGCAGCCCTGCCGAGAAGGACTTGGGGGTGCTGGTGGATGAGAGCCGGCAATGTGCGCTTGCAGCCCAGAAGCCAATGGTGTCCTGGGCTGCATCACAAGGAGCGTGGGCAGCAGGTCAGGGAGGTGATTCTGCCCCTCTGCTCTGCTCTGGTGAGACCCCACCTGCAGTGCTGGTCCAGCTCTGGGGTCCTCAGCACAGGACACACATGGACCTGTTGGAGAGGGGCCAGAGGAGCCACAGAAATGATCCGAGGCTGGAACAGCTCTGCTGGGAGGACAGGCTGAGAGAGTTGGGGTGTTCAGCCTGGAGAAGACTCCAGGGACACCTTACTGAGTCCTTTCAGTACTTCAAAGGGGTTGGTATGAAAGATGGGGACAGACTTTTTAGCAGGGCCTGTTGTGATAGGACAAGGGGTGATGTTTTTAACTAAAAGAGGAGAGATTCAGACTAGGCATGAAGAAGAAATGTTTTATAAGAGGCAGGTAAAACCCTGGCCCAGGTTACCCAGAGAGGTGGTGGATGCCTCATCCCTGGAGACATCCCAGGCCAGGCTGGACGGGGCTCTGAGCAACCTGAGCTGGGTGAAGATGTCCCTGCTCATGGCAGGGGTGGCACTGGATGAGCTTTGAAGGTCCCTTCCAACTCAAACCATTCTATGATTCTGTGAGGCACTTCATGACAAAATCCCCTGTCGTTTATGTTGTCCCCACATAACCACATCTCTTGTTTCCCAGTTTTTGGGCACAGAGAGTCAACCAACCTGCTGCAGCCGCTCAGCCTGGGAGAGGTTGTCCAAACAGTTTACATAAGACATCATTAAAAGCCACAAGAAAGCAGGGTTTATGATAAGAAAACAGACAGGATCTAAATTAAGCAGGATATGCAAGGAGCTGTGCATTTGTTTATAAAATATGTTCTTACTCAGAGAAAAGGAAAGGTCTTGATACACCTCTGTCTGTGATTCTTGTCCTAATGTGCACAGGTTAGACCATGTACAGAGAGACCTCAGCAATGACCCCTTTGCTGTTATTCCTAACTCAGTGACATTTGCCTCTTTCTTAGAGGTGGATGGAATTAATTTTTCAATCTTTTCCACCGTGGGCCCCTTCTGGCTATAGATGGGCTGTTGAATTGTTGTGGGTTTTGTTACGCAGCCTGTTTGACACCTCGTGTCAGATCTGAACTATGGACAGAGTGAAATTGAATTTTTCCTCCTGAACTTCCCCTTTCTTATTTTTCTGTAGGTCTTGATTGCGTTCATGTCATGCTTCTACCAAGTGTTGTACGGAGTCTTACACTGCATGTACGTTAGCTGTACTTCAACTCGCAGACAGATGAACCATCATATGACAAAGGGCTCATTTAAATTCTGTGCTATAATGAAGTGCCAGATCCATACACTCAAAATCATGAGTAATTTTCCTTCTCTAATACTATCAGCTCAAAAACTGTATTAGCAGAAAGGTTACATTTTGTTGTTTGTTTGTTTGTTTGTTTTATTTTATTCATTTCATCTACATTTTTGAATTTCATATTTAAAGGCTTATTCCTCAAGAAAAAACACCAGGAACTTTAATCTCATGTCTCCCAGAGCCTGGGTTTTAAAAAACAGACAAGACACAAAGCTGAAAGGCCCAGATGATGTGTTGAATACACAGGCAATTCCATACTGTTGTACATTTCACCACAGAAAATGCTTGATATATGCTGTATATAGTCCATGCTCTATTATGCTGCTCTGTTCCATAACAGACTCTATGGAGCTATCGCAGCTTTGCTGGGGAGAGGAGGGCTCTCAGCTCCATAATGAACTTTCACCTCTCACATATTGTAATCCAACCCTGTATTCACCAGCCCATCCTTCCCCTACTTCTTCAGTTACTGAAACCAGCATTTTCTATCGTGTTCATCAGTCAAGAGTACTTCAATCTGTTGACACCCAGACCTGGTTGTCTAAGGTGAACTCTGAATCCTTCGGAAAGTCCTTGACAACTCCAAATGTTATATAAAGCAAAAAAGGGGGGCATTTGTGCACCACTTCTGTGAGAAGTGAAGTAAAAAAGAGCAGAGAAGATGCAGTAGCAAATAGTTTAGCATTTACCACCATATGAATCAGGGGTCCTTGCCAGGTTGTCTTACATTATTGCATTTGTGGTTTGACTTGAAAGACCTGGGATCCTCTTCTCTGTACAAGGGGAAAATTGTCTTGTAATCAGATGATTTCATAATGTCACCCTGTTATACAAATTACGAGTTTTACGGTAGAGTCACAATGTTTGAAGCCTTTGGCCATGTTTCCCTAGCAAGCAATGTGTTCTAACAGCAGCAGGTCTATAAAACTGAAACAGTTGATGCTGAGGACCTCTCTTATACACTAGAGTCATTTCAAGGCATTTGACACACTCCAGCCACATCATGTGAACCACCTGATGTTCATTAATGTTTGGAGCACATTAGGTGTGTCCATGCAATGTTTCTGCAGCATCTTTCAGTTGAGGTTGACCTGTAAAGAATCCAGGTCATGTGTTCCATGACTGCTTTGTGAGGTGAACCACACAGCAGTAAGTGGAGACAACCAGGAGATTCATTCCAAAAGAGCATTGCCCATGTAAAATAAAACAAGATTTTACTTACACTTCTGTTGGCAAGGTGCAGCTATTGATCTGGGCAGAAAGGCCTGGCTCCATGTTTGTGCTTCCTGGCAGAGTTGCAAGAGTTGTGCTCCTTTCATTTGGAAATACCTGTGTTGCTGGTCCTCAGGCTGGTTAGAGAGGCTGCTGTTTCCTCCTCAGGATCTGTCACAGGTTGGGTGGTTCATGGTTTCACAGATGAGAGTTGCTAAAGCGGAGTGTCTCTAATCAACAGGGATTGTCCTGTAAATGTCACTGAGGATGAAGTTACTCGGGTACTTAGAAAAAGCCCAGAATGGGCTAGAAATGGACAGAGAGTCAAACCAAAGGTAGGAGAAACCACCTTGGTCAGTTGTCCTAATTGAGAAAAGTCCATGAGCTCCATCCTCTCCTCTGGCTGTGACATTGGCCATGTGGCAGCAAAGGGACATAAAACAGCACAAAGTTTATCTGGACTGATAAAGACCAAGGTCACCGAGGGTGATTTGTTGGTACCACCATCAGGCTGCTGTGAAGCCTCAGCCGACATTGGTATGGAGCACCATACTTTCTACATCCACTTCAGATGCTGGTGGAGGTCTTAGTGCCACCGTACAGTTTCCAATAGCTATTACAGTCCTTTAAGAGGTATTCTGAGAGATTTCTTAGGCTTTTTGCCTTCTTGAGTGAAATTTACTTGCTAGAGGAAATAGGTCTGTTGTAATCTAGCTTGCAAATATATTGCTTCTTTTGATCATACTGTAACCATGAGTGGACCTTTCTCAGTGTCAGGATCTTAAAGTTATGGACATTAAAGATTGTCAAAGACATAGGGTTTGCAAGGTAAACCCTACAAGATGCAGCAGCAGGACAAACTAATAGTCATATAAGATGGACCTTCAGAGTTTGGCAGTGATTTTCCAGAAGAAAAGGAGAAGACTGGTTATTGCATGGCTACTTTGCTAATTCAAAGGTGGATGTACTCTCACAGATGTAATCTGAGTAATTTTAAGATTCTCTTGCGATTGTTGGGCCCTACCCCATACCCTCAGTTCCCTGAACAGATCATGTGAATACCCCTAGATCATCTCAGTATGAACTCAGTCACGTTTAATAACCTTTTCCCCCATAGCAATCCTGAGTTAGCAAAGCATTATTTTTAATCACACATGGTGGCTTTCACTACAAGTGATCCATGCAACCCCAAAGATCAGCAGGCATCAGTCATCTGCAAACCACTCACATATAGTATGAAAAATGCAGCTTGTGACCTCCTGCTCCCTGAAGAACAGTCGATATTAAAAGCAATCCCACAATATTCAATGGTACAGGCAGAGGTCAGATCAGACTGGCCCTTGCTAATGCTCTGTGTCAGTATTTCTTTAGTGACCTCATCAGTCCTCTCAGAATTATCTTTCTTTAAAAGATGTCATGTCTGACTCCTTATGAAAAGAACCTTCTTGATGAGATTTGATCTTGTGTGTTCTTGCATCTGGAGAGAAGCAACATCATGAAAGAGGCAGTCTGACCCCTTTAACTCAGGGGGGTTTATCTATGAAACTTAATGACACTTTAATTACTACCTGTCCTTTAAGAGAGAGAAAATACAGCCATCCTGGGACTGTGGTTTTCAAGTGGCATGTTAGGGAAGCACCAAGAGAT
The DNA here is from genome assembly GCF_037038585.1 of Patagioenas fasciata. Classification (NCBI taxonomy): domain Eukaryota; kingdom Metazoa; phylum Chordata; class Aves; order Columbiformes; family Columbidae; genus Patagioenas; species Patagioenas fasciata. The sequence continues at coordinate 207,655,046 of NC_092520.1, forward strand.
ATACATGTTCAGAAATGCTAAAAAAGTGTCTGCAAGCATCCGAGCTGAGATTCAAGAGCAGATGGTCTTCTATGAGAACGAGGGATCGGCAGCTGCGTCACCAACTCCACGAGTTCAGTCTTTGTTGTAGTGAGAGTAAGTGATTTTCACTGAGCTTGTATTATTCATCAGAGAGGGTGTATGTGTGTGCTTTTCAATAAAACATGATTACGTTTCCTTAGTTTTGGTTTTGCATACTTTAAAGCTGAATATCTTTCATCAGTTGGTTTGCCTTTCAGACTTCAGCATTTTAACCAAGCTAAATAAACATTCTCAGACTTCCTTAAACGTCTATGCAAAAGTGCTCAAAAGTTCGATTTGCCGTAAATCTCATCTTTCCACAGAGTTCCAGGCTGCCATTTTAATTTTGCTATCATGTATTTCAAGCTGCCATTCTCCATATATAATTCCTGAGGTAAGAGGATAGTGAGTAGGAAATAAGTTTGGAGGGTGTTGAGTCTGTTTGTTTGCCACTTTCTATTTGTTTGGGGTTTAGATTTGTGCAGTTATTTTCACTGTCTTCCTTGGAACAACAAGACATTTATGTCTATGAAAGTGAGCCTTGTATTCTCTCAGGGGATTTCAGGAAAAAAAAAAATCAAATGCTGGAAGATTTGCAGTACAATGATGGAAGCTGGCAGTTCTCAAATAATATGAAATTATTCTAGTTTAGTCTCGTTCTTTTCTATCTCCATTTCATCTACTGCCCTCCCTTAGAGTCAAGCATTATCGTGTTTTTTTCTAGTGTTCCTCTGACACTTTTGCTCTCCACTTGACAAATGCAATCAAACTATAGAGCAGAGCAGAGCTGGTGAATTAAGGTACTTTAGACAAGAGTTGATTTCAGAAAACAGCTAGAATTTTGTGTGATTTTCAGACAAAACCCACTGAAGTTCATCCATGACTTTGCAGCCAGTATTGCCAGATCATTAAAGAAAAGCTACAGTTGTGGGAAAGGAAGCGAATTGTTGTGCTCATATTTCTGTCATGGTATGATTTGGATTTCCTCTCCCAAGAAACAGTCTGGAGTTATTCATTACTGCAAATTCTCTATTCACAAGAGAGGTTCTTCATGGAAACGCACACCTTCACATCCTCTCCTGCAAAACATGCGTTGTGAAGATATAACTGCACAAACCAGTTGCTTCTTATTTCTTCCAGGCTGGCTACTCTTGCGAATGACAGCTCCTGAGAAGCCACAAAGTGCAGCCCCCCACCATGTCATCTCCCCAGATCCCAGCACAGCTCTGCCCCTCACCACCCTGAAGAACAGGACATTTCACAACCCCTCATGTTCAGATCAGCTCCCTCTCTATTGGCAGTCAACAATTTGTTTTTCTGAAACTTCCAAGGATGGCCTCTGAGGTCCATGGACCTTAGATGTGCTCAGCAGGGACTCAATGGTTTGCTGGGCCCTCCTTCAGACCCTGAAGGGTTGGCATTGCTCCTCAAGTCCTGGCTTGGAGGCAGATCTTACATCAGCAAAAGGTCCATGAGGAGATGCCATTCATGACATTGGGAGTGACTTTGAGTTTTTTGTCCATATTACCCAAAGACACCACAGTCCCTACCATAAGGAAGTGGGACAACAGCCTTGAGTGAATTTTGAAGAATTCAGAGATGAAAAATCCCCATGTGGGCAACTTCAAGGGAAGGCAGATTGAGGCACCTGTAATGAGGTGACATGTCCATGTTCAGGGTGGAAACTGCTTGGTAAATAAATCAGTTGGTATTGGGCATTGTGAGCCACAGAGAGGTCCAACACAGACCTATCACGTCATCTGTTTAAACAAGCTTGTTCATGGGAAGTGGCTTGATGATTTGGGGAAATATTTTATACGTTGCTTATGTTAAATGACCCCTGATAAACAACCAAAGCCTAGTAACAGGCTTCTCTGAAAGCAATCAGGCTTAATTATCTCAAAATACGGGGCTTTGCCAGACTATAAAAACCTGTTATTTATTTTAAAAGTTTGGAAAACATCTGTAAGCTAAATGTATTTGAATACGTATGTGTGTATTTACATGCCTATGTATGTGGTGATTATTCAATGAGAATGGACTTCTGCTACCCATTTCTGCTTTTTCTTTTTTTTTCTGTGGTTGTATTTTCTGACTGCAGCAGTTAAATGCTTGCTGTCAGCAAAATGCATATTCTTTCCTTGCATTTTGGGGCTTTTGAAGGAAGATTTGTTCTCACCCTCCCAAAACAAAATCCTCACCCACCTACTTAAGAAATCTTTTTATGTCCTCTTACTCGATGTAAAGATACAGGGCTCTAGATCTCCAGCCTCCTCTGTTTGCCAACCCAGGCACTAATTCTTCCATCTAATAAAACTTTGTAAGAGGGCAGAGTCAAATGTCACGTATAATAATTGATCAGACCACAATGAACCACATATATTAACACACTGGTTTATATCGCTGTGAGCATCTTTTTTTTTTTCTTAGAAAGGGTGATAAAATGTAGCACACTTTTTGTTGGTGTTACCAAGGGTAATGAGTGGAATGATTTCCATTTTTTTAAAAAAGCAACCGAAACACTTCCTTTTCCAGCTGCAGGATTTGCATATACAAAATGAAAATGCGTATCTGATGGTTCACGCTGAGTGTGGCATTGCACACAGTCATTAATGATCAAAATCTTCCTAATTCAGGTGTTAAATTTTAATTAAGGTTCTGTGCTGATTAATACCAAATGACGCAAGGTGCGAATCACTGCATTTTGCTCACGAGAGACCGGCTGCTGTGCAGATCTCGTGGTGTCAGAGCACCCTCATTAAATGTAGCCCAGCTGTGCTGCATCACCCTCCAAAATCCAGTCCTGCAATTACCATTTCCAGTCTTACATATCAATTTGCCCTGTATTCAAAGCACTGTCTTGCACAGGAGTAGCTGAACAGGTTGTTAAGCTTCATCTCTCTTTCTCTTTTTTTGTTGTTTTTGTGAATGAGAAGCATCTTACTTGTTCCTAAAGGTGCACAAGGTAATGAAGAAACAGCTACCATTGCCTTTTCCACCCTCTGGCCTTCTGATGGTGAATACTTTGCCTGAAATTACACATCTCTTGTGTCACTTGCATGTATTTTGTTAGCAACATCTATCCCAAGAATCTGGTCAAGAGCAGCCTTGAAAGCTGCCACCTTGACTGGCTACTGCTGCAGGTCAGCAGAGGTCACCAGACTCCCAGCTCCTCTTATTTACTCATCTGCTTGAGCTGCTGTCTAACTGGATCAAGTGATCTGATCCATCACGTTTGCAATAATCTCACTGAAGCAATTGATTGGGAAGGAGTAGATGGATGTGGTCCTGTGAGCCTCAGTTTTGCTTCAGCTCATGATGCAGCCACTTGCTCCATGGCTGTGGCCAAGCCATTTTGAGACAGTGGATGTCAAGCCTTGTTCCTTACTCTTCACACACTTGCTCATCGCCAGGGTGCCAACCATGAGGTTAAACTATATATACTTTTTTTAATATATAAACCACAATATTCTAGAGAAAGCTAGTCATGCGTTATTCCAGACCAAGAATATCATTATTCTCCCCCAGCGTAACAAAATCCTTCATGTTTACCCATTTTCCCTAAAATGCCTTTAGCACATTCTTTGTTAATCTACAGATACTTTTTTCATTTATTTTCATAACCCAAAATAGACAACATAAGTGAAAAGCTGGTAAGAACCGGTGAAAGAAACAAAAGATGATGACCTTGCACTCAGATCATCCCTAGTGGCTTCTACTCTGCTTCATTGTCCAGTCTTGATGCTCTGTCATCTTGAGATTGCATTCATCGGACAGATCCCCAAACTAGTGCACCCCATTTGATTATATAGTCTGGATCCACCACCAGAGGTCATTCAGGCTTGACTCCCCTTCATCTCATTCAGGGCACAGGACATTCCCACCCTTCCCTTCATCCAGCCACCTGTTGCCATCATTTTTAGTTGTGCTCATGTCCCTTGATCATTGGCCTAAGCAGTTCAGCCCTGCCTATGAGGACAGGAGGTGATTTTTATGACCTAGTTTAGGACATGTGAAAATTAGACATCTAATTCTGGGCTATTAACCCTACTGTCTCGCTAGAGTCCATTAAAAATAGTAGATGCCTGTAACAGGTAGTACATTTCATCCTAAAATGGGCATCTGAGATCAGATGAGTGGCCTCTGGACATCTGTGGCTAAGGGGAAGCATAGTGTGGAGTGACTAGCTTAAAATTAGGCATGTGATTTTGACATGTCTGGGTGCAAATGAGATAAATCCTTCCCTTAATGACTATTTTTACTCGGAGTAAGACTAACTCACACCTTCAGGCTGGACTTGGGAAAGCTGTCTTTGATACCTGAAGTCCTTCCAGTGTATATGAGGGTTTGTTTTTTTTTTTCTGAGCTAAGTGACGACTGTTCCTTTTTTTAGATGGAGTAAAGGGAAAAGAAAGTTTGGGGACCTGGTCCTTTGCCCTGTATCAGAGTTTCTACCAAGAGGCATGATTTGTGACATTGCCTTGTCCTGCTCTGCATGGTTAAAGAAGTAGGGGAGCAGCTCTTCACACCACTGGCAGTGGTGGGTCATAGGGATAAGGGCCTGCAAGATTGGTCAGAGTCCCATGAGGAAGGCAGGTCCCTCCCACAGATAAACCACAAGGTCCTTTGGTGTCATGAGGGGCTCCGTTCTGCCCCACTGCATCTGCAGAGCCAGATGTCTCAACGCCTCTCTGTTAGCAATGTAGATCAACTTCACCATTGCTGAAAGAACAGTTTGCTGGGAGACCCTGAGCCATCACGAGAGGCCGTGAACTTCCTACCTGTTAGGCACCGATGACAACCTAGGTGAGGCAGCAGCTGTACCTGACTGCTGAGACTAAGCACACATGCCTGCAAGAGAATTAATCCCAGACAGCGAGAGCACCTTGCATGGAGCTGGCTATTCACTGCATGTAGCAGAACAGGTGGTGTGCTGTCAAGCAGAAGGAAAAGTGCTTTACCCTTGTGCAGGCTGGAATCCAAAAATTACATGTATTTTTTCTTTGGCCACTCTGGCAGAGCAAAGAGTTTTCTGAGCTCCCTTGTGGGATTCAAACTTGAGGAACATGGAGGCCTTTTGCACCCTTGATGCTTCATCCAATGCAGAATACAATGAATGCTCAGTGTTGTCCCAGGGTAGCAATGGCAGCAGCAGAGGTGGAAGAGTGCTATGTTGCTTGTCCTGCCTTCTCCCTTCTCCGTACAGCAAGCATTGCACAGCATTCAAGTAAATAATCTTTTGTCAAATGGAAGAGGTAATGTAGGTGAAAATGTTATGAGAGTGGGCTGCTAGGTTTGCCAAAAAAAAAAAGAGAAAAAAAAGAGAAAAAAAAGAGGAAAAAAAAGAGAAAAAAAAGAGAAAAAAAAAGAGGAAAAAGAGGAAAAAGAGGAAAAAGAGGAGAAAAGAAAAGAAAAGAAAAGAAAAGAAAAGAAAAGAAAAGAAAAGAAAAGAAAAGAAAAGAAAAGAAAAGAAAAGAAAAGAAAAGGAGAAAGAAAGGAGAAGGAGAAGGAGAAGGAGAAGGAGAAGGAGAAGGAGAAGGAGAGGAAGAGGAAGAAAAGAAAAAGGAAAAAATAAGAAAATAAGAAAGAAGTAAGAAAAGAAAAAGGGGAGAGGAGAGGAGAGGAGAGGAGAGGAGAGGAGAGGAGAGGAGAGGAGAGGAGAGGAGAGGAGAGGAGAGGAGAGGAGAGGAGAGGAGAGGAGAGGAGAGGAGAGGAGAGGAGAGGAGAGGAGAGGAGAGGAGAGGAGAGGAGAGGAGAGGAGAGGAGAAAAGAAAAGAAAAGAAAAGAAAAGAAAAGAAAAGAAAAGAAAAGAAAAGAAAAGAAAAGAAAAGAAAAGAAAAGAAAAGAAAGCCTACCGGGGTTTAAAACCACAATGGCTTTTAACGTATTTCTTGTCCCAGTATTTAACTTTCATGTGTCGAACACAGCCAGAAGAAACTGTTAAAGGTGCAGTTAGTGGCAATTGTTGAATTGTAAATCAAATGGGAAAAGCAGAGTGGGTCAATAAAAATAAATAAGAGGGATGGTCCCTGGGAAGAAACAGAAAAGCTAGTGCTTTTGTTAGTCTGAAAATAACCTATTTCTCCCCAACAATCAAAGGTATTTCATTATATAGAAAAACACAGGAAAAGTAGTGGTGAAGTGACTTAGCCTGAGATTGCTCATTGTCCAGTGCACCACAGTAACTGCATAAAACCAAACTGCTACAAAACAAACAGCAAAAGGGGCTCTCCTGGCTGCAGGTCTGGGTGCTGCTTCCCACCATCCCCCAGCTGAAACATGACACACACAGGAGCATCTTTTCCCCACAAGCCTCTTACTAGTCCTGTAGGACTTCTCCCAAATATTCAGATTTCTCAGTAGTACTTACCTTCTTCCTGATCGGATAGTCTGGTACCATCACTGGAGTTACTCTTCTCTAACTACAGTTCTTCCAATACCAGTGCAAATCTCCACATGAAACCCAGGCTTTACCTCTACAAACTCTGCACCTCTTTCAAGAGGAGATGCTGGTTCATAGCTCCATACAGACCAGGCTGAACTCTCCAAGTCATTTTTACTCCTTGGTGCAGGGAGATTTGACCTCTGGCCTTCAAAGATCAAAGGCTGCAGTCTGACACCATTGTGCTGTCTAACTTCCACTTCATTTGATCTCTTTATATGGCCACTATTTTCCACATCATTGACAAGGCCCTGGGTGGGTGATTTGTCACAAGGTTGACAGTTATAGACCGTAATGTGTATAAATAGCCCATGTTTTTTAAGGTAATCAATGGAAAAATGAGGATCAGAGTCTGAAAGGTTACAAATATATGTATTTTTTCGTGCCTTTTGCAGACACAAGGGGCAGGGGTCTTCGCTGGAAACTTACACACAAAGTATTTGTTTCATGGGCCACCCATGACCCAACTCTTCAGCTGAGACAGGGGAACAGCAGCTCTGTTGGTGACATAAGGGATGTCTTTTTATGTCAGGCTTTATTTTACCATCACAGAGAACTGTGCTTTGCAGTTGTGTTCCCTCCATAGGATAAGGTCTATAGGGTGTACAGGTGTATGAGGCACCCCGCAACTGTAGGGCACATACCCATCAAACCCAACGTACAGCGTCCATTGATGGGTGTTTACAGAGAAGAATAAGGATGTACATCATAGTACTTCCCAGCAATTAACAAATTGTCTTCCTAAGCTAAAAGTTGCAGCTGGACCCTTGTGTTTAACATCCATGATGGGACTTAACCACTCTAAAATGATCTAATTCCTTTATCTATTTCATTTTGTATCACTTACACCTTGGACTCCACAGTATCTTTCAGCAATAGATTTCAGTTTAATCACGTATATATGAAAAGTGCTTTTGTAGGTTCCTTTTAAACTAATTCTTGATGATATTGTGGCATGCCTAATATTTTCTGTATTATGAGAAACAAATCAGTACTATTATTCTATTCCTTTTTGCCTCACTATTTGTGATTTTACAGACCTTTATCTTTAGATCCTCTTTATCACTTTTCCAAGCCCAAAATTTCTCTGTTCAGTTTTCTCTGTCTTGTGAAAACCCTTTTACACCTTTAATAATCTCTGCCTCTTGTTTCTCTCTTTTCTAGTTTTTCATGATGAAGTCATCAGCACAACACAATATCTTCAAAATACGGGTGCGCAGAGATTTCTGCACCAGTATAATGACGTCTGGATTTTATTCTTAACCTTTTCCCTTAGATTTCCTAGTGTTCACTTTGCCTTTCTCATCAGCACTAAGATTGAGCCAACATTTTCAGAAAACTATCCACAGTGTCTTCAGCATCTCCTTCATGACTGATATCAGCACCTTAGCAGCATCATTGCGCACATGTAGGAAGGTTGATTTTCCCCTCCCCGTGACTCTCTTTGCACTGACACTAAGTTTCCTCTGTCATTTTAATGCTATGTAATTCAGTGCCCCAAGACCTTCCTGTAGCTCCTCATGGTTGGCTCTGGAACTGGCTATCCTGAATGCTTTGTGCCACCTGCAAGTTGTGGCACTTGAGTGCCGGGGCTGGTTTGGAGCATGGGGGACAGCGAAGGTGGCACCACAGACTCCACTGTTGCTGTGAATTTGGCCTTTGCTCTCCTCCAACTTTACACGGAGGAGGCTGGGTATCCAAAGAGGGCTGGTAGAGGCTTGTTCCGTCCTTGGAAACAACAAAAGGGGAAGTGACACTCACGGCACGTGGGCTGCAAGAGGAGCTGTTACATATTGCTCACACAGTGGGGTTTTATGGCCTCATTAAAGGCAATGGGAGCTTGCCATCTGCTTCAGCAGGGGCAGCATCGAGGTATAAAAATATTACGCACTGTTTAAATGGTGCTTTTTCCTGAGTGCTGGCTGATCCTCTCTCTGATCCTCAAACTCAGTATGAGTTATCACTTCTGTTTTTCAGGAGGGAAAGCGGGAACTGAGAATAATGTAGGGATTTCAAAGATCATGACTGTCTCACATCTGGACAGGTGTATCTGAGTGGAGGGAATGAGAAGCAGATAAGGGAATTCTTGGCAGCCTGTCTTATGTGTCATCCCCTGTCAGCAGGTGCCCATTTCTGCCTGACTTTATGATGTCTTTTTCTCAGTCTTGCAACTCCAATGCTTCACAGCGAGTCTGCTGGGAAGGCTGTGAGCTAACTTGGTGACAGCAACAGTGAGACATAATTGCAGAAGCTGTAATAAGCAACATTGATTTTGAACACGTGAGTAATATTGACTTGGAGAGGCCATCTCTTAACAAGTGGAAGGACTAACAGGTTCCAAAGGATGGAGAAGTGGAAGTCCCTTTCTGGAACTGAGAACGGTAGGTTTTGGTCACAGATGTGAAAACACAGTCTGTTTCCAGCATCCTTTTTCTTAGTCCCATTGGCAGATAAAGGCACAAGAACTATAGGGCTCCATAAATGAATGAAGAATAGAGTGTTTAAATTGATTGATAGAAGAAGGGGGACAATGGACAGAGTAGTGTGAGTGGTGAGAGAGCCATGGTCCAGTGCTTGAGAAGAGGTTGACATCTGAATGATACAGAATTGTCAAAGGGGAAGAGAAAAAAGGTTTTGGTGAACCATGGCTAAGAGAAACTGGGAAAGATACAGTGAAAACATAGGACTGTTATTTTCCATCCATAGTTGACAGAGTTCCCTGTAGATCTATGGCTTATGGATGGATCCCCAGAAATCCTCAGGGGATTTTTTTTGGCATGAATCATATCTAAATAGAATGGTCTGAATGCCCTCTCCCAAAATTTCTTCAACACACCTACTCCTTCCCTTTTACAATCTTCTCTCTTTTATTCACAATGACACCTGTGATCAGTTCCCACGAACAGTTTTACAAGATTCCCATGGTGACACTACTCCTAGAAAAGGGACATGGAGGTCATGTTTGTAGATCTCTTTAAATAATATCGACTGGCACAAAATATGGGGGTAACCTGCAGCCTGTGATCAGGCAGCTCTCAGCAACCCACCTGAGAACCAGAGCAGGGACAGCTTGGCTAACACATGGAGACCAGCAAGATCTCACCCACAGGTGTAACTCTGCATTTGGCTGCAGAAAAAAAAAAAAGCTCACATTGCGGTCAGTTTTTTTGACAGGTAGCAAAACCAAAAACAAAGACAAAACTAAAACAAAAACAGCAACAACAAAACCCAACCGACCAACCAAACAACAACAACAAAACCCAACCAACCAACCAAACAAAAACAACAAATGAAAACCCCCAAAACAACAACCAAAAAAAACCCCAAAGACAAAGCTGAAACACCATCTCCCCCACTGTTTCAGGTCCACAGCAGCACTGCTCTGAGGTCACTTCAGGATCAATAGAGAAGTGCCACGGGCTCAGTGGGCTTTAAATTGGACACACAATTCACAAGACATTAGCTCTGAACCTGACAAGGTAGCACTGAAATTAGTCAAATGGTACACAATAGAAAATGGTCAAGTTGACAACTTATGCCTTGAAGAAAGGCAGAAGTGCTTTAATACTTCCTATATCTTGATGAGCAGCTTCCATATCTTTGGGTCAAGGATCCAGCTCTCACATTTGAGACTTGCTTGGGGTACCTTTCTGTCCTGGCAGACAGTCATAGAAATGTTTCTTCCCCAGGTGGTGCTGTAAAATAACTTCAGACCACTCACCCAAGCCCCAGAGATCAGCAGTGGCCTATGGATCTCCACACAGGAACCACTCACCCTGATATCCCACAGATATGTGGATTATAAGATGTGCAGTAATGCCACGGATGCCTTGCACAAAAATAAGAGGTTGAGCTTCTTTGCATAAAATCATATAGAAAGGAAAAGTAGGGCATCTGGGAGGAAAGAAAAAACATTTCTTACAACTCCCTAGTTGTTCTTTCTCCACGGCAGCAAGAAGGCTGCTGTATGCAACAGGGGTCTGCTGAAATGAGGGCATTCCTTCCGCACATGCATATTCAAAGATTAAAGAGAAAGCTTTGAAACATTTTCAGAAAAGGGGTCAATTATGTAGATTTTGCATGGCTTGTTATTAAGGCCAAAACTCACATTGTTTTCACAAGGGCTAGAGGATACCAAGGCAAAGGCCTGAGTCCAGATTTGCCGGGAAGAAGGGAGGGAGAATGAAAACATTGTTAATTATATCCTCTCAATAAATGACTCGTGGTGCTATGAATTCATCCCAAGAGGGTAATTTCAGGGCTACAAGTTGTAATATATATTACTGCTGGTCTAAGCAGGAGCAGGGAAGAACTCCGACTGTGGCACCTTTGATAGCTTTTTTTGCAGGGAAATCTACTTGTAACTTAAAACAGCCTATTCCAAGGAATACGATATCCTTCCCCCAATCTACCTGAATTCTTCGGCACCAACGCAATAATGAGTCGAAAGAAAACAATGGTTTCCTTGGACTTTGCAAACTCTTTGACAAAGTTTCTTACAAAAGCTGTTAAGGAAACCAGAGGCACTGGTTGAAAGGTAAAGTATTGTGTCATCGGTTAAAAAACTGGCCACGGCAAAAAAAACCCACAATAGAGCAGGAATGACTAGTTAGCTATTAAAATGCCAAAAGGCTAACAAAAGCGAACGTATTAGCCATCTTTTCATTCATAAATAAAAGGCTACATTTAGAGGAATTAAGACTATAGTATTTCTTTGACATCCAGCTAGAATTCCAGAAGTATTACTTTTCTCTAATTAATATCTTGCACATGCATAAGTTATTAGAAGGTTACTGAAAATGAAGAAAGCACTGAAGTAAAGAAAAAGGTGGGTTTTACGATTCCCTGTCCAGGGTTTGATGTATTTCTTGAGTCTGGGAAGGAAGGCTGTGCCTTGGTGTTGGAAAAGGGCTTTTGTGTTCATAGTTTCCACTGTCAAAAAAGAGAATGGAGAATGAAGAACAGGTAGGAACGATCAACGCTTTAAACCTGGACCAAAACTTCACTGTAGGTAAAGTGTTATATTTGGATAGCAACTGGATGCTGAGGAAAATTTTAAATCCTGATAAAGCACCTTGCTGTTCCATAGCTGAATACAAAATGATCATATACAATCACTTTTCAATTAAAAAGCATCTTTCAACTAAAGATTTAAAAGTCGTGAACAAGTGTCATTTTCTAGGAGAAAATAGCCAGTTTTCTCAAAAAGCTAAAACATTTGGGCCCAAACAGTGTTTTTCAGAGAAAATTGTGTCATCCTATGACAACACAGATTATATCAGAGGGAAAACATTTTCTGATCAGTTTTGTAGATCCTATTATTCCTGGCTTCTTAGAATGAATTAGCTAGGAGTACAGAAATGATGGGGTAGAGTTATAGCACTTTTCTTTTGGAAATGTCAAAACATTTTACAAAGGCGTTGATGTCTCTTTAGCATAGGAAGACTGAGGAGATAGAGAGCTGAAGGAGGTACCTAAAGGCAACATGAGACCCTAGAAGAGAACCTGCACATTCTAACTCTGTATGAGTGCCCTTTCCAGTAAATTGTGAGATACGTTATTATAAAATGAAAATCTCTGAGCTGAATTTATAGAACTGGCAAAAAGAGGCAATGAATAGTCACAATTAGAAAGCTAACTCTGACTTTTTCTGAAGAAGAAAAACATAGGACTGCCCATTTATCTCCAAATTGAATCAAAGACTATACAACTCTGCATGAGCATTGTTATTTTCCTTTATCAGTAAGGCATTGTTTTGTTGCATGAAATCTGTATGTTCAATAGATTTGATTTTCCAAGCAGCTGGGTTATCTTGCACTGTGAAGGCTCTCTCTTAATCTCAATTGCTGTGCTTTTCTCAGCGCCGTTCCCAGCTGTTCAGAAACGAGCATGGCACTTTCATCTTTCTTTTCGTGCTCTTATTAGGTGTGACAGTTTCAACAATACCCGTATGTAGAAAAATATGCAGGTTTTAATTTGTTTTTTTTTAATGTGATTGTCAAAAAAATATAGGCAGAAACATGTTGCTTTTAAATAATAGAAGTCCTGCCATGATCATGCAACAATGATGTATTTCCTTAAAAAGATTACTATGTTTTGGTTTTTATTTTTTTCATTTTGCTCTAACATGTAATTGCAGCCAAACCTTATTTATCCTCAGGAGACAAGGGAACAGAAAAGAGATGAAATATGCAGATTTGGGCCATAGGTGCTTTTCAAGTGATGGTGACACACAATTAGGATTAATGTATATATCTGATCATTTGCCTTCTGGTAAACATCTTTTGAGAGATTAGACTGTTGATTATCCACTTATTCCCTGTTCTGATAAGCCTTTTTTTTTGTATAAATAAACCCTCCCCTGGCATGAGGGGCCATGATTTTAGGCAACATCTGTTGGCCTGACTGGAGTACCAACACGACAAAAAGAAATGGGCAGCAAATCTCCTGAGGAGGATGGGATGCTTCTTTGCTCTTTGCTCTGAAACTGAATGGTGTTCAATGTTACAAGCAACTGCTTAGAAAACCAAGCTGGAAGTGCCTGAAAATTGGTGTCAACCTCACAGCTATCGTGGAGGCTGAGCATCTGCAATGGGAGAGACAGATCTCTCTGGCTGCTTTCAGCACTTGGTGTGTTGACATTTCTGCTCAAGTTTGCTCTCTTTCAGTGCAAAGAAGCATTTCACAGCCTGGTCCCTGTGAAAGCAGGACCGATGGTTTCACTGTGCAGAGAGAGCCAAGTGTGCTAAATCATGAGATATGACAAAAGTGGTGGCCATAGACAGCCTTGGCCCAGACATTTTGCTGCTTGCAGCCCTGGGGAACAGAGCGAAGGGAAGAGGGATATGCCAAGAAGCGGGAAGAAATGTATTCAGGAGGGAGGATTAGGTTTGCAAAAGTACTCACATTTGCATTTTCTACCAATAGTTACAACATGCAAAACAAGGTCCCATTTGCAAAGTTACCTGGGCTGCAGTGTTGTCAATGTTTTAAGTTAACAGGATGCACTTAAACCAGGGCAAGTATCCGCCCCTCTGCTCTGCCCTGGTGAGGCCGCATCTGAAGTGCTGCATCCAGTCCAGGGCTCCCCAGTGTAAGAAGGACAAGGAATTACTGGAGGGAATCCAGCAGCGGGGTACAAAGATCATTATGGGTCTTGAACATCTGCCTTATGAGGAGACTGAGAGATCTGGGTCTGTTCAGCCTGGAGAGGAGAAGCTGAGAGGAGATCTCATCAATGTTTATAAATATCTCAAGGATGGGTGTCAAGATTCTTTTCAGTGGTGTCCAACAATAGGATGAGGGGCAATGGGCACAGGAGGTTCTATCTGAATATGAGGAGAAACTTCTTTGCTTTGAGGTGCCAGAGCCCTGGACCAGGCTGCCCAGAGAGGTTGTGGAGTCTCCTTCTCTGGAGACATTCAAACCCGCCTGGACACCTTCCTGTGTGATCTGCTATGGGTGAACCTGCTCTAGCAGGTGGGTTGGACTGGATGATCTCCAGAGGTCCCTTCCAACCCAAACCATCCTGCGATTCTGTGAGCAAGAAGTCATCGCCCAGCCAGCCCTGTATTGGAGTCCTAACCTGGGGGCCAGGAAGTCCTGGGCCCTCTGTTCTAAATCCAGCATATTTCAGAGCTCTGCTAAACTTGGCATCACTCCATCAGGAAAGCAAGAGGAAGGTCTCTTCTCTGGACCACAATTGCTCTCCCATCTTTGTAACAAAATAGCTGACAAGGCGATAGTTTTATCTATGCAGAAGGAATGCACATTTGCTCTGGAAATGTCATCATCAGGTCTAAGTTAATGTCATTTGGGTAAGAGGGGGCTATTCATGTCAGCTGGAAATGCTGCCAACAAACTAAGACAGACAAGTAGGTATGAAGCCAGCCTACAGACTGTTCACTTTGGTGTATTTTCCTGCTTTCCTGTTGCAACCGTATTTATGAGACATGTACTGAGTACAGAATCACTGTGGACTCTTTCAACATATAACCAACTGAATATTTGACCCCTGTATTTTAGAAGATGTAGTGATACAGAAAATTTAGACACCTGGGGCTACACTAAGGACTGTAAAACATTTTTCTTTTCTATGTGAAACTTGGGAAAGCAGCTGATCTGCACAATAGCCTATTCTGGATTATTAAAGGCTTATTGGTAAATATTTGATCTACGGCCCAACCCTCCTGGGTTGGGCAGCCTAGGGCAAAAGAGGCCTTTGTCTGATGTAGCTTACTGAAGTTTTCTAACAAAACAGATTACAGGCAGAAGCATTATTTTGCTTGTGCAAGTATGCCTAAGGATTTTGCCTATATAAGAAAAAATTACTAAAAGAAAAAAGCAACCAAACAACAAAATACACTAAGCTACTTTTCACCAATGGTCTGAAAAATGACAACATTTCAAGCAGAAGCAGGAGTCCTGTGTTAGACTTTCTCTAGCAACAGATGAAAGCTTTCCCCTTCTCATGTCTGTTTGCTTCTTCTGCTCTAATTTACTGGTCTTCACAGGACAAATAATGTAAACCTCATATAGCCACTTTTGGTTTCTTTTTCCTTTCATGTTTTTTCTTTTAGCTGAGATTATTTTTCTAATCCGATATCACCCAGAAAAATGGGCCCACCAGCCCTGAGACTGGGGAATGGGTTTGGGTTCAGGGAGGCTGAGGGAGAACAAGAGCCCTTCTCTTACTGCTGCTAGATAAATCATCACACAAAACCACACTCTGCATGTCTGACATTAGTTCTTACAGGCTTCAGGACTACAGGAGGAGTTTTACTTGGATGAGATAATTTTACCTCCCATGTGGTTATCACTAGTGGGTAATAAATCCAACGATGTTTTTAAGTGACCTTTCAAAATGAGGACCATTTAACTATCTACGAGACACTGATCTAGAGTAAATCTATATAGTCTGTACATGGTTTTTTTTTTCAAAATCACAGATGTTAAAGATGTTCTTAAACTACATTAAAATAAAATTTAAAAATCCTTTAATAGATTTCCAGATTAACTATGTGGGGCCAGCTCTGGCAGGAATCACACCCTGAAGATGAGGATGAAGGCCAGGGTGCAGCACACTCGAGGAGGTGTTCCCAAGCCCAATCCCACCCTTTGAGGAGCACTACAGCAAGGTTACTTCAAAGTACCATGGCTGGAGGAAGAGTAACTCCAAGGGAAGAAGCAGAGAGACTCATTGTAGGGAAGAGAGGGGCCAAGACAGGAATGTACCCCCAGTTTTGGCTCTCCGAAAGCATATTCATGTAATATCAGTGATGAATAATAGCAATGGGACAGCACCAGGTGGGAGTAATTGCTTCAGTATCAGTGGTGGCCTTGCTGGAGAGCACTGCCATGCAAAAGAGAATGGAGTCAGCAAATATCTGAAGAAAACGTTTTTGGTGATCACAGGCAAGAAGTGGTTCAATAGCTTCTCCTGAAATTAGACCCATTGCTATTGCTATTTCATTACTATTAAGAACTTACTGCTGACACTATTTCCTACAATTTATGTGCTTGGGTCACTTAACCCAGGAGCAGCAACGATCTTCTTAGCAAGACCCTGCCCACACCTGATCTGGGCCTGGGACCCCAGGAGCACCAGAAACTTCCACAAAGTCCAAAATGTGTGGTTTCCCTCAGCTCATCCTAAATTTGAACACCAGCAGCAAGCTTTCTGCATCCTGATATGGTTTTCTACCTGGTTTAGTTCCATGTCTGTGACACAGACAAGGAGAATTTGCTGCTCTCTTGGACATGCAATAGTTGCTGGGCAAGGCAGTAGAGTGGTGGGCTCCACAGCCCACTGGTGACCTGGTGCTAGGACAGGCTGGGCTGCCCAGATAAAGATGTTCAGTCCATGTGGCCTCACTCCCACCTTTCCATAATCAACTACAGATGTAGCTGGTATTGGTATGGATGCCCTATTAACAAGTTAAGCAGGACTATGAGGAGCATCTTGCTAGTGATATTTTAGTTAGGGGGAAAAAAAAAAAAGTGTTTCTAAAAATGTGTTTGTGCCTGGCAGGGTTGCTCTGCAGAACTAATCCTTTTCATTTCTTTTGCATCTTCCATCTGTGATTTCATGGTTAATTGACTTATCCATGCAACGTTGCTCTGAGGTACAGATTATCTCCACTTTCAGAGTGATAAAACCGAGTGCGTAGGGGTTAGCGACGTAACTTGCCATAAACCCTCAAGGGATTGCAAGGCAGGGAACAGAGTAGATCCAGGTCCCTGCTCTACACCCCCATGGTAGGCTCCCTCTCCCCATAGAGATGCACAAGAAATCATGCTCCACGTGGGTAAGAGGCACATACTGCACTCAGTGGATCACAGCATTGCATAAAGTATTCAGCAAGGATTTGCTGATTCTGGCCAGGGAATGGAGCATGGAGCTGTTCTCAGCCCACACGTGAGACCTGAGGCACAAGTCAGGCCAGCACTCATGGAGAAATGCCATAACCGCAGTCCTGTGTTCAGTCACCCCAGCATCGATAACCCCACCGCAGCACTGGCTGTATTGACCGTGCTGATGCTTTGAAGATCAATGTTTGTAACAACCCTGGGTACAGCTCTTCAGGAGGACCAAAGCTCAGTCTTCCAGTCATGAGGCTGAACTTCATGCCCCTGGAAGCTGTGGTAGACTTTTACCTGTTATGGGTTAGAGGGAGACAAGTAATGCATACTTTGGATTATGTCTGTGTAACTTCTGTAAGGCCTAACAGAAGGCAAACATCAGCCTCTTTTGAATCAATAGGAGACAACCCCCATGCAACAGATTTATTTCTTTGATTAAAGGAAATCCTTCCCTATACCTTCAATTGTGTGTTTGCAGAATGATGCTTCCTTTTGAATCGTTTTTAATAAGCACAGTAAGGTAAAGAGGAAAGGGTAGCGAAGAAGTGGTGGTTATGTTGCAAATGCAATAGCACATAAAAACAGGGTGAGGAAACACTTGGAAAAATTGAGTGTCCAGCAGTCATTACATCCAGGTGATGCTTAGACTTTAGTGTAAAGTGAATTAGCTGATTAACTTATTGAACTCCTGTCCATTACCTTTGCAAACATAATGCACAACAGGTAGGTTTCGGGCAACTGGTATAATTTCACCCCATCTCCTCAAACCACAATTTCTGGCTTTTGCCCCACATTGTAGATCATCTACTTTTATTTTAGAAAGTTCAGCTCTGCCAGCACAGTGACTGCCTTTCTTATTGCATGCAAGATAACTCAGATGGGCAATTAGAGTGTTAGGATAATGAGCAGAAACCTTAATGAGGTGTTGTTTTCCTTACTTCTGCAAGGATTGCAGCATGGGAAACACATAAAGTGTATTTCTGTAAGATGGCTGGAACACACATCACCTTATCCTGGCACAGGTCAAGGGAATTAAGCCTTAGAAGTGTCAGTTCACTCCGCTTACTATAGAGAAATGATAACGAACCAGCTGAGCCATGACACCATAGACATTTGAAGTCAGCTGAAATGAATCCCACCTCTGAAGATTAACCTGGCTCAGTGAGTTTTGTTGTCATTTCCAAATAAAGAAAGACTGGGGTTTCTGAATTTTAACACCATCTAATAGTGGCATGAATACCAGCATCAAATATTAATTCAGATGAGGCTTTGATGTAAGTGGGGATTGTTGCTTAGGCTGAAAACAGGCTGATGATATGTATTCATTATATGTAGAAGCTCTCCTGTGCCTTGCTGGAGATGCTGTGCCGACATGACTATTTTACATCTTTATTGACATTCTGGGAGATGGTTAAATGTCCCATTAGCCCAGTAAAGATGGGGAAATAAGACAGTGAGGAAACCTAGGATCAAAAATGTTCTTAGAAGAGTATTTATATGACTGTGGTTTGTGCAGTGAGAGGAGCGTCTAGAAAGAGCTACCACCTCTGCGGACACTTAGGGCCCATGTCCCAGAGAGCTGAATCCTGGCAGTGAAAAGGTTTGGGAGGACCAAGAGTTTACATGAGCTAAACGGGCTAAGAAAAGTAAATAAGCAAGAAAGCAGGAGGTAATCTCTGGCCTCTGAGTTGCTTTAGCTGTCATCTCTTTCCAATGCAAATGAAACCTTGCTCAGAAACCTTCACAGCTGCGACACTGTGGTGGATAGCTGATTAACCAAAGGACATCCCCAGAGCGGCTTGGAGAAGAGAAGCTGAGAGGGGATCTTATCAATGCCTGTAAATATCTCAAGGGTGGGTGTCAAGAGGATGGACCAGACTCTTTTCAGTGGTGTGCAATAGGGTGAGGGGCAATGGACACAGACTGAACTACAGGAGGCTCCATCTGCATATGAGGAGAAACCTCTTTACTTTGAGGTGCCAGAGCCCTGGACCAGGCTGCCCAGAGAGGCTGTGGAGTCTCCTTCTCTGGAGACATTCAAACCCACCTGGACACCTTCCTGTGTGATCTGCTCTGGTGAACCTGCTTTAGCTGGTGGGTTGGACTGGATGATCTCCAGAGGCCCTTCCAACCCCAGCCATTCTGTGACTCTCTGAACTGGGCAGCTGCAAAATTCTCCCTCAGCCTTCACCCTCAGAGGGATTGAAACTGGTTGCTCTTTTCATTTGGGGTTCTGATTTGCTTCAAAACTAACCCAGACTTTAGAAAAGATGAAAGAATCTCAGCATGAAATAGTATTTTACAGGACTGCTTTTGAGCAACCTCAGATAATTATTATTATACTTTTGTATTTTGTCAACCTTTTTCTTCTCCTTACCTCTGTCTTCTATTTCTGCTTTATCCCAAGCACTTCCATTCATTCCCTCCCTGTCTCCTGTTCCCAAGGCCAAAATGACCACAGTCCAGTGTTTGTACAGTAGTAATTATATTAAGCTTCAGAGAAATGATTATTTCTTTCCTAATGCCTCGTCTGCCCTGCAAGAGCTGGGGCTCCTCTCCCAGTACACACAGAGATGTGTCTACAGAGCGTCAAGTGCATTTATGAGCATTTGCAGAGTATCTTGGAGTCACCTTGCATCAGAGGTTGTGTTTTTACAGACACAAAGTGGCTATAATCAGGTTTCTAACTGAGAGCATAATAGCTGTGCTTTAGCAGAGTTATAGCTTTGAGAAGCTGTTTAATTTGACATAGATATTAACAGGCATGGCAGTGGAGTCCTTTACATCAGAAAAAACCCAGCTTTTCTTATCCTGTTCTGTTGATTTGTTCTTGCAAACCAAACACATCCAGTGTTTGTTGCTTTCTACACTGTAGTGAACATTGTGTTGTGTTTGAATGGTTACGGAAGTGGAGGAATAAATCATCTATCTGACTGTTGAAAATGCGTACATAGACCTAATGCTCTAGTAAAAGGTTTTGTATGTGTTTTGACTGTTAACATCCAGAATAGCAAATATTTCTAACAGCAAAAGGAAAATATATTTCCAGTTACTGTTTAGGCAAGAAAGCCCCATCATATTTCCAGCCAGCACACATTTTGTAAAAGGTTAAGCAACATGCTCAACCTTGTGGCTGCACCTGCTGGGAGCCTGCATAGCCGGAGGCAGAGACTCTGGACAGCAGTTATCACCTCTACAGCTCCCATTTTTCATCTATAGATCCTCAAAACATTATAGATGCTCCTGGAGAGCAGGAATAGAGGCAAGGAGAAACAAGGCAGTCAGAGCCTTGCCTAGGTCACCAAGCCAGAGCCTGGTCTTGGGGATCTTGTTGAGGTAAATGACCTCTTCCTCAAACATAGCAGTCCTCATCTCTGCTGGGATGGTTTATTTGCGTGGTCAAGAGGCAGCTTTTCCTTCCTAAACTACCACACTGACTTAATAGGAGTCATTATAATAATGGCTGAGATCATTGATGTGTTGTAGAGATAAATGCCTTTCAGTTGTTGGAGGAGGATGGACAGAGTCTGATGGCTGTGCTAAGCAGGGCAGGATGCTAAACTGGCTTTGCTGTATATCAATCTCTCTTAGCCTTGTATAGCAAATTGATATCTTCAGATATGACTTTTTGATGTCTGCCTTCCAAATCTAAAAGGCAGCTAAATCGATCTTATTAATACCTTGAGATTCAATATTCATTGCAGTGCTTTGCTTTCATGGAAAACACATAACCGTTCTGGAAAAAAAATCACATCATTAGAGCTTTAAAGACGAACTCTAGAAAAGTAACTAGGGTTTCTAGCCCTCACAAGAATTGGTGCCTATATGAGGTTAAGCTGGCAAATACTTTTGACAACGCTTACTCATGCAAATGCTGCATCAGTGGAACAGCTTGCAAAGAGCACGAGCCTACCCCTTGTTTACTTCCCCAGAGGAGAGTCCCTCTCCCTCTGAAGCCACAGGGCAGATCTCAAAGGACTGCACCAGCAACCTTGGAGAGGAAAACCATTCTCTGTTTTGAAAACACACCCTACAACCAGCAAACAAATAAACACAGCTCTGGTTCCTCAGTGCTGCCAAAACAACACACCCATTACAGCACTGTTCCTCCCCTTGCATCACAGACAAAGCTGCCAGCTGAAATCCGCCTGTATCCTTGATGCCTTGGAGTGGTACCAAGCAGGAAGCACATAGATAAGCTTTTGGGAACCCAGCAGCTTTTTCAGGGCTGTGAGGCTCAAAAAAGACCCGAATGCCTTGCCACTGGCTAGTAAAAAGAGCACACTTCACTCTAAAAATCATTGCTGAGAACATGGCATTTCTGAGAACAAAGCTTTTCTTATAGCAGGAGATGATTTCAGAAATCTGAGATATCACATTTTTTAACCCTGTTTGTAACTTAACCTATAGCTGAAAAGGAGACTGAAGAGGTAGAGCCGTCTCAGAAAAGATGCACCCAGCCATCAGTGCAACCAGCAACCTGTGTCGTGCTGCATCCTCCCCTCTTGCAGACAGGAGTCCTTGGACAACACTGCAAACAGCACCCAAATAGGTGGGCACCCACACCCCACGCCACTCCAGCCAGTGCGGGTCATGCTTCCTCTTTCCACCCTCAAAAAAAAACCAAATCAGCTTGCTTATCAGCAGGAGGTGCTCAACCTGCATCCCCTGCACCTCCCTGGCAGTAGCGGGTGGGACTCACCACCATGCCCAGCACCCTTGACTTATTTTAAAGTGTATCATACAAAATGACACATAAAAAGACAGAAAGAAGGAATTTCAGGACATTTTCAGGTGTGTGTTTTTCCTGGATGAAGGAAACAAAGTTAGATTTATTTTTTTCCACAACACAGAAGAACAATGGTTGAAAGCAGCTATTTTTAATGATGTGGGGAGCAAAGCCCTAGAAGGGGCTGGTTCTTGGAGGGCATAATCAAATCTCAGCCACTTTTACTGAACCTGCAAAGAGCCTGCATTTTTTATCGCATCAGCAGACTCATAGTAAAAGTCACAATCTAAACACAGCAGAGCCAGGCTGGAAAACTGGATCACACAAGCCTCCCAGTTCCCTCCCAGACCACTGCAGGCATCAGTCCCGATTTGCAAATGCTACTTTTTGTGAGTGCTGTGTGCTGGTCTTGACTTTCATTCACAGAAGAGAAATGAAAAGCTGAGGAAGCAGTGATGAGAGAAGCACAGTAGCAGTAATACTCATGCCATTTGGAGGCAAATGTTGAGCTTACGAAAAGTATGCAACAAAAATAAAAAAAGCAAGCACGGAAGGCGCTCTGAGTGTTAAATATTCATTAGTATTCCCCGTGACGCCTGTTCTAAATATAAGATACATTTCAGCACAGCCCCGGTATGTGACTGGGATGTTTCGCTTTCCCTTACATGATGCTGTAGCCATTTGGATGGTGGGATGTCACCATGGCAACAGTGTGATGCTACCTTTTGTTTGCTGGATGAAATGACCAGTTGCAAGGTTGGTCAGCAGTACTCATAGAGGATATGCTGGACTGCGACAGCTCCCATTGTCCTGACCACCAGCAGGTCTGGGAGGTGGCAAGCAGGAGGTGATGACAGCTCTTTGCATCAGAGCCTAATAGAGACTGGGTCCAAATCCAAACCCGCTCTGCTTTTTAGGACTGGTACAAGCAGCACGACTTGGCTCTTTGTTGAGATCCCCACCCCAAAGGTTAGGAAGGGTTTCAATTTACAGAATCAATGAATTATAGAATCATAGAATAGTTTTTGTTGGAAGGGACCTTCAAAACTCATCCAGTGCCACCCCTGCCATGAGCAGGGACATCTTCACCAGATCAGGTTGCTCAGAGCCCCGTCCAGCCTGGCCTGGGATGTCTCCAGGGATGGGGCATCCACCACCTCTCTCAGCAACCTGGGGCAGGGTTTCACCACCATCAGTGTAAAAAAAATTATTACTTAGGTCTAGTCTGAATCTCCCCTCCTTTAGTTTAAAACCATCACCCCTTGTCCTATCACAACAGGCTCTGCTAAAAAGTCTGTCCCTATCTTTCTTGTTGGCCCCTTTTAAGTACAGAAAGGCCACAATAAGGTCTCCCTGGAGCTTCTCTTCTCCATCTGAACACCCCAACTCTCTCAGCCTGTCCTCCCAGCAGAGCTGTTCCAGCTCTCTGACCGTTTTTGTTTTATTCCGGTTTGGGTGCACCCACAGTGGGTGAACAAGAGGAAAGCTGGGGTTTCAAATACATACCAGAGAGTTTATTTGCTCCTAGGACCCTCAACCAATAGCCTAACATTGAATATAAGGTGCTTTTTTGGCCATTTTCACCACTACTAAGTACCTGGGGCAAGATTTATCTCCTGAGTCAGACATCTAAATTCAGTCATTTATGTCTACTTGGCTAAATGTCAGCAGGTATCTCTGCTCTCGTTCTGATCCATGGAGATCTGCCAGTACAGTCAGCAGACCCTAGAAAGAAATTCAGCTCCAAGACCAAATCCAGGTAGGATCCACCTGGCTCCAGACAGACATCTACCTTGGTCTGCGGTCTAGATTCCAGAAGACGTTCAGACTGTGACAATATATGGCAGGTTCAAAGTATCTATCTTGCTCCTAAGATTAGTTACAGAGCCAAGACTAATTATATCCCCATATTAAACATTTCTTATAGGATGAGATGGGCTAAATCCAGGACAGGATTAACCTCTGCAACATCTGTGTGAATCAGACAAGTA
This sequence comes from Patagioenas fasciata, assembly GCF_037038585.1. NCBI lineage: Eukaryota > Metazoa > Chordata > Aves > Columbiformes > Columbidae > Patagioenas > Patagioenas fasciata. Next base: position 207,678,630 of record NC_092520.1, read on the forward strand.
TGTCCCCTCTTCTGCAGATGGAGAACCTGAGATATGCTGGGTGTAGCTGACCAGGCTCTGAGTCAAATGCTGCTCCCCTCCCCAGAAAGAGGATGAGAAAGCAAGTGTTCACATGCTCCTTTTGCCTCTGTAGTGCCTTTGATATGAAAATTGCAGGAGCAGAGGCTGTCGAACAAGTCTGCAGTAATTTGAGCATTGCCATGAGTCGCAGCCCAGGGGAGGAACGGGGTGTCAGACCATGGCACGCACTATTGCAGCACCGCTGTCCCAGCTACAGCAACTAGATCTTTCGTTTTAAAGTGACTATCAACTTCTCTGGCTCCCGTAGTTGTAAAATTATCGCTCTGAATGCAAAAGGTGTTTGCAAACATGCTGGATGCACACAGAGGGTGTTCATGCTGCTCCTGTAGCATGCAAAGGACAGGTTGGTGGATGCATAGGCTAAAGTACAGTGTCTACCCAGATACTAGTAAAGCTCAAGTCCTACCTGGTGCCTGGAAATTGAGAGGAGAATGAAATATGATGCACCATCCCCATCCATCCACTGCCACTCCAGCGCACACATTTGATGGACATTGCCAGCCTCAACACTTTCTGGGGAGCCACACTGAAATTTGCCCAGACAATGCCAGTTGGGTTTCCTGACCCCACTACTGAAGGTGGATGTGGCCAGACCTCGCTGTCGCACACCACTTCATCTGTGGCTCATGGTAATGCCATGTGGGGGCTCATAAGTCGCCCAGGGGACCAGAGCATCCTCCAGGATGCAGCTGGGGGGCTCACCTTGCGGTCCCCAGGCTGGCAAGCTCACTGCTGGCTCACAGACACAGCCATGGGTGCTGCTCAAACAGGACCATCGTCTTTCCCATTCCTGCTCATCCTGCTGAGCTGGGCTCTGCTCTGACTCATGCAGTATCAGCACAATTCCCCAATCCGTTCAGATCAGAGAAGCTTTGAGTGCTGCTGAACCAGAAAGGCCCCAGCTCGCTTTTCTGGTCCCAGACTGAATTACACTTTTGGCCTTTAGGAAAACTCTTTTTTTTTTGCTTGTAAACAGAGATATCACAGGAAACCTCGTGAGGTACTGCGTTTTAGCCTAGTTCAAAGCAGAACTGAACTTTAAAAGAGAACAAGGCATTCATATGCTGCTATGGGTACACCATCCACATTATCATATTGTGTTAGAGTTTGACCATGCAGCTCAAGATCTCCAAAATTCCCAAATGCTTCCCTTCATTTAGGTTCCTCTTTACACTTTGAAAGTCAAATTCCCCTGACAATTTGGAAGAGAGGATGTGTCACAGATGCACAGACTTGTAAACTTCATGTCGGAGTCTGACACAACGCTGTACAGCAGAAAAATCACAATCGCTGTGTATTACTGGACTCTGGAATTCTTACTGCCATTCATTCAAAGTCTAATTAAAATCTTTTAAATACCAATAGCAAAACATATTTATACACATCCAGCAAGAGATAGATGAGCCTGCCAACATTGTACAGCATCTCTTTAGCATTGGAAAACTTATCTCTGACTTCAATACGATATGATCAGTTTCATCCACACTTAATAAGGAGCTGAGTTTGTCTGAGAATAGTTAATTACCTTTGAAATTAATATTAATCACTGTAGGGGGCACCTCCCCTCCATGTTTTTACCCCAGAAGGAATAATAAGAAAAATGCCCTAAAACTGCAAGACCTACAGGGTCGAAAGTGTCGGAAGAGATAGAGAGGAAAAGGGATGTGGGGGGCCGAACACCCTTATCTGTGTGGGTGCGTTTCTGCTGGGGTTTTCCAGGAAAAGGGCCATGTCTGCCTCTGCGTTCATTCCACATTTTACACCCTGTGTCTTCATACACATTCCCTCACACCTTGTCCATGTCAGTGTAGTCCCCAGGAGCCTGTGCTGAGGACGAAGGATGCATGTGAACAGAGATGGTCCCTGCCCTGAGCTGCCAAAGCACAAAACCACAACAAAGGTGAGGTTTATGGAGGGGTGAGGAGCAACAAAGGACCTGAGGATGGGATTCTCCTTGGCTCTGGACATTTGTAGCCAATCACTTTGGGAAGGAATCTCTCTTGTTGGTCTTGCAGAAACCTTGGTGGCTGCCTTGGACCACAGAGCAGAGTTTTAGATGGTGAAAGCTAAATGTGGTGAATCTCCATGGTCATCCAGGGAACATGTGGCAGCATCAGGGGTTTAACCAGATCTGCTGAATCCAGATCAGTGCCCTAATCAAATGGTGACTCTCCCTGAACATGTAGATGTGGGGCCTGAAAAAAGAACCTATATTAAAGGGTGTTAGAAATTTCTGCCTGTGGTGTGCTCCAACCAGCCTGACAGCAATTTTGTAACACTGAAAATCAGGTTCTAGTGGTGTAACAGGGTGTTTAATTTCATTTTTGGACAGCAATTGGGCACTGGCATGTAGAAGGATATCCCCTGGGCCAGGGAAGGGGAGACTTATTTGTGTCTGTATTAGGAAGTGAGGTGGCCCCAGAGGGAACTGACCTCTGGAGCAGTGGTGGACAGCTGGTGTTCATTTGACCATGTTTCAGAAGGGTTTTACTTCGAACTGGTATGGTCTGACCCTATGGACCAAATGCTGGTGTGTTTGCAGATCCAAAGCCCATCATACCATCATTTTTTCTCCCAAAGAGGTTCAGTCCCAGCATCACTCCATGATAGAAACCAAAATCCGGGAAGCAGGGGCAATTAGGGAATTTTCTACAAAAGCGTGCTCTGATCTGAATTAAAATGCTAATAGAAATGCATTCAGCGAGTATCTTTTGCCGATCAACTTTGCAGAACTATAATCCTTTTGTTCCGCTCTTTCTTTCTTTCCCTCAATTCCCGGCTGACAATTGACAGGAACTCCCTTTCAGCGTGGGTTTGGTCACTCGCCGGCAGCAAACGCACCCAGCAGAAAATGCTCCAACTCTTCGCGTTTCCCAAGCGGGGAAAACCACTTGAGCTGGAGCTTGGGGTCAGGATTACACCCCTTTAAGTCAATCCCAGGGAATCTACAATTTTTCTACGGTGACGAAGTTTTCTCGGTGCTTTCCTTGCTAGCACAGAGAGCCGATGAGCGTCAGCCCCGCACGGGGACGTTACCAGACTAACCCAGCGGCACAATAGGCAAAGCAAAGTCCCACATCTTTCCCATCGCTGCTGCCGACAGGATCCCCGCAGCTGGGCTGGGATCGCCTGTCCTGTGCTGAATGCATTACGTAAGGCAGGGATCGTTTGTCAGCCGTGATGGTACAAACATAGCTGCAGGCAGATTATGCAGAGAGAGAGAGAGAGAGAGAGGAGGGAGAGGGAGGAAGGTCTCTCCAGGAACGGTGCTCCACGCGACTGAGGATTGCAAGTTGGCAGGTTGTCGGCTGGGCGAGCTGCTGTGAGGGCGTCGCTGGCGGTCCCTGAGATGCTCTGGTTCGTGTGGGATGTTTGAGACAGGGACGAGAGACTAAGTTGGGGGACGAGGACTGGCATGAGGATCGGACCAAAATGGAAGGGCTTCTGTCTCCGATGAGAACGAAGGTAGGGGACGATGTTAATGCCTTTTGAAGCTGCTTTTACCCGAGGAGGGGAAGGGGAGGTGCGGGGCTAGCTCTCTGAATAGGGGGCTTGCCAAGCTTTTGTCTCTTTTTTTCTCCCTCTTTTTTTTTCCCCTTCTTCTTTTTCAAAACTACGCTCATGAATGTAACTCAGCGGAGGAGCGACAGCAGTCGCCTCCGAGAGGGGAGTAACCCATCACTCTTCCTCGACAGAGATGACCTTTGTAAATGAGTTTGCCTTTTGGAGTAGACAGCCATATTTTTGTTTGAATTTCCAGTCGGAGGCTCTCATTGTGTCTGTGTGTCTGTGTGTGCTCCCCGGGCAGCCGTTCGGGGAACGCGTACCTGCGGTGTGGGGAGGGATGGATGGTGCCGGTGGGCTGACCCAGTATGGTATTTTCCACACCAAGAGATGCACAGACAAGCAAAGTGGGTGATTTTTTGTGCCCAAGTACCCCGTCAGGTTGGCACACCACTTGGTGTGGACTCAGACCAGAAAGCTGTAAAAGAGAAAGTGAATGTGCAGACCTAAGGAATCGCTGCACTTGTCTGCTGCCTTCTCGTGCTCCCAACTCTCTTTAAAGGTTTGCCATTAATCCTTGTGATTAAAGAAACTTGAATTCCATCAGGGAAAATCCATAGACAAATACAGTGATGGTTTAGTTTGTCAAATCTCCTTCTGTGCTATTATTTCTGTGTGGTCCTGGGGGATAGGCTGAATCCTGGTTTTATTTTATTTAGTCGCTGCCTCCATCCCATGTGGTAATTGCCTTGGTAAATCTTTCTGATTTTGGTCCATTACCAAATGCAATCCAGTCCTGCCGTATTATACCTCAGGACTGGGAGAACTGGAATTCAATGTCAATTCTTGTTGGCAACACGGTATCTTCATATGTCTTAAATGCAAGTAGTTTTGAAGAGGTAGTCAGACCAGAGTTGTTTCATATAAATGCCAGGCTAGAAAAAATTCTGAGAAATCGTCTGGTCCAGCTCCTGTGCTGAGGCAGATCAGCTAGTCTGGTCTCCTGGATTACACCCCTGCCACCTACTATCTTAAATTAAAGACTCTTCAATGACTGAAAGCATTTTCAATATTAAAAGCCAGAAAAGTGATTTAAATAATAATAATTTGCCAGCAAATAGCAGTACTATAATACTCCAGGGCAGTAATTTTTTTTTTTCACTTTAATTCAGTTCTTTTTTGCCTTGCCCAATAAGCTGAGCATTAAAAAAGGACCTACCAACTTCGTATAGCTCTCCATTACCAAGAATAATGCTAACAGGCAGTTTATAGAATGAAAGATTTATAAGGGATCATATAACCAGCCATTCATTCCTCTCATTACTGAGAAATATATACATTAGTGATAGTCTTTGTAAGGCATTTCTCAGTATTACTTTAAAAAAAAAAAAAAATCAGAGAATAGAAAAGAAAAAAAATCTGCCCAACTGATCTCATTTCCATTATTAGAAAACGCAACTTCCAACATTTGAGTTGATGTTTCCATTCTGCTCCCTTAACACGGCTTGAAATGATTGCTGGGGGCAGTCTCTCCCAGAATTGGTGTGCTATCAGGTTAATGCGTGGCTTACAGTCCGACGTGTGTACTATCAGCACCTGCAGCATGCGTACAGCCATAAAAATGACAGAGTAAGGGAAATGGACCAGGACTGGGTGTTATGTTCATCCATCTGATTTGCTTCATAGCTGCAGCTGGAATGTGAATCCTAATAACACCATTCATAAAGTGTAATCTCAATTACTACTATTAGGTTATTTATCGATCCTATCAAAGAATCTGCTTGATAATATAGACGCGATCCTTTGGATTCTAATCTTCTGTAATATCAGAGTAAGGGATGGATTCTGACCTCCTTTGTGTACAGGAAAAACTTCTCAAGCCAAAATAATGTGATGTTGAACCATGGATTGCAATGATGTAAAACTGACTTGATGCTCCTGAAGATCCATTTCCTGACAGTGATGTTACATTGCTGTTAATCTGGAGTAGCTCCATGGATGCTGATGGAGATATTCAAATTGACTCTGTGTAATAAAGCTCAGGATTTGGCGCTTACATCTTTAACCTTTCAAAGAAATAACAATGAGAAAATCACTTGAATAGATTTGAAAACTAATCTCATTTCCAAAATGCTTCGTAGCTGGCAGTGAGTCCCTGCTCACTTGCCAAAAAATCAAGCGTAAAATCTATAACTCTCCAAATACAACCTTAACATGTGATGCCTACAAAGAAACTTGACAATAGCAAGGCTGTCACTGTGCCGAGACCCCTGCCTGTCACGCTCCCTAATATTGCCTCCTTTTTTCCCCTCTGCTCCCCCATCTGCCTGATCCCATCTGTTGTCACTTGGTTTACACTTAGTCTGCAACTGTTGGAGGCTAGTTGGAAGGTTTTTCGTCCTTTGGTTTGTGCGGTGACAAGAAGGATGGTGGGCTCCTGGTCATCTCCATCAGTGTTGCCTGGAGTGAATCTGGAACATCTGGGAGCTCCAGGACTTCAACCAGGATGAAAACATCTCCACATTACAGTGAAATGCAAATACTCAGTTTTATCTTTAGCGTCCCAGGCAGAGATGTTTGGTCTGCTCAAATCTAGACAAAAAAATAAAATAAAATTAAAAATTGCTTTGTTTCCATGGGTAGGAGTGAGGGCTGACTCTCACAGTCTGTCACCAAGTGTGAGGACAATGTGCGTCTGCCTCTCGTAGCCAAACACACAAAAGCCTCTGCAACTAAAAGGAGATCCAAACCCCTGCAGGTGGGCTTGGGTGGATCTCCTGGTGGTGACTGAAAACACAATTGCTGTCAGCTCTTAGGTTCTCTTTGCTCATAGAGGTTCCCATCACACAGCAGAGCTGGCAGAGGGACAGGTGGGCACATCTTGACTTCAGAAGCCTAATTTATGGTGCAAGGGGGGCTGGGGTTGAGATGCTGAACTAGGACCGGGACATGGGTACATGTCCTCACCTCTCTGTGCAGCTCCATAGCAGGGCTTGCCAGCAGAGTGCTGGAAATACACAGATGAGAGCGTATTTCACAGGGGATCTGTGTCCCATTCCACAAAGTGATAACCCGCTTGGTTACTGGGCCATGCTGAGTGGTCATAGAATGGGTTGCTCAATGACTTAGAGACCCTTTAGAGTATTTGTAGAGGTAAATTGGATATAAAATGTTAAGTGCATTACTCCATGTAATGGACTCCACTGCAGTAAGTCATGGGCGATTAACAGATTTCTACTTTTATACACGCAGGATGCACAAATGCAGGAATTTAAGGGAGAGTGAAGGAATATGTGGTAAAATAGGCTGGTATCTCAAAATTGAAGCAAATAAGTGGAGCGCACTGAACAGAAAACTTACGACAATTTTGGTATAGATGGTCAAATTTCACATGACTAGAAGTATTAGTGGCATGTCAATATTTGGCGGTTTAATTATGAGACAGATAAATACTACCAGAATCAGTTGAATTCTGTATCTTAGTATGTCTGAGACCTCTTTTTAAAAGCAAATGAATATACACAATAGCAACGTCCCCACGCTGCCTTAAGAGACTGTGAAGTTGATTGAGTACCACGGAGCGAAAAGAATGAAGAAATGCATAAATATTGCACTCCTTTTGTTAGCCTCCATTTTAATTTGTTTTATAATCCTCAACACATGCACAATTTGCCTTAACCCTCAGTGCATCGCCTTCAGCAAATTATACTGGCATAAGAATTTCAGTAATTTCAGTTTCCCTGCCGCTGACACTTGCCAGCGCACGCTACTGAATTTGCAATGAGCACCTGGCTTGAACCACACAGAACTGGCTAGCTGCTCTATTTTCCTTTGAGAAGCCTGTGTTTGGCGCTTTTTTGTTTATCAAAGCGCTGCTTTTCTTTCAGACTGATTGAAAGAACTTTTTCAATGAACTTTTCATCTGTTCAGAAACACGCACGGAGGGTAAATGGAGATTAATTGCCATTGAATTTACTAAGCTTTGCATCCAAAGATAATGAATTTTGAGTGTTCCTGTGTACAGAGAGTTCAGCTAGGGAACTCAGTAAATAATGTGTGTAATGTTTAGATAGTGCTCTTAAAACGTTAATGGGGCTGTTCTCTCTTATTGAATCTTATTAACTTTATCTGTTTATTATAGATTTTGGGGATTAGCAAACTCCCATGGTGTTACTGTTTATTCAATAAACCCTGTTGACTCTACTTGCGAAGCGTTTTAGTTTTTGACCGCTAGGTCTCTCAAAAAGAATGGTTAAGTTGTCCTTTGTGTCTTACTTAGAGAAGTTCATGGCAGTTTGAAGCAGAGAAACTTGGGGAGGTACCACATGCCCCTGAGTCTGGGACAGCAGAGGGCTGTGACAGCTGCCTTGGAGATCACCAGGGCTGGAAATTCAGAAGGGAAAATTGCCCCAGAGAAAGGGAAGTCTGGAGTCTGGGTTACACATACGGATGGAATTGCTGTAGTCTTTAACCCCATCGGATGGTAATTTAAAAGAGGTTTACCTAAGCAGGTTTTTTATCATAGTGTGAGGCTGAATCTAGTGAAGTATTTGAGCAGATTCTTAAATTCAAGCTCTCAAGCTGTCCTTCGGAAGTTAAAGTTGGGTTGCTGCACTGTATGGAGAGCTCTGCATCCTAAAATCACCTTACAACACTCTCGTATTAGCCAAAATGCTGAATAAGTCCTTTGCATATGTCGTGACGTGAAACTATTCCTCGTATTTTTGGTAATGGCAAAAGATGAAGTGGCAACAGGGAGCATCATGCACATCCATCCTCTGGGGTCTCAGATCCCTAATTTGATACCACTGTGTATTTAACTCCCATTTTGAATATCCCATAGAGATAGACACAGGTGCTAATGACACTCAGAGACTGGGATGACAGAGTCATTTGGGGGATTCAGACCTCCTGGCTGGAGCAACTTCACATGGATGGTGAGCATTCAAATGTTTTGGGTTCCTGTGCAATCAGTCATGAGCTGGTGTGGCCACATGAAGTCATAGCATGGACTGGGAATCACCAGTGCCCCACAGCAGCCCTTCCACGGGGCTCTTGCACAGTTTGCCGAGCAGCTTAGTGGGTCTCTCCTTCCCCATCTTATTAGCAGTTTGACTCTAAGGTCAACGAGGCCATACATAGTTCTCTGAGCTTGTAGATGGTTGAAAAGAAAGGCAGTGAAAGAAATAATGAAGTCCTACATCTGCTACTGTTAGTCATAAATTTATAAATACCTGGAAGAGAGAATGTTAAGGCAAAACTCAGAGCAGAGTTTGGCTTTGGAATAACTCTACCATAACATTATGCCTCTGGAAAAGCAGAGCCCTTTCTGCTCCTCTGTAACATTTCCTAAACCCATCTAGATTTAAAAAACAATATATCACTGAACATAAAACTGAAAGGTTATTTTTCCTCCCTGGCTGTGCTTTGTACCAGTGCAGTGAGACACGACGCCTGACTGCGCCCTGCCTTCGTGTGCAGCCGCAGCATCGGTGGGTTATTTACTGTACAGGGGGAAAGTGTACTCATGTGTCCTGGGCAGGAACTGGACACTGCGTTGTCAATGAGAATTGCATTGCAGTAGCACTAGAAGGTCAAAGTCCAGCATGGGGACTCATACACTTGGTGCTGGCTGAACACATGATGAGAAGACAATCCTTGTCCCCAAATGCTCCCCACTGAAGGGCTGGGAAAAAAAGTGGTCCATTTTGCCTCTGTTTTCTAAGGAGGACAGATTGCAGAACAGACTGATCTCACTTGTGACATAATGGCTAGGTGTCCCTTCTCAGCATCCTTAGCAGCACTACCAAGTTGTCAAGAGGATGGACCAGACTCTTTTCAGTGGTGCCAAATGATAGGATGAAGGGCAGTGGGCACAGACTGAAGCACAGAAGTTTCTATCTGAATATGAGGAGAAGATTCTTTACTTTGAGGTGCCAGAGCCCTGGACCAGGCTGCCCAGAGAGGTTGTGGAGTCTCCTTCTCTGTTGACATTCAAAACCCACATGGACACATTCCTGTGTGATCTGCTATGGGTGAACCTGCTTTAGCAGGTGGGTTGGACTGGATGATCTCCAGAGGTCCCTTCCAACCCCAACCGTTTTGTGATCCTGTGATTCTGTGAGTTGAAGCTACACCATCCTAACACCAGACACCCTTCACTGCACATTATTTTGAGCTAGTTCAGTTCTTGCTGAGCACCCCCATGATGACCATCATCTGTTCCTTGAGATGGATGAGGATGACCACAACGCTGAGACTGCTTTGACTTTCACAAACAGCACAGTCACCTGGTTGTAGTCCCTCCTCTGCCATAACCAACAGAGCATCAGGACATCACTGGGAGGTGCAAATCAGCTTGGTACCTTGTCATGTCAGAGCCTGGGATGACCACAGCATACCTTGACAGCCAAAACTCTCATGCTGTATATCAAATACCACTGGATCCTTTCAGGGGATGGAAATAGAAACTGCTCACCTCCCACTGTCTGGGCATCATGCCCCATCTCAAGCCAGTCTGCACCCTGGCCTTGATTCTCCACGTCTTAATCAACCTGTGCAAAGCCCAGGCTGTAGCAGAGATGTCCAGGAACATCTCAGGTTCCAAAACCTTCCTGTGGCTGAGGTGGCCTGGAAGTGCCCAAGGACCTTCTTTTGGTTCCCAAGAGATATCACAGATTAGCACAGGCAGTGCGGGGCTATGTAAAGACCACACTGATAATAAATTGAAATTAATAATAGCAACAATACCAGTAATACAACAACAACAACAACAATAATAATAATAATAATATTTAAAATAGAGTAGGACAAGACATGGACTGCAGGAATTAAAGAAAAGTGACAATGACACCATTAAGAGCTCACTAGCTCAGTGTGTGGGTTACAGGATTCAGAGTTTTTTTAAAAAGAGCAGAGAAAACATGCTGTTGAGCACCCATCTTCCTAGTCATTTCATTAAGCAGTTTTCTTCATGAACAGCTGTTGGTGAGGCAATTTGCCACCCTTTTCAGAAGCAGAACTCGGAGCCACCCGCTGCTATCTGTGAATCACAGGTTGTATCCACTGGGGAAGGTCATAAAGTCTTAACTGCTGTGAAAAGGGGAAAGCTGAAAAAACGGGAAAGTTGTGAGGATGCTTTTGAAACAAAAATGATGGTTGTCCCAAAATGCCAGCACAGTAGTAATCTAGGGAGGAAAACAGTTCTCCTGCATGGCTGTCTGATGTATTAGGTCATTCTGAAGGCAGTTATTGGTACACACTGTGTGCATTTAATGTTTGGAACTATATGGAATGCAATAAAGCACTTGCACAACGCGTATTTGATGTACAGAATGTCTGATCCGTGACCAGCGCATACCAGCATAACTTTAAGCACCTCAGCACATGCTTCAGTAGTGGTCAGCTATTATAATATTTTACTGGTTCTAGATGAATGAAAAAATATGTGTGCAGCTGGGTATGTGAGCTTTCTTCCTGAGAATGCACATCTAATGTACTTTAACTGTCATTGCATTCCTCTTTGATCTACATTGCAGTATAAACCCCATCAAATCTACAAGACCAAAAATTTGACCCCATTTGGGATTCAACCAGTGAGACAAAACCCCTAAGCCCTGCAGGTTGTTCCAGTTCAGAGGAGACCTAAGGACAGATATGGGTGTCTTTTTAATGTAATTTATAAACATATAATAAAGACAATAAACATACAAAGTCTTGTTTCCCTGAGCACAGCAGGTATCAAACAAACGAGAGGGCAGTTTTCCTGCTCAAGCTGCCTTCCTTCGTGCACCACCCACCACACCTGTGGTTTTCCTTGGTGCTTTGGTCCTTAGTTTGGTTATACTATGAGGAAGGATTTTCACCCTCCCTGGTACAGTCCCTCCCTGATATATGTGATTACAACACATGACAGACCAGCTAAAAAAGTTGATCCTTTCTTCTCTTCCAGCTCCAGGTCCCACTTTGGGTTTTTAAGGAAAATACTTGTCCTTTTTGTGCAGGAGTTCAGCTTTGGTGGAGGTGCTGTGTTGCAGCATCCCAGCACCAAGCCTCTCCCCACATTCAGAATAGCAAAACCTCCCAAAATTCAGCTGTTCCCAGGCACAGCCATTGACTCAGGTCACATATAACAGGTTGAACACTGCTATTAAAAGCTGATTGAACAGTAAATGTGGTGTAAGCAACAGTAATAAAAAATGCACTGCTTCTTCTTTCACAAATTCTTGTTCACAGGTCTCCTGTGCAACAAAGCCCAGAGGAAAGCCGTGACTCTTTTGGCATGTCACAGGGTCCCATGGGATGCAGCACTGATGGGACACAGCCCAAAGCAACAGCCAAACCCATTCCAGTCTCTGAAAACACGCAGATATCATCACTCTTCTGCTCAGCCTGGGTTTGGTAGCACTATATGCTTGAAAAGCTTGACTCTGCTGGAGTAACATTAAAGGTAGAAGCAATCTGCTGGGTAGACAACACTCAAACCACTTGGGGCTTTGAAGACAGGAGGTCAAAACCAATATACCAAGTCAGTTATCAGCCAGTCTTGTCTTCCCTTCCTCTCCAACCTCTGGCTTGGAGCTGCAGGAGCTCAGGTCCTTTGATGTAAACCTGTCAGACTCTCTGGTCTCTTCCCTGCTCTGCCCTGCCCTATTCTTCCACACATACATTTGTGTGAGATTTTAATTATAGACATGATCGTATTGGTAAGAAAACCCTTCCTTAATTACACGCTCAATTAATTCTAGTAGCTTAGGAGCTGAAAGATGAAGTCAGGTGAAATCATTATTGCTTCATCTGAAGCTGAATGTGTCCATGGCCAGGTCTGGAATAATACCGTGGAAGTAATTTTTCTTTAGAAAAATGGATTTCATTTAGAAGAGATTAAATTATTTTGGATAGAGAGAATTAGAGTATTATCTAGTGCCACTGAAACTCTTTTCCAGCAAGACTAATTACTTACAGGACTAATTTTTTTTCAGTAAATATTCCATGATCAGGTCCAAGAAATATATTTTACAAATAAGGCAATGTTCAGCCACATTACAGCTTGTGCAACTGCTCCCATAATGTACTGTGGCCTTTAAGAGAGAGATCAGGAGAGAGGAGAGGTTAAATGTGTCTTCACAATGTCAAATATCCCTCCAAGGCACCACTGTCTCAGTGTTTATCCTCATACCCTCAACGGTAGTTGGGTACCACACATATGGGCACTGATGGGACCAGGGTAAGGATGCCTGAGAAACATCCAGGCTGAAGCCAGCTCATCTGAGCTTTAAGCCAGGATCTGTCCCTGTCTCCGTTAGACCAGTGGCTCCCAACATGTGGGACGGGAAACCTGTGTTGCACCCCCAGGACCCCTGCTAACACCCACGACAGCATGGAAAATAAGGTACAAGTGCAGGGGAAACAAAATCCAAGCTGGAATAAATAATCTAGGAGGTAGAGCAGGATGCAGACAGAGGTCTGGGACTGGAATAAGGAGTTTGAGAAGTGGCAACCAGGTCTGAATAGATGAGTTTGGGAGAGGATGAATGAGGGGTGGAGGGGCAAAGACGAGGTGGAGGACTTAAGTCTGTGGTGTGGAAACCTCCTTCTGTCCACATCCAGTGTGCCAGGTGGATGTGCAAAGCTGCTTTGTAAAGAGGGAACACCTTCAAGATGCAAAGCTGGGAGCAAGGGACATCCCTGCAGCCCTGTCCCATCTAATTATGCTGTCAGACACTGATTTTCCAGAGGTTTCTTCTCATCTTGTGCATAAGATGGACAGTAGTCAGATAATGAGAAGCTATTGCTTATTTTGTATTCTCTTTATTTCTCAGTGAATAACCCTAGGTCTTATTTACTGCATACTGCCCTGAAAACATAATTATTCATTTTCTCATGTATTTTTTCTGCAGAACTAATTGCAACAGTATCAAGGTTCATCAAAACCTGTAATCAGACTGGGGGCTTGTCTCCATTTAACTGATGCAGAACTGAGCCATGAAGGAATTGTTAAAGGTCTCCTCCAGTTCTGGGCCATTTCTGACTTTTCCAAGTCCTTAACATTACACAGTGCTTTCTATGTTCATTGTGCCCCTCATCATTTGCCTCTGGCAGAGCCCAGGCTTTCTTCAAGTTATGTGCCAGGGGTGTCGCTCACAAACCCAAAAATAAAGCTTAGATGTCAGAGATCATCAGTAAAAGTTTGGGATATATGAATCACGCATCACCAACTGTCTTCACCCAAAGACTTCTGCAGTGCTCCTCAACCTCACTCCCTGGGCACCTTCTGTCTGCCACAAATGTCAGAGAGCCCTTCAGAAAGCAGACACCCTCACTGATTTAACCTTAAAACAGCTCCACACTACACAAGGAAGAAGGAAACCATGGGGCTGGAGGTTAGGGTGAATGGAGCATATGATCATGCAATTAAAAACTGCATCATAGAACAACCCCTTATGCCTGGTATTTTCTAACTTTTCACCCTGATATTCACCCAATGCGGTTTCCACATCTATAATACCAACATGTATATGCATACTGTCATATGGCTATTTTTTGCTTAACCTCTTGTTATTAATTCCCTCCAAGAGTTCAAGACGAACTGACTGGAGTTAATCATTTCTCCTTGCACCTTCTTGGAGTAACACAGACTGACAAAACAGACAGTCGTGGGAGTAGATGTGAGCAGAGCTGTATGAAAATGCCAGGCAGCTTTTGAATGCACAAATAAAAATACAGCTCTGTGGCAAAACCATATGCTGAGGGTGGGGAGTGAATTTGTGTCCTTCCATTTGCATCTCTCTATATGCCATCTTTGCCCAGAATAAATGTCTTTGCCCACATGAAAAGCTGCATCTGATTATTTGCCCTCATTTGATCGGGTAGGAAAGAAAGCTTTATAAAATGGGTGCGACTTTTACAATGTGTTGCAACTCATTTTTAGAAATATGTGTCTGCATATGCCAGTAGTTACTCTATTTTAAATCACTCTTGCACATTTAATGATGGTATTTGCGTTCTTGTCCAGTGTAGATTTTCTAATCAGTTTCTAATCAGTTAACACAATATTATATTATTGACAGGTACATTAAGAAGAAAACATTGAACAAACCCATTTTTTTGGCACTTCTTTACCCTCCAACCAGCTCTTTTCAGGTTCTAAATGCATTATTTTGCTTAGACCACACTTTTGGCACATGTGTCTGAGTCTGAGGTTTTGTTGAAGATCCTCTTAGATGGCTGATAACAGTGTTCTGGTTTTCCAGCAAGTGCAAGGAGAAACGTCAGGCAAATGTTTCAAACCTCTCCCACAGACATCACAAACCTTTTTTACCAAGTGAGACACTATTGATCCTGGGTCCAGCAAAAAGAATAGGGAAAGGTGGCAGAACAAGGAGGTGGCTGAGATTACATTGCATAGGGTCAGAGTCTCTGCTGGCATCACTCCCAAAAATCAGTAGAGATAAACTGTAGTTTCTCTTACACACAACTGAGTCCCAGGCTTATTTGTGAGAATGACTCACGTTAATACGGGAACATCGCAGATGCACAGAAAGATGGTGAAGTTGTTTGGGAAGGCATCAAAGGCTGGAACACAACAAATACCAAAGGGAAAAAAAAATGCAATATTTTTCAATCTGGACAGAAAAAGAGAAAGGGTTTCTTTATATATATATATATGTATATTTTATTATTATTAATGCATTTGTTTTCCTGTGAAAAGTATTTACACCATTAAATCAGCTTAAGCCATTAATCTTCCCTGGGAGATATCACCCACACTACAAACAGGGAGATGAAATAAAGCTATGTTGCCTATTACGTATATTGCAAAAGAATTAATGTCAATGGAGAAAAGATCAAACCCAAAGAGAATGAAATGCAGGGCAGAGACTCAGCAATGCAAACTCGTGTTCTACCACCAACCTTGAAGGAACTTTGCCAGTTCGTATTCAGTCAGGAATGTGGCCACTCCTTTTCAACCCTGTCTGTGTAATGCTCCAGACAGTGCAGAATAAGGACGAAAAATAAGGAATCACTTAAAATTTCACTTCTCCTAGAGAGTAACTGGTAAATTCTTACCAGAGATTATGCTTTTGTAGACCAGATGTGGAAATTTTTAGCAAAGAAATCAGGAATATTTACATCAGTATCAACAAACAGAACTTACATAAAATGAAACTGAAACTCAGAACCAAGGAGAGATTTGTGAAAATGAGAAATCTTAGGAATATTTCCAGAAACCTAAGGAAGTGGTTAAAGACTCCCAGAAGCAAAAATTAATGCTGAACATTTACATTCATTTGACAGAATTTATCTACTCTTCTGCTCCATAAAACCTAAGTGCAGCACTTAACCTGCAACCCCCAGCGACGTCTGGTGTGTGTTACTTCCCAGCTCCCGCGATGCTCAGAGACGTGCTCTGGAATGCAGAATGAAGTGTGTGGTTGAGTCTGTGGGCTGAAGGGAAATAATTATTGCACAGTAATCAATACTGTGCACCTTGCCTGGCTTCCCAGCTTCTCTGACATCCTACCAGAGTTGTCAGAGGTTTGGACCGGGTTTTTTTTTCTGATTTGAATAAGGTCATAGTGTGTTTGTGGGTTTTGATTTGAATCGATTTTCTTCCTTTCATGATGATGACAACACTCCTAAATTAGACAGTGGCACTGAAGCCTCAGAATACATCATTTTAGTACCTGGGGACAGATGCACTCATGGCGGGAGTGGATGTTATGCTCTCAAAACCAGTGCACTGAAAGCCTAATATTTTTAATAAATATATTCCATATGCTTTGTGGGTTTTCAAGTGTAGGAGTGAGACAGAGAGAAGGGACTGGGATCAAGTGCTTTCTTCCCTATAATATGTTGATAAAGACGACAGACACAGTCCTACCAATGCCAGACAGGCAAAGACTTTTACCATTCGCAGGTGGTTCTAGAGATGGACCATCTGGACACAGCTAGGGATGGACAATGAAGCCAAGATCCTTCTGCCAGAGAATAATGGGATTCACCGAGTCTCTAATGGCCACACAAGGTGGAAATTTGGCTTAAAATTTTCCTGTCAAAGCTCTTCCAGATTACTTGCTTCCAAGATGTCTTGGTCAAAACATGTTAGCCTCAGACCTTCTCCCAGTCTGCATCAAGGTTTCAGTAGTATCCCAGAGCGTTCAGTTGTTGAATTCCCTAGGGCCAGAGAATTGCCCAAGGAAACTGACCCACAACGTACCTGCACCCCAGCAGTTCTCCGGTGGAAAGGACCTTATCCCTGGTCCTTTGAAATTTGAAGATCCCTTGGCTTGGTAGAGGCCCTGAAGCACAATAGTGTCCTTGCTCTTAAGTGTCTCAGTTCTTCTCTAGGAAGGTTGAAGACCTAGATACCCTTTATGTAGTCAAGGCTTCACAGGGATCTAGCTGATGAGCCTTTTGCTGGGACTAGGGGTTATAAACACCATGAAGAACGTGCGTAAGGTCCTGGTGTCCAGGTCCTAAAGGCAACAGGCCAGTATGGAAACAGCATTTGCCTACAGCACAAGGGCATGTAGTGGTAGGACAAGGAGTAATGGCTTTAAACTGAAAGAGGGTAGATTTAGATTAAATATAAGGAAGAAATTCTTCACTATGAGGGTGGTGAGGCACTGGCACAGGCTGCCCAGAGAAGCTGTGAATGCCCCATCCCTGGAGGTGTTCAAGGCCAGGTCGGATGGGGCTTTGAGCAACCTTCCAGTGGAAGGTGTCCCTGCCTATGGCATGGGGGTTGGAACTAGGTGATCTTTAAGGTCCCTTTCAACCCAAACCATTCTATGATTCTATAGAAGTTTTCCAGTTCAGCACCATCATGCTGCCTTGTCTTCTTTTTCCAGCAAACAGGGACTTAAGATCCACTGTGACCTCTTTGTGTTGGCTCTCTGCCCAGCTCTGAATCGTCCTCACAGATTCATAGAAATACTGTTGAAATAACACACTCCCATGGATAACACCCCATAAACTTCTGCTGCGCTCTCCCACTGCACTTACTGTGAGACAAGAAATGTTAACGCCTCGAGGGCGTCCTCTTAATTGCATGGCATATGTCCAACGGAAGCATATGTACAAATTAGCTGTGATTGCCGGTGTGCACAGTGGTAGTGCTGCTTGGGAAGATCTCTACTGGTATTAATGCAAATACAAGAGACAATTCTGTAGAGAAGTCATCCATGGCTTCTTATTAATCCTCAGGCACAAGGCATAAGGATTTTCTGGCTTGACTCTAATGCAAAAGAAACCATGGTAATAATAGGGTCCTCCAGCCAGCTGATTATGAGAGATTAATTAATACCTAGCACAACATGAGAATATTCCATATCTTATGCAGAAAGGCAGAAGAAAGCATAAGGATATTTTGGTGAATGAGCAAGCATGCATCAGTGAGAAACGGGTGAAAAGTACTGAATTATGTCTGTATTATTCATAATGTGATTGTTCCTAGTTCCCCAAGGCCGTGGATGCCTTATAAATGAATTGAAAACACAGTGAGTGGAATAAAGAAAAAAAGCAGAGGCTGTAAATCCAGAGTGACTCCACTGTTGGGTTGGCTGCTTTGGTGGGCAGGGCTCACATCTTTAAATGTGTTTGTGCTGTGCACACAGTGAGCAACCTCCTTCACCAGCAAACTCCCAAAACACCAGCCCTCACCTTATCCCAACGCTTTATGAAAGCTGATTGAGTCCTAAAGATTGTTTATTCCCTTTTGCAACCGGTATTCTGAGCTGGCCAGGAGGGTTGTTTCTATTATGTGTTTAAAGGAACATGTCAGGCAAGCAGTGAACACCGATATGTGTGCTCTTGCCATGTGCTGGTCAGACCACCTTTCATAGGAGAACACAACCCCTTCTCCAATCCCAGCCAGGTCACGGTCTGAGGCTCTGGGTACCAAAGGTTTAATGGTGTTATTGATGGAAGCCTTTTGCCTACTGGTGTAAAAGCCATGGGTCACTCCTATGCTTAATGCAGCTCAGCAAAGCTTTGATAATAGGGCATGAATGCCCGTTATCAGCTGTATTCATCTGCAATAAGGCAGCTACAAAGTATGCAATTATTAGTGGTCACTAGCAAAGGACTCAGGAGGGAAAAAACAAGGAAGCACCAGGCAACTGCATGAAAATAGAGTCAGATGAAAAAAGTAAGCCCTGAAAGGTGAATGATCCGAGAAGGAACGGGTGGGTGTGAGCTCCCAGGGATTGACGGATTCAGAAACACTTGTGGTTGAATCTCGCCTGACATGCTTGTTGCTTCCCTGGCCTTAGGGAAGATACTCAAATCTCTGTTTTTATCTCCCCCAGTTTTCTGAATCGAAGTTGTAATACCTGCCTACCTACTCACCTTTCAGAAGAGTATTCTGAAGCTCTGTTTGTTTGTAAACTGCTCAGGAAATATCATATGCCGAACTTTCTCAGCATATAGCAAAATCTGTAAACAAATCAGGACTGGAAGACACTTGGGAGAAAAAATAGGCACATTTGCATTGTTCACTATGAGAGTTTGTCTCAGCTGTTCTCAATACTTACAGCACAAGAGATCTGACCCTCAGGTAACCAGCTTCTCTCCCAGTGCTTATGGTTAAAGAGGCTTTCCTAATGCCCACTTAATTTCTCTCTGCAATGTAAGACAGATTGTTCTTCTCTTGCAACTAATCCCAGCCCTATTTACCACCTTTTTATGACAAACTGTTTCACAACCCTTCACACTTCTCTTTTCTGGACCGCAGAAACCTACCTCATTTCATCTTTCTTCACTGGTCACATTTTCTAAACCATAATCTTTCCCATTGCCCTCTTCCAGAAATTGTCCAATACTTTCATAAAAGGTGGTGTGCAAATGTGGACAAAATCTCCAGATCATACAGCTGTCTCCTTCTTGAACATATCCCTCAGATGAGATCTGCCTTGTTATCTTCATGATTTTTTTGCAGTATAGTATCACGCTTTAGATTCATGTGCAGTTTGGGATTCAAAACACTACAGTCTAAATTACATTCTACGTGGCATGGAGATTTATCCTACCAGTAAGTTGCTGCCTTTTATTGCTGTGAAACCTTTCACATATTTTCTAATTTGCCAGCCTCCAATATTTTTCTCTCTGCACAAATCCACATGCCGATTTTAATTGGCAGAGTTTTGTAAAATGTAACAGAAAACACTATTATTGCTGCAGGTTTACTTTAACCATCCTATAAGAATCAATAAAAAAGCCATGCTGTAAAATGCTTTAAAATCCCATGAGTAGAATATTCATCTCTGTTACATTTAATAGGTTTTTAGAGAGACTTCAACGAATCCCTGTGAATTCAGGACTAAATCTTTAGCTTATGCAACTTGCTGTATCTGCTTGGACTCCATTATAACCGTACCAATCCACACCTAGCGAGGAGCCAGCCTTTAATCTCAACTGCACATCATAGGAACTGTGTAGGCTTTGGACCAGATCTTCTCACACCTTGCCAGCATCATGCGTGCAAGGAGGGAGCAGCAGAAGCGATGGGAGGAGATGGCCTCTCAGCATCTTGGAAGTGAGACCTGGATTTCTCTTTTCCAGGACAAGTAATAAAAACTTGTCACAGAAGTACAGCTAAAACTCTCTCTTTTTCAAGCATGAAATAACAAAGGTATCGTCCAAATCCTCAGTGCTGTAAGATACATGAAGTGCTGATATTTTAGTGCTGACCACCAGATCCAGGTCTAGCTTGTAACCGACCACAAATCCCATTGTAGCCAAAGATCAATCCCAAATCCTACCCCAAGGTTTCTTGCAGAACTTCCCATTATGTTTCCAGTGGCCTCATCACACCCAGCGACAGCAGGAGCCAATGTTCAATCTTTGATCCAAGCCCAAACTTCTGTTTGGCTCATGGTAAGGCATTGCATGCTGGAACGTATAGTCCTTGCTGGATAATTAAGGGAAAAGATGGACACAATTTGGTAAATTACCCATAAATTAAGCCCAACACGATGGTTCTTGGCAGGTTGCTAGTAAGACACTTAATTGAGGAAAATTTGGCCTTCACCATTGCTCCATGTGAATCCACCAAGTACCTTGCATATTGATTATTTACTAATCGTGAAATGTACTTTAGCAAGTCTATTTCTGTATAATCTTCTCAGGCATGCAGATACCTTAAAGCAGGATACATTGCTATCAATTGTATTTTTAATTGCTGTGTTTAGAGAGTCTCATTGATCTAATCAGAGCTAAATAAGCCCCATGGTACTTCCCATAGTAAACTTTACTGAGGATGCGTTTCTTTCATTTCCTATAATGAAACCTTCTGCTGTGCTGTCGCTGGTCAAATGTGATGCCAGTGAGCAGAGGCTGCACACTTTAATAAATTTGTTGTTTTTTCTGCAGTTCACAAATCCCATCACCCAGGCAGTAGGAAAGCAGCTGGGTGACATTATCAGTAATTGCTTAATATTGTCATTGCATTTGCTTACAAGGAAAAAAAGCCACAGACTATCAATCAGCCGACAGAATATTCATAGTCTGTGATAATAGTAAGCGCTTTTTGAATGTCATGGCAACAGTCGCACAAGCAACGTGATCTTGTGCTTGATTACTTCCTGCTGCATTCCTGATAGTGCCCATATTGCTCCCTTATTTTGCTCTCTCTTTTCTCTCTCTCTTTTTTTTTTAATCTCATTTGTGTTTGGCAAGTACACAAAATAGCACCTTTTCCCAGAGAGTCCTGCTGAGCAGGACCTCTTGGGGTTTTTGTAGCTCTTCTGTAGCCTAGATTTTCCCTATAAAAGCTGTTCTATAGCCTAAATATGTCCCGTACTGGACGCAGCATTCCTGAGGGCATTTTAGGAATTATGTCTGGATTATGAGAGCAGGTAATCTCTGAAATCAGATTTCAGACTGACTTTCATGAAAAATATTTAGAATAATCTCATTAAATAGTTTGTTGGAATGGTTTTTCAGGCAAGGAGAAATAAATTGATTTGGCTAAGACACATCTGGACCTGACTCATTCTCTGCTTGTCCTAGTGGCTTGTGTTTTTCAATTGCTTTAGCTCATTCTGATGTCTGAGTTCATGGCTTCTAAAGGCCAGGAAACCTTTTGAGCCTCTTGTTTTCTGCATTAGAAAATCATCCAGTAATTTCTGTATCAAGTCCAGAATTTTTGAACAAGCAGTGGCATATGTTTGAGAAAGAGCTGTTTGGAGGTCTGCAGATGGTCAATAAGCTGGTATATGCCCTAGTGAGTTGTTCTAGATATTAGTAACTGTTCCTCTTAAACAACAACAGCGAAACAACAAAATAAAATTAGGAAAAAGCTGAGATCCTCATTTGCAGTCTGAATTTGCTCAGCCTCAGCTGTAGTCCCTTAGAGCTCATTATGAATTTCACTTCAGCTTGAAGAGCTGAGTCCTGTAGGAAATCTCCTCATGCAAGTGCTAATAGGTTGTAATCGAGTTATCTCCTAACCTTCCCAAGGATAAACTACTTTATATAAATTGGTTTAACAAAAGTGAAAAGTTCTGCTGGGGCGCAGGTGTCTGAAGTCATGTTAGACTGCTTCTCGAGCAATGTTCAGCCACCTAAGGACCCATGGAGACCTGAACTGCAGGGCTGCAAACTGGTGTACTCTGACAAGAAGGTGCAAAGGGGTGGGTGGACCACCAGGAACGGGCTTAGAAGCATTTCTTTAGAGCATTTAAACCAATAGCCCAGCTCAGCCATCACCCACCACAAATGATCCTTGTCAATGCAGATCTTCTATCTCAATCTGCCTTCTAAATGTACAATGTTTGACCAGGAAATTAAGGGGGATATGTATCTTGGTCTACTCTGAAGGACAACAACTCAAACTTCCAGTTTTACCTTTTCTTTTAATTCCCAGCTCTATTAGATCCTCCTTATGTCACTTCTTATTTAGTCCTCACGTGCTTGAGTTTCTTGATGATCACAATCGAAATAATGGCAATGTTGTGGGCATTTGGTCCATCCCTGTAGGTATGGTCACCTCCGGGATAAGTGACCACTCACATGGTGACCATTGACTCGGCTGCTCCTCTGCCGATAGATTATTTGGTTATATTATTTATAACATGCTTTGATAGGTTCGTTTACTGGGAGCTAAGTAATGGCAAGGCCTTTGAGGGCTGGATGCTTGTCAGACGTTACTACATTAAGTCTACAAGTGAAAATCAAACCGCCTGGCTTCAAAGAGGTTTGGCGGGTGTAAATTAACCTGTATTTTAGAAGTTCTGGAACAGATGTCATACTTTGCCCTGGAGATCTCATTACTGCTCAAATGTATGCGCAGATTTTGCCACATTAATGAAGCAGTGGAGGCCCCCTCCCCCATAAAGCAGGATTAGCTGCTGGTGTCTGTAGTTATTTTTGTCAAAAACGTTTTGAAAGCCAGTATGAGGAGAGGAGGCGGGAAAGTTCAGAAAAAGCCAGTATCTGTCTTTATTAATTACCAGATGATTAATTATTTAATCTGCCCAGATATCTGTATGCACAGCTCAGCTGATTCTCATTTATCAGGCTTTCAGCACCATTAATCAAGGGAAGTTTTAAATGTGAAGGAAGACAGGTTGATTTAAGGTGCTGCATTGCGGTGACGCCTCTGGTGAGCACATTGCCCGTCCCCAGCGCTGGGGCCATCAATCACGGCAAGGGCTGGGCCTTCCTTCCTTGAGCACCTCAAGTTTGGGCCACTCCGTGATTTAATTCAGGCTCCTCCACGACTACTTCTGCAAACCTCATCATGAAGTTTGAAACCTACCACAGGCTCAAGTGAAAGCACAAAGTAAATGGCAAGGGAGGGTCCAGAAATGGCGTTGACTTAGGGCAACTGAAGAGAGGTTGCCTCATTTCATCCAAGACTATGATGGTCCCTTTTCTGGGACCATCTTCTGGGATGGTGCACATTTCTTGGGAGTGCTGGGTGCTGCCTTAGCTTAACCATCCTCTATCACAGTTCGTTACCTGGGGAGGTACATGCGAGTTTCCAGCATGCACGCAGTCGCTCAGGAGATGCTCGGTAATTTGTCATGCTGCCCAAAGGCTGATCATATCTGCTCAGCTGCTGCAGTACGCATCCAAGCAGAAGTCATTTCAGCTTCCTTATTTAAACACCTAGGTAAGACCAAAGCCTCGGGTTCAGGAGAGAAACAAATAAGCATGCATGGACAACAAAGCATCCTGCTTTGCTGAGGTGCTCTTCTTCAGGTGAACAAGGGTGCGAGGAAGAGTAGGTGGATGCGAGCTCCAACCTGGGTGAAGACTAGTTTTTCCTGTTTTTTCTCCTCACCTTCTGCTTAGAACTTGGAAAGACCCAGTTTATCAGAGTGCAGTTGCCAACTCCCATCATTTTAGAATAATTTTAGAATGAACCTTATGTTATTGGAATTGTTTTTAGATTCTTAGCTCTTGGAGTCAACTTATATTGGAAGTCAGCTGCCAGATTTAATTTTAAAGCACAATTTAGCTTTGTGATTGCTAGGAGAAGCTTAACAGTAAAACCCAAAGGATTATTAGAGGCTTGAAAATCAGATGACATATACAAACTTTAATTTTTGTTTTTCATGTACTACTTTTTCCTGATTCATGATGAATATCAATGACTTAGGGTATGTAGAAATATTCATAAATAATTGAGCCAAGGTATAGTATCTGGAGTACTTGCACACTCCTTCTGCATGACAGAAGTTTCCCATTGCTGATGTTATACATTCTCATGCTGCACCATTGGTTTGTTTGCCGTTGTGTGGCCGTATCTGGCATCGGCTTTTCCAATCTCTGCTAATCATTCCCAATCAGCCATTTCAAGAGCTGGTTAGGAAAAAAAAAAGAAAGTGTCCAACTTTTTGTCTGTGCTGAACTGAAGGTAAATATATACATTGCCTTTATAATGAAATCTTTGTTCAAAGATTGTAGTTGAACATCAAAGAAGTCTTAGTGATCTATTTAGTTTTTATTTTAGAATAAAGAAATTGGTGGCTGACTAGAGTTTCGATCTGTGTTCCAACCCTGAGTGGCAGAACACAGACACACCTACAGACTCAAATACACTGTCTCTGCCTTCTCACACACAGATTTCTGGTTTTGGAGAAAAGACAAGAGCCTCAGACTCATCAGTCAGAGCTTCTGCTTCTGGTAGCAGAAGGATGTCTGTCCTGTCTGTCAGGAGAAGCAAGGATGATTTTTGCTTCTAAGGAGGGTTAAATATCACCTTTCATTAGTGAATGGACAGCAAGTGAAGTGTCCTATCATATTGATCAGGGAAGGGTGGCTCAAGCCAGCCAAGGACACTGTAGACCACAGGACCCCATTATAAATGACTCCTGGGGCTTTGATATACATTATTTTATTTTAGGATTTTCCTTTCTAAGGAGAATCTCCTGCTTTCTCTTACACACATCTCATTTTTGAGAATGACGGGGAATTACTCATTATTGCAGTGTTATTCCACTGAAGTTATCCAAGTATCACTTCAGTACACAAGTCAAATGCACAGAGCTCTTAAGATTCCATGCAGGTGATGGTATGGCTACTAGAGACAAGAGCTGGTTTCCAGTCGACACCTGAATACAGGCTCTCATCCCTTCCCTGTTCCCTCCAGTACATCACAGTAAATGGTCACGGACTATTAACTGCCATCCTGTCAATTGAAACACTCACTGAACCCACAGTGATTTACACAGGACCATAGGAGAAAGAACATAAAATCAAGATTTATCTTATAATGAGAGACACCAAGCTAGGAGCCAAGTGACAGGAGTTCCATTCCTGTTTCTGCTTCAAGTTTTGGCAAGCCACCCAATCTCACAGTTTCACATTCCTATCAAGGGATGATAATACTTTTTCTCCTAATCTCTACTTTGTGAAGGTAAATTTTCATCCTCACTCTGCGGAGTCCACTTCCGATGTGCATGTCTAGTGCCTCATTAGTAGGACCTAATTTGAGCTGGGAACTGCCAATCATTGGACAAGCACCAGAGCATGTCTGTGGAGTAATTTTTGACCTCCCTTTCCTTTTTGTGTCTTCAGTGATGGACTTGTGAGTCATAGAACTCACCAACAGAGCCTTTTCCCATCATAAAGCTCTAATTGCAAATTAACCTTTGTGTGATTCCTTGTAAAAACGTTATTCTCCCTGTAATTGAAAGAGAAGGAAGCACAGTAACAAAGCACCTGTTTATTGCCCAGCTTTCTCTGAAATGTGAAATGGTGTGTTATAGACTGCTGCCTAACTTGTGAACTAATTAGAAATAGTTCTTTGAATAACATCAGTATGCAGGATTCTCAGGGACCCTATAAGCAATAATTGGATTGCCAAGATACTTTGACATCTCAGAAATGCTGCTTTTGCATGAAGCTAGTACAACATTTTGGAATTTTAGCATGAACACACATTCATACTAATGAGAAAGAAGTACTTGTCGCTAAATTATCTTTTGCTATTAATCGTTTCTTTACACTGGCATCAATTCACTTGTCCCAAAAGCATTTAAATACTGAGGAGCAATTTTGCAATTTCTTTGCATGCAAAACTCTCAGTGAACTCATTTTAGATTTTTATGCACCATCAGCTTGGATGACATTAATAATCAGATTCAAAGTCTTGTGTAATACTGGGAAGCCTCCTATTGATATCAACTAGATTTTCATCCAGCCATAATTGAAAAGCAGACATGTTTTTTCTGTCGAAGTTCTTTCATATGAAAGTCCCACTAGATGTCAGTAAACTGAGCATGACAGTTGTTATGGAAAGATCAGAAAAAAGGCTTTAGTTAGTAGGAATGATACTCAGTATTTTCCTGCCCCTTTTTATAGACTGAAGTCTATTAAAAACATCTGTGGAAGCAAGTGTTGAGTCTAACAAGGAGAAAAGAAATATCTCTACTCCTAAGTTCTCACAGCAATAAACAACTCTTTTCCGGAGTCTATAATGGACTAGATCAATAAAACAATTGATGGTAACCATGGGAGAAGAAGAATAACAGCCTCGTTTAGCATTTATAGCCTGCTGCTCCTGAAAGACTTTCTAAATGCTTTAATTAAGCATCACAACAACCCTATGATGTACGGTTCAGGAAGAGCTGTTACCTGTATTTTACAGGTGGATACCAGGACAAAAAGGTGCCCTCTCCAAGGTCACACCAACAGTGTTGGTCATGTTAATTCAATCCCAGTCATTTACTCTGAACGTTGGAGGACATATACTCCTCTCTATGTAGTATCACTTATAGGTCAACTTCAAGAGGTCCCTGAAGGTAGAAGTCCAGGTGAACCCACCAGAGCTTTTGTAGGACAGTAGCAGGCTAGAGTTAAAGGTTGAACAAGTTTTGGAAGTCTGGGAAGCACCCAGCTACTGGCAGATCTCTGCGAAGTAACTGGGAAGGCTGAGCTCCCATCTATCTTTGTCTCTCATTTTTTTCCCGGTTCCTGGTTTTGTCTGTATGTGAAGGAACTTACTAAAGACATGGATAATGTAAAAGTCTCAGTTGCATTTTCAGGATAGTTTCGAGGCAGCATTGCCACAGATCAGCTCTCCTATGAGATAGTTTTCATACACTCCACCTTGTCATTGCACACTTGGGTGTTCTGGATGAGTTTCTATGGGTAATATCCATATTTTTGGAGTGCATTTCAATGCTCTAAAGGTTTACCAGCCACTGACTACAGAGTGACAAGCTCATTGATGAATCACTGTCAGAAAATTCTGGAAAAAGCTTTCCAAATCAAAGAAACCCTAATATAAGATAAAAGATGTTCATTCCCTATGCAAAGCTTGTAGCTTGCCTCTTGAAGTCACTGTCCAAGAATTTATACAGAAAGCCATTACATTTTCTCTGTATATTCCCAGAATAAAAGTTCTTGTGACTAAGACTCAGATCAGAGAAAGGACTTAGAAGTCTTGAGTGGAAGTGATGCTGCTTTGATTGCTGAGACTCCTCATGCTGTGTGGAGGGAGACTGGGAAAAATCAGCAGCAGTCTGGGTAAGGAATTGTCCACAATTCCAGAGTGATATTCAGGCATCACAAACCCCACCTATGTGTTCCTAGTATTTCTTAGTGTTTGGCTTAAGGGTTTAAAAGATATGTATTGTAGATGAGGCTCATAGGGACATGGTATAGTGCCAGTGTCAGGTTATGGTTGGACTCAATGATCTTAAAGGTCTCTCCAACTAAAATGATTCTGTGATTGTAAATGATTCCATGATTCAGACTACATCCCAGCCCTCCATTATGGCATACAGTCACCGCCTGGGCCATCAGCCTTTTAGTTCCCTGGCCCTCGCCCAACTGTGGAGTACCTCACATGGCAGATGCGTCCAAACCATTGAAATCCCAGCCTTGCTGTTGAATCAATGAGAATTTCTTTTGTACTGATCCTTTTTTTTCTGCTAGGAGGCATGGCAGCCTATATTTAGAGAGAGAGAAGAGAAGCTGACAGGGGATTTCTATTTCCCATGTATTTTTTATGCAAGCAGTGTTTGGACTAGATTGCATTTACAAGTATCATAATTGTCTGGAGTGCTTTTACCAAAGTGTGCCTAGTAAAAGTGTCCTTTTACTTTCCCCTCTACAGCATTTTGAATATCTCAGTGCAGAGTGCATCTTTTGTCTTCAGGAAAACCAACCAAGGGACGGAATTTTAAGCAGGGTATTTTTCTGTTAGGTTTTCTGTTGTTGTTGTTACGTTGGTTTTTTAATTTATAAGCTAGTCTGTAGGGTTGGAGAAATGTTTTGACAAAGAGGAAAGAGATGATAATAGATAATGGACTAATTCATTTGTTGTGGCTGCTTTACCACTGAAATTTGTATACATTGGAGATGGCTAATAAAAATGGAGCCAGTTACACATAATTTAGTTGATTGAGTTAGTTCTAACTCTTTCACAGATGGCTCTGAAGTACATAGTTACTTAAGGTTATCATTTTGAGAATGTTTTTAATTTAGATGGATGCCAGAGTTGCAGGCTACACTTATTAGGAGACATTCTGTGCTGTCCTTGTACTGTGCTTTATATAATTAGAGCATGCTTAAACAGTACAGCCATTTAATAAACCCTCTGTGTGTTCCACGTAATGATTATAATTATGGCAGCGACCGAACGCAGAACTGGAGCATCAAACAGGATGTCCCTGTGGTGCAGAATGGCATGAATCTGAATTGATTCCTCACTCAGATTTGGCCAGGAGATTCCAGATGCAGACTACTGGCTTCCTGCTACAATGCTCAACCACACAAGGTAAAAAAAGTCTTCATGAGGCCCTTCCAAGGACTAATTCTTTTCCAAGTCCACAAGCCACTCAAGTACTGGGAATGTTCACCCTGACTGCATGAAGACTTGGACCGAGTACGTGGACAATTGGAACTGTGAGCAAAATTATCTTCTGGCTGAGTCAGTGGTGGCTAAAATCTAATGACTGCCCCCTGAAATGAATATTTAGATTAACTTTTTTCCCTCTTATTAACTGTTCACATATCGCCAACACACTGTTCATATATCTTGGCAGAGAGAGCCCCACAAAGAATTACTGATAAGAGTAAAAGCTTACAGTGCCTGGGTCTCCATGTGCCTACAGGCATTAAAAATTAGCCCACAGCCCTTCCAAATCATTACGCACTTCTCTGCAAGCTATATTTCAGCAGCTGTCTCAGTGGCATTTGAGCCAAAGAAGGAGATGACAGAAGTGTACTTAATGAAAACATTTCGTATCCAGATTATTTTCCTATTAGGAAAATCCAGAAAATCAAGCTCACAGCCTTTGAAAGTAATGTCCTGCAAGTCTGCGCGGAAATTACACTTCTTCCAAGTCCACAGGTTGTTCGTAATCTGATCTGCACTTTCTTAATGTAAAGTCTTGAAACATTTCCCTGGCAGGAATCAGACCTTATTAGCAAGATGGTCCAGCAGTCCCTCTCCCTTCGCTCTCTGAGATTTATGCTTCCTGGTGCCAGTGACAATATTTGGCCAGTTGAAAATTCGCATCAGGAGGAAGAGGTGTCCAAAGCACTCGGTGCTGCTCAGTGCCTTTGCTTTGCAGTCATTACTAAAGATAGATACGCATTTATACTGAAAACACAAATCAGATGTATCCTTCTTCACCACTTTGTCTGTTGTCACTGGCAGCATAATTTCATCACTGAGGTGCTCTACTAGAGGTTAATGTCCGAGGCCAAGACAATGAGTGCACTGACCAAATCCAGGTGCCATCCATCACTTCCTATGCTGTTCCTGGTGCCAGACCTCACAGTGACATCTCTGTTGAGCCTTCTGCCAGGTGGATCCTGGCCATGGCCAGGGCACCACGATCTGCTCTTCCCTGCAGTAATGCATTACTTACACACAATTATTCACTAAATAGTTTATGCTCACAAACTTCAGCTGGTTGTTTCTTTCTAAATTGCCCCACTCCCATCATAGATCCCACTGGGGCCAGAGGAGATGCAGCTATTTTACACCAGTGGAGGACCTACCCTAAAAATGCTGACATCCCTGATTTGCAGCAATGTTCTTTTTATTTTTCCTTTTGAAAAGGAGAGCAGCAAAATCAAGTAATATGCAGAATTATTCATGATAAACTTCTTCAAAGCCCTTAGAGATTCAGTACATTCACAAACAATTGTTAGCTCTTGAAATACTTTTGCATAAAGTAATCTGATGACAAATCCTTCCATTTACTCTCCTGCTCCGCAAGTTACAGCCTCTGACATCAAAATTCTCTGAGCCAAAAGGTCTTCTAAGTTCTTCATTGACAACTCTTTGTTACAGCCTGGGTTGTCTAATTTCACTAACTTGCTGTTAAGAAGGAAAACATTGGCACACCAATTTTAATTTATTTGGAATGACGAAGTAGAGCTCCAGGTAGATTTCTAGTACAAGTTGTACATCTTATCTGCAGGAAGATGTACTGAGCTAAGTGTATTTTCGTGTGGTACACTCCGATAAAAATAGACCTTTTTCTACTTCATGTAACATAGAGCTGTTAGAGAACAGGCTGCACTACAGCTAATGGTGGCACAGCCCATCACTTGGTGGTTTCCGTCATTCTGTAGCTACAACCATCCCATGGGGTGGGGAGCGGGAGATGAATTTCTGTGTTCAGCGCATGAAGGGCATCAGAAATTTGTACTCTGGGTTGATCACAGATGTTACTCTCTGAAATATTATATCTAACTGAGAAGTGTGGTCTACCCTAGGCTCCTTGTATACTCCACAGAGGGAGTCGGGCACACCAGGGAGAGGAGCAGAAATTAGACTGGATATCTGCTCGAGTCCGAGATCTGGTGTGAAACTCTGATGTAGGACCTTGATATCTTTCAAACCTACAACTCTATCACTACCTATCAACTATGAGTACCTGGACAGTCAGACCTCAACACGCCACTCAACAAAGATGGCTTTTATTCTACCAATGACAATAATGTTGAGGGAATAACAGAAGGAAGATTTGCTAAAATGCACTATCCCGGAGAACAGAGAAAATGCTTTTCATAGGCTAGCATGTTTCCCATAAGTAGATCTGACAGATTAATTTTCTAACATGGTACATGGGAAACTTGAAATGTGCTTTTTAGTTAAGTGCAGGACACAGAGTGTGTCTCCACAGTGTGTTTAATGAAGGCTTTCAGCCATATCTCTCCTCTCACTGCTCTTCAGCTTCCTTATTCTGTCTCTTTCTTTCCATTCGATGCATTTCCATATATAACCACCAAAGAGCCTGTTACTGTCTATGTCTAATGGCTTGATGATGGCCTAATGAGGGCAGGAGTACCCTTTGATGCTTCTGTTACAAGAAAAACTTTCAGGACCTGAATTCTGGGTCTCAGTGTTACACTTATCACTGTTTCTAGCTGGGAGAAATGATGCAAAAGTGCTTCAGCACACATGCAAATAAGACACCAGAATGGAGTCAACTTAGCATTAAAAAAACCCAACTAATTTTCATATCCAGGATGTGGAAGGCTAGTGAGCACTGACATCTTTGCCGCTGTAGGGTGAGAGATAAATGGGACACCTCTTCTTGGCCTTGGGAGAGGGAGAGATCTGAGGATCACACAATCTACCGTAGGGTACATATGGCTCAAAGTATGGGGTAGAGGGCCAATTGCTCTCCCAGTTGCTGGATCAGATCTCTCATCCCTCTCCTACCTTGAACCTTTCCTCCCCGTGGACACTGGTGGGACATGGTGGTGCTGGCTGCTGACACAGACACTGTGTTCCTCAACTCCTTGTGCCTGCTGGGTAGCTTAGGAAGCATCCACTCCAAAGTGCTACGGAGTAAAAATTGTTATCTCTTTTCATGAGAGGTCTGAGAAAATTATAGCTGAGTTTCTGGGGGTTTTTTTAAGCTGGTAACTGTACCTCACTGCCCAGAGTAATTTAACTTTGCAGGCTATGAAGGGAGAACGCTAAAGTGGTTTTGACTGGGAGTTAATCCATTAATTCCTCCAAAGCACTCCAAAGTGTCAAGCTTTGGCTGCAGCTTTCAGCTTCTAACAAATTGTCCAGGGACCCAATTTGGGTGTTACTTCAAATGTGACATGACAAGATGAGGGAAACAAATGAGTAGCTTATTGCAGGAAATACAGGTTTTAATCTTCATTATCAGCCTCCCCATCTGCAGAATTTGGGGTGCACCCAACGGCTGATCAGGAAGGGAGCAGGTCTGGGGAAGGTTGACTTCTGCTTTCCAAGCCGTGGTGACCAGTGCAGGTAAGCTCTGCAGCATGCAAAGCCAACCTTCCCAGCATATGGTGCAGTTGGAAATCTTAATTCTCATTTGACTGAAATTCTCATTATCTCAATGACTTTATTAGTCAGTGCTGGAGTAGCCAGAAAAACAAATCTACTCCAAACATCTGTGTTAAGGTTGATTAGAAGGAAGGGGAAATACTCCAGGGACATCTTCCTTGGCTCTGCCAATGAAGTGCTCAGGGCTTAAACACTAGAATTTAGGAAAAAAAAAAAAAAAAAAAAGGCAGGAGGGGGAAGGGTAGAGCAGAAGTGAGAGAGTGGCCTAGCCCCCCCTACTCTACGTTTTGGTTGTTCCCATCTTCTCTGGGATCATGGCTTATAGACTGGTATAGGACACCAGAAGTACCTATCATAGAATCACAGAATAGTTTGGGTTGGAAAGGACCTTCAAAGGTGATCTAGTCCAATCCTTTGCCATGAGCAGGGACATCTTCACCAGATCAGGTTGCTCAGAGCCCCATCCAGTCTGGCCTGGGATGTGCCCATGGATGGGGCATCCACCACCTCTTGGACAACATGTCTCTCATTGTAAAAAATTTCTTCCTCATATCCAGCCTGAATCTTCCCTCCTTTTGTTTAAAACCATCACTCCTTGTCCTATCACTGCAGGCCCTGCTAAAAAGTCTGTCCCCATCTTTCTTTTAGGCCCCTTTTGAGCACTGAAGACAGCAATAAGGTCTCCCTGGAGCCTTCTCTTCTCCAGGCTGAACACCCCAACCCTCTCAGCCTGTCCTTGCAGCGGAGCTGTTCCAGCCTCGGTCATTTCTGTGGCTCCTCTGGTCCCTCTTCAGCAGGTCCATGTGTGTCCTGTGCTGAGGACCCCAGAGCTGGATGCGGAAATGCATGTGGGAGGTTTTGACCCCTCTAGTCCAAGACGCACTGAGACAAAACCAGGCTGGGCTGTCTTGGTGTGTCAGTTACAGTTTCAGGTGCAAGATGCCTCTTGTATATGTGGGAGAAACTGGTGTAATGCAGCCTGTGTGCAGATGTGTGTGCGTGTGTGTGTGTGTGTGTGTGTTCATAGGTAATAAGTTTTTTTAATAGACATCTGTTGGTGTTTAAGCAGACTGTGATTCCAAGCATCATTATGGCTTTCATGTGACATGAACACTGCAAAGTTATTAAGAACATTGTTCTTGCAGATGCAATGATTAACATAAAGATTAATTGTACAGCTAAAGAATCCAAAAGCTAAACTTTGCTCACACAAACATGCTGTACATCGGAACTGTTAGCGTTTACTTAGAATTACAGGGATCTCACAACCACTGCTTTTGCTCACAGCAGCATGAAGATGTAAAGCTTTTTATTTTCTTGCTGATATCTATCCCAAGGGGATGCTATTTCTTATAGGAATCCTTTCCAGTAGAGTTTAGCTCCTGCAAACACGTCTTACCTTTGCATTAGATTGACAGTAAGCATCTTAGTTCTGTTTTGTGCCATCACCGCTACTTGGGAGTCCAATCCTGCTGATTGCTGAGCATCTTTGCGTTCCAAAAACATCAGGACATTTTAAGAGACGTGGCTGGAACTGAGTACCAAGTAGGATCAGACTGTGATATATCAGTATTTAGGTCAGACTTACAATGCATTAATATCACTCAACAGAAATATTAACTGTCAAGAAGCTTAGAATTGTCCTTTTTATGGTTTAAGGAACAGTATTATAGCAAGAATGACGGGAATATAAATTCAGAGGGTGTTTACAAGGTGGGAAAATGAGAGTCAACATAAACGAGCTATTATCTCTATTCGGTATTGCCTGATTCTCAGAGAAATGAAGGGGGAGCGTTTGTGCTGAATAGGCTTTTTCAAGGTTAGCGGAGACAAGGAGTTGTTCCCAGGGGAGGATGAAGAGCAGACGGTGATGGAGATGAGCCGCAATACAAGACGTCAGATTTTGCACCCCACAGCAATGTTTACAAAAGCAAAAGATGGGAGATGACTATGGCTCTGATGAAGCCATTTGCCTCATCATGATCTATGAAATGGTGACTTTTTCTCCTACTCCAAGCCCCCAACAGATCTGCAAGGAGTTAGTGGGGTCAGTTCCTTCTGTCAAAAATGCCGTGGTTTGCCAAAAAACACTCGAGATGATGCAACAAACAGAGATCAAATTTCTTCAGACTATTTAAAAACAAATAAAACCTCCGGAATAGCTCAAAATAATATCAAAACTGTGAATTCATTATGGATCTTGCTTTTAGAGCTGTAACACCAGCACAAAAATACTTGTCAAGAAATCCAGAGGTGAAACTGCAAGACGCAAAGATGTGAAGACAGCCACTATTTTTTTATGAATGTATTTCTGAAAAGGTATTTTGTTCTTAGGCACCATTAAGTCCACTGGTGACATCAGCCCTTCAAGTATGTCACATAAAGGTCTGGTCAGGTCAAAGGAAATATACTGGGCTGGCCTTAAAAGGGAATGTTTTGAAAAACTTTTGGCAGATTGGAAAATATAATGGCCTTCAATTTAAATAAAGAAGGTGATTCCAAATATTGTAATATCTTTCATGTAATGGAACACCATGAGGTTATTAAAATATCTGTTTGGCAGAGGCTGGAGTGAGCTGAAAAAATAAATATTGTGTATAAAGAAAACCTGAAGTAATATTTGGCTTCAAGGGCTGTGTCGGGCATGCATACAGGCTGTGCTAAATTGCAGTCAGATATCAGCTTCTAGTTCAAAATTGGTTCATTTTATTGGAAACATTTTCCAATTATTTACCACAATTAAAAATGAAATAGTAAAATATTTCAGCATATTAACTAATTTTTCTCCCTTTTTTGAGATAAACCTACTCGTTCAACTCCATCTAAAATTGCAAATAGTTTGGGTTATTTTTCAGAGATGCTTAGTCAGTACGTGTTGTTAGTTTACTTACAGGATAGGATTGTACAAAAGCTGAGTGCTACTGGAATACGAAATGTCTTGGAAAACTTCTAGAAAATATTTCCTACAGAAGACTTCAAAATGGTTCTGTGGGCATAGGAAACTCTTGTTATCTGTGGTTCTGCCACTGAATTAATGTAACAATGGAAATAGTCTTTGAAAGCAAGAATGGCAAGGCAAAATTCTTTGACCTAACGTGCACAGGTCAGACTAAATAATGAAAATTGTTGAATTGTAGCCTTAATAATCTATGAAAAATATCCTTAAGATATCCCAGGAATGCAGCCATTCTTCCTCTCTCAAAAGCAATTTTACCATGTTGGGTTCTTTTCCCCTCTCTTCCTCGTGATGAAATGCTCCCCATTGCCAATACATCATGGTATTGCTATTGTCTCCAATTTAATCCACTGGTAATCACATTATCCTTCCCCTCTGTATTGATCTGGATAAAGCACTGGCTCCAGCAGCTCCCTTTGGTGCTTTTAGGCCTCACGGAAGGGCAATATCTTCAACCACTGGAATAAAGTCTGGTGTAATTAAGGACCAGTCAGCATGCTGGAGACCACAATATGTGTATTTAATTGGATACCGCCTTCGGTATGCACACACACTGAGTGATTAGTCTTTATACAGAAAGGGACTGTAGATATTTGGGCTGCTACTAAAACACGGCTCCACAATTAAGATTTAATTTGCTTTTTCCAGACCCTCTGGTGGTGTCCAGCACGGAGGTAAATCCTCGATCCAGAGTGATTCTGCAATGTGCAAAGTACCCCCCAGTGAGGGCACATTGTAACAGGACAGTTATGGGGCTCAGCCTTGGCATATGGCAATGGCTGGACCTTGTCTACATGTCAATGTAGCAGGAGCTTGCAAAACCCTTCCACCATCTGATGATGGCTCTGATGGGTGGTAGATGTTAAAAAATATTATCCTTCCCGGTTCATAGAAACTCAGCATTGAAAGTATGTGTTTGCCTCACACAAATCACATTTATCTATATATTCACCTACTGTGAGAGTTCATATCTCAGCATCTTTGATTTTGCTTAAAATAACACAAAAAAGCAAAAGCAGCAACAAAAATTTGAGTCACCTCTAGCCCAATGTGCCCTAACTGGTAGGACATTCACAGCAGGTCTTTCAACCCCTCCACCTCAACTGTAACCCCTTCTTTCAACTTAACTGTGTGAAAATATAAGTTTAGCCCCAAAACCTTCAATACCAAAACCTGCAGGGTTGGGCATTTCTTCTAAGCTGGGAGCTGAGTGTGGATCACATCCCCTCTCTGGTCCCTCCTGTGCAGCTCTTACGAGACTCCTGACCACATCTGGCATGATCTGGCCATGTAAATTAACATGTCCTGAAAGGTCCTTGGTACCATCAACTCTCTTTGGACTTTTGGGGATTAGGTTGTTCCTGTTTGGCTTTTTCATCTACCTGAAGTTCACCTGTCCCAGTGCTTTGGGATAATATGTCACATAACTGCTACAGTCAGGACAGTTGCACAATGTGCGGGACGTAAACCTGATCGGTATCTGTGGAATAGCATTACTGGCTGTACAGATTATATTTTCAAACAAATGTTCCCCTAGTTGCTTCTTTGCTTGGACGCAGGATGGAATCTGAGGTACCTCAGGGCTTTTCATGGAGCACACTGGGAACTGCAATTAAAGCTTGAATTTCAGGACACATTACATTCAGTCCAAGTGCTGTTTGGAAATGCTGTGTTTCTTTAACAATTAGCAACTTTTTATTGGAGTGTGGTAAGTAAACGTACTTTCATATATCAGGAAAAAAAAAAAAAACACCCTATTGGTAATGATTTAATGTATCTTACCAAGCTCTTTCTTTACAATAAAAGCTTTCTGATGAGGAGCTCTTTACAGCAAACATCTCTTTCTGTGTTTGAGGAGTTGAGGTTCTGGGTATCTTCTAAGCCTTCAGCAGGGTGGCATCTCCAGTCTTTTCAGCCTGGACTCTTGTTCCCAGCCTGCTGTTCCCTGGGCTGGATCTGGCTGTCACAGACCTTAGTTCAGCACACAAATCTCATGCTTCTAGCTGCCT
Organism: Patagioenas fasciata; assembly: GCF_037038585.1. Classification (NCBI taxonomy): domain Eukaryota; kingdom Metazoa; phylum Chordata; class Aves; order Columbiformes; family Columbidae; genus Patagioenas; species Patagioenas fasciata. Next base: position 207,715,927 of record NC_092520.1, read on the forward strand.
ACAACCCTCATCCAGATCCCATACTTTGACCATGCTGATGTCCATAAATGTATTCTAGAAACTAAAAACAGAGGAAAAGAGAGCCCAGCTCCATCTTCCTAACCCGTTTTAAAATAACAAACTATTTTGGCAGCTCTCCTTCGTCATCACAGCCCCACACCAGGCTCTCCACTTGGCTAAGTTAAATGATCCATCACTTTAACAGGTCAGGGGGGACCCACAGGGACAATCACATGAGCAAAAGCCACGCAGGGCAGCGGGTTAAACCACTCTTTGATCTAAAATCTTCTCTGTGGAGTCAATAAACCTTTCGGAAATGGGATCACCAAGTGCTAAGCATCTTCCTATCTCTCTGTCTCTCATTTGCTGCACACTAATTTACCTGTAACAACTGTTGCCTAAAAGGAAATCCTCCTTCTAACGTGTTTTTGGGAGCAAAGGGAAGGAGGGAGGGTAGGCTTAATTGTAGTCCCAGAAAGCTTCACTAGGTGGCAGTAAGCAGAGGCAAATGAGTTAGAAATCTGGCTTTAGAAAGACTAGATGACCTCAGGGACCAGCTGCTTACTCCAGCATTACACCCAAAACAAGAGACTGCTCCTGTAGAGGAGTATCTCCCTAAAAGACATCAGGATTTATTTACATTTAATGTCTCTTCAGGCTCTGTGAAGGCTGCAATCGTCAGGAGACTAAGTCTGAGCTGGAAAACTCCTGCCTTCCCCGGCATGTCTGCAGTGATGCAGAACCTCTCCTCCCTCTGCAGGGTCGGTTTGTCAGGTCGTTGTGTCACAGAGGCACCGCAGAAGTCAATTTAGGCAGGAAACGAACTCCAAACAGCCTTCATTCTAACCAGAGCTGTTGAACGGAAACCACCTACAAATGGGGTTTATCCAAAATTATTCAGCACTCCAATAACGTTATACAACACAGGTTTGGATACTGGTTAGGAGTTCAATTAGCACATAACTGATTCAAAATCAAGGGGATCAGATCTCGAAACTCTAGAGTGATGATTCAAAACATGCATCTTTCCACTCTTACAAAGTGAGGACTCTCAAGGGCACACAGATCACGTACCAGGTTGGCAAGGTATCTCAGTCACCGAGGAATGTTCCCTGGATGGCCAGTCTAAGAAGAAAAAGACTTTTCAGCTGCATTCCCACTACTCCAAGGAAGACCCACTCAATGGGATTCTCCAGCGGGCTCCATTTATACCCTAGTTGAAGCTGAGCTGTGGACATTTATGGTAGTGTTCCAGAAACATCTCTCAGCCAAGCATCTCATTGGTCAAAGGCCCTGTCTGTTGACCAAAGGGTGTATACATGACCACAGTAGTCCATTAGCTTTGCAGTAACCCCCAAAAAACATCGAAGAGCCCCATAGAAGCTTTTTCAGTACCAGCAGAATAATTTGGCTTTCCTGCAGCACATCAGATGCTCATCATCTACCATTTCATTTGGCTAGGAGGACTTCACCTTGATAGTGGCTGTAACCCTTTGATTTGAAGCTGGGCACCTGGCTTGGCCCTCTGCTCTCCTTCCCTGGTGGCAGGATGGCTGGTGGCAGCACCCTACTCCACACCACATGTGCCATATGAGGGCTGCAGTGCTGGATCAGACAGCACGCAGGTTATCTGAGATTAATCCGACCGCTCACTGCATTGGACTAGAAGGTGCTAATTGCTGCCAGGAGACTTTTCCCTGCAGGTTCCCCATGGACATTGTCAAGGCAGGCTGAGGAGAGGCAGTCAGGAGTCGCTGTGGGATGTGCTGTCAGAAATGACAGATTGTCAGAAACAGAGTTTTTCAAAATAGGTTTATTAAAACTCTCCACAGGAGGTTTCCCAGGCCAGCCAGTGGGAAGGAATGTGACAGAGTGGCTCGTTCCCAAGTAAGACACCACCCTCAAGCCCCTGTCTCAGGCAAGACTTGCAGTGCTGGCCCAGGGACACCTTCTCCAGGCTCCTGTGGGAAGGGACAGAGGTCTCTCAAGATTTATTTCCTGCAGAAATACAGCAAACCTCAAATTTAAAATCTCATCTTTCTCCTTGAAAGGGATTTTTTTCTTCTTGCCAGCTCTCATCCCAGACCCCACAAAGGAGCAAACTGACCAGCCCCTCTGTGCCATGAAGACACAAAACACCCAACTCCATGGCAGACCCAGGGAGCAGAGCAGGGTGTCCCTGGTGCATACAAAAAGCTTGAACATCATTTCATACCTTAGCATTTAGGTGTAAAATCCAGATAAGTGGTTGCAATGACCTAAGACTAAACCAACCCATGGCTCACTCAAGCAGTGGACAAAGAAAACTTCTGAGCTACAGAGAACCATCTGCTGTCATTTATATCCAATTTAAATATGAACTAATACAGATTCAAAGCCCCAAGGTCTGGAATAAAGCAGTGGCCTGGTCTATCCCCACCATTTCCAAATTAAAGACAAGAGTCCCTCTTACTATCTCTCCTGGTGTATCTGTGGATCTTTCTTCATGGCCAAGTGGAGAACCATCTTCCATAGGAGCAGAGAGGGTATGTCCATCCAGAAAGCCTTGGAGCCTTGTGGTGAGGATGTTCCTCATGGCCACCAGCTGCAACATCCCCCAGAGAAGCCCTGGAAACTCAATCGTCTCCCAGCTTCACAACCTGTATCTCTAATAGATGACAAGTGATTAAAATCAGGAAATGAGTTAGATTAGATGGAGGGTGCTACCTGTGAAGGTCTCTGAAGGATCTTCCTTCTGTTGGGTTTTGGAGGAAATTAGGCTCTTAGTTTAGGAGGACTGGATGACCTGCTTAGGGCTAATCATTTCACATTTAGGTGATATAGTGCCTGAATAAGACAGAGTGGACCCAAAGCCCAAGGCTATAAGTCTCATATCAATTTCTCTTACAAACATAAATAGCCTTGCAAGGCTCAATTCTCCCTGGTTCCATTGTTGCCCTCAGAAGTTATTTTGGATTGGAAGTCCCTTCTAAAATGAAATATTTGCTGCTTGGATAGATTTACAAGTTAAGTAACACTATGCAGAGATTTTCTTGGCTTTCAATATCCTTCCTTTCCTGCAGAACACTGAAGTGTCACGCAGATGTGCAACACAGTGCCGTTTTCAGTCACATAAAATCAACCTCAGTTTAATAGGTAGTAACAGCCCCCAAATGCACCTTGGCTATCCCTGGGGTTGGCCATGCAATATGATGCATGGGAATGGGAATGGGAAGTTACTCCCTTTTGTTCCTTATGCCCACTTAGAATGAAGCTGCTATAATGAAATAAGTATGTTAAACCTGTCTATTCCTTATACATACATGTTGTGAAACCAATAGATGTTGTCCCAGGAAACCTCAGCAATCTTTCAATCTCATTGCTATTAAGCCTCTTAAAATTACCACAACCGAACAACACCAGTGCTTAGATTTTTTTTAAGAGATAAAAATGAACTTTTAGCAATAAGACTGACATTGATAATATCAGACTCTCCAGTCCTGTGCATGAACATCCGTCCTCTGCTCATAACCCAGCAGGGACTCCAAATCTGTATCAGTTACTTTGAATGTCAAGCTTCTGAAAGCACCAGCTGTGTTGTGTTAATTTGCTACTATGGAGCTTAGCAAGACCAGAGCACCGAATTACCTAAAAAGCTCATGTTATTGATGTGGCTGATCAGGAGCTTTCAAGGTTGGTTTGAGGTGATGTAACCTACACCTCACTAAGAAGATTAAATATGTTAAAGTGAGGTGGACTATTGAATCTTCTGCAAGGCTCTGCTGCTAATTATTGCAAAGCCCCTGGTTTCTGCCATGAGGATTGTTTCAGCTTTTGATTGCACTGATTTAGGAAGCAGATAGACATCTGGTACATTTTAATATCCCAGTTAAAAAGGAGTTTGTGGAAAACTAGCAGAAAACTGAGAATACCACCCAGAAAAGGGCGACATCGGTATTTTTCTTCCACTCATAGGTGCCGTCCTTACAAATAGTTTATTTCTAAAAGCTTTTGCATTGCCACATAAGAAGATGGAAACACAGCTTGTTACTTGCTAATGAGATTACTGACTCTAATGCCCTCCAGAGAGACCAAAAATCCCCGCTTGGTAAAGGACTTAGAAAACAGAGGGAGGATGATTAAAGGTGAGCTCCTACACAGCACTGTCACAGCAGTGCCTGTCCCCTGGCAGGGACAACCCACGGCACACACAGAGGGACACCTGCAAACTCCCCCATCCTGCCATGATCAACCTCTGAATTACCCATAAATGCTCTCAAGAATATATTAATTGCCATTGATTTTGCGGGATGGCATCATTCAGAGGAGAAGGGGAGAATATGGCCCATGGCACTAAGCAGGAGTGAGTCTAGATCTTGAATACATTAAAACAAGAAGTCCCTGCTCTCAGATCCCTCTCAAAAATACAAGAAAAGCTCTCTCAGAAACCCTCAAAGAAGTAAATTTGTTATACAAATAGCAAAGGTTCCCCAGCCTCTGGAATCCCTTCTGCATCCCATGTGTCACATGCTTTAGGTCATAACTGCTTTAGGGCAGCATGTTCCTACATGTTTGGTAGCCCAGATCCAAGCTTTGGATGACACAGAACAAATAATGATACATATCCTAGTCAATTAATGCTGGTAATGACACTATTTAGTGAAAAAATCATTTTAACCTTGATCTGGCAGTGAGTTTCACAGCCATGCAATGGCTGAGGCTCTTATTTATCCCTGCTGTGACACTACAGGAATGTGTGGGAGCATCTCTCTAGCCCTCAGCAGCCAGCTCTGGAAAGCTACTTCTGTGCCTGATCTGCAGGTCAGTTCAATCTGTTTCAACACACACCTTCCCTGAGCATCGCTGAAGAGACAGGTCTATTTGTCCTGGTGCTGGAGCTTCCAGCATTTACAAAGGCAGCATCTTCAGGGTCCATGACAGTTTAGCTGTAGTTATTTCACATGTATAGACAGTCAAGTCAGATGTGGTCCAAGCTAAGACCATGATGAACCCAGGGAGTTTGAGCAGTTTGCTTAAAGTGCTGTGGCATCTATACATCTATATGTGGTGGGAGGAAGATACTGTTGTTACCTTTTATATTGACAGTCTCTGATAGCATAAGCAGGAAGACAGGGCATAGTATTATTAAAATAACAGCCTATGGTGAATTGAATGGCTTATGGCATCTTTAAAAATGTGAAATTGAAAGGGACATTTTATAACTCAAAGATGAGATCTGAAAACTCAATCCTTCCTGCTTTAAGGAACAGCTGAAAATGTGGAGCTGGGTCTCCACCTGGATTGGACCTAAAACAGTGAAAGTCAGTGTTTTTTGTGAGGTATTTCCTCTTTTTACTGTTGCAAATTTTAGATTAGATAGGTCCTTTGTATCCATAGTGGGTAGACTAAATTTGTCATTGTTTGAACTCAGAGAAGCAGGTGGCTGTCCTATGGAGAAAGAAGAGCTGGGGTTTGACAGCCCCAATTCCTGTTACTGCCTCTGACCTCCTCAGTTACCCTGGGCAAAGCTCTCCCCATCTTTTAGCTTCAGTTACCAGATGATAAAATGGGGGGAACCACCCTGCTCCTCCAAAGGAGAATGACTGTGTTACTCAAAAAATACATGTTGGATCCGTTGACATAACAATGTGGAAGAATTCCACCTGACAAGGAGAAGTAGGTGGACCCATGATATTTAATATTCCAGTATAATCAGAATAGAGGATTCTCCCCACAACGAAGCCTTGAGGTCTGGCTTTTGGGATCACTTCTCCTCCAGGTCCCACAGCCTCTGTCAGGACGTGACATTCACATCTGAATTAGTGCATACCAGAACCTGGCTGCAAACAGCCAGGGCTTGAGCTCTCTTTCTAAAGTGCTGGATGAAACTTGCTCTGACCATAATTGTGCTCTTAATCTTCTCTCCATAACGTTTTCCTCTTTCTCTTAGTATCACTTTATTTTGCCAAAGTCAATATTTCAGATGTTGTTTGCTTTTAATTTGACGTCTATTCCCAGCATTCAGATTTTATTAATTCAACCCCTTTTTATTATTGTTTGTCAGCATTAATTCAGGAGCGTATATCATTTGTAGGTGGAGTAGCATGAGTAGTAAAAGGCTCCCTGACATAATTTGCTGCCCTGTTAACAGCGGCAATAATTTGAGCAATTAGCGAGGCCTTGACATGGGCTTTAGCTTCTCTGTCACACAGGAATACCTCTTCAGTGCAGCTGCTGTGCTATTTATACTCCCCCATCAAGTCCCAGACTGAAATAGTGCCCCAGGAGAGCAGCCTGTAGTCAGTCCCTTTGCAATGACTGGATGAGCACTAAATAAGTCCTGGACTTGATTATATTAATGAAGCTACGTGGGGAATGCCCATCCGGAAATCCCCAGATGCCGTGCTGATAGAGCAGTCTGTGTCCTCGCAGCATCCCGTCCCCCATCCAAGGAAATCCCCAACAGTCCCTTTGCCAGTGACCATGGCTTTGACAACAGGAGGGTCACATCAGTTTTTGGGGACTGAACCGGCAGGGACCCTCCACCAAGAGAAGATGAAGCAACCTCCCAACTGTTCATCTTGGTCTTCTCAGGTGGGTCATGGCACAAGTGGATTTGTCCCTGAGGTTAAACATACCTCTGTGGCCCCTTCTGTAAAATTCAGAGTGGTAGCGTTAATGGGAGTCTCCTACACCAGTAAGTACTGGACAAACTCTTGCAGACCAGCAGGGCATCACTGGTGCAGAAAAGTGGCACATCATTGTCTCAGGGGAGGTCTCCAAGGGACACAGTCCTGTATGATATCACCTCATACTTTGGATGGGGATTTGAGGCAGGGATGTCTCATGCACAGGAGAATGAAAACTCATGATAGAGCTGAAAATGCCTCAGACTCTGAAGGTACCTCTGCACCTGGAAACCATCCGTTTCCCTAGCAATGCAGGATTAGGCCTCGAATCAGGAGAGTCATGAAGAGCAACCAAAGTCCTTGACAGTCTGGTCAGGTGAGATTCAGCTCACAGGTCCCTTCAGCGCACTGTGATACAAAAAACAATGCTTTATCTCTAGGAAAGAAAAACTTCATTAAGTGCTCTGGAAAATTCCACATAGAAAAATACCCTGTGCAACGTCAGAGCTTAAATCCACCACGCTAAAGCTCTCTTTTTGGATCTCATTAAAATAGATACAATCTGCACATAAAATAAATTACTTGCCTTATAATTTTCAGTTCAGTTAGAGATTTACCAGTAAGAGCAGTAATTAACAAACTTGTTCTGCTTTTCACTATCAAGACCCTGATTCAGCACAGGGATTTGATGTGGTCTGTGCTTGGCTGAGCTTCCCTCACATAGCAGAGGGCAGGTCATGAGCATCTTCCTAACCTGGTGGGGTGGCTCCTTTCTCCCTCTGCTCTGCAGGCTTGGAGGGCTTCGGACTAGGCAGCGCCCCATGGGCTCAATCACGCACATCTCAGCCCTTATTCTGCACACCTAGCCACACACAGGATGGCCTGAAGTCACCTTCTCAGCTCAGCAGTGGCTGGGACACAGATGACACATGGTAGCAATATTTGCAGGTCCCCATTCCTGAAGGATGTGGGTATATGGGAGATGGCTGAGATCCATGCTTGTTAGCAGTTTGGGCCCAATGCAAGTTTGAGCACACTTACAGGTATCTAATACACCATGTTGATTATCTATAGGTTATGTGTTCAGGAAAGATCATTATGATCAGCTAATCTGCCCTGCAACGTGGCACAGACCTGCAGTCTCACTCCTGCATCCCCAGCATAAGGAAAGATCATGGAATCAGAGAACAGTTTGCATTGGAAGGGACCTTCAAAGGTCAACCAGTCCAACCCCACTGCAATGAGCAGGGACATCTTCAAATAGATCAGGTCCTGCGCCTGCTAATCTCTCCTGCAGGAGGGATGCTCAGAGCCAGGCTTGAGTTGCCACCTAGACTTACCCTTTTCTTTCACTGAAGTTCATCAGCAGGATTTTGGTATGAGCTTAAAGCTAAGCCAGGTCAGATCTGGTGAACTCACAGCTAAAATAACTTCGGGTCTGTATTTCACAGAAACAGACCTCGAGACTGACAGGTTGAAAGACCGCATAAAATAAGGACAGAGTAGACAAAAGAGTGCATCCTGCTGTTGGTTTAGCAAGCAACTGGCATCTGCAACAAGGAACAATTTTATTCTTTTACTGTGAGCTGCTGCATGACATGATCAAACAGGAATAAATATCTGAAATTAAAGGCCAAAAAAATAGTGCGATTGAATTGCTGATTTCTCTGCAAGGCTCCTTGAGATAAAAGAGTTGTCCCCAGGGAAAAGAGAGACCAGGGGAAAGCATGAAAGGCATGGCTGATGTCTTTTCTGCTTTGCATATAATCCACTGAAAATTGGAATGTCCAAATGCTTGCAATGACACAAGCGGGACTAATACTCTGGGATCACATGAGCAATTATCCGATTCACAGGTGAAGATGGTAATAAAGTGGCTGAAAAGCCAACTGCCAGAGAGAGGGCAAGAAACAGCAGGCTCGCTTGGTTACGGGTTGTGCCACAAACACCTCTTGAGATCAAGCATTAAAAATAATTAGGGCTGGGAAGGCAAGGAGTGAGGTTCCCAGATGGTGTGGGTGATAGATAAGGAGTCATCCTTTTTATCTATTGCCAGGCCACCCGTTCATCCAGTTTTGTGGCTGACTCAGATCTCCGCTGTCGTGAGGGGCTCTGTGCCGGTGGAGCTGTCAGGGCAGTGTTGCTTCCAGCCTGGATTAAAGGTTGGGCAAGCTGTGTCTTGCCTTGAGGTCTGGTTACTTGCTTTTGTGTTTATACAACAGACACGAGAGAAACCCTTGCCAGGGTGAAGATGGGTTGACACCGCTTTCTAGAGGACTAGCAACTGGGAGCTCGAGAGTGGATAACTCTGCTGTGTCACATAGAACTCCCATACCATGCTGTGTAACACTACAGGTAGCAGGGGTGACCTTCACTGAGCCTGTGACCCTGCAGCACGCCTGTTGGAGCCCTTCCCAAAATAATAGTTTCATTCTTGTTTGCTCCAAATAACAGACACAGCCGTCATCCCACCTTAGTCATGACTATCTGCAAACCCAAGTGATGGGACAAAAGGAAACGGCCTCAAGTTGCACCAGGGGAAGTTCGGATTGGATATTAGGGAAAAAAAATTCTTCAGGCATTGGAATAGGCTGCTCAGGGAAGTGGTGGAGTCATCATCACTGGAAGGGTTTAAGAGATGTGTAGATGAGGTTCTTAGGGACATGGTTTAGTGCTAGAGTTAGGTTATGGTTGGACTCGATGATCTTCAGGGTCTTTTCCAACCAATATGATTCAATGATTCTATGACATACTGTTCCAGGTCTACCAGTGTCCACACATCAATTCCAATGTGCCAACAGAAAAGATTGGTCCCTATTTCTCTCATTTTGTGCATGAGAGAGATCTAACATTCGTCTACTGATGCATCCAATCGAGATCTTCATTGGGGAGCACATGGAAGGAGTATCTTCCGTTGTTGCAGTTACCTGCATAGCAGTAACATTTGCAGTAACACTGGGTCTAGCAAAAATCTCTCGCACATCTTCAGCCTCTGGGGAGTAGGGTGGTCAACTCTGGGGTCTGGAAGAAACACAGCTCCTTAAGGCAGCATTGCAGACCTGGGACTGCTTTGCAGTTCCAGGGTTTTTCCTTTAAGCACACAGTCCTAAGCCTCCAGCAGATAGAGTGGTAGGCTTTGCCAGCATGGAGATGTGTCCTGAGAAGGACAGATCTTTGAGAATGGGTGAATAACAGGGCTGGTCAAAAATAGGTTTCTTTCATAAGGTCTGTCTGGAAAGCGGTGGCCAGAAGGTACCCAGATTTTTTGTGGCTATGTTGGTGATGGCAGAGCAGAGCAGACTGTCTTACATGTTCACATGAAGGTTCTTGTGGTGAAGCCACTTTCCTGCTAGCAGGAAGGTATGTGGGCAACCCTGCCATTACAGACATGTGTGACCACACCAGCAGTGTAGGAGAAGCTGTTGATGGGCTTTAGTTGAAAGGATGCCAAGCTAAACTGTCTTGCTTGAGAAGGCATTTTATGCATCCATTTTATATGCTGTGCAGTGACATGCCTAGTGCTTTGTTTCACATCAGAACTAGTAATATCACAACACACAGACTGCACAAATAAGGTGCAGAGAGCACAAAGAGTGCCAGCACCTTCCCATTCCTGCAGCCAGTGATGTTCGAAGACACCCCTTGCTAAGCACTCATAGACAGAAAGGAAAATCTACCAAAAACCCTTGCAGTGTGGCTGTGAAGCAGACTCCTTCCCAAGCCTGTGCCATACAGGATTGTGTAAAGTCCGTAATATTCAGCACGGAGAGGAAAAGAAACTGGGGTTACAGAAGGAAGTCCTTTTTTCGTAGGCATTTGGTAGGGGGAAGCATTTGCAAGGACATGTCCAGAAACCACCCATCTCCAAAAGTCAGTGAGAGGCAGAGGGAACACTAGGTTGTGCTGTTTCCCCAAATTATTGTGTAGCGCTGCTGAGGCTGGATTGCACATTTCTCGAAGGGACTGAGGGATTTTTTTTCTGCTATGAATTAGCAGAGAACTTTGACTACACTGTTTGGGTGTTCTTGCAATGAAATTAATTGCATTTGCTGTGTGAAATGCTTTGAGCACAGAGGCAAAGGCACGGGGTGGGTCTTTATAGGGAACCAGAGCTCCTGCGCTCAAACGCGAGATAACGCTGCTTATATTATAGGGAATGAATGATGAATAACAGCAACTGTTCGGAGGGTTTAATTAGCTTTCCTGTTATTTCAATCAAAAGAGGAAAAATAAATTCTCTTAGGATACAAACTCAACTGTGTGCTGACGTGAGGGACAAATGAATGTCATCAGGGCACGGGAAGGAGGCGGCTCTATCTATCCTAGTCCTTTAAGTGTGCTGAACACTTGAATTCACACTACCTTAAGGCTGAACATTTAGCAAACTGCTGCAAAGTAATCCTGTGTCTCAGTAGGGAAAGAGCTCAAATTAGTGGTGTATTGGCTTTGTTTCCCTCGCACGGTAAAGGAAAACTCTCTACTCCCAAAGAAGAGTTTCTTTGTGTTCCCGCTGTTAAATCGTGGCTTGTGCCCCACAAGGCTTTTAAATGAATACATGAAATCAGTGTGGGGATTTTGAGCTCTGTAAAATTCATTGCTCTGTGCGCGCTTGAGCAGCACACGGGAGCTTTAAGCACTTCGCTTTAATTTAGCAGGGAGCTGTTGCAGCTGCTGTGGCACTTCAAAGACCATTCTGTGTCTCGCTCCTGCACCTGACAAACACACGGCCATGGCGCTGTTAAAGTGCCAGTTTGGAGGGAAAAGGCTTTGTAAGCAGCAGCCAGTGCCGCCTGATGCTCCGAAGCTTGGCTATAACTGCACCATCTCTGCGTGTGCTGCCCCATCACTCCAGTTCGATCCAGCTAATCCAGCTTCATACCAGCTGGGACCATCCTGAGCTTCTTGTCCAGTCTCTTGCCTAAACATAGACCACATTTGCCGTCTTCTGTCTTCTTGTGGGGTCTCTGCGGCACTTCATAGTCAAGGAGGGTTTGGATATTTTCAGTGACAATCTTTTTTTCTGCAAATCACATGCTGAGGACTCTTCCCTTACTAGCAGACATGTTGCAGATGTGCTGGGACATGAGCAATGTTCTTAGAACCAAACCACTGTCTTCTCTTAACAGCGCCCTACAAATCTCACACATTTCTAGAGCCATAGGACGTGTGTTGTGGATCTGAGAGAGCTGAGAAAAGATGAGCTCCATAAATAATTGGCAGGTGATAAATGGTGGTAGCTCTCCAAGATCCAGTGCGGGCAGGACTGGGCCATCTCACCTGCTGTTCTCACAGCCAGAGAGCCAGACTGACCAGCAGCCCTTTCCACACCACAACTAACCAAATAATTTTAATGCAGATGTAGTATTTACAAATCTGTGCTCTTGTGCCTGCCTTCGCAACCCCATTCCTGAGTTGATGGCTGGAAAATAGCCATGAGATGTAGCAGACTGGTAAGAAACTGAGAGGGTTCTGCTGTTTAGATCACCAGGCTATGTCCTATCTGAGTCATCAGCAGCCAACAGCTGCAGATGAGAAGGCTGGTTTGGGTCACCCAGGGGGATGAGGCAGCTGTGAACCTGAACCATCTGCCTAGCTGAGCAAAGCAAAAGCAGCAATTCAGTAAAACTGGCCAATGCATTTTTGTCTGCTTGGTAAAATAAATATAAAATGAGTGGCTGGATTCAGCTTGCTGTCTGTGAAATGAAAGCTGCCAGTCGTGCAGGGATAAGTGCAGGTCTATGAGTAGGCACGTGTTGAGGGACCTGCCCAGTAACTGTCCTGGATGCAGCGTGATCACAGAGCACACTGCCAGAAAGAGCCATGCTCGGGATGTGTGCTCATGTCACAAAATCACAGGAGCTTGGAAGAGATGTCTGGAGATCATCTCATCCCATCACCTGCTCAAAGCAGGGTCACCTACATGCACCAGGTTGCTCAGGGCCATGTCCAGCTGAGTTTTGAATATCTTCAAGGATGGACAATCCACAACTTCTCTGGGCAACCCGTGCTAATGCTCAGTCATCGTCACAGTAAAAACTGGATCTCCAGCCCTGTTTCTGCCAACCTCATCCCAAAGGGTACATTGCACAGATTTCTTGCCTCCCACAACAGAAGGCCCAGACACCTTGGCAAGACAGATGTGATTCATTTTATCTGTGCTGTACCTATTTCACAAAGAGAGAGGAAACTTCAAAAGCCGAAGCCAGCAATTGGGCTTTTAGAAGATCCTCAAAATAATGAAAAGCATCACGGATACAAGCAGCAGCTTTTAATGCTTCCCCCCCGCCGCCTCCCCCCGCCATTCAATTTCGCTTTTTTCTCTTTTTTTGGCTGTCTAATGAAAAGTTTTAAAAGGACATAATTCCCTATTCAAGCAAGAAGCTACCTCTTACTAACAGGGGTTAGGAATAGTGCTTTTATTTTACTGCCTGGCAGGTTTTTTGGGGAGCTTTTTATACAGAGGGTTGACAGAGAGCTGGATACACGATGCTTCATTGATCTCAGCTGTGCCTGCCTTCCTAAGCTGTGTTGTGACCATTTATACCTCAAAGCTACTGAAAACAAGGCATTCGCTTATAGGAAGTGCAGTCATATCTGTCAAAGACTATAAGACTGTAGTCCCTTATATGACATAATAACTGCACAAACAGGCACTGAGGCTCCAAAATAGAATAGTTTAATTGGTTTGCTTTCCCAAGGAGATACTGTGCCAGACAATGAAGCACAACAGCTTAAATGTATGCTTAACAATAGCTTCGTCTATAAATAGGATATTTTTAAGCAATGGGAAGAACATTTGCAGTAGAACTAGATAACATTTTTCAGATGAAGAGTTTATTTGCTAATAAATACAGTTACAGGCTGGCTGAAACTATCCACAGACGCAGACTGAAATCAACTAATGTTTCCTGCTACAAAAAGGGGAACTCTTTCTTTTTCTTGATGAATCAGAAAACTTCTGTTTTAACATTTCAACATGAAACATTTAAATCACTCACTTAAAACTCTTCGTCTTAGAATTCACCTTGATTTTATTGCTTTATTTGGAAAAGCATACCCCCAAATTAAATGAATTATATTATTTGCGGTCCATCCCACCTAAATTCTCTCAGCTTTATAGCAGGGAAAGCAAAAGATTTAGAAGAGACTTTCTCAGTCTGTTCCCATAGGTCTGTTCTAGGGCTTTCCTTGCTTTTCCCAGTGTCTTTGGAGTGTGAACATAATGTACAGCTGGTGAGCTTGTCTTTACAGCTGATAAAGTGAGTTACACCAGGGTCATGTTGAAATGAACCCTGGATGCAGGTCAAGTACATAAAATAGAGTTCTCCTCCAGCGGCCTCACGTTACAGACCTGATTTATGTTTCTAGTGCTCGCGGTTCTGTTTGGAGCCTGGCATGGTTACATGCAATGTGCCCAGCCAAGCTTGAAAGCTCCTCTTTTCTCAACTTGCTTGGATAAGATGGGGAAGGTAAGAGGCGTAAGAATCAGCTCTAAAAGTCAGAGATTGATGGAGGTAACACCAGCGGGTCTTGGTGCACCAAATGCATTTGCTGTCTATAACCTGTGGGAAGAAAACTTGCTGAAATAATTCTTGCTAACAGACAAAATATGCCTTTTTCAGGCAATCTAACACTTGAAAAGCCTCATTAATAATGGCTGCAAAGTGTGGAGAAACTATAACTTCTATCTGTGGGTCGCAAGGCATTTTGCAAGTATTATCTGAGTGTCAGAAGATAAAAAGGAAGAAATCAATCTAGGCCTGATTTTCACAGAGGTTTCATGGCGGTGCCTGCAGAGATTATTGAAAACATATAAGCAGATTAAGCACATGTAAGTCCTCTTAAAAGCAGTGGGGTTTAGACACCTAACTTGCTATTGCTTTTTCCAAATCATAGTCAGAAAAGGGGACATTTACACTAAGCAACTTCAGGTGTCTAATGCGTGTGCTTAGGTAGACTGTGATGTCCCTGCATTGTGCTGGAGGGAAGACAAAGCTGCATCACACTCCTGCTCTGAATCACGCTTGGGAGGACTGTCTGAGATAGTGTGACCCATGACATAATATTACAGTTCTATCAGGTCAAACCAAGGTTCATCTGCCCCAAAACCCAGCCTCCAGCAGCAGCCAGACACAAATACTGAGGAGAAGGGTCAAACAAGTCTGGAGACGCAGTTCCACAGCACATCCTCCCACTGCCCAAGAGTCACTAGTTCAGCCACTTCCTGACTTCATGTATAAGAACCCTTTACGGACATTTCCTATGTTAATTTGCCTAATTATATTTCCAGCCCGCTTATGCTTTTGGCTTCTCCTGCATCTCCTGGCGATACTTTCCCTACTTTCACCGTGCACTATGCAAACAAGAACGTTTTCCTTGTTCTAAATCTGCAGCCTCATCATGTCATTGCATAGTCCTTAGTCCCAGTGTTATAACACTGAAATGAATAAAATCATTAAAAAAAAAATAATAATAATCCTTCTCTATTCACTATCTCGGTGTCCTTCACAATTTCATATGCTTTGATCATATCTTCCCTCTGTCATCTTCCCCAACCTGAATGCTCCTTATCTATCTAGTCCCTCTGCATAAGAAATTGTTTCCTGCCTATATAGAGAGCCTGTGGTTAAATCTTGATGTGGGTTGCTACACCAGTCAGTGAGGATACACTACCCTTGCCCAATACTGAAGTACAGATACCTTTGATATGTCACACAGCAGGCGTTGGACTGTGCCCAGTGCCAGGACTGAGCAGAGGAAAGAATGAGAAAGAATTGTATTGGGCTGGTTGTGTGGAAGAAATGTGTGAGTTAAGAAAATAATAAGCCAGTTCAAATAGGCTCTTCTAGGCGTGCATTTCTGGACACAGAAATCTTGCGTCTCTGGGATTCACAGATCACAAAAGCCTGCAAACCTTTTAGGAGAAGCCACAGATCTTGTTTTTTTTAGAAACCACGTAGACCAGAAGCTACTCTAATGTATTCACACCTTGGTCCGTGATCTACTTAGTGGTCACAGCTCCCAAAGAGGCCCTTAGGAAGCGTAGATTCTCAGTATTTACAATCATCGGTACAAATATACATGACAGAGTCAAAATAACTCAGGGTCAGCGACCACATCCACAGTTTGGGTGTGCTTCTTATTCATTTCGCTGTGCTCAGGTGTTGTTCTCAGAAGCTGGGTTTCTAAAACTGGTGGAGAAAGGGTTTCTTCAGTAATCCTGCATGCTGCCCATCTCATCTCATTTTTCAAAGTTGCCTTTCAAACTAGAATGGAAAAAAACAAGACTTTTCCAACTTGAGGAGACAACAGCTGAAAAACAGAGACAGAACAAGAAAAAATAACAGGTTGCAATAGGTGAGAAGCGAGTAGCAAAGTGTGTCCTAGAGAAGTGGGAGAACCGTGCTTCTCCTCCATCTGCTCAACACTCTGCCCACTTGGCTGCTGGGGCACACATTTCTCTCCCATTTTGACAAAAAAAACCCTCCTGTGCTGATCATAGAAACCATCCCACCTCAAGTTTGTCAAAATTGCCCTGTTTATCCTGAAACCATGAATCTTCTTTCTGTTCAATTTATTGATTTAAGAACATGAGAAAGATATTTTTCTAGGTGATCTACAAAGGGAAATTATCCTTGTTTGTGAATGTCTGCTCATTCCCTCATCCTACTGAGATGGGTCACATAAACAAAGAGGTTTGCAGACATGCTGAATTATCACAGATTAGCAAGTTATTACCGCTCATTTAAGTTAATATGGTTTATGTTACATTATAATGTGCTGGAAGCATGCAAACATCTTCACCTCAAGATGACGACCAGTAATCTGTTAAGCCACGATACCTTTGGCTCATGGAGTGCATCTCCCTTTTTGAGGGCAAAACTGTAATATTTACCGCTGGTTTAGCCAGTGACAGGTGACTGCTGCTGTGACATATATAAAATTTGCATGTCTTAGCTGCTTGAGTCAGAGCACATGTAAACATCCATTTGAAATGAAGCAGACCATATATTTCAATGTCTGCAAACAGAAATGTGTTTGGAAGAGGAAACAGGTGATTTTCTTTCCTGGGAGCTAAACGCTCCTTGTGTCTCCCATCATCCACAACCAGGGCCAGCCCAATAGAGCTACAAATGCCAAATTCAGCCCAGATCCTGTCCCTGGGGGGTCTGATATGCTGAGCAGGTTTACCACAGCTGCAACCATCTGCTGCTGATGTTAAGTGGGATTTTCACACACTTGAACCTATTGCTCAGGTGGCATTGAAGATTTTTGCCATAACAGTCCCAGAGCAGCAGGAATCTCTGGGAATCTGGTACCAGCCATTAGGCTCCTTCTGTATTTTCCTCTCTCATTTTAGTGCATGTAACATCTCTACGCTCTATTTTTTTTAATCTTTATAGGTTTCTCACCACCCTGTGCTGCCAACCTTCCCCTCTGCCTCTCCAAACCCTTCATACCTGTCAGTATCAGTGGAAATGTGATCATATACAAGTATTGGGGATTTGATCCCTTGACAGTGCCAGGTGCCTTGATTTCCAGGCTGCTTTTCCCTCCCATACTTGTGCCCCAGTTCCCTGCACACTGCTGCCTCTTGCTTTCATTTGGGCTGTGAAGCGTCTCCCAGAGCAAAGCTGCTCTCAAGGGCTCAGAGCTGAGCTGGTGAGCAGCTCCAAGCAATGCGAGACAGCGGTCCTCAGGACACCTTCTCCCTCCTGACCTACAGACAGGTGAGAAAAGGATGTAGGGAAATATAGACACGAAGGTACACAGCCAGGATGACGAAAAGAATGAGGATTTTTTTCATTTTGTTTTGAATGCTTTCCATAGAGTCAAGAATAAGCCAAAATATCCCGTCCTATCTGCAGCAAAATGAGAGTAGTCTACAAGTGTTGTCTATCCAAGTTTGCTGATGACACTAACCTGGGAGGAGTGGCTGACACGGCAGAAGGCTGTGCTGCCATCCAGAGACCTGGACAGGCTGGAGAGTTGGGCAGGGAATAACCTGATGAAATTTAACAAGGGAAAGTATAGAGTCCTGCATGTGGGCAGGAACAACCCCAGGTTCCAGTATAGGTTGGGAAATTACATATTAGAGAGCAGTGTAGGGGAAAGGGACCTGGGGGTCCTGGTGGACAGCAGGATGACCATGAGCCAGCACTGTGCCCTTGTGACCAGGAAGGCCAATGGCATCCTCGAGTATATTACAAGGGGGGTGGTTAGTAGATCCGGAGAGGTCCTCCTTCCCATCTACTCCGCCCTGGTGAGACCCCATCTAGAATATTGTGTCCAGTTCTGGGCCCCTCAGTTCCAGAAGGACAGGGAACTGCTGGAGAGGGTCCAGCGCAGGGCAACAAAGATGATGAAGGGAGCAGAGCATCTCCCATGTGAGGAAAGGCTGAGGGAGCTGGGTCTCTTTAGTTTGGAGAAGAGGAGACTGAGGGGTGACCTTATTAATGTTTATAAATATATAAAGGGTGAGTGCCACGAGGATGGAGCCAGGCTCTTCTCAGTGACAACCAATGATAGGACAAGAGGTAATAGGTACAAACTGGAACACAAAAGGTTCCACTTAAATTTGAGAAGAAACTTCTTCTCAGTGAGGGTGCCAGAGCCTGGCCCAGGCTGCCCAGGGGGGTTGTGGAGTCTCCTACTCTGCAGACATTCAAACCCGCCTGGACATGTTCCTGTGTGACCTCATCTAAGCGTTCCTGCTCCAGCAGGGGGATTGGACTGGATGAGCTTTTGAGGTCCCTTCCAATCCCAAACATACTGTGATACTGTGATATGTTATATCTGGTTGCTGTAGGAGGAGGAATGTACCAGCAAGTGATGTATGAGTTTATTCAGCTCCAAAATTCACCTTGTCCATTGCTTTGGATTAGCCAGCAGGACATTTTGGGCTTGCTACTCATTTTACAGTGTAGAACATGTGCAAAGATATAGAGACAGCAAGAAAACCCTTCTATAAGTGCATGATACCTCACACCTTGGAACTGGCCTACTGAATCATAGAATGTCCTGAGTTGGAAGGGACCCACAAGGACCATCGAGTCCAGCTCCTGTCCCTGCACAGGACAACCCCACAGTTCACACCATGTGTCTGAGGGTGTTGTCCAATCACCTTTTGAATATTTTCAGGCTTGGGGCTGTGACACCTCCCTGGGGAGCCTGTTCCAGTGCTCCAGCACCCTCTGGGTGAAGAACCTTTTCCTAATATCTAACCTAAACCTTCCCTGGCACATCATCTGAGTTTGGTGATTCTGTGGTGGGATCCCTGATGTGAGTGACTTCTTAGATATGGAAAGAGGAAAAACAATGTGAGTGACCATTGCTGAGAGAGGAGCCTCAGGAGAGGCTATGTCTCAGCAGAGAGCATAAGCAACTTCACCTCATTAATAATCTCATTTTTAAGGAGGAAGAGTGTCATCTTGATGCTTTCTAGTGTCTGGGCTTTGCTAGCGTGCAGCTCTCTGATGAAGGGCATACCACTGTTAGAAGCATTTTGGGGTTGAAGGAATTAAGGATCCTGTCTTCTACCTAGAGCTGAAACAAAAATTGCTGTGGGGCTTAAAGCTGTTTTTAACAAGAGTACGTAGCCTGCCAGATCTGATGAGAGATTAGCAATTTAATTATACAGGCCCTGGCTTCCTGCTTCCCACTAAGTGCCTAAAACCCCTCTAAAGAGACCCATTACCTTGCCTTATTTTTTTGCTCTTGCATTAAGTTGGCAGTTCAGAGCAACATAAACAGAGAAGCAGGACTGGGATTCCCTTGCAGAGGTCTCGGGGTTTTACAGCTAAGTGCCTGCTGATGGATCTGTCAGAGCAACCCATGGGAGCAAAACCTGTCACTCCCTGGCGTGACCATTAGCTTTATCTCCAGCATCCCCACAAGAGCTTTCCATTTGTCCCCTATTGAACTCACTGAGGAGAGAATGGGCTTTTTCTCGGGCTGCTGGGTGACTTTGAGAGAGAGGGAGGCAAAGCAAGCAGACGAGCTGTGGGCATGGGGATTTGGGGCAGAAAGCCTCAGCAGGAGATTTTGGGGATGTTGTAGTGGATAGCTGCGTGCTGTTTCATGTGAGAAACAATTGAAGGACAGGTAGACACTGCTGAAAAACAGGTGACATCCAACCTACTGAGCTCCCAGGGGCTGTTTGAAGTAAGGAGCCAGGAGGAAGAAGAGGCAACCGAGGCCTTTTTGTGTTTTCTGTCATCAGGAAGAAAATTTATTGAGGATTGTGAGTTCCCATAGCATAAGCAATATATTCTCTAAAACTGTTTTGCTTTCCAGCACTGGTTGTGGAGAATTTTCAGACAGTCCTGCTTCAGAGACGCTCTTCAGAGGTGGGAATTGACTTGTGTTGCTTGTGCAAGTCCCACCATGCACATAGCCATTGCAGTCCTCATGTATTGGCACCTCTGGATTCAGCCCTGCTCTACTCTCCCAACATCATTTACATCCCCAGCAGGCACCCACAGATCCATAGCATTTGGGTGCCACCACTGTATGTACTAGAGCTTGGTTTTGCAGTAAGGTTCTTGCTAAGGAATATAGGCAGCAAATATCATGTGTTTTTAACAGATATTTTCCTGAGAAATGCCTTTTTAACTCAGAAAAATGGTGATTTCTGTGACCCCTACACCTTTGTACATCCACAGGGCAGAGCTGGGAAAGGATCAAGCCCGGAGCACCAGGCTGCTGCCAACATAGATGCTGGCTGTCTGTTTTACCTAAAATCCTTTACAAACCAAAGCAAGAACATTGACTCTGCAAGCGGCACGGGCAATCTTGTGAGGATGTAATGGAGCATAATCAGTGACAGATTTCTCATCTCTATTCCATCACTGCAGTATGAGGCAGAATCACCACCGATCGTTTTAGCAAAGCACTGTGATAGAGGAGACCATGTCCTGTTCAAGCTATTTTTATGTCGTGGGAAGCCAGGCTTTGGTTTCTGAAACAGGGAGAAATGCATTTCTCTTTGGCCAGCCGTTTGGCCTTGGGGGTCAGTCCGCTTTGGGGGTGGTGCTGGGGTAGGGAGAGGATATAAAGCAGGGTGCAATGCCACTGCTTGAGGTGTTATGGTCTCCCCGGTGCCTGACTTGTGTGATCTGATCACACCTTCAGAGACCAGCCACACTACAGACTTGGGATCAAAATGTCGTTTCCTCAGATCCTTTTGTCAGGGGTGTTGTGCCTTTACCTGGAACCATCATGGAAATTTGGCTAATGCATCTTATGGTTGTGTAGGAGCACCGGAAACACTTTGGTACCTCCTGCCGTGGCTTCCAGCCTTATTTGCTGGAACAGAGTGTTTATGGGTTGAGGGCTGTAAAAAAGATGGGGACAGACTTTTTAGCAGGGCCTGTTGTGATAGGACAAGGGGTGATGGTTTTAAACTAGAACAGGGGTTATTCAGGCTGGACATGAGGAAGAAATCTTTTACACTGAGGGTGGTGAAACCCTGGCCCAGGTTGCCCAGAGAGGTGGTGGATGCCCCATCCCTGGAGACATCCCAGACCAGGCTGGACGGGGCTCTGAGCAACCTGATCTGGGTGAAGATGTCCCTGCTCATGGCAGGATTGGACTGGATGAGCTTTGAAGGCCCCTTCCAAACCAAATTATTCTATGATCAGGGTACAGGAAGATGCCCTCTGGTTGTCCCTAAACTAAACATCATTCCTAGGACTACCTGCAGTGGCAGGAGATCCTGTATAAACATGATATGTCTAGCAGGAGATGCTGTGAACACAGGAGTTTTGCAGAGTGCCTGGAGGAGTTAAGTCCCTCCTCTCTGGAGAAGAGAAGAGAAGACTTAGGGGGGATCTCATCACAGTATTCCAGTACTTATAGGGCAGCTGCAAAGAAGATTTAGAGTCTCTTTTCACAGGGAGCCACGTGGGAAAGAAAAGGGGTAAAGTGTACAAATTGCACTAAGAGAGGTTTCATCACAATATAAGAACCATTTTTTACAGTGAGAACAATCACAGTATTTAAAGTATGGCTAGAAAGAAGTTGGAGACTCCCTTTTCACAAGGAGTCACATGGAAAAGACAAGTGGTAGTGGGCGCAAGTTATTCTTGTGGGACACAACAGGGAAATTTTTCACAATAGGAGCAATCAGACATTAGAATAATCTCCCAAGGGAAGCGGTGGATTCTCCAACATTGGGCACTTTTAAGATTCAGCTGGACAGGCTGCTGGGCCATCTTGTGTAGACCGTGGCTTTGCCATGAAAGGTTGGACCAGATTATCCTTGAAGTCTGTCCCAACATGGTGTTCTGTGATTCTGTGATTCTGTGATTCTACGAGTGTGAAGTGACTGAGCCAACCAAGATGGTCCTTCCCACCTCCCTCTTGCTGCTGGCCCTTGCCAGGCCTTGAGGAGGAGGTTCATCCCACTGAGCTGCTGAGGGTGCCTCCAGGAGTCAGTGGAGGAAAGTCTGAAGGCCAATGGGATGAATGTCCTTTTTTTGGAAGTGCATGTTGGTCTTCTTTGACCATTGTCAGCCAAATGAGGCCTGTGTTGGCCAAGACATCACTCCTGTAGGGAGCTCGGTACGGGCGGAATGAATCTGGTAGGACTGTGTGTCAAGTCACGGAGAATGGCATCCCCCAGAAATCTCACACTGCCTGAATCCTTCCTAGATCCTTGACTCCCCCAACCAAGTGCTTCTCTTGTGACACCAAACCCAGTCAGAAAACAGATGATTTTTTACCCTTCACCATCCTGAGGAAGAACATTAAAGTACAGCAAAGTGTAGCAAAACTACAGGGCAATGAGTGAGATCCCAAACAGTATTTTCTTTTTTGAGTTACATATTTGGAGCTTTTTTTTTTTTTAGCAAATAAAATCGTGCTGAGGTCTGATTCATGTTTTTTTAATGCCTCGGAAGTCTGCAGTGTCATTCTTCTGGTTTGGCATCCTAATTCAAAGTGAAATACATGAAGCCGAAGGAGTATGTCAAGGAGTTTCTCTAGCTTTCATCATCTTTTTTTCCATGAGCGTGCGCTGTCCTTTTTTAACTGACTAGGAATGTGTAAAAAGGAATAGAGGGAAAGGCTTGGTAATAAAATGTTAAAGAGATTTTTGTTATTATTTTCAGTGGTACCAGGACAGAGCCTTTATGCATATAATTTCAGCTAAACATTCAAGTACTGAAACTCCTTCTTACCAAGCTTATAACAACTCACTGCAGCGTACTTGCAGGACATATTAACAGCTATTAATAGACGCTGTCAGGAGCTGGATACGCATCATAAGAGGAGCTTTATTTTTGCACAACATAAGGATATGAAAAAATATGCGAGGATGAGGCGCAAGCTGCCGCGGCTCTGCAGACCCTCGCGGGTGCCGGCCGAGCTCCGGGTCTGCTCGCCCCTGCCCAAGGTGAGATGCTTGTGCCGGGATGGAAGCGACAGCTGGGGGGTGCGGAGGGCTGGGATGGGGCAGCGGTGGTGGGAGAAATTCCATTATGGACTTCTGTAGGAGTTTCCCCAAACTGAAATCTTTTGAAGATGGAGGGGGATAGAGTGGGACGGGGAGGTAGGGACCTCTTCCCTGAGAGATGGAGACCTCTGGGATGCCCTCTGGCCAGGTTAAATGAGAGGTTGCTTCATTACATTAAGTCTCTTTGAATTCAAGCTAAAAGAGCAAGTGGGAACCCACAGGCGCTGCTGAGAGTGGTGGGTCGGGAGCAGGTTGGAAAAAAGTCCTCCCTAATCTCCATTTGTGGTCAGTAGAGGTGCAGCTTTCTGCTCCCATCTGCCTCTGGAGAAACCTCTCCCTCTTTCTCACTATGTGCAGAACAGTCACCTAAATACAGGGTTAAAATCACTGAAAGTCTCCCTGCCATCTCCATCCCTTGTCACTTCCACAATATTTTATCATGCACATATTTTAAAGCTTCAGGACATTGCTTCTTCATGAGTCATCCAGCTCTGTGAGCTAAAAGCCCATGTGTCACACAGCAGGAAATCTTGCAAATGTTTCTAAATGCCCAGCCTTACAGGAAAGGCCAGGGAAATACCCTGTCATTGCCTGAGGACAGCATCTGTGGGCTGTGTTGGATGTGAGCTAGAGGACGAAGGATGCAAGAGGATGTGAAGTCTGCCGGGTCGAGTACAGGACATTGTTTTGGTACATTTAGGTGTATTGAATTCCTCTGTGCCTCTATGTATCTCACTATGAATAAGTGATAATGCAAGCTGAGAGCATTGCACCCACCGCATCAGGCAAGTTAATTCACTTCTGCTTGCAAAATACCTGGGAATCTTAGAGCAAGGTGGAGACGGTGTCCCATGTTCACTGCAGAAGACCTGGGCAATAAAACCCTTCAGCAAACACGGTGTGATGGAGAGAGGCTTACCTGCCTAAAGCCCCTCTTATGTGAACTCCAGCTGAGGATGGAGTAGCACCAAGGATAAGGACTCGTGTTTGCATCGCTGGGCCCCCAACCCCCTTGCTTTGCCAGAAAGCCTAATAGCAGAATTACGGGCATGCATCACCAGGGGACTGTAAATATCATTTTTAATTAACTGGCTAGTCTACAGAGGAGACTTTGTGCAGTGCTGCAAGACATGGGAACAAAGTTCAGCCTGTCCCTGTGACAGAGCTCCAAATTTCCCCTGCTCTTTCGCAACCCAATGCCAGCAAACAGATGTGCTCTGTGCCTCTTATTTATGCACTCCCAAGAAATTAGCACCCTGTTAAGCTACACAATGCAGTGCATTTATTTTTATTTCACTGTGCTGCAGCCTTTCAATGTTAACTCTGCACTCTTACTGGAATCAAATCCAGGCTAGCACTAAGAGCTGTGTAAATCAAGGCCCTATGAATGTATGAATTTTGTGCAGTAGAGCTAGTGCCTATAACTTCAGATAAAGCATCCCCCAAGCTGCAAAGTCAAGTGTTTGATCCAGGTCCAAAAGGAAAAGGACAGAGGAGGAAGATTTAACTTCCAAATACCTGAAGCTAGTACTGTGATTTGTCTTCAGACCCATTTTAAGGCAATAAACAGCTATATTTATATCTCCTGAATGTGCCTATTATTTCAAGATCTCACCCAAATGAGTGAAAGTAACGTGACAAAGCAGCACTGTAGGGAGCCAAAAATGTATGAAAAGCAATTGATCCATTATAGATGCAGACTCAGGCAAGCTCAGTCTATTTTTAATCATTTTAATAATGCAGCTGATTTGCTACATCAAGGAGGGAAGCTGAAGAGGGATCCCTACCAGCAAGATAAATAATAGGTTCATGAGGCTCAGGGACATCTGGACATCTGTGAGCAGGAGCATGGCACAGTCATCTCCCTGGGAAATGGTATCACCAATAGGTCACCTTGAGGGATGGGAGAGCCCAAAGATAAACAGATGATAGTTCGGGAAAGCGAGGAGAGAAATCAGTTGGATGTTGAATTGTGGCAAATAGGATTAGAAAAAAAAAAAAAAAAAAAAAGAAGGTTTTTGTTAATTTAAAAAAAAAAAAAAATCTATTGCTGTGATTTGGGTAGGTGAATGGTGTTGCAGAGACTGCTGCCATGGGAGGCAGATTTGGGTATGGATAGGCTAACCAGGTCAAAGAACTATCGTTTTCTTCATGTTCTCCTGCTTCTCCATGTTCTTCATGACCACAGCCCTCTCTCCCCATCTGAAAAAGCCAAGACATATCTGAGCATCACCCACTCACTTTGCCTGTGCCAAAGACAAAATGTCTCTTCCATCCTTGGGTGGCTTGTTTGGCTCCCAGGGAAGTCTGGAAGAAAGAAAACTTGAAGTTTCCACTCCTTTTTCCAGAGTGGCCTTTAAATGAGAGTGCATGTGAGAAGGACAAGAGACAGATGCCTTCTAGACAAAAGATGGCTTTCAGGGCACACAGTTAAATCATGAAAATACAACTATGTTCTTAGTTACAGAGAGCAGTGTGAGGCCACCAGGGCAAGAGGGACCACCCATGAGGAGAGAGTAATGCAATGGGGACAGTGAAAAAAGACAGCAGCTACTTTGTCCAGGCAGGAGATGAGATTTTGGTTTAATATAGTCACAATAAAACAGAAATGATAGCCACGATTTTTAAACTTGAAAGCTGAGCGCTCCACAACACCTGGGACTCTTCAGAGGCAGGATGAGCTGAGGTTCCGTTTTGCTGATGCTAAGCTCGCTTCAATAAAACAAACAGAAATGTCCCTGTTAAAGGCTGTAAAAGGCTGGGTTGAGCTTGATGCTAAACCTGCCAGGGTAGAGCGACTCCGGTCATCTCTTTCCTTCTTCCTAATACCTCGGGGCTGCTGACATTTCCCATCTGGGGACTTTCTTATAAAAACGTTTATCTTGTTGTCGTGTGGAAGCGGCATTTTTTCTCCATTATGGAGTTATGTCAATCCCACGGCAGGCGAGAGGTCAGGAATGGGACTCCCACGCTCATTCTTCATCTGGCGGCACGGGCCAGCCCCAGCCTGGCAAGTCCGTCAGCTGCCAGCAATGGCTTCTCCATCCCACTGCCAGCGAGGGGTTGGACAGATACATGGGACCTCAGCTGGCCCATTGAGCAGCCCTCAGACTTCTTGTAGCCTTGCCCAGCAGTGCACTGTGTACCTGCAGGCTTTGCCCACACAGTTTAGGATGGGGAGGAAAGGCACGTTTTTAACTGAGGATGCCATTGTGCCTGCTCAGCCCCTTTCTCCAAGGATGGTCTTGCAAATCAGGTTTTGACAGCAGCAGCACAGTTACAGGTCAAAGTAGCTGCCACTCCATGGGGTGTCATCATTTTGGGATGAACACAAGACTTACAAATAGAGGGAAACAAACATACATAAATCCTCTTATTAAATTTGTACTGGAGTACTGTTTCCAGTTCTGGGCTCCCCAGTTTAAGAAGGACAAGGAATTACTGGAGGGAGTCCAACACAGAGCTGTGATTAAGGGTCTGGAGCATCTTTCTGATGAAGAAAGACTAAGGAAACTGGGTCTGTTCAGCCTGGAGAAGAGAAGCTGAGAGGGGATCTCATCAATGTTTATAAATATCTCAAGGGTGGGTGTCAAGAGGATGGACCAGACTCTTTTCAGTGGTGCCCAGTTATAGGATGAGGGGCAACAGGCACAGACTCAAGCACAGGGGGTTCCATCTGAGTGTGAGGAGAAACTTCTTTGAGGGTTCCAGAGCCCTGGACCAGGCTGCCCAGAGAGGTTGTGGAGTCTCCTTCTCTGGAGACATTCAAAACCCACCTGGGCACATTCCTGTGTGCTCTGTGTGAATGTATTTTAGTGGGTGGGTTGGACTAGATGATCTCAAGAGGTTCTTTCCAACCCCAGTCATTCTGTGATTCTGTGAAATAATAATAATAATAAAGTATAATTGCTGTGAGAGATTCAGGTAGCTCTTGTTCAGTAGATCGGGGCTATAGGTTGCTTAGGCCATTGATCAGCAACTGCTGTCATACTGCTTCCACGGCTTCAGCTTGCACATACCTTCCATGCAAGCTTAGCAGTAACATCTAAAGGCCTGGTGACTTCACATTTCTTTCTTTTAGGGGTCAAAGTACTTCATGGAGAACTTTGTTTTGCGGAGTCTGGAACTGGCTTAGGCACTTAGGAAAATTCATTAAAAATTTGGGACAGCTTTTCTTCTGGAACTGAAATGTAAGAGCGGTTTCACTGGGTCAGAGCAAACATCCATGCAGTGTCCCATCTCCAACAGTGGTTGCAAGTGATGCAGAGGGAAGAGTGGAAAACCTACATGAGACTTTCGTTGGATATTCTCCCACCCTCCACATGTTTTCAATTCAGGGACCTCCTGTGTTGAATGAGGCCTCTAGATATCCAGTATCCCTCTATGGATTTATCATGCTGTAATTTTTCCAGTCTTTTTCTGAATTCAGGTACAATTTTACATCCTTACTATCCTTTGGCAAGGAGTGCTGCAGATCGGCTATCATCTGTACTTGAATTGCTTCCTTTAATTTGTTCTGAGTTTGGCTCCTGCCAGCTTCTTTTGATGTACCCTTATTCTTGTATTGGGCAAAACAGTGAACAGTCAATCCCTTTTCGCTCATCATTCTGCAGATCTCCATAATCGGTCCTATAGGATCTTTTTTTCCAGACTGAAGAGTCCACTTTGCTTACTAAGTAATTTTTATAGGAGGCTTTTTGTATATACATTTAATCATCTTTACTGCCTTTCCTTGAATCCTGTCCCTCATCTCTGTATGTTTTCAAGAGATAAAGAGATCAGAAGATAGTATTCAAGATGTAAGTGAAACCTAGTTTGATTCAGTGGCATATCAATATTCTCTTTTCCTTGCCCCTTAGTAATTGTTAATATTTTCTTTGCTTATTCCACCACTACTGAGCAATGAACTGACGTTTCATAGAACTATTGCAATCCAAATATCTTAGTCCTGAGTGAGCCCAGAGCCCATAATTTTATATGTGAAGTTCAGAACATTTTTCCTGCCATGAACATTATTTCACATTTGGCTACATTAAAATTAATTTGCTGTTTTATTGTTCATTCACTTAGTCTTATCATATCTTTTCTGCAGGCCCTAATTCTCACTACCCTGAATACCATGGTGTCACCTGCAAACTGTGCTCCATCGTTATTCACCTCCTTTCTCAGGTTGCCTATGAATAGGTAGAGCAGTGCGTGTCTTTGCCCAGATCCCCAGAGAAAACCAAAAGACCATTTCCTCTTGTCTTTATTGCACAGACTCAAGGTTTGCAGGACTCCTTCTCTGGAGATCTTGTGTCATAGCTAGACCCCTTCGTAGAATACAACACAATACAATTGTTTTTGTTGGAAAAGGCCTTTAAGATCATTGAATCCAACCAATAACCTAACACTGCCAAGTCCACCTCTAAACCATAGAATCATAGAATCGTTTTGGTTGGAAGAGACCCTCAAGATCATCAAGTCCTTTCCACCACTGCCCTGGACAGCCACTTCCAGTGCTTCAGAACCCTTCTCATGAATAAATGTTTCCTAATATCCAATCTGAACCTTCCTTGGCACAACTTGAAGACATTTCCTCTCATCGTATCACTTGCTACTCAGGAGAAGAGACCAGTACCCTCCGTGCTACAACCTCCCTTCAGGTAGTTGTAGAGAGCTATAAGGTCTCCCCTCAGCCTCCTTTTCAGTCCCAGTTCCCTCAGCCTCTCCTCATAAGACTTATTCTCTAGACTCTAGTTCTCTAGACATCCTTAGATGAAGTTGCTGTTATTTCATCATGGAGCATAGCTTTGAGTTTGTGCCTTTCATGCAGCATTAGGTTAATGCATTGGAAAATTATCACCAAGGCCTTCAGCTGACATTGCAAGCTACTTCATGATGGAGTTGACTTACAGCATCGTGAATCAAGGTGAAGGCAGGTGGCAGTGGCCTGGGTCAGTTGGAGTCTGCTGGGCTTCACACTTAGCTCAGGATTCAGTGAATGACCACAGTCCAACCTGGAGGTGTCAGGTTGATGAGTTCCTACATCCAGGTTTTTGTGTGGGAAGGAAAACTGCAGGTGGAAGGAGGGTTTTTGAAGCTGATGTTTCCCTTTCATCCTGGAGTACAGGACCTACCTCTTCACTTTCCCCGAAGGGAACAGCTCCACGCTCTGTTGCAGCAGACCTATTATTTGCTCTGAAGAGGAGACAACATAGAAAAAGCTGCGTAGGAGACCAAAGACACTCATCTTCAAATCCTCGCTTTGATTATTTCATAAAAGTTCAATACTAGTTGGGTGGAAACACATCCTGGATTGTGACAGCTGAGTTGCCATCCCATCCTATGCTTCTGGGATGGCAAAGGCCCTTCTCCAAAAGGGCTCTCACCCGTATTTGTCATGCATGTTCATAACCCAGAATTACTGAAGACTTGACCCCTTGGCTAAACCAGTGGAGGTCACTTGGGGTCCCTTTTCTGGTGGGTTCCACAACCCAGACATGCTTTTTGCTTCATGCAGGAATAATCTGCCTATTCTTCTTCCCAGACTCCTCAGCTCCCATCTTTGCAAGCTAAGCTAGCCCAAACGTAGCATCCTGGGACTAATTAGGCCCAGATCTGTTCATTAACCCTTTCTTGTCAACTTTTAGTTTACCCACTAAACTGTGTGCTCTGGTTTTACACCCCTGTCTTTGTAAGCCAGCTTTTGCAAATTGAGTTGTTTCTTACCATCACCAACCACCCTCACCCCTGAAACTCTCCTAAGAAAACACTTTTGGGACCCCGTGTGTCCCCAAATAGCATTTCAGCTTTTGAAAAACATCATATTTTGCTGAAATCTCATGTTGGCAAAAATATTCCAACAGTCTCCACTTTTCAGCTCTCTTCTGATATCTTATTCCCAAATGGTAGAAGAAAACTAGGAAGGAAGTGAAGGGAAAATGTGGGTGGAGAAGAACGTCCTGTTCTGCACAAATACCCTGGTGTGTTGTCAGATGGATGCTCTGCTTTAAATAGAAGAGGTCTCATGCTTGCAAAGGCCAAAATAATAAATTCTCATGAATTAGAAAAGATGGAAATAATGATTTAATAAAGAAAGTGTTTAGACTTAGTGCATTAACGAATCAACCAAGTTAAAGCTTCTCATTATCACATGCAGTCTAATTTCTTTATATACCTATAATGCACACACACATGCACAGAAGCCTTGGGAATAATCCCTGGGGAACTCAGGGAAATTTTGTTTCTTGTTTGTTGTATTTGAGAGGCTATTTCCATAACACGGGTCATCTGGGGTAAGCAATGTTAAAGTGAGAGTTAGAAGAGAGTCAGTGGGATAGATTCAGAGGTCTCCAAGCTTTTATGCGTTTGAAGAAGTTCTTCTGCTTAGATCTGATTTTGTGGCTCTGATTTCTGCTATCCATGTTTTACAAGGGGTTCAGTGAAACCACTTTCTGCACCCTGGTGACCTTTTTGTTTTTACCATCAGTATTTTTTACCAATTTTTTCAGTTTTTAGTAGAACAATGAGACTTTTTTTTCATCTTCTGCACATTTTCTGTATTTTAGAACTTTTCCCATTGTGCTTTGCTTTGAATCTGAAAAGTTTAGTGCAATTTGAGGGAAAAATGGACAGATAGAAACCCTTAGGTACAAAACACCCTGCAGTCTATCAGTTAGGAAAATTCCACAGGAGTAAGTTATTTTAGCAAAGCAAATTTTACACCATCAGCATTTTCCCCAAACTTCTGACTGTCTCTAAAGACAGTTGATATTGATCAGTAGGAGGATTGCTAAGCTGAACATTGCAACTGCAAGAATCTAAGAGCTGGTGTATCTCAACTCTCTGCTATTTTTCGTTGTGATGATGGAAACCCAGATCATGTAAAGCCGAGCCTGGGTGAGAACCCATGAACCCATTCATCCTTCTTGCCGTCACTAGCAGAGCATGTGGTGGTTTTAGTGCCAGGTGTGGGAATCAAGGGAGCCATTATGTGTTTCCTTAAGCCATTTTCTTGTGCCTGGCACTATTTTCACCATCAGTTTTGAAATAATCTTGAAATTCATCTTTGTGAAGACAAAACTCTGCCTGTTTTGAAGTCAAAGAGTCTGTCACATGGACACTGCATTCTGACCCTGGAAGATGTGTCCTGTTGTTTATCTTTGTGGCCAATACAATGCAGCTACAGGGACAGTCAAGGGCCAGAAGTGACATGGTTGCCCTGTGCTATTGCACAGAGGGATCCTACAGAAAAGTATCTTTAATTTTATATTTCAGTATTTGACTCATAGCCTTTGTGCAGTAGATGGGGTGGGGAGGGGCAAAGTGATCACGTTTGGTTCCAGTAAAGTTCCTGTTGTTGTCAGATGGGTTGGACAGTAGTATCAGTTAGGGGCAGACAAGTGCATGATTCAGTCCTGGTGAACCTCTGTTGACTCATACTGACACAGCCTGAGCACTGCTTGCTGTGGACCAGAGATGGAGACCTACAAAAAGACAGTCATGTGTCCTTGTAGCCAGTCTGCTCTTGCAGAAATTGCAGAATCATAGAATCATTTTGATCGAAAGAGACCCTCAAGACCGTTGAGTCCAACCATTAACCTAACTCTGGCACTAAACCATGTCCCTAAGAACCTCGTCTAAACGTCTTTTAAACACCTCCAGGGATGGTGATTCCACCACTTCCCTGGGCAGCCTGTTCCTATCCCTGACAACCCTTTCCATGAAGAAATTTTTCCTAATATCCAATCTAAACCTCCCCTGATGCAACTTGGAGCCATTTTCTCTTATCCTATCAGTTGTTACCTGGGAGAAGAGACCAACACCTTCCATGTTACAACCTCCTTTCACGTAGCTGTAGACAGCTATAAGGTCTCCCCTCAGCCTCCTTTTCTTCAGGCTGAACATTCTCAGTTGCTTCAGCCGCACCCCATCAGAATTGTGCTCTAGACCCTTCACCATCTTGTAGCTAGATTCCTGGGATCTCTGAATTTCCACATATGGCAGAGTAGGTGAAGCCTAACCAGCAATCAGACCTTCCTTCTTCTGTAAATACATTCTGAAGAGCACAGCATGTGAAATCCTGTCTGCAGTGAAACCCACGTGGCCCGTTGTAGTGGTGAGCAGTGCATGCCAGCTCACGCATCATTATAATGCATCATAGCTCCCCGAGTTTCCACCGCCTCCAATGTAATACCCTCCGAATATATTTCTTTGTGGTTTGATACATGCTCATTGAAACACTCCTCCACTCAGACCGGTGAAGATAGACGCTTCATCAAAGCTTTAATGAAAGGGCAGCATGTGGATGATGAACAGGTTTTCTCTGCAGTAGACAAGCTTCCTGTGCTGGGTTTATTCCTGGAGCAGCTAACCTATTATTTGATGCAGGGCCTTGTGTGAATGAGAGCTGGTCCATCCGGAAAATGAATTACGTGCCCTTCTTTGGTATTGAAACTATCCATCATAATCGTGTCCCAAATGGTCTATCATGTTGTTGTCTAGTAAAACTCGGCCATGAGAGGCAGCTCCTGTTCAGATGCTGATGCTAGATGTCTGAAAATGTGATTTCAGCTGTAACTCTGAGGACATTTAGTTGGAATTTATGACTAGAGGAACCTCTAAGCTCCATCAACCCTATCCATCTGACAATTTTATAAATAATACTGGTCTTCAGTTTCTGAATCCTTTAGGACAGCCTTGTGTTTGGTTTGTTTTTTTTTTTTCCCAGTACCTGGAATATATCACATGCAAGATTTCAGCTTGAGATTTCAAACTGTATGGGCACATATTAAATAAATAAAAAGAGCTGGGTGTAGTAATATAGTGGGCTTCAAGGAAAGCAGTTTGGTGAACCTGGCACTGTCTAGGGTGCAGGAGACTTCGGCACTGCTCTTGGACATACCAAGACTTTCAATATTTCTCCTTTTTGTGCCTTGTTTTTTTTTTCTATTTGGTTCCCAGTCAGCATTAACCAAAATTCTTGAAGGATCCCCGTTGGTTTTAGCTTCAGCTGGGTCTGGTCCACCAGTACCTTCTGCTACATGCGGTGCTGTGAGAGCTACAGGCAAAAACAGCTAAGGAAGCAGAAATGTCACCTTTTCTCCATTGGGTTAAGCAGGAGCAGATGTGCGAAGGAACAAAGAGCACTTTAAACTTTCCATAGAAGTTTTCTCCCAGCCTGGAGGAGACTGAGGGGAGACCTCATGGTGGCTACAGCTTCTTCACAAGGGGAGGAGGAGGAGCAGGCACTGAGCTCTTCTCTTTAGTGACCAACGACAGGATCCAAAGGAATGTCAGGAAGATGTGCCAGGGGAGGTTCAGATTGGACATTGGGAAAAGGTTCTTCACCCAGAGGGTGCTGGACACTGGAACAGGCTCCCCAGGGAGGTGTCACAGCCCCAAGCCTGACAGTGTTCAAGAGACTGAACAACACCCTCAGACACATGGTGTGAACTGTGGGGTTGTCCTGTGCAGGGACAGGAGTTGGACTCCATGATCCTTGTGGGTCCCTTCCAACTCAGGACATTCTGTGATTCATAAATACAGTAAAAGAGTCTGGCCCTGAGAAGGACTGAGCATCCCAGATGGAGATTCTGCAAAGTTGAAGGGGTTGAGTGGTGGGAGGACATTTCATAGGGGCTGCCAGGGTGTTTGCAGAGTCAAACCCTGCAGGATTATTTAAGATTGTTCCCCTTTGTACATAACCTCAGCAGTCACCACAGCACTCACTGTAGACTGATGCCTTGGGGAGTGGGTAAGGGAATCTATTAATACTCTTAGGAAAAAATTAGCATCCAAACAACTTTTGTTTCCTTGTTTTTTACACGTCTGTGCTCTCCTCTGTCACTAGCTACAGCACAGAGCCTGATATGCTCTGACAAAGAGCTATTGATGCTGTGCTTGTGTGAATTGGCCCAGCACTGGTCACAGCCAACTTCTGTGGGACCTGCTGCCCCCGTTTTACAATACGCTCCAGTGTGCTGAGCCATTTGTGAAAGGTCAGAAATGAACAGAGAAATGGACTGGAGTCAAAAACAAGTAGTCCTATAAATATCAGTCATAGTCAAAGGCGGTTTATTCCATTCCTCCCCTCTCTCTCCCTCTGTGTGTGTGTCTCTCCCTCCCTCTGTTGTGGTTTCCCAGATATAACTCCATGTTTCTGAGTGGGGAGCTCTGAAAGGCAAGCAGCACGCACATTGCAGCTTCTGCTCCCATCTTGCACACATGGAATAGTCGTCAGTCCCGCCAGCAGGACTGACAGCCGGCACGGAGTCCAGGCATCATCTGGACTCAGATGTTAAGTTTTGATTTCTCGGATTTTCTTTAGCTGTGAGAAACTCATTTGCTACGATTTGAGAATTAGCTTTGGCCACAGACAGTTTGGATTGGGACTCCTGAGAGCTCTTCTCCGTCCGGAGCTAACGTTTGACTTCACAATGACTTTAGCAGCTAAATTAGAGGACATTGAAGTGACGCTGGAGCACCTACTAATGGATGTGTTTGTAAGTAAGCTTTGATTTCCTATTTAAAGCAAAATGCTAATAATCCAGAAGGCAACATACAAATTTAATGGTATGTCCAAGTGTTGCACTGACTTAATTCCTTCATATTTTGTGATAAACTGTCTATCCAACACTATCAATGTGTTGTGGTATAGCTAAAGCATCTCCTGCAAGCAGTAATATGCAAATTTGGAATAGTGTGACTCCAGTGTGACTATTCTGCGTTAGTTTTGTGTATCATCTAAAATTTTGATGAACCACATGGAGAGGAAGAGAGTTTTGGACAGAGCAGTTTGAAGAATATCCCTGTAAAAGAAGTTCTTTAATTGAAGCTTTAAACTGTGTATTGCTTAGCATCAAGTGTCCTTGGCTTTAGGGTTTTGGCAGCTATAAAATTACAGTCTTTTACTAGTCTGACTATTGGGTTACTTTTGTAAGAGATGGAGAAACAAGCAAAAGTAGTCTTGTTTCCAAGAAAATCAAGTTTATTCTTTCAGGATATATCAAACACTTTAAGCCAGTGTTAATCTGGAATTGCTTCCTTGAAATCATCAAAGCTCAGTGAAGCCAGAGATGATTTGCTTCTGCACATCTGAGAGAAGGATCTCTCCCTATATTTTCTTTTTGAAAGTTTCTTTAAAATATCAAAACATTTCAAAACAGATTCCTGCTTTTTCCAACACAACTTGAAGGTTTTTGCCTCAAGGTCAGAGATGGTCAAGTTTTGGAAGCTTTTTAGGGAGTAGAAGGAAAGCGATTATGAAGGATTGCCAGATCATTTATCTTCTTCAAAATTAAATCATGTTAAGGTGATCTATATTCTCTGAATTCAGGCTATAAGAAATAAGATGACAAGTGACATTCCGAATTTTCGTTTTGGCACCTCTTTAATGAAATGCTTCAAATTTCAGGGTCTAGTGATGAGGAATCTTAGGCATCAACCATAAAAGTGAAAAACAGGAGAGCTTGCCAGCTTTCTAGTCCATGGTCCAGTTACTAAAGTGTCCACCTGTGCTGTGAAATGGATTCAAGTCCCTCTGGGCTAGAATCTCCTCTCAGCCCTTTGGGGTGTCCTCTTTCCTACAGGTTGCTGCAATGGGAGGTAAAGGAAAACGGTTGGTGGCTGCCCTGTCAAAGCCTCAATGTAGGGTCTGAAATACTGAAATACTCTTTGGGCTGTATTATTTGAAGCAACCTAATGACTATTTGCCACTCTGAATGCAACTCCTTTCCCCAGCTCTGAGTACCATGCATCCCAGAGAAAATCCCAAAGGGTTTAAATCCCCGCAACAGGCAAAGATGCAACATCCGCATCTCATGACCACAACATGCTGTGGAAGTTATTCTGCGTGGGAAGGGGCCAGTGCTTTCTTTGGACTATTTGCAGCTGCTGTAGAATAAACTTGGCACTGTGATCCCTTCTGGTCTATTTGTAGCTCAACATCGCTTCATCAAGCTGAGCATTTGATACCTGGGAGACAGAGAGTCTCCATGGGACAGGTGTCATTGAACAGTGGGGTGTTTAAAGGTGTTGTGTCATAGGGTAGCTCCAAATAGTATCTGAGAGACTTCCAAGATTGAGAAAACCAGGGCTGACTGAGTTGATTGAGGCTTAGAAAGCCAAAGCTACAAACCTACATGTGTTTCGTCGTGTTTGAAGGACATGAAAAGCCTCATGCCCCGCTGGAAACTGCCCAGACCTATGAGAGAGGTCATAGAGAACAATTTCTTCGATGTCTCTGCATGCCATTGTGAGCACTGTTTTGGAGCTGTGTCTAGGCTTTGTCAAGCCTCATGTACACCTTTTCTCTCCATCCAGGTGTATTTCCTTGTGGGTTTTGGGGGTTGTTTGTGGGGGGTTTTTTCTGTAATGAGGGTGACAGTAGACCAACTGAAACATGGGCCAAATTCTCCAGAGGTGCAGGTGTCCTCAGTCCGTGAAACCAATGGATGTCCTCTCAGGTTGTGTTTTTAACTGGTCCCTCAAATGTGTAATTTCAGAAACCCACAAAATGTCCCCAGCTGGGACATTGCAATCACAGCTGAAATTGTGATGCTGAGACATGTCTATGTGGTATCACCCTGTGCCACGCCGGAGCCCCAGCTGGCTCTGGAAGAGCTGGTGTGTCTGTGCAGCATTGTGCAGGGACACACTGCACTAGTGTCACTGCTTCGTCCCTATGGGGCTGGAAGGCTCAGGGGCAGCACGTCCAGGCTTCACGTCTCACTTTGTCAGGACTGCGAATCTAATCTGACCTCTATGTAAACCAAAGACATCAGTTTTCCCTGACGAGCAGCCATGCTTTCAGCTAGCTGGACTCTCTTCTTAAAAACTACCTGGGAATTATCGGAGGAAACATTTCAGATAACCTAGACCAAATATTCCAAATGCAGAATAATTTTGTCTGACACAATCAGGCACAGTTTTCAGGCTTTACTCATGCATTTCATGCCTTGTGGCTGTGTTTGATCTTTAACCACCTGTCCATTGAGCAATGCTAAAAATAATCTCTACTACTAGATACAGAAAAAGTAAACATGAAACTTAGTATGATGGAAGGACAAAACATAGAACTCTGGCTGTTATAGATCATTCCAGCAGCCAGGTTCGTCGGAGGTCATTAATCCATTACCAGATGTTTTGCTGTTACTGGCAAGACTAGTACTTGGGTGAGGAGCACACGACCAGACCAGTGGGGCTGGATGGGCTGCAGGCAGATGGACTGCCAGGTAACTGGACCCTCCAGGGAATGCTCTCCATGCCATGCATCTTCATCTATGTCAGGATTATTGCTGAAAGACTGAGGCCATCTGTCACCATAATGCTCTTCTTCCAATTCCCTGGTGCCCTCCCAGGTGATTACTTGCAAAATTGGGAAACTGTAGTCTGTGGAGCCTTGACTTATCTTTTTATTTTTTCTTTGAAGAAACCTAGTTTTAATGGTCCTTGGGCTGCAGGGGCAGTAACCTGTTCCCAGATCAGTGGACCCTAACAAATCTCGCTTGAACAGCTCATATCATGGTAGTGAACTCATTTTATCACAGTGTAGAGGAAAACATTATAGTAAACAGCAAATGTGAAGTAACCAGCAGTTTCTAAAGAAAACTCAGGCTCAGGCTAACCGACCTTGATGTAATTTGACTTCTGCAGGAATACAGACTAAAGGAAGACTATATTGGGCCAGTTTTTCTCTGGACAGGGTTTTTAGCTAAGTTGTCCTGCAGGAACTCACGTGGAGTGAGTTCAGCAGAGTTTCACAGGGACAATGGCAAGCCTTGGCTGCAGATATGTTTAACACTTTCTCTAGAAAGGTAATATTACATCAGAACAATTTAAAACCTTTTTTTTTTTTTTTCTGTGGGGACTAGGGATTTGTATCCATATGATATAAGCTGCCACTTCCTTCCAGGACATGGTGTACTCACAGTGTTGTCAGCCCGCTATCAGAGAAGCAGCTGTTGCTGCAACGACACTTCCTTTCCCCTCTTACCAAAGGCCGTTCAAGAGCTTTGCTGGGCTCTACAAGGCGAGATAAAAGGGAAGCCTCCGACATGACATTTCATAATTAACTGTCATCACCCGAGGGCCGCCACTGAGCTGCTTGATAAGCCCAGACTTGGCTGCCTGGAGAAACCCAGAGAAGGAGACAAGGGCCAAATCAGTGTAGGGATAAGCTGAGCAGGTCCCTTGGGTGTGCTAAGGGGAAAAGGGGGTCTTGGTAAGAAATACTCTGAATCCTTGTTTCACTGCTTGCAAAAATCATCTCTGAGCCAAACTTTCCTTGCCTCTGGACATGCTAATTATTTTTGTGCAATCTGTGAAAGGAGACCTTTGAGGTACACCTTAGGACCAACCTTGCTGACTTCCAAGCCTTGCCTTAGGCACAGCTTGAGGGAGCCTCCATGATACAGAATGCCCAGCATGGCTGGGGCGCTTCACATGGGATGTCTGGGAGGGTTCAGGAGTGAGATGGGCAGTGGAGCCTGCCTTGCTGAGGGATGCTTTTCTTTGCATTATGGATGTGGCTTTAGACCTGGAAGAAATAGCCTCTCAAGCAAACAAAAGGATAACAATTCTGCTAGAAGAGTGAGCCTGAAGTAGTCAATCAAAAAGGAGATTGATTTCTGAAGGCAGGTGTGATGGAGCTGTAGTAGATGTCCCAGGAGAGAAAGAGACTTAGATGAAGTCTTTAAACCGTGAACACTGTATCCCTGTCCCACTCTAAATACCACCTGGGAAAAGACAGGCAATTTATCTCCAGTGGTTCATGGGGTCTTAGACATCATCCAAACACAACCAAGCCTGCCAAATGCACAGTGCATTCCATAGCTCCATCTGCATTCCTGCAGACATCTATTTCCACAGCTGGCTCTTCAGCCTTCCTCTCACCACACTGCACAGATAAATGTATACATATGCATATGTGTGTGTGTATATGTATATATATAGTTTTTATACATATATATTTAAAGAAATATATGTGTGTGTGTATATATATAGGACACTATCTGATGAAAGTGACATTTGTGAGGGCTTCCTGGAGAGGAGCTGTGGTTGCTTTGCCCTGAGCGGACACAGAAATCAGGGCTGGAATTAGGAAACAACTGATTCGCTATGCTCCAGCCTCCTCCATTACCCTGAGAAACAGCTGCTCTTCTGCCTCCCCACATTGTCAAGTCCTGGCGGAGTTAACACCAAAATAGCAAGGATGTGAGACTAAATCTGTTTCTAATACCATAACTTAGGGAGAAGAAGTAAGAGGAAATTACCTGGGACGGTACAAGTATTCTGGTTCATCTTTCTGCCAGCTAGCAATGAAAAGAAATGAAAGTTGGAGTCAAACTCCTGTATCCAGACAGACCTAAAGCTGGATATTTGAATGAAAAGTAACCAAATACTAACATTGAAAATTCCAAAAGGAGGTTCAGCTCTCTTGGCCAGAGGTGTCAATGGAGACAGGGCTCCCTGGCAGACATTGGCAATGCGGATGGCACCATGAGGTGGACAAGGTCACCATGTCCTGGTAAGAATCTGGAGTGGTGGCTACCAATAACTACGTATTCCAGCTCTTAAAACCAAGCTACCAACAGAGGGGCATTTAAATGACTTGGCTCTTTATTTATAACAGAGAAACGGCAAAAAAATCAGATGTGATAAGTGACATCTCATCATTTCGCAGATAGGGAAACTGAGACAGAGGGACATGAAGCCAATTGAGCATAGCCCTCCTCCATCATCCCACTTAAAAAGGAGTAGAAATATGACTTCCAGAACCCCAGCTTGATGATTTTTTCCCTCCAGGGTATAACACTCCACCACAACTGCAGAATAATCCAAATCATCAATATCTGGAATTCAGATCTACAGCACCCAGGATGAAGCGTGCCTTTGCATCTAGTCCTAGCACTCTCTGCTGTAGATAGGTGTTATTCTTTGTCCATTCTTTGTGCAATTGCACCATTAACCTTCCTGTTTTCTCATGCCACCAACGCTGGTAAAGAGTAGTCATTCTCACAGGAGGTACTGAGGACAATCTGGAGAAAGGAAGGGTGCAGAAAGATGATTGTGATGACTTGCTTCAACCACAATTTGCAGTGTGATCCCTGCTCACAGCAGCCTCCATCCCTGGTGTAATCAAACAAACATTCTTGCAGTTACTATCGACTCCTGGTGTCTGTTACATTTTTCTTAATGACCTTTGCAATAATAAGACATTATCAACATGGAAAGTGATCCATTAACCTCTATAGCAGAAATAAATCCTGTGGCTTTGCCAGGCTGCCAGGACTTGCTAATCAAAGAGCAAGCAGCAAATTCATACTTGAAGCAGTCACAAATGATGCATAATACAAAAGTGTGGGTGCTACCCTCACCCTTTGCAACATAATGGCTATTTCCTTGTGTTTGTTTATCAGAGAAATCAGTCCTTTGAAGCAAATCCTAATGCATATCTCTCTGGCAACAGCATCATCCTCCAGTCTATCCTCAACATCCAGTTTGCGGGAGATTTAAAGCTTAATTTTCCACCACTGGACTCAGCCTAAGTTTTACCAGTCTGATGAGTAGAGGCAGAATCAGGCCTCTTGATCCTTGAGGTTGCTCAGCATGATTGTGACATTAAAGAGATCCAGTTAGGTAGCTGTTCATCAGGTTTTGTTTAGATACTTCAGAAAATAAGGACATCAAAATTATCCTACCAGGTCTTTCCAATGAATAATTTAGTCCAGCATCACGTCTCAGGCAGCAACCAACATCAGGTGCCTACAGACAAATGTAAGAACAAGGCAAGTACACAGCCACAGTCTCCACAGTCATCTTCCAGACACCAGTTGTTCCCACTCGGGGATTTCCCAACCCAGAAGTGGTGTCTTCAAATTTAGCATCCCACAGTAGATGTGCTTTCATGAATTTGTTGAGTCATTTCTTGAACCCAGCCCAGGGACCCGAGTTACCAGGCACAGCTGCCATAAAGAGTCATGGAGCAGAAGAAAAGCCAGTGTTGTGCTGCAGCCCCGTGCACAGTGCTGTCAACCACAGATAGATCCTAACCTCCCTCCCATGAGAGTCAGGTCACGCTCTTGACCCTCAGAAAGCCTCTGTGGAACAGAAGAGCTTTGTAGAGCAGTCCAGTCTTAGCAAAAAATGCATAAAAAGAAGATGGTGAGAATAGAATCATGGAACCATAGAGTCATGGAATCAGAGATTCATAGAATCATAGAATGGTTTGGGTTGGAAGGGACCTTCAAGGGTCATCTAGTCCAGCCTCCTGCAGTAAGCAGGGACATCTTCACCCAGCTCAGGTTGCTCAGAGCCCCGTCCAGCCTGGCCTTGGATGTTTCCAAGGATGGTTCATCCACCACCTTTCTGGGCAACCTGGGCCAGTGTTTCACCATCCTCAGTGTAAAAAAACTCTTCCTCACATCTAGCCTGAACGAAGATCTGGGAGTGCAAATGCCAACAAGGATGTTAGCAAAGGCAGGACAATTAAATACAGCTACCCAGGGACACAGCAGAACTTCCGAGAGCTGGCGAGGCAGAACAAGAGTGGCCAGTTATCAAGCTTATTTTATAATCAGTGGGGAGACATTGACACTTTTAGGTATCATTCACCCCCCAGTACAGTAGGCAGCTGAAGAACCTTGAAAGTGCCTGTTTCTCTTTACTGATGACAAAAGGAGTCCAGATGACAAGCTCAGATGAAAGCTATCAAAATTAGGAGAGGTAAATGCCACTCCAGATGTCTCCTAGAAATGAGGTAGGGTGTTGTGACAGCATGGCCAACACAGAAGAGCTAAAGCAATAAAATGTAAACTGATAGGAATTACAGGGTGACATTCCAAGCTTGAAGATCCAGGGAGTCAGACAAACTTTTCACATTTCTTCATCTGTCCATATAAATCTACAAAGATCAGAATGTAACCGATTTTGGTTTTTATTTTGCCAGTGTTAGCAATTTCTCTTTCTCTTCTGTGCAAACGCAGTTTTCTCCTCACTCAGACAAAATCCATCATTATTTCATGCCTGTGAGACCTCAACTACAAAACAAAATTTGCCTGAGAGGCTGTTTACCAGGTCTGGCAAGGCTTAAAAAAAACCCCTCATGATGCCTCTCATGAGTCTTCTGCTTCTCTCCATTCTTTATGGACATCTTGGCCTCTCTTCTCTCCATGTGGCTTTCTCTTGGGGTAACATAACTCTCTCTCCTCCCTTCACATAGACACATATGCTTTCCTGCAGTATATTAAGATTAATCAAAGCAGTGTAAAAAGGATGAAGTTTTAAAAGAGGGAAAATTACACAGAACAAAGAAGCATTTATCTTCAGAGTGTTTGACATAGTCCATATGTCACATATCCTGTTTAAGCCTTAAATCTGGCTCAAGGCTGAGTACTTCCCATGCCGTGCTGAGCAAACCCCTATTTCTTCAGGAATTGAAGCAAATCAGCAGTGTTGAGCCCTACTCAGGAATAACTCACTCACATTTTAAGACCTGAAAGTGAGATGCACCAAGTATTTGCACATTCCTTGCAGTTGCTGGGATTTGCAAAGACTTCAGAACAGATCCCTGATAGAAATATTGCACAGTCATACCTCAGTTGTGTGCATGATGGCTATTTTATGCATGACATCCAACCTCTGCTACACATCCACGATGTGGGAATGTGGTGTCATTGCCAAATATCTCTTCTTTTGTTTATATAAGCCTTGGAAGTCAGAGGTGGCCTCCACGATCCCTTCGTGATTTTTACAGGGGTGTGTCTCCAGGGCAATGGGGTCAGGCAAGTTCCCTCCCTAATTAATTACTGTCTCTCTGAGTTATGTGGGAAAAGAGCCAACCTATCGGCACACTAAAATGCAAGGGAAATGTTCTTCCATCTAGCAGAGGCCTCAGTTGCTATTTGCTACTGTTCTTCTGGCCAGGGTTTCCCAGGAGCCCGTCTGCCCGTATGCAGAGAGGTTGGGACCACTTTCCCCAGCAAGGACCACGCATGGGACAGTGGGTGGGGAGGAGAACTGGATGTGGGATGGAGGCTGCTCCTGCAGAGTCTGTTTGGTGGCACTAGGGGAAGAGGAAGGATGCAGGTTGCTCTATCCTCTTTCGTGAACACATTTTCTGGGGTGTCAACTTTGGTGCCATGACTTTCAGTAGAGGCTGTGCCCTCCGTCGTATCTTCTTTAAAGATCAGAAGAAAGGTTGAACATTGTGTTCTGTTTGGAGATGACACTTCAGCATGTTGGAAGGGCCTCCAACCCATGGGCCAAACCTATTTTCTCAAGGACATGCAGTGAGTCACCACAAGTGACTGCTTCTGGGGTCCCATGGACATACCATGTGCATGGCTCTAGAACTAGGGTTCCATAGCCTCCCATAGCCTTCTTTCTCAGTTGTGAATGAACAGGAGCACTGCTCTTTCCAGCTCTAGACTGATCCTCTACTCAGAGCTTTTGAGCAGTGTGACTTTATCTTCTATCTACTGGAGAACTTACTGGTTTGGTGGGCATGCCAGCTGATGAATCTAAGAACTTGGCTAGATGTGGGCTCAGGAGGTGACATCCAGGGTTTCATGCTCTGCTCTGCCAGTGATACCCTTTTACACCCAAGGCTGAGGTATAAAAACCAACAGATGAGTGACCATGTGGATATTTTTGCTGGAATACCAATGAATGAGGAAATTAAGGAAAATCTAACATTACATTCTGGATTAACCTACAGTGATGCTTGGTTCTGGGTTTCTGTTTAGGTTCATGCTAGTCAGACTTACTTCTAGAGAACCACAGATGGTTAAACAACCTTGCTGTTAGTACAGCGCAAATCTGTCACAGGAGCCTAAATTCCCAGTTTTCTCTGT
The DNA here is from genome assembly GCF_037038585.1 of Patagioenas fasciata. Classification (NCBI taxonomy): domain Eukaryota; kingdom Metazoa; phylum Chordata; class Aves; order Columbiformes; family Columbidae; genus Patagioenas; species Patagioenas fasciata. The sequence goes on from NC_092520.1 coordinate 207,759,828, forward strand.
TGGCACAAGTGATGGACATGCTGTACATGCAGTCCAACACCATGCTGATCTCTGCATAACCCAGAGCACCAAACCAGAGTAAAACAAAGCAAGAATCTCTGTTCAAATGTGGGGCTGACCTTCCTACTCAGCCTGCATTGCTGCACCCAACAAAGCCACCCACACGTACCGCTGCAGGAGCTGCCCCAGCAGCAACCCTGCTTGCCCATGGATGACAGGGATGTGTGATGGTCTGTGTTGCCCCCAGATGTGACCCGGCCTTGCCACACACAGGGGAAACCCCTGGGTTTTCATGTCTGGGGGCTGAAAACAGCATCTCTCAGTCTAGCAAGCTGCTGGGTTGTTGCCAGCTCTGACGGAAAAGGCTCATACAGGAACGCAGCTCCACTCAGCGTGTTTTCCCACATCCCTCCCCAGGCTAAAGTGATCAGAACATTCCTCTGTAAAACACCATGTAAGACTGGAACATTGTGGGGATTTTTTTTTAATTTTAAAGCAAGCTGGATTTGCAATAACAACCTGTGCTTATTTTTACTCCCAACATGGCAGTTTCCTTTACAGCCTGACTCTGGGTGCAGTAAAACATCAGTTAAGTCTCTGTAGGACTGCAGCCCCAAAGCATCACCATGTTCTCCTTGTCTTCCTATTGCTTTGCCATGAGCCAACAAATCAGCTAAAGAGGATTTCTTACAGTGGGAAGCAAGGAATTTCACTAAGATTAACAGGAGCTGCTGAAGAGCTCAAATACAAGTGGTTTCCCTATCAGGACTCCGGGGAAGAATTTGGCTTTGTTATTGACAGAGACCATCAATATCATCCAGGGTGGAAAATGTTGTCAGGAGTTGCAAGTTATCCTTGTTCTCTTCTTATTCTGTTGCCATGCTCATGTCTCCGTGGAGTACAGAACTTAAGTGTTTTTTTTTCTATACTGAGTGACTTTTCAGTTTTACAAAGCAGTGTGTTATTGATAGATCTGATAGATATCACATACTGCATTGCAATTTATGCCATTGCTGTCACTGGTTTCCGTTGACTGATCTCCACTGGGCATACATTGACTTGAAACTTGACTCCTCAGTTGCAAATATAAGACACGCTTTGCAGCAGTAAATTATTTCTCTCTCCTTTTCATTAAAGACCAAAAAAAAATCTAGTCTAAATAGCAATCTATTGGAATGTACTTTCCTCTGATGCATTGTTACCACAAACCACTGTTCCTGGCAGCCTGCAATTAGTACTAAAAAGCATCTACTGCTTTAAAGAGTTTCGTCTTTCAGCAGTTAGTAAATACAGCGTGTCTCTCTTGAGGGTCTGTGGTGGTGAGGCCAGGATGTTCCTTTACAATAGTTTGACTTTTATTTCCTACTGAGCTGTTCAGGCTGGAGATTGTCTCTACAGACATTGAAGCCTCAGTGATGAGTCTGATCATCTTAATCTGCTTCTGAAGTCAACTACAAGAGAGAAGGGGCTCTCCAGAGGGAAATTCAAAATTCGATGGGCTGAAGTGCCCATGACCTGCCACAAACACCTGAACTTCCTCTCTGGGAACCACTATAAAGACCATAACGAGAGCATGTTTTGCATTACTATCAAACTAATATTAATAGACTACCCTGTACGCTTGCCTACTGATGTACCTTGAACAACCCTAAAAACAGAAAGCCAAAATCTCATTCTTCTAGATTATTTTCACAGTCCTGATGATTATGGTTTGGCTTCCCATCTCCAGCTTCATACCAACTGGGAGATGAGGAATGAGATAGAAGAAAGTGTCTTAGTGGGTCCAGGTCTCCAGTTTTCTCTGGTTTCTGTGGAAGATACGCATAGAGTTGTGCCTGGGGTGCAACACATGGAGGGAGGGAGAAATGAAGCCCATTGGGATATGCAGGGATCTTGTTGGAACCGGCTCCAACACTATGCAAAAGGATAGATTTCTTCTACTTTCCACATGCACAAGAGGTTTCCTGCAAAGGAGAATATTTGTATTATTATTCAGCTGCCTTCAGCAGTATGCAGATTAGCATGTCATTTGCAAGACCTGAAAACCTACATAAAGAACGCACATTTTGTGGAAATAACTGAACAAATGCTCCCGTTTCCCCTATGGAGAAGATGAGTCTATGTGGTGCTTCATGCTGGTACCACTAGACTCTCTGCCTCTGGTCCTGGAGCTTGATTGCTGATAGATGCTGGTGGGGTTGTGCTGCAGCTCTTTGTCCCCTCCAGTGGATAAAGTTTTGTCTACAAGGCTTGTCTTTCCAAGAGTTGGACCCACAGGAGACCTTGTGTGCAGGAATACAAGAGCTTCTGGGGAATGGACTGGTGTGACCTGGATCCCCCAGGCCCAGGGCTTCAGATGGGGTGAGCAGGGAGATTTTGCTGCTCTGCTCTTATAGGAAACACTCACCCCTGAGCTCCTGACTCAGATATGACTCGTTGTTCATCCAGGTAAAGCTCTCAGTAAAGCAGACCGCAGACACCTTTGCTCTCTTTCTCCACCAGTAGATCCCCAGTGGCTCTGCTGATGCAGGCAAGGGTCCCCTGGGGACAGGTGGGAAATGCCAGACACCTTGTGCTTAAAAAAAAAACAGGTAGGCGAACTGTGAGATAGCAGGGGGGAATTTACAATCATAAAAACCCCTGCAAGAAGCAAAGACCCAAACACTTCACCTATTTCACATAAAGAACCTATATAAGTCAGTCATGCTTATGATATTTCCATCTTTTCCTGTCTCTCTCACTCTCTTTGGCAAGAGACATATGGAACTAATTATGAACAAAGGCTGATTGTTTTAATATTTAGAGTTTCCCACATCAAGCTGCTGAGTTTTTTTTCTTTGACCAGTTTTAGTGCATGTGCATATGCTGCGCAGATACAGAGTTTCTCTATTTTACATGGTTGCTTTAATGCCATGTCCCTAACACCTTAATCCTGGCTTTTGGACTTCGATCAAAACAAAGTATTTTTAGTTTTGCATTAAAATGAGAACAAAATGCGGAGGAAGGGATTGGCTCCACAGCTCAGCAGATTTTGATCTCCCAGCTAGACTGCTCCAAGGAAAAGAGCGTGGGCCAACTTCTTTTCTGTTTTACTAAGCAAATTCAGCATACCACTATGGAGCTGGTGAACTGAGAAGCTCACACTTTGCACACATTAACTCTAAACTGCATTTAGACCAATACGTGTAACTGAGTATGGAAAAGAACACAACATCCAAAACACATCTTCACAAAAGCACAGAATCATACCTGGCTGCTTTGGGACAACTTGAGAAGACTGTGGGAGCGGAAAGTATTCTTCTCGTTTCCAAAACACTTGTGTACAATTTAAAGTGTAAATATAGTTTCAAACTTTTCTTCCAGAGAAAGAAAATATCATTGTCTACTAGTCTCTAAAGTGGTTTTGTAAGAGAAAAAAGAAGTACATGTTGGGTCTGACTTTGTGAAGAGAACACAATTGTAGACTCTAATATAATGACTTTTATTAGTGCTTGTGTTCAGCTGAGCAGCCCCAAGGATCTGTGTGATCCCTGTGCTCTGGGGATGTGCTTTCCAGCATCTAGGAGAGAGGAATATCCAAACGTAGGATTTAACATTAATCTCTGCACCAGATGGTCATACACCAGATATTCTTTTTAAGGTGAACATGTGATCTACTGTACAGCAAACCAGAGGGGTCTGCAGTCACATGGCAAAATGTATAATAACTCTGATCGAGCTTTGATTAGACAACTGACCTGGTTACCATCTGTAGCAACAAGAAGCGAGCTTGACATTTTTGGAACATTCTCCCCAGAAGCTTAATTTTTCCACCTCTGTGGCACAGCAATATTGCTGAGCAAACTACACCGAGAAAGGGAAGGAGGCTAAAGATACGCTGCTTGAAACATGTTGTTAAGGTTACAAGGCTTACAAGGCTTGGGTTCTCTTTTTTTTTTTTCTTTTTCCCTTTTCCCCCCTCCTTCTTTCAAACAAGCCACATCTTGACTCATATGGTCTGATGTGAAAACCCACTCAGCTATTTGATAGTTGGGAAATCTCGATGAGACTGTAAGTTATTCCAAAGGAAGCCTGTGTGTGCTGTGAACCCTCACACACACAAACACGCACACACACACGAGTTAGCTCTGCACTATGGTAGTGCAGACAGCTGGGACTCCGGGTAGGACCCGAAGACTTTTATTCAAAATACCATATGGATCACTGAGGAGACGCAGTGTGGAGAGGGTAAGCTGTGATTTCTTTGTCCTGCATGCATGCCCAGAGGATGAGGAAGGTACCATTTGATAGCAGCTGTCTTCCCAACTGTTAATAGTCAAAGCTAATAGGGGTTATGTCATGGTGTGTAGAAATTACTATTGGTGTATGCCGTGGTGTGTAGAAATTACTATTGGTGAGACCTGTATGGTGATGAATGGGAATTAATATTAGTCAGAGGCTGTGTGATAACGTAGAGTAGAAATTGATGCCAGCAGGAACAATAAGATAACATGCAGCAATTAAAACTAGTTAAAGGCTCTGTGATAATACTTGCAGGTAATAATTTCCAAAAAGGGTAATTTCTAATAATGAATACTTGAGACAGTGTGACAGCACACAGCAGCACTGACCTGTACAAATGCAGAGTAAACAATAGCAATGTCAAATAATGAATAACAGCAGAAAGCTCAGGGTGGTGTGGGAGAGCTTTGTCTAAGTTAACATAGATGCAGATGTACTCTAGTGCCTGTCCCAGCTGGGATGTATAGCGAGCAGCGGTTGCACAGTGCAATATGGGCTATACGGTGCACGATGCACAGCTCTGGTCGGTGCCAGCCAGCGGGACACTGGGAACTGGCAGTCCCTGGCCAGCCACCGTGACACTGCCGCTTTCTTCCTGTGGGAGGCATAGCAGTGGGTGCCGGTGGTGCTGTAATTATGTCATTAATTACCTGAAAGCACATCACCATAGCAGCAACACCCAGGGGACTGAGGGGGGTCCCATTGCTTGGAAGCACTGACAGGTTGGCAAAGAGGCGGTGTATGGGACACGGGTGTCAGCGCAGAGAGCGATGCACACCTGTGGAGCACACTGTGCATGCACCTGAGCACACACTGAGCACACACCAAACACACAAGTGTGCACCAAGCTCACAGTGAGCACACACCAAGCACACAATGAGCTCACACCAAGCATACACTGAGCACACACCAAGCCCACACTGAGCATACGCCAAGCACGCACTGAGTGCGCACCGAGCACACATTGGGCACTTCAAGCCGTCTTTGCTTGGTAATCAGCCTCTGCTGGAGCTGGCAGTGGTGGCACAGCCCCCCAGGGGACAGGGACACCTTGCACACCCCATTTGTCACTGCTAATATCCCCTGAGAGGGTGTTCAGCTGAAGGGAATGGGAACGGTCTGCACGCTCCTGGCCGCAGGGGGTCTGGGCCGGGTGCTGCAGGGTGGGCAAGGGGTGCTTCACCCGCTGGTGGAACACGTAGAAGCTCTACAAGGACAGAGCGGCTCAGAGTTGCTCCATGCAGGACTGAGGGAAACCTTTGCTCCTGGCATCTGTTTTGCTGAAAAGCATTTTTGCGGCAGCTGAAGCCACCTGTGAGTTTACTGTGAGTCTGTTGCATGTGTCACTCAAAAGGAAAATCTGGTTTTGGACATTTCAAATGAATTTTTTTCTTTGTACAATTTTTCTTCCAAGCAGAGTGCAATTTCATTTGGATGAATGCCTTCGTTTTTTTAAGGAATATGAAAAAAATATCAAAAATTAAATGCAGTTTCAAAACCTGTTTCTGTTAAAAACAAAGCCTTTTTTTGTTTGTTTTTCTTCCTTCTCCGTTTAGCGGAAGAGAACACAGAATAACTTTGTGTCAACCTGAAACATATTTCCTTTGCCTTTCCAGTCCGTCAAGCAAACCAAAGATAATCAATTATTCACGCAGCTTTGGTCTTCTATTGTTTGATTGTTGTTTGTTGCTTTGGAGTGTATTCAGAATTTTTCCTCCTGGTAAATTCAGGCTTTGCGGTTCAAGATGCTTTTTCTAAGAGGGGCCCAGGGCAGGCAGAGCTGAACCCACCTTGGGGACAGGTTTGAGTTGTGTCCCCTGTACAGTGATGCAGATCACAGAAGATGGGTCAGCATCTGATGGCTTTGCAGCTGCTCTTGCAAGTGTGAGGCAAAGAGACTGGTGTCTTCCTCAAAGGCAGCTTCCCACAAGGTGGCAGATGATTTTTTGGCCAGACCAAGCTCTCAGCTGCTTCAGGGCCACCATCCTTTGCTGCTGCTGGCCGTGGCAGGCCCATCCCCATCTGGAAGGGCTCATGCTTTCACACAGAAGAAATGGGAAACCACTCTCCTCCATGGATGCTCATGTCCCCTTTGGAAATACACTACCCACGCTGACTTGCCTGAGCAGCAGCTGCTGAGTCTTTGCTTTGCTCTGTGTGTGTGAGTGCATGTGATGGAGAGGTGTGAAAAACAGCAGTACTCTTACAGAGTGTTTCCTGGAGGCAACCTTCTGATGGGGAGCAAGGAAAAGCATGGAAATACCTGCAGAAGAAGGTGTCAGAGAAGGCCAGTATTTATAGAGAAGGCAAGAACAGATGCATAGGGATGACCAGCGCTGCAGGGGACTTGGCAGTGTGTATAACACACTTAACAGCTCTATGCACAGCCCAAGTGACCAGCTGCGGTCAGGGCGGGTTGTGTTGTTTTATTTTCACTCACATCTACAGTTTATTTCTCTCCTTCCCACTTCTTGACCTAAGGTTGGGCTGGTTTGGGCTTCTTGTCAGGCATACGCTGGAGCCTTGCTGTAAAGGCTGCCAGAGGATCTGGTAGGATGGGGTTTGTGACTGGTTCATTTTTGTCCTAAATCCCTGTCCTTGCCATTATTCTCTCTACCTCATCACAGAGCTGCCCCATCAAGCACCTGGCCCATGAGGTTGTGCTCAACCTGGTTGAAGCGTGCATCAGTCTCTTTCCCTGGAGCCACCCACCAGCTAGAGGTGGTGGCACAGATCCCCTGCACTTGAGATCCTGATGCCACATGGAAGCTCTCTTTCTAGCTCCAAGTCCAACAAATCCTGCTGCAGCAGTGAAAAAGCCCAAAATACAGTTAAGGGTGAGCCATTTTCACATATAAACTTGAGATGTGAGAGACCTGTGCAACATGTGGCATGCACCCAGCAGGAGACATGGCTTTGCAAAGGCTTTTACAAGTCCAAATGAAAAAGGATGGTGCTAAATATTCATAGGTATGGCACAGAGACCACTAAACATGCCAGCTGAGGCAGAATTAAGTTTTGTGCCATGGGACACACTGGCAGTCAGTGTCAGGACTGAGACATGAGCTGGATTCATCTATGTCCATGCTGATGTCTATGAGACATCTCCGTCTTGGTCAGCACCTTGGGCTGTCTTTGAGGTCACTGCAGAGGTGTCGAAATGCTCTGTGGGGGATGCAGAGGAGGATCCCTGAACACACATTTTTGACTGGATTAACAACTCCTTAAAACCCAGCCAGCTCTCCCTTAACCAGCACATATAGGGACACCTCAGTCAGAAGAGGTTCCCCCCAAACCAGGAGACATGAATCCCACCCCTAACACAGTATTTTCCAACACAGAGCCCTCCCCACCACATCTTCCTTCTCTGGGTCTCCCTCCCCCACCAATAAACATGCACGTTAAATATGTAGTCCTTTCTCCCTTTGCATTATTAATGTGAGACGGTTTCTGCCTGCGAGCTATCTTTATTATATCCATGTGCTGCGGATGTGTGTGAGAGGAAGATGAATAGAGTCCTGCTAATGTCTAACAAATGCCTCGCACCATTCAGAGATCTCTTTCTGCTGTTGCAAGGCACTGGTAAAAAGAACACATATTTACTCCTTCTCTCAAGACCTCACTGGCTACTTTCCAGCCACAGGAACGTTTCTCACCACAAACACAAGGCATTGTTTTTCTGAGTTAGAAAGCCATGCAGCTTTCTTGTATTAAAAAAGAACAAGTCTGCCCTCTCTTCTGCCTTTAGGCTCAAAGGATGGTACTACAGATGCTGTGTAAATAGAAAGGCCATCTCCAGACTAAATGAGAAACAAATCAAGCTGGGAGAGATATGGTTGGAAAAGCCACTTTAAATTAGGTCTTGCAGTTTGAACTCCAGCCTTAGGTCCCAGCTCTCAGCTACGGTAAATTAAAGGCCCTGCGCTCAGTTGTGTCAGTGGATGTTTGCAGCTCAGCAGGATTTTAGTCCAGATTGCTTTTTTATTTCTTTTGCCTCCAAAGAAGATAAGCTAAGATTAAAAATGTGACCAGTGCCTCGAGTCAGAACTCCACTGTCCATTAAATGGGTGTAAATCTACACCGGCGCAGAACTTGGACTGGTATTTACCTATGACACTTCCTCTCCGAATGGATATCCATGAACACTCATTCATATCACGACTTTAAAACACACCAGGCAGAGATAAATCCGTAAATGGATATTTATTGCCATAGAAAACAGATGGCAGAAGACAAAGCTCCCATGTTCTTATCCCAAGCTGCAAGCACGTTAAGAATGCGGCAGGAAACATCATTCCTCCTATAAATAAATTTTTCTTGAGAAGAGAGAACCCAGAGCTGAAAAGAAACAAAACCTCATTTTTTCTGCTGTGCAGGCCAAGTCTGAGGCAGGTTTTCCCACGCTATTCTGCAGCTTATGGCGACCTTTGCTTTTGGCAAGGGAGGAGGTTGCCTTCAAGCAAACCCAGCAAAAGAACTCGGGTATGTGTTGCTGCTGTACAAATCTACCAGCACTTTTACTACTCTGAGTTATTGATTTTCTTTTTCTACTAGACATAGCATAATCCATAATTTGTCTTGTTATCAATCATTTTTCCGGTATGAATTCAAGAGTGAAGTGGTCGGAAACCTCTCGCACCAAGGGCTGTAGTGCGAGGTCTAACAGAGTAGAACAAAGCAGCTCTTGCGGCATTCGCGGTGGAGTGGTCCTCATTTGTTAAACCCTCTCGTGCAAGTCTCTGTGAGTGATGCTGCAAGCGCTCGTTCTGACACCACGACTAAGCGAGTGCTTCCAGGGAAGCTGATCTTTCCAGTTCACGCTATTTACTTGCAAATTCTCAGAATGGCATCCAGGTCCTGAAGACCTTTGCTTAGAACCTTCAGTGACCTCTTACCTTGACAGTATCACTACCAACCTGATAGACTGCCAAGTCGACAGCAGAGTTGCTCATATGCTGTGGATGACAAAGGAACAGTAGATATTTGGGTGTAGAAGTTACCTAAAAGAGAAGAGAGATCTTGAAGCAAGGAGCTCCTATTGTCTTGGCTTTTCTCTGGAAGCCCCTCAAGTCTCAAGGTGATGAAATCAACATACAAACTTAGAGCAGTTAAAAAAAAAAAAAGCAGCATTTTGCAACACACTGTATTTGAAATGAATTATTCACCAACATTATAGACATATAATTGTATAAAAAAAAATAATAAGAGGATAAACTTAAGTAGCAAAACTGTCACCTGTGTAATGCTGTGATATAATCACTTGTGACTGCCGAAACATCAATTTTAACTGCTTCATCTGAGCTTTATCTCTTCTGACCTGTTCACAAGTATTTTGGAGGAACTGGTTCTATTTGAACTCTGCCTAGACAGATAAATGCTTGGCGTACCCTCTTGGGTGTCTGGAAGTCGTAATGTTTTGTGACATTTCTAAAAGGTGTAACAAATCAAACCAGACTTTCCTGTGAAATGGATCAGGAGCTGTGCCAGACTTTTTCCCCCCAAAATACATGCAGGTTAGCAGTGCAAGAGGTGAGAGCACGGCAGAGGCTGATGGATAGTGACTGGTGAACTCTGCAGAGTTCGGAGACGGGATATTGTTCAAATTGGCTTTCAAACGGTTGGAGCTTAATTGAATTTTTGGAAGCTCTTAAGGCCTGGAGACTCAAGAGCAGAGGCTCTGCTGTGAAATTTCCAGTGCCTCAGATTCTTATTTTGACCAGAAAATGGAAAGCTTTTTTCATTACAGTTTGGTACTTGTTGCCTTTGCACTGGTCAGACCCTGGGACAACAAGGGTAGGTAAAGGGACAGATACTGGGAGCCAGAAATGAGCCAGAAGTGTTGGATTTGGGTGAAGGGAAGGGGACGATGGTGTCAATCCAGTTACAAAGCTCTGGAGGTGGTGGAAAGCCTCCTGTAGTTTGTGGACCCTTTTGGTCCTGCTCAACAAGCTCTCTCAGTGCCGTGCCGAGATCACACCCCCACCAGCAGCCCAAAGCTCAGGAGCTATGAAGGTTTAGCACCAGAGTAGCTTGCCTCAAGGCAGGGCAAAAAAAGGCAAGAACCTACCACAAAGAGCTTTCTAGAAGGGCTTTTCCATACATGCAAGGTCACCAAGTGATAGATAATGGAAAACAGTAGCTTGTGTATTTGAAGTATCTTCCAAACTACCTCACCTTGAAGACCTAGTCCTAACTCAGCTTCTAGCCAGGACTTATGCCTGGAGTGGCTTAGACATGCCTTCAAATGGGTTTTAAAGTCCAGGGATAGAAAGTCTCCAGACTTTGTCAATTCATGATCCATACAAGGGATTGCTTAAAAAATTTCCTGAAAAGTATTTTCAGCTATCAAGTGCAAAGTACAATACATGCCTTTTTCCAGTTCTTAATGTATTTATCAATCTTAAAAAAAAATAAAAGTGGATGAGCAACAAACTCAACCTTCATAGAGTTCTTCCATTTTCATTCTTGAGACATCTTTGGTCCAGACCAGGCGCCAACACAAGTCTGGTTAAACATCAGCAGTGGCTTTAGGGAAGTTCACAAGCACCAGGGCCCTCCTAACCAGCCTGACAGAAATAATGAAAGAGGCTGTTCTGACCAAAAGGAAATCTATTCTGTAGGTAGTTGTACAGTTTCTGTTCTGCTCATTCAAGAAGTTTGGAAAGTTGGATTTAGATTTCAGAAATGCTTCCAAGCTCCTGGTCAAACATTCTGTCTGAGCTTAGCTTGTTTCCTGGCAAAGTACACATTATCCTCATTGTCTCAATCATTTCTAATGGCTTCAAAGAAACAGTGACTTTTCGTTCTACCAGCAGATGGATATGAGTGATTCTTACGCTTTAATTTTTCTAGTTGGGTCTAAAGTATCGAACTCTCCAAATTGCACAGGCAAGGAGCGCAATTAGTCTCCACTTCCCAAAGATACCACATGAAAAGCTTTTGAAAGATAATGGGCTGCAAATGATGCCATTTAGTCACTCTACAATCCAGCTGTACTTCTGGAATATATTTAGAAGGTGTAATTAGGGTTGTGCATGCTTTGAAATAAGTGAGCAAGTTTCTTAACTGAGGTTTAAATTCATTTTTGTTTCCAGCATTTTGTCTATAAAAGTCACTATCTTGATGGGATGCGACCACGGATATCTATTTTCTCTCCAGGTTTTACATCATCATAGGTTAGGTAAACTCCATGTGAAACAATAGCCAAGGACTGATAACCTGCAATTAGTGTTGTTGCAAGAAGTATCTGCCCTTTGGAGATCTATGTGCAGAACAAGTACCTTTTTTCTGCTTTACCGTTTTAGTTCAGAATAGAAATCACTGCGAGAGTGAACCAGATCATCCCTAACTCAAAAGTGTCTGCCACAAGAAGCTTCCACCCTGCCAGCTCCCAGAAGATGAGTGATGGGATGACATGTCTTTAGGAGAAACTCATCTAAGAGAGATTAAAGGTTCATGTTCTTGCTACACTATGTCAGCTGCCTTCCACTTGTACCTTCGGCCAGCCTACATTTACAAGTTCGTCATGCAATTGTAACAGTTTTTACTACCTTTTTAGGCCTCTTCAGTAGTCAAAGAAGAGAGAGTAATGTGTGTCTTCTGGTGACGACTCATCCTAATATCTTCAAAGACAGTCTAGGATGGGATGAATTTCCCTCTGTGTTGGCATCCGTCTTTCATTAACTGTAGAGGGAACAAAAGCCTTGCCAGTTACAGGAGATAAACACAGCCTGCCAAATCTGCTCTCCATGCCTGTTCTTGAAGACCAGATCCAGATGGGGCATCCAGACTAGCCCAGCTCAGATGTGAACATCACTAGCTGTGCACATGCTCCTGTGAAACTGTGGTTTATCAGCCCAGGGTTTGTCCTGGGAAGCCCTGCACTACCACTTCCAATAGCTGTGGGACCTGGGGGAGATTGTCCTTACAGGGGAGTTCTAGAGGGGCATGTTCAGTGTGAAACAGGTAGGCTGCACCTCACTTTAGAGAAGATACAAATCAATTTCACAGCCAAGAATGCAACCCAGCTCATTCATGTTGGAACTACTGTATGCTTTTCACAGCTTTTCCCGTGTGGAAGAACAGATGAGCAAGGGCTGGCTCTGTGTAGTTGTTCCTTTAGTCAAGACTTGCATGCTAAGCTTACATGCTAGGAAGAAGTGTGCCTCCTGCAATACAGTTTATTGATTTTGCAGCAAACTAAGTGGCTACCATTGGCTTTACCAAAAGGTGTCATAGTGGTACCATCCTTCTGGTGGTCTTGCCCTCATAGCCCTGGTGGTGGTCTGCTGCTCCTCTAGATAAGACTGGAAAACTGCAGCAGAACATGAAGACGATGTTGTCTTTGGAGTCAGAGCTGGGCAGAAGGCTCTGCTTCCTGATTGCCATGGATCACTAGATCATCACCTAAGTCCTAGCAAAACTAAATTTTGTGTCACAAGGGCAGCAATACGTGCTCTTGTCCACTCCGTGGGTGCCTCCACCAGATAAAGGGCAGGTGCCAGGCAGCAGGGTCCTGGTCTCCAGTCCATTCTCCATGTCCTTGAGACCACATTTACAGAACGAGTCATTCAATTTTAGGAGCCTTTGTCTTTGAGTCTGTTTTGGGGAGCTCATGGCACTCGCTGTTTCGTCTGGGGACACCTGTGTTCAGAGATCCTGAGGGAATGTCTCAACCTTCTCTGAAGGACAGACCCATGGCCATCTTCTGGGTTAGTTTTCCCCATTTACATGCTTGCAGGTTGGAGGTAGGGAAATGAGAAGTAGATCATTGAAAATGCACAGTGTAGCTTTATGACCAATGGCTTGATAAAACATCAGATACATCACCTGAGTAAAGGGTAGCTGGGGGTACAGGAAAGGGACTGGATCCTGATTTTGCACCCTCTCCAAATGCTACTCTTTCATTGCAGGATAGATACAATCTGACATTCAGAGCAATATGTATGTCATATCAGTTTCTCTGCATAAATGCCTGTATTTGCTTCACCTGAAAAAGATGCTGAGATCTGGCTGGGTAACAGCACAGTGAGATGATCAGGGGAAGGGCACAAGATCATTGTGCTCCCGTGATCGGTGTGACCCATGAGAAATTACCAGTCTTCAGAAAGGAGAATACCAGTGTCCTTTTCATCCTCCACAGCACTCCAAAAAATCTCTCCAACATCTTGCTTTTATTAATCCTTTTGCTGTGCATTCAGTAGCCACGATATGTCCCTAACCACCACAAGGCTTGTTCTGCGTGGGTTGTAATATTATCCATGATGTTTTGGAACATCTTAGGAAGCTGAATGAGTGCAGCAACAAGTGACTTTCTGTCTTTCAGTCTTCCCTTAATCAATCGTAATGCATCAGCAGACAGCAGAGAGGAGGAAGAGCAAGGTTAAAACCCCACAGGTAGTTTTTCCTCATTAAAGGCCAAGATTTTCACAGAAAACCAAAAAAAGTGAGTTGCTAGTGTTTCACAGGGTCTCCTTTCCTCAGAGCTGAGCTCAAAGCTGTTACTGTTGCCTGAGGGCAGAGCCTGGAGTTCACAATTTTTGAAAATACCATCCAAGAAAATCTGTCAAGGCTAATATGATGGATGGGCTATTGCGAGAGGGAAGCTTCGCAATCCTAGGTCACAATTTAAAATGGTTCTTTATGATACATTAGGCTTTACATATTACATTGATCCTCTCCAGACCTCTGCCAGACTCAGCCAGTGCTGCTGTTGCCACTTGGCAGACAAGGTGCTTTCAGGGAAAAAGCCAAGGTGAATATCAACACTGTGCAAATCTGGCTGTGTCTGAAGCAGGATCAAACTTCAGGGCTCCCGTTAGCTGGAAGTGCACATCCACACCCCCTTCCTCCCTCCCCAGCATCTCTCCACCCAATCCGTGCTTGCAAACCACACCAGGGACTGGGAGGAGGCTTTCTAATTTTCATAATTTGCACTCTGAAATATTGGAAAGCTTCCTTTTTCCATCATGGACTTTGCTGTAATGCAGCCATTGTGTATCCTCCTCTCAACTTTAAAACGCACCAATAGTGGCAGCTTCCTGCAGATGAAAAAGGGTTTGCTTTAGTTCCAGCAAGTGGGAATCCGGCCAAGAAGAGTCATAAAACCAGAGGACGTTTGTTTTTTAAAAGCACAGTTATGTTAGTGCATTCCAATGCATCCAATCAGTCACCGGAGAGCCGTTAAAGTGGCCTTGGGGCCAACCTCTAGCTTCTGGAGCATGGTGTCAGGGGAGAGATAAGCAAACTGATGCCAGAGGATGATCCAACCCCTTTTCCTTACAATCAGTCACAGCAGACTGTGCAATGCTGGCCAGACTCTGAGTGGCGGCAGCAGCATTTTGAAAACTTTAAATTCCTGAGCTTTGTTTTATACTAATCCATAGACACTGTTATGTGCCCTAGACTGAAAGGGAAATTCCTGACAGATTCAGGATGAGGGTGTAGGCAGCATAAACGTTTTCCTGCAAAGGCCAAGAGATGCTGTGAGGTCTCTGATCATCACTTACAGAGCCCAGAATTGATGTTTTCTCCAAAGTCAGCACCTTCCCTTCCCCAAGAGTCTTCTATTTAAGGGGTTCAAGATGGAGGAACCCTGCTTTGGAGGGAAGGGAGCAAAACATTTCTGAAAGTCAGGACCTTTTAGAAAAATTTTAGGTGGAAACCCAAAAATCCAGGTACCCTGGATCACTTGAGGATGGATCAGGCATCTTCTGCAGCCCGAGATACTTACCACCATGATCTTGCATGCAGCTCCTCTCCCATAAGGTCAGAGCTTTACAAGGAGAGACCGTGGGACTGGCCTCAAATTCCCTGGGCGCTGGCCTCCAAAAAACCCTCTGTTGTTTGCATTTCGTAACGGTTACCTATCAGGGAGGCAGTGATCATCTCTTCCTCCCAGTTCCTAGCTTGCAAAGCCAAGAAATACCAGCATGAAAAGGTCCATGTTCTCTTATCCTGGAATGAACTGACCGCGTCCGGTCAGATGGGGACAGAGCCCAGAATACCACCTACGTGGGCTTTTCTTTCCCATGACAGTTTCCCAATCAGAGCTTGAGTAAACATGAGGTCATCACCAATTTATAATGGCTGAGATTTATGTCTCTCCCGATCACATTTTTATAGAAGCAGCAATATGCTTTTTTTTTCTTGCTATTCTGCCCATATCTTAATCACTCTTCTGACAAAACCAAACACCCAATTTTAAACCAAACAGATTCACAGAGGGTGTTCCCTACCAAGGCAGGGATTCTTGTCTGACTGGACCACTGCCCTGTACAGTGTTGATTTTGCTGGTCTTCAGACATAAATCTTCCCAAAGACTGTTTTTCTCTCTGCACAGAATAAGAGCCCTATTGTTAAAGCTACGATGCATTTGGGACACATCTCCATTGCTCTTTAGACCAAGGCAATCACTTAATGGGGCCGTTCTCATAGTTGAGTACCCTGTTTCATCTCTTTTTCATGATGGAGAAGAGTGGTCCCAGGTACTGTACCTGAGGAAAGTGAGGGTGATGGGGTTGTAGCTCTCTGTCCCCTCTTTTTGGCTGACCAATGGCTTGGAGGAGTGTTTATACCAAAGCCTAGGCAAAAGCACCATGATGGAACTTCGCAGTCAGGTATGCTCCTCCTGAATCCTGCAATAACCCAAATGAGGTCACTCAGGACCAACTTTGTCTTGAAGTGCCTGGTTTGCACAGACTCACACCTTGGCTCTACGACGGAAGATTTTCCTGGCTTTGTAAGGTTGTGGTATGGCTTTGTCAAAGGATGCCTGTCCATGACAAGACCTAACCCCATTTTCTACCCCTATTGCCAAGGCCTTCAGAGGTTGTTCTTCAACTCTTGTGTGCATGGCTCATTAAAGGCAACGGATCATGCATTGTCAATACTTGTCTGTGGAGTGAAGGAAGTCATGGAGCTCATCATCCTAAATAGAGATGGAGTGGGAGCCAAACCAGGGCAACATAACACCCAGATCCATGAGTGCAGATCAAAAGACCTTCATCCTCATGGGAGTTTCTTGTCTGGGTAGAGATCCTGCTGTGACTGAGCTGCATTTGGGGTCGCATGGGATGCGTGCTGTGTGGGACCTACAGGAGAGGGCATAGCGTGCCATTTCAGGCTGGCACAGAGCGACTGGTGGGAACTGCCAGTAGAAATGAGGCCAATCTTGCATGTGGTTCAGAGAGAATTGCATGGATAGAATATATGCCCTTGAGCAATGAAGAAGTGAGTTTATTTCAACCACATAAAGCTATGCAACTTGTGAACAACATTAGCTGGGTTTTGATCGCTCTTTTTTTCTGAGTTACTGTGGCGCTTGGGCAGAACTTCCAAATTCATCCTTTTCTTAAAAGTTCCTATGCTTGTTTTCCTTAGACTTGAGACTTCTTTTTTAAAAAAAGAAAATCTGCCATATCCTTCAGCTGCAAATGATTTAATCATTCTTGGCTTTGTGTGATCTGAATATTTTCTTGTTCTCTTGCTTTGCAGCTGTGACCTACTTAATTACAAGCAGGAAACAAACCCCAGAATCATTAGACATTCTGCCTGGCTTGAAGAAGGGGAAAAATATAAAAATCTCGTGTTGTTAAATACTAGGATGTCCTTCTTAATAACAGGAAGTCAAGCTCCAGATAGCAACAGCGAACATTTGAATTCTTTGTGCATCAAGATAAGGACAGAAAAGAGCTTATGGATCCTATTTTTTATGGCATGGATGTTTTGGGGGCAGGGGAAATGACAGCTACTTCTAACAGCCAAAGTGGGAATGAGTCATAAATTTCTAAATCAAGAGAGTAAATCCTCTTTGTTTTAACTTCTGAGCAGCTTCAGTCTGCTCTCCATAGAGACAATGAAGTGACTGACTTGCTGTTTCGATCTGGCAGCTTTCGATCCGTTTTCTCCTCTTTTCAGGAGGTATGAGCAAACAAGCTAGACAGTGAGTTTGGCTTCCACATTGCAAGTCATCAGGTTGGAAAGCGGAGTGTGGGGGAGTTTGATTAACTGCACGGCACCTCTGCTGATGGAGTCTGGGCTACTATTTATACCTCCTGAAACTCCGCACCCCGTCTGGATGTGCTGGTGGGTCTGTGGGTGTAATAGTAGCTATAGAAAACAGGCAGAGAAAGGGAAAGCCAGGACTGCCGGCCTCTGTGACTGGCTTTCCCACACAGGCGCTTCATAGAACCATGGCACCACAGAATAATTTTGGCTGAAAGAAACACTGAAAATCATTGAGTCCAGCTGTTGACATAACACTGTCACTAAACTGTGTCCCTAAGAACCTCATCTACACATCTTCTAAACCCCTCCAGGGACAGTGACTCCACCACTTCCTTGGGCAGCCTGTTCCAATGCCTGACAACCCTTCCTGTGAAGAATTTCTTACTAATACTAGATATCCTAATATCCTAATACTTCAGTCCTCTTTTCCCAGTTTCTCTGCAGCTCTGATAGCAGCTCAAAAATACAAATCTCCCCAAGCACCACGAGGCAATAGAAGCTGATGTTTGCACAGGGTTTTAAGCTGAGCAGCAACAGAAGCGCAAGTTATCATCTTCTGTCAACTGTGCATGCATTATCACTGTAGATGGCACGGATCCAGTGCTGTCCTACAACGCAAATGGAGATTTTCCATTAGCACGAGCCACAGAGGTCTGTGTTTTGGGAGCAAACGGGGTAGAGGTCAACTCTTATGCTCTACTGAGAAGGTCTAACTGGTCCCAGCTGGGGAGATGTTCTCAGCATGAAGATCTACTGCAGCACAGTAATCCCCCTACATTGACTCCTGAGTTTCCCATCTGCAGATTAATGGTGTTTTGGCAACAGAAACAACCAAACTGTCCCATGTGAGTCAGTCCCAGTGCAGATGCCATGAATGAGTGTGCAAGTGTGTGCACGCACTACATTTTGCGGTGCTAACAACTCAGCATGGATCTCTCTACCCCAGAGCCACCAGAGCCGTCACCTTCCTCCATAGAACCCTGTCCATGTGCATTTAGTGCTGCCTGGATGTACACAGTGCTACTCCCACAGGGAAACTATACATCCATAACTAGTCTTCACTTCAGGGAACATTTATTCACACATAGTTATGCCCATTTTGATAACCCATTTAAGAGCTTTCAACACAGAGGGTACATTATCGATCAGAGATGTCTTAAGTATTTCTGCTTTTTGTTGTATAACTCTCATGGAATATGACCACTTGGCTTTCTAGCAGGCTGAACACATATTTACTTTTTAATGTAAAAGAGCTCCCTTGAGATTTCATAGAACCTGACAAATGTCAGTGAATTAATCTACGGAGGAAATGAAGACCCATAAAGTTATGTGGCTTGTCTAGTGTTGCTCAGGAAAATGATGACTTTTCTGGAATAGGACCAGATCTCTCCACATTTCTACTCTGAAGGTCATATTTGACCTGTTTATATTATATCTTTTCTCTCTTCTCAGTCATAATTGCATCCTCACCAGCAAGGCAAGCATTTATTCGTGATGATCACAAGCAACTTCAGAATAAATTGAATACATGGGCTTTAACTTAGGCATGAACAGGCTTTCCAACCCATAAGCAAGATCAAACGTGAGAAATCTGGACCACTGATTTTCTAAAATATGTTCCCTTTGCCCTCCTGCTTTCTAATGAAATGCTCAGCTCTTGTCTATGAACAGAAAGGACTTTGTATTAATCATTGAATGCAGTGAGTGTTACCACTGGGTCTGAATCAGACAGACTACTTAAATATATCTGCAGGATAAGTTGTAAGAAAATATTCTGCTGAAATGAGCCATTTGTGCTGTATGTAGGATTGTTTAGCACAGACAGCAAGACTGCCTTTCATCAAATTATCCATCTTGCCATAGGGCAAAACTGCAGACTGACGTTTTATGAGCCACCAGATTTGTTCTCTCTCCCAAGCAAACAGTGCCCATTTAGAGACACCTGCAATGGGGAGCAATGCGTCCTCCAAACCACAGCTCACAGCCAAGGCCATTGACTCCTGACAGCTTGGCCATCAGCTTCAGACAAGGGGTGAGAAGAACAAGCTAAATGTATAATTCAAAATGATGTGGCCACATGAGTCCTGGGGAACCTCTAATAAAGGGAAATATTGCTCCACTCATTAAAGGAATAAGAAAATATTTGAAACAGGAAAATTGTAACCGAACAAGTGCATGACTCCTCCTTTGAACAGCCAAGTGAGTTCGGTCCCCAGTCTGAAATTCAGTGCCTACCTGATGAACACAAACATAATTTTGTCTCAGGTTCCTTGCTGGAGGCTATTTTGACACAGGCAAATAACATGGAAGCAAAACAATTCAAATGGTGGATGAGCTTTACATTGCCCTCTGTTCACACCTGCCTCCTAAGCAGGCTGTGACTTTTCTCTCCCTGTTTTCTTCTGACCAAAAATAATTCTCCTGAGCATTTCTACACCTAATATGAGAGAGCAGGGTAATGATAAACCTTGTGGCAATAAGCACATACAAGCACGTGCTGCTTTGATTGGACACCCTGGTCACAGAACGTTACAGTCCCCAGCAGGATTAGAGTTAATCATAAGCTTGGGTTTCCAAAGTGAATAATCGTATTTAAGATCTCACCATTCACTTTCTGTGGCTCTTCTGCACTATTTACTTAATACGTTGTCCTGACCTACATCCCCTCCTGCAGACTCATCCACCACAGTGTTCGTGGAGAAAGAGGATTGAATAGCAAATCTCTGCACAATCTCTTTCACGTTTCTGCATAGTAGAAGTGAAATCACTTTAGCTGGTGGAATATTACGGACAAGTACGAGCCCAGCTTTATAGGATTCGCCTACTTTTAAACCTTGTTAAATCACTAACACAGCTTACTTTAGGAAATGGATGGGTATGATTTGAGGATATGGCATAGTCTCCTGTGTTAGTCAATAAAAACCTCTCTAAAGTGAGGACACGTTCAGCCTTACACAAAAGGAGCTGCTGTTTGCATAACGATAATGCTCAGCACTATCAGAGCACTTTACATTTTCAAATAGCTTTAGAAATGTTATGACCAAGGTGGATGACTGGAATAGTAAATTTTCATTCCGTTATTACTGTGAAGCAGCAGTTCATTTCATTATGGAATATTTTAGGCCATATGGACTCGTGAGAACATCTTGAGGAAGCTAGCCAGGATTTCTAACTCATGATGTTTGTCCTAAAACAGCAGAGAAGTCTTTGATTTCTTGCATTTTCTCTGCAGGAGGGTTGTAAGGCTGCCAGTGGTGGCAGACCAGGGGGTTTTGGTGGTTATCTGTGGTTTCGGTAGCATGTGATAGGTGAGAGTTAGAAGGTAACTGAAGTGGTTCAGGCAGAGCCATCACATTTGCTTGGGGCAGTAGATCTTTGGGAAGATGCAACCAAGTACAGCTTCTTGACCTACAGCTCTGGAGAGGTGACCTTGGGGTGCTGGTGTCTCCTCTGAAGTCTGTGAAGGTTCAGGTGTGATCATTGATCCAGGTCTTGTGGTCCAGCCAGACCGAGGCCATGAACTTATAGCAATACAAAATGATTACAGGGTCAGCACACCCTTAGTTGATCAAAGTTCTGAGCAGACCCAGTATTGACATCCATACTTTATTTTCACTTTCTTTTTAAATTCTGGTGAGTTTCCTTTGTGTAGGACATATATATATTTATAATATATCCCTCAAAGTCTGCTGCTGCTCAAAGATCTGCTTCTGCAACTCATATGCCATTCCCAACTCCTTTTAACACCCTTCCTTCAAACATTTCCTTATACAGAGTTTAAAACCTGGCATAAGTACAAGAAATAAAGCCAATAGTGTCCAGTTCTTGCACTCTGGGAAGCTCCTGCTGGACATGTGGTCCCTCCTTGGGTGGCAGCAAGGCTGCTTGTCAGAGGAAAGGCAGAAAAACCCAAATGGGTTGTCATGAGCGGTGAGACCACCTTGGTTGGGGTGGAAATAGGGCACTCAGAGCCGTAGGTTCTCAAGTGGATATGGTGCCCAATGTCTGTTTGGAAATCTTTGCAGAGTTTGTGGTCCAGAGCAGTCACAAGGGAGAGAGGACACGTCTGGTAAGTCCCCCCTGAGGGCCCTGGCTCTGTGTGGGCACATTTGAAGGAAGGCAGGTTGGTTCCTTCTCTGTTTTTATTACTTGGCAGTGGGTCATCTCTAACTGTTCCTGTTGTATCAGACAGGAAAATGATGTTCCATTAAGGAACAAAGAGGAAAATGCAACTAGTTAAACATCTCAGAAAAACATCTCCAACACCAGAAAGCGTGAAGTTGCAACATGAAAGGGAACTTTAGAAACGAAGATCTAAGAACATTAATCCTCTTAACATTATAGAGAAATAAAGATCAAAAAGGGTAATGGATTTGAAATAAGACCTAAAAGACCACAGTGGGCTGGAGCTGCAGGGACCGTTGGGACCATATGTTGAGTAGAAGCAAAATGTTTCTCTTATGTCTACAGCAAGCTCAAAGGAGGCTGCTCTGCACCCGGCATGTCTGTCTTTCAACACACCCAAATTCATCCACACCCATCAGAAAGCTGTGGGTAGAGATTTACTCGAGAGCACGCTGGAAAGAGATGCTGAACTCCTCCTTCCGAGGACAGGATATACAACCAGCCTAAAGGCAAAACACGGACCCGTCTCTCGAGCTCCCGGTGCCAGCAGCATCTACCTACACCAGTGCACAGCAGTGATTTGCAGGGTTTGCAGTGAGGAGGAGCTGTCTGCTGAGGCTGGGTTGGGAAGTCCACCCCCAGGCTTCAAGCCTTGGTGACAGACCCATGAAACAACACAGCAGCCTAAAGGGTTTTGGTTTTTTCTTGTTTTTTTCTTTATTCTTTCTTTCTTTTTTTTTTTTCCGTGGGAAGCAATGAGCTATTTTTATACCCTAGTAACAGCCTTTAGGCTGTCAGTGAAACGTGGGAGGTTTCATAGTAAATGTTTTGCCCCACATTTTCTCAGAAACAGTGGGAAATAATCAGCGCATAATTATACATTGGAAGGAACTGCAAATGGCTATAGATCTACATAGAGTGCAAAGGGCTTTTTTTTTTTTTCCTAATTGACCTTAGTGAAGGTGAAACTCATAGTGTATATCAGCAGAAGAGCCAAGTTGCTGATTCTTGGTAATTTTTTCTTCCCTCTTCTGCCATTCTCTGTAGCAATGATCTCTACTGGCCTTTTTAGATAAGTGACAGCACCTTCTGTGGTATCTCCCTGGAAAAGAGCACTTTTGGTGCTGTATCCCTTGGCTCTGGAGGGGACAGTCTGTCTTTGCCTGAGAAACTTCCATGGTTGCAATTCACTCGGAAGCTGCGAGGTGGGATGGTTAATCCATATTCAGGCAGATATTTTACCCCCTCAAAAAATAGTATGTGTCTAATCAGCAGGAAAACCTCCACAGGAAACCAAACAATCTGCTCTAATCATGAAGGTAAATCTACGCACTGAAATGCTCACGGGGCCTCCTATAGACTCAAGTGACTCCTAAGGAGACTGCTCCAGTCTATCAGTTAAATAAATACGTAGGGGAACTGTTTTCAGAAAGTCTGATTATGTCATCAGCCGAGTGAAAAGGCTCCTTCAGAGATGCCTTCATCTGTTGAGTAATTACCGAGTAGGGACGGGGGGCCAACAGTCTCCTTTTGAGCATATGGAAAGACTAGATGCACATGTGGAGTAGCTAATTTTAAAACTGCAGCATATCCTCCATTTCCCCTCATCTCCCCCTTGCAGAATACCAAAGGGGTTAGGTCACATCCCAGAGCAATCACTTGCTATGGTTTCTTTCCCCACTCTCTGTTTTCTTTTATCAAACACATTTCTTTCTTTTTCTCTGTTGTGCTCCCAGGCGGAGATCTTATGCACCAGACTATAGCCTGGAGCAAATATTGTCTAGTCAAGTTATAAATATAAAAAATTCTTCCAAATGAGGCTTTATAATAGAGATGTTCCTGGTCTCTTCTCTACATCACCATTAACAGAGACAGTGTGTTACCTGGTGTACAGGCAGGCAAAGATATAACTGAGAGATGATGAGCACAGGGAAACTACCAGCACATGCTGGGTACCAAGAAAACAGATAGGAAGGGACAGAGAGAGAGGGAAAGAAAACTACGTTTTGCAGAGTAAATAGCTTCTAACAAGTTTGAAGGAAATATTATTATGATTTTATTACCATATTTTATGATGCCACTCTAAAAACGAAGTCCTGAAGAAGCAATTAGGCTGAGAACATGAATTTTGCAGCTGTATTTTCCTGGCCCTCCACCTGCCCTGTCAATGAGCTGATGAGCATCCTCATGCACTGCTCGCTTTGTGCCCTCCAGTCCTCAAAGATCAAATTATGCATGGGGTTAGGGTGGGACAGACACACAGAAAATCAACCAGAGATGAATATTCCTGCTCCTTCCCCGTCCAGGGAGTTGAATCAGAGAAGACATTGAGGCTTTGAGGAGATTATGGCTTCTCAACTCTGCTAAAGCAGCAACTTCAGGGGCTCAGTCCGTGCAGGTCCCTCCTGATTTCAGCTCAAAGTGGTGGTGTCCTGTTTACCCCTCTAAAAAGTGCATTCTCGGAAGTGCCTCCATGTAGGCATTCCCCAGCTGACTTCCATCTGCTCCCTCCAAGTCCTTTTTGTGCACATTCCTCTGAAGGGAGAGTGAAATGGGTGAAAAATAGCACTATGGGCAGCTGTCTCCAAGAGCACTGGTTTGCACTGTGCCTTTGGTAAAAATATTTCCACCTCAGTTTCTCCACTTGGTTGTTAAAATTTAGCCCATTGTGCAATTCAGCTGGACAAGCAGTTGCAATTTAACTGCATGATTTTGTGGTGATTTAACTGGACAGCAAAATCCTTGTGTTGATAATGTATTTTTGCCCTCACTGGACCAGCTCTCTCAACCCACCTCATCATAGGTGCTGACAGCATTGAAGGCTCCACCCAGCCAAGCGGCTCCTGGGGGGAAGTGGACAGGGAACTTATATCTTGTCAGCACCTATTTTAGGAAGGGATGCCAGAAGTGGATCTTTGCATCCACAGACTAAAAAGGGTGTTTTGGAATCTTATTCATCTTGGAGAGAATAGCATTGCATTCTCCTGGGCTTGCTCAGATAAGACCCACCCTTATGAATGCAAGCTCAGCAAGGGTTAAAAATACATCCACACCAGCTGAATCAGACTGGTTTTAAATGTGTGTTGTTTAATCCACGCAACTTTCCAAGATATCACTCCTCAGGTAAATAAGGTGCTCTGCAGACTGTTGCATAAGTTTCATATGAAGACTAAGTACCCTTCTGAGTCCAAAACACATAAAGTCTCCAGAACTGACAGCTGGGTGGAAAAAAGTCTGCAGTGTAACTGTGCAGTGGGTAGTCAACACACGAAACCAAAGGATGAAATGTTGCATGTGGCAAAGCTGTCTTCTCAGCTGTTCTTTGGGAGTGTTTGAAAGAGTTAAGCCCAATACTGGAATGTCTTGGGAATGTTGGCAGAGGGAGAGCAGCAGCTTTTTTCCTCCCTCTGGATGGAGTCCCAGGACTGAGCTTGCAAAGTGATGACTTTGGATCCGAGTTTGTTTCTTGGTTCTGCAGCAGAGAGCTGGGAAGTGATGTAGTGTAACCAAGAAGCCCTTTGCATGGGATGTACAATTGCCTTCCTAAGGCAGGAGACGTATTTTTACCTCTTCCCTGCTCATTCCTGGGAGCAGCAGAACTTGCTTTGAGAAGATACAGAGGCAGAAACCACATCCTGAAGGGCGTATGCGAAGGGAGAAGGACACATCCCTAAAGAGTTTATTTTGGCTGCTGGTTTTTGTTGTCGGGTTTGGTTTGGTGGTTTGGCATTTTGTTTGGTTTTGTGTTTTAGGTTTTTTTCTTTCTTTCTTTTCCTTCTCCTCCTTTGATGGAAATTGCAGTGACTTTTTAACCTTGCAGTTCATAAGGCGCCTTGGGATTAGCTGATCTTTTCCGAGGAGGGATTCCGGGGTGATTCACACGGGGAGCTGGCATGGCTGCCGTGCTCTTTGGCTTTGAGGATCTGCTCTACAGCTGGGACAGCCTGGTGTGGAGCCTGACATCCCGGGCGCTGAGGACTTGCCGCTTTGGAAACCTGAGGGTCCTGCAGCTCATGCTGAAGCCATGGTGCATTTCCAGAGCCGTTTATCAGGTAGGGTTACAAAACATCAGGTCAGACCCTCAAATCCTGGTGCCATAGAGGGGGAACCCCTGGGGACCTGCACAGGGTCCTGTGACGTTCCTAACAAACCACTTCGGGTCTTACCACAGGTGGTTGGACAGAGGAGACACCGTGGGCAGGGGAGGTCTGGGAGGAGAAATGCAGGTTTTTGAGGTGGTAGTGGGTCTCCCATGACTGAACAACAACCCAAACTCTCCTTCCCATGGAGCAGAGGGAAATAAGTGAATGTAAATTAAGGGTCACTCTGCTGTATTCCCTTGAGCTTTATATCCATAAGTACACTCAGCCTTAGCTGTGCTGCATCCTCAAGCTGTCCCTGTGCCTGCACAGGAGTAATTTATAACTTACCCAGACAAAAGGACGCCTAAAGACATAACCTGTGGAAAATGGGCAAACACGGTGGGTTTTAAACTGCAGTAGCACTAGTTATCCCTGTTTGACTTGCGCGATGCCTTGTGACTGCTTAGTCTTGCAAAGTCCGAGGAATCTGATTGTCTAAAACTTTTGTTTTACTTTGTGTGTGTTTTACTTTGTGTGTGTTTTACATGGTATAGAGAAGTTTGGGGCTTGGTCGATCGGCATCTCTGTAGAGTTACGCTAACTGCTTGCACCTTGAGGCATAACAAAACAACTCTAGTGAACTGTGTGTTTCTGAAACTGGCTGAACTGGGTTAAATAATCACAGCAAAGGCACTAGAACTGGATAGCACTTTGAATAGCAAATCATTCCAGTCCATAGATGAGCACAGGTTGAAATGACGCTGTAAACCAACCAGTATCCAGCTCATCTGTTTTTTTTAATCCACCATAGACAACCGAGACTAGACATTTATTCTGCTGCAGTGACAAACACATTACAATATTTATCAGCTTCACAGGTCTGGCTAATGCTGGGTGCTGGACTGACTGATTGGTGTTTGCGTTTGGAAAAGGCATTTTCTGCTACTCCCATTTGCTTGGCATTTTGCTGTTTCTGTGCTTTGGAAGTCTTCATGTGCAAAGCCAAGTTATACAGAAGCAGCCAGATTAAAAGCCTGTGGAAGTTGTGTGCATTGCTTAGAGGGAGACCAAGGGAAGGCTCTTTGTAATTTCAGCAAGCTTTGAACCAGCATCAAATCATGCTCTGGTTTCAGCAGACTTCAGGAATAGATTTTATGGGATTCTTTGGAGTTGGGCAAGCACAGACAGCATGTTTGTTTTAAGTATTTGTTTTTTCCTGGAAGATGCCTGCAGCCAGTAACACAAATCCATTACGCAGAAGGACCCCTTGTCCCACTGATTGCCCTGGTGGTCCCAGGGCATGGCTTTGAAACCCCCATGAGCGGTACCACAGTGATGGCTCCAAGTGAGCCAAGCTGCCCTCCCCAGGTTGCGCTTGGTCTCGGCTGGTGCCAAGAACCTGGAGGTCAGTCTGTGCAGGGACTGTCTGTGGTGTGGGGTCATCTTGTCCTCTCTCTTCAGCCTGCTTTAGGAGCCTGAACTTGAGGCCAATTATCTCACATGGGCCTGGGAAATGGGAGGGGGAAGCAAGAGGGCTCAACTCTGAATCCTCTCTTGACCCTTCACCCATGTAAAACCATCCTCAAAAACTAAGGATTTAGTTTTCAAATGTGTCCAGATTGTGACTACAAATAATCTGTCCCAGCCTACTGTGCCTCAGGGAGTGCCATGTCTGCAATCAATGGTCTTTCAACAGATTTACTCTTTTGTGAGCACTGACCACACGCACAAGTCCACTTTTTCCATCATGACATGCACACATTTTCAGCCATCCACCCATGGCATTATATTACATTCCTGGTATGTTATTCTGTGGCCCCTCTTTTCTAGAGTCACTAGGGAAATGGGACAGGGAGAGGTCCCTCCCTTCCCATCCAAACAAGCATCAACGCAGCCTGACACTCACAGGGCGGGGTGGACTTTAACTGTTGCCCATTTCTCAGAGAGAGCCAGTGAACATCTGCAAAAGCTCAGTAAAAGCCCGTCACCTTATTTGTCAATGCCCACGAGCTTCCAGTTCTTTGGAGAGAACCCAAAAATGGTGAATCAGGTACCAGGAGAGTTGCTGCTGGGTGGAGATTTACTTGGGAAAGGCATCTCATAGCTCATTGCCACAGAGAGCCAGAAGCAGTAGTATTATTCCTGGCCAGAATAGCTAACATTTGTATATATTAATCCTAACAGCATTCCCTCCAGTAGCTAGCATCCTCCAGTTTAAACACTAACGGGGTATTTTAGTAGAATATTTATTGGACAGATGGTTTAATCACTTCCCAAAGACAGAGACTTCTTCCACTGTTTATTATTTAGATAAGCAAATGAGCTCTTGAGCATGCCATTAGTAGTTTTGTTGCTGCAATATGTCCCTGTTGCTACTGCATCTTGAGAATAAAGTAGATCAGCGGTAGGACTTCTGCATGGTACCAGAACCCAAACAGCCCTAAAAAGAAACTTTAGTTAACTTCATGAAATTAAGCAAAACTTTTCATACTGTGAAAGCATATATATATCCCTTTCTTTTATGCTTTTTTCTTTGAGTTAATTGCATCCCAATGCATCTCTGCTTCTGGAGCCATTGCTGGCTTACCCTTGCTGAGAGGGACTTGGGGGTACTGCAGCAGTGTACCCGACATCGCGGGAGAGGACTCATGTCCTCCTCTGCACCACCAGCCGAGACTGGGCCTCCCCAGGTATGACACCAACTTGGAGAATGTTTTGGCATCCTTTCTCCAGACTCTTGTCTCCACAACATCAACAAAATACATAAAAACAAATCTAATACTGTACAGAGGGCACGGTCCAGATTTATTGCCAATGCAACAGGCAGTGGGTTCTCGAAAAGAAAAGGAGTTCCAGGAATCAGCATAATCAGTGTAATTCCCCTTATTTCTGACAAGTGAGACTTTGCTTTCTTGGCTCTTGGGAAATCAGCAGCAATGGCAAATCAGCAGAGGCAGATGGAATAGCAATTTTGGGGTGATGCTGTCTGTGGTGGTCAGGATCCCATCCCTCTTGAGATTTCAGTCTTCAAATCCAAACTGACACAGCAATTGGAAGCCTGGACTTGCTCAGGTTGTGCTGTGAGCATTAGGTGTTATAAAATAGGTTCAAAAAAATTACAAATTTTCCCTCTTGGTCTCCAAACTGGGTTGGACTTTCAGAGATGACAAGTAAACCCATTCCTCGTTGTCTTTAAGTGATGCTGTAGTACTCACGACATCCCAGAACTACAGGCTTTCGGCACCCTGAAACGAGCTACCACCGTATGTCTCAGACTGCATTTCTCTTCCCAGCAAGTAAATCCTCCTGCAAGTCTGCTGTGATTCCCAGGATACATTTGTCTGCACAGTCTGAACAAACCCCTTACCTCACTCTGTTTTCAGTGGGGTTAATATTCAGCAGTTGCTACATTTTAATTGCAATGGACACTTGCTATATTTTAATTGTGTTTTTCTGACTGCATGATCACATTCAAAAAAAGGAGATTAACAAATAATAAACTTCCAGAGGCTTTCAGATAGTCAGTTGTGTGAGGCTTTCAGCCAGTCAGTTGTGCGAGATGCCACAGAGCTGTCAGGTGTATTTTTTACCCATGCCCAGAAGATGTCTGACCGCTCTGATCTATTAATACTAAAAAAAATGCTCCTGTGAACTAATACAGTGCCTGTTTTGCAGAAACACTGACATTTTAAGAAGTGCTAGGGGAGGACTGGCTTATTATCAGGTAGACAATCAGTTCTGCATTTTAACATTCTGAAGATATTTAATTATTTATTTAATCTCCAAATCCATCAACAAATGCTTTAATTTCCCGGCTATGTCTGTGCAACGTCAAAGAACATTAGGCAGGCCAGGACCTACATCTTCAGTAAAAATTTGTTTATGTGTCTGTCTGTTTAAAATCCCACCGACTGCTCCTACCAAGTCGGATGCAGATCACTGGACACAGAGCAGTGTCTCGAAGAGCTGTAATACCAATCACAGATATTTAATTACTTCACCAAGTACTTGGAAAGGCAGCTAAGTAATATCATGCTTATTTTACTGTTGTAGAAATCAAGACAGACAGATGAAATTACTCACTTCAAGCTATAGATACAAGTGCAGAATTGTCTTCAATACCTCATTGCTCCCCATATATCCAGTCATAGGCAATGTGATTCAGGAGGGAGGTGGGCTGCAGCATTTGGGGGCTGGTTGCCAACCTAAAATGAGGATAAGAGAATTAAGAGAGCTTTTGCCATGCTGACAGGAGGATAAAGGCCCGAGGAGCAATGGCAGGAATAAATGCAGATGTCAAAAGCCCGTGATGGGGAAAGATATCTGGGGGCTCTGGGGGAGGGGGGTTGCTGCTGCTGTGGGAACCCCCAGCTCCTGTGAGGCAGAATCAAATCACAGATCCCAGCTCACTAACTGGTTTCCAGCTGTAAAAATCACTTATGGCTCCTGACCCTTCATTACTGAGGGTGCTTTTGTTATGATTTAACTCCCTGTCACTCCTCTTGGGCCAGAGCTTGGTGCATATTGCTGACCAAAAGCTGTCTTTTTGTCCATGTACAGGCAGATGTACTCACCCCCCAAACCACGTCCTTCATGAACATGATGTTTGGCTACTTCATTCTTATTATTTTCCAGATCCTGCAATTTTATTTTCCCCAGGGTGAAATCACATCTCAGGTGTGTTTCCCCCATTGTGCCCACTTCTGGATAATGGGTGCTGATGTGTTTTCAGCCATCTGCCATGGGCATTGTGGAGCTGAGCTGAAGGTCTTTGGGGCTTTTTCTCCATTCACCTGGGGGATTGCTAGCACTCTGCTGGGTATCATATCCGTAAAGGGACAGACTATTTATTATCCGCCTTAGAGTGAGCTCTGAGACTTCTCCACAACCTCATGTACCCCATAAGGATTGTGGTCTTCCCTGTCATAAAGCAGCATTTGGGGAATCTATTATTTTTTTCAGCATCGTTCCTCACCCTGCTTGCCTTCAAGACATCTTATTATGTGTAAGAGCAATTAGGGATTCAGAAGCAAAAGCAATGTTTTGCCAGCCTGCCCTGCTGCCGTAAAAGGCTGTGCAAATCAATGTCGGGCAAAAGGGAGGAAGGAAAGGGCTGAAATGTTAAACACATCATTTCAGATTGGTAAAACTTCCATGTTTTGATTTATAGCTTCATCACCAAGTAGATTAATGTGGAATTCAAACACAACTAGCTCTTTGCTTTCCTTTCAGACCTGACGTATTAGCATTTCCCATTAATCTAGTCAGCTCCAGCATGGTGAAGGCTGAGGAAATGGGAATTAGGGCATGTGGGAGTGTTGGGTGGGCAGGAGAAGAGAGCCAACAAAATTGGCTTTAGTTACTAGCTAAAGTAGAGACCGTGGGACATTATTCAGGTCTCAGGCTGAAGCTGTTTCTGAGTCCCTTAAAGTCCTTGGAGCACTGTCAAGCCCTGGTACAGATGGTGTTAAGAGGGCTTCAGGCCCCCTAAAACCATTCCGGGGGGTATTGCAATTGGTTCAGACCCCTCCAAGTTTGCAGCCTGCCTAATTTCCAGTTTTAGTGGGAGGCAACTATGACTTTTTTTCCTCTGGCACTCTTTGCTGAGCTAGTCCACAGGCTCTGGAGCTGCCCTGGAGGCTTCTCAAACTTTATTGCTACATATTTAAGCATTTATGAGACTTGAAATGCTTCCCCTAAAAAAAAAAAAAAAGACACAAATCACACAGAAAGGGGAAAAAAAACTCCACCCAAAAGCCCCAGAGTTGCAGAAATGGCTAATGAGCCTCACATGTTTCCAAAGGCCGCTCAGGAGCTTTTGGCTTGCAGTTTCTCACCCCATCTTCATTACAGGCAGAAGCAAAGAGTGTAAGACAGGTAGGGGAGGGAAGAGAAAATGCAAAGGATAAAAATCCATCTTTGCCAGAATATATATCCAAACAGGCAGGAAAAAAAAATTAGCCTATGGAGGTACCTCAAGCCATTTCTACTTGAAGTATCTACGGAGAAAGCACAGGAGCTGTTCAATGAGTTCCCATTCCCCGGGTGTTTTTATGACACACTGTAAAATTGCCCTCAGCATTTGATACAGGCTTCCCCTGCCTTTCTAGAACTGGCAAGGGCTGGGGCAGTCTGGTAGGATCTGTGTCACTGCCACCAGCCCCAGTGTAACCCCATAGAGTGCTGACATCAGTGGAGAGGAGGTCAAAATGTTAACCTTGCAAAATATCCAGCCGGACATGCTTATCCCCACTCTGGGAGATGTCAAATCAGCCTGCCTGGGGCTGGTCTCCATCCCACACTGTGTTGGATAAGAGGGCAATAGCAGTCTGGTCTGGGTAAAGCTAGAGGACTACTTAGGATGCCTCACCCAGGGCCGAGGATTCAAGATAAAATGTCATGTTGGAGCTCACCAGAGGATCACAAGGAGCTTATACGTATTCTTTTGTCTCCTGGACAGTCACAATCACCTACGCCGTTCAGCAGCTTGTGGGGTCTCATGTCTCCTTCCACTGCCCCAAGGCAGCTGTGGGTCAGGACAAGAGACACGGGGGTTTTCTAGAGGGCAGGGAATGGCACCAGAGGTTTGCTGGGCAATGGTCGAACCTGAACCATTAAATGACCTCAGGGGTTGCTGTGCTGCCCGTTAAAGCTAACGTGAAGCTGCACCAGGCTGGGGCTTGTGCTCACGAATTATTTGCAAACACAACACTGCAGTGCTTTCCATGTGACTCACCAAATTGTCCAGTTCTGCTGGAGAATAAGGTCAACTTTAAACCCACATTGACTCTCCTATCCATCTTTAAGTGAACTGTTAGGGACAGTAGGAGGAGATTGAGTGGTCAAGTCTCACGACTGAGCTTGTTTTCATTCAAGAAATACAGCAACGTCTTAAAAGAAGAGGAGTACTTGGCATTGTTTTGATCATATGTGGATTTTTCCAGCCTGCTTCTCTGTGAGAAACATTCAGTCTCCAGTACTGGTCTGTTCACGAGAGAGGAGTCTGGCTGCCCCAGTTATGAACACAGAGAAAGTCTTTTATGGTGTTAATTCTAACCCAGTAATACATGGTTTAGGTTTGTCAATGAAGCTTATACAGGCCACCAGCCAAGAAGCAAACACAAGCAGTGCTGAATAGTTTCAGTCCTGGGATGGTTTTTAATCTGTCCCAAAGCTGAGCTCTCTTAAAGTCCATCACCAGTTACTTGGACTTTCCTGACCTCATCTTTGCTATTGGCTCCAAGGGGTGGAAACTGTGCTCTACACAAGGAATACAAAATCTCTCAACTGAGAGCATGCACAGCAGCTCACCCTGTTTATAACAGATATATATCTACCAGCAAGGCAAGGAAAATACTTTTTGATCCCCTGGGTTTGCAGAAGCCAGGCCTGAACTGCTCTTTCCTAAGCTTAGCTATTTACTGCTCAGTGTCTTGAAACATGAGACGGGATGCATCTTCTGTTCTTTTAGTTATCAAAAATCAGGTATTTCATCGATTCATCCCATCACCAAGATGGGTGTCTTGGGCAGATGGTACAAATCACTCTCTGGAGATGCCTACCCCTTTGTGCTGAAACCAGAAAGAGCTGAGTCTGCTAAACCCAACTAGATGCCAAAGTATTAAACACCTACAATCCTGTGAGATAGAGTGTAGTCATGTTGTTCTCATTAAATATATGTCATCTAAGGCCAGGATGGAAAATGCTAGATGCCCTCAGGAAGGTAGGCAGCCATCAGGACAGAGTGCCCAGCAATCCTGCAGTGCCAGTCATCCAGCTTCAGCTGTTGCAGTTGGTCCAACATGGTCTGTGATGGGACAGGCCCCCAGGAACCTGCTTTTTGTAAAGAGCTTTGCCTTCCCCACAGAGATATTTGTGAACAATTCAATCATCTAAAGTAAGTGAAACCAGTGGGGAGTTTTGCCCGGGGAAATTTTGTTCAGTTCAACCCCTTCTCCCTCAAAGAAAAATCCGTCCTGAATATATGGCTCAGAGTAGCCCCAGAACAGGTCCACTCCCATTGGGCTTCCATCTGTTTCTTCTCTTGCATAAAATAAGATGATCGTGGGAAAAACCGGCTTTTTCCTCCTCTGTTTGCAACATGCCTTTGTTGCTCCACCAAAGGCTTTGTGCAATGGGTGCTATTTCTTTGGGATGTTCTCCTGGAGCAAAGGTGGAGCTCACCAGTGCCAACAATGTGTTCCTGCCCTAACTGTGTTTGGGACTACATCCGAGATGCTGCCATGAATCATCTGCACTCTTGCAGAAACTCTCTTCACATCCAACGGACAGCATTCCATTGTTCAGAGAAAAACAGTTGCTCTTGGGCATGGAAGCTTAGGGGAAAAGAAAACCCAAATTACGTATTTGAAAGATGACTCTCGTGACAGCAAAACAGAACAGAACAAAGGCTTTGAATGCCATCGAGGTCTCGATATCAGAAGGCATTGAAGTCAGGGTATGTCCTGCTTCTTCTTCTTTCTCTCTGTCCCTCCCAGGTTGGATTGAGGAGAATATTAACCCCATCTACCTTGGACAACTGCAAGTGGCTACAACAGGCCTTTTGCCAGCATGTGCACATGAATTGCTTCTGACGTTTAAATATAAAGAGCCATTTCTAGTATCCATCCATTCTGATTTATCTATAATGTTTTTAATTTAAACCTCCTATGCACTGCCTGTGTCCATGTGGGCTCACAGTGAAGGAGAGTTGTTGTTTTGCTAAACTGGAAGCTTACGGGGCCAGGCTAGGGGAAAATTGTCATGGGATTCCAAAGTCTGCCTTTTTCTCTTACTTTCCTTTCAGTTTGGGAAGTACTTTTTTAACCATGTGAGTCCATTGAGGGCTCCCAAACAGCTGACAAAGCACAGTTTTGGGCCAGTCCTATCCCCTGCTCCTGGAGAAGAGCTCGGCATGACAGCCAGTGCTAAGTCTCAAATACAAAAAGTTATCCAAGGTCAAATTCCTCCACGCTGTGAACTTCCATCTGGCACCCCAATGGGGAATTAGTGTCTGTCCAGCACCTGGCGGGAGTCCCCCTGTGTCTGCAGCCTTGTGTAACTTGCAAACCCCATTGCGTGCAGTTCTTCATGAACTTCACTGGTCACTGCATCACCAGAGCTGCCAGCTACTGGGACTTGAAGGTGTCTTGTAAAGCTCTGGTAGGGCAGGAATTTGGGTTTTTTCAGCCATTGCAAACCCATTGCACTTGACTTCCATGGGGCCTGATCTCAGCCTCTGTGTGCTTAGGAGCTTAATGTGTTTGTACGGTCACTTCCATGCTGGTAAAGAGGCAGCTCGTGATGAGAGACCTGTTTGAGGGCTTGGAGTTTTCGTTACCCTAAGTTGCTGCACTTGAGTTGACCTCTGCTTTTTCTGTTTTTTTATGGTTTTTTAGCACTCTTTAGAGCCCCACAGCCACAGGAACCTAGAGTAAGGCAGGTCCTCATGTACATAGCTGCAGCTGAGACAACAACTCCGAGTATCGGCAGGGATAGCAGCTGAGCTGGGCTTCGCAAAACCTTAGGCGATCAATCAGGGATTTTGCAAAACCAGAGTGCAAATGAGGAACAATTTGTGCCAGACAAATTCTATCAGAGCAGCCACCAGGATGAGGAGGTAGGAAAGAAGGAGAGGGAATAAGCAGCACAGGGGTTGGATAATTTCTAATTAAAGTGAGTACAGAGTCACTGTTCGTCTTAAAAAAGAGAGGTTCTGGAAAGTTCACTGTGTTGCACAGTCTCAGGCATTCATCATCTGAAATGTCTCTTAATTGCCACTATTATATCATATCACAAACATTCCCGTAATTTATCAGTCATAACCTCCTACAAAGGGATTCTTTCATTCAAGCCATTTTCACAGAAATCTTTTCCCCTTGGATCCTGGTCCTGTAACACACTCAGACCAAGAATCTGGAAGTGGGACTTTTTTTTTCTTCTTCTTTTCTAAATGCCAGATGTTGCTTTGCAGGCAGTATGTTTCAATAAAGGTCTGTGTCCCATTTTCAACCTCTTTCCTCTTTGTCCCAAGATAATCAGCTCTTAACAGCTCTTCTTCCTCTTATGGTAAAAGCTGAAATGTAAATATTCAGGACGACCTAAGTGTCAGGAGCCAGCCAAGTCCTGCTAACCCAGATGAAGGGTCCCCAACATGGGGCTGCATTAAACATTTGGCTCAGCCAACAGACTGTATGTATAATGTAAACTCCCCTTGTCGGTTGCTAACTCCTGGGTCCAGTTTTAGAAAATTTAACATTTCTGCGGGTTGTATTTTCCCACCACTTAGTCAAGAGACAAAATTTTTCCTCTCAGAAAATACACTTGTGTGTCAAAGGCCAATGACCTAAAAAAATATCAGTAGGTTCGCAGCCTAAATATAGCACAGGACTGAAATCCTGAATTCCTGCAAAGGAGCCAGTGTAAACAACCATCGTCTGTGTGACCGGGGGGTGGGCTGCAGCCAGGGCTTTTTCTTTACGTTATCACACACTGCAGCAGCGCCTGGATGTCCCGGCATGGGTGAGGAGCACTTTGTGCAGGAACCTCCCAGCCAAAGTCCTTCACATATATGGGGTTCATTATCTAACTTCAGCAAAGGGCACAGAGATCTTGAGTCACCCCAAGCTGAAGATGCTGCCCTTCTGCTGGCTTGCACCCACTTGTCATAAGGGGTTAGTTGTGGAGTCTTGATGTAGAAAGCCCCAGGTTTAAGTGCTGCCGTTGACTTTGCCAAGGAGTCGCGTCGCAGTGATAAGCCATGAAGACAGTCCTCCTCGTGAGCACCAAAACAGCCAGAAGTGATTAAGCCTTGACCCATCGTTGGGTGGTGGTCATAAACGCTGGCTCCAAGAAGTGATCCACCACCATCCCCTGAGTGGGAGGCTGTGGTTCCCAGCCACGCCACTTTATAACAGTAAAACTAATCACGTATTTATCAGCAGGCGCTTTACAAACACAAATTCATTCCTATGATGCATCTTAGCTTACAGTTCCTACATAAAGCAGATCAGAAGTTTCTCCTGCCAGTGCTGACAGTCGCAGGGGAAGACCAGGAGAGATGAACCCATTTGCCCTTCAGGAGTCTAGGATTGACCAGGACCATCTCCCACCCACTCCACCTTCAGCCTGGACTGGCCTCTATCATTTATTTGTACACATGAGTAATGTCTTAACCATTAACTGTGGTTAGGAAAGGCATGACAGCCATTAGAGCTTCCTCTCCCTCTTGCGTCAGACTTAGGAGGGCTAGAAGTAAATGAAACCCAGCCAGGAAAATGCAGCAGTTGATACGGCATGCACAGTGTTTAAATGGTTTGTGAATGCTGAAGGGTGGGCAGAGCTAATTTTTGTCAGAGCTGATAGCTAGTGGTTTACTTCATGCCTTTTCATTTCACTAACCCAAGTCTCCGTGGATCTCATTATCCTGGAAGCCATTCAGGAGCCTTCCCCTCCTCTAACAGGGCTCCTCTAACAGGGCTTCTGGGTCTCCAGAGATTAATTGCTATTAATATAGGACAGCCACAAGTTTCCTCAGGTGGTCATTTGCTCCTGTGTCTTGCAAGTTTGTTGTGGTTTAGGGATGCGTGTGCTGGATGACCTTTTGGGATTTTCTCCAAAGGTTCTTTTTTCAAAGAAAAGGTCTTCTCCAAAGCTTCCTGTTCACATCCATCTTCTCCCAGGATGTGCTGTTCTTCTTTCACTCTTAGCCACTCTTTCCTTTGGCACAACGAGGCTCCTGTCTGAATAGCTGATATGGACCTGGACAGGGTGACAGACCCAAAGTGATGACAAGCTTGTGGCATTGAGGTGTTGCATTGCCCTTGAAGTACCATGTATCTGCCCTCTCACAGATTCAGGCAGATCTACTTCTTCTCTTGATTTTCAGTATTGCTCTGGTTGTTCTTGCCAGGAGTTTCACCCACATTTCCACCCTGTCTCCTGTTCATAAGCAAATTAAAGTGTTTGCAGATGATACCGCTTCTAGCGTCCTCTGATGCAAAACCTAAATGCCACTTAGGATGCCAAGTGCTGTTTCACATGCCCATGGTACACCCCAGGAGTGAGTGCAGCTGAGTGATTGAGCATTTGACTGCAGCAGCTGTGGAGCACAGGACCAGTTATTTGAAGAAGACTCCTATCTTACTCATCACTGGCCTAATTTTGATCACCCATCAATAAGCTCTTCCTTTTTACAGCAAACTACCCAGAATGTCCTAATATAACACAAAATGAAAGACACTCGGAAAAAAATACTCTGAAATGATTTTGCTGGGCCATTTGGCAGCTTGGGAAATCTGCAGAATCGCAAACCTTTGTACGGTTTTGTAGCTATGAAAATAAAGGGAGTTTTAAATTAGTATCATTGCAGCAGTGTAAAGTCCAGAGACAGACTGGGACAATGTTGGATCTCAAATCAGTTCTTCTGATGCTGTTTTGGACTGGAGGAGGCTTTTGGGGGGCAGTTGAATGTCAGGAAGTTGCCGAACATTTGCCTCCTGGGTGCTAGTGTTTCTTCATCACATTCTTCACACAGAATCACAGAATGTCAGGGATTGGAAGGGACCTCGAAAGCTCATCCAGTCCAATCCCCCCACTGGGGCAGGAACACCCAGCTGAGGTTCCACAGGAAGGTGTCCAGGCGGGTTTGAATGTCTGCAGAGAAGGAGACTCCACAACCTCCCTGGGCAGCCTGTTTCAGACCTGCTTTGGGAGTTTGAGTTTATAACAGTACATTTCACAAGGGGCTTCAGTCATTTTTTTTTATACATACTGCAATATGAATAATAAACAGATATTTAATATAAGAGAGTGCAGTTGTTCAGCACAGAATTCATACGTGCAATACAGTCTGTGTCATAGAATCACAGAATGGTTTGGGTTGGAAGGGGCCTTCGAAACCCATCTAGTTCAACCCCTGCCATGAGCAGGGACATCTTCACCCAGATCAGGTTGCTCAGAGCCCCGTCCAGCCTGGCCTGGGATGTCTCCAGGGATGGGGCATCCACCAGCTCCCTGGACAATCTGGGTCAGTATTTTATCACCCTCAGTGTAAAACTTTCCTCTATTATATCTGGTTTGAATCTATGCTCTTTTATTTTAAAACCATTACCCCTTGTCCTATCACAACAGGCTCTGCTAAAATGTCTGTCCCCATCTTTCCTATAAGTCCCCTTTAAGTATTGAAAGACCACAAAGTCCTTCAGCATTGAGTTCACACAGGCAGTACAGTTTGCATCATGGGCTCTTGTCTTACAAATGGCTTCCATACCATGGACTGGTAGAACTGACAGTCTCTGTACAGGGTAGAGACCATACATTGGCAGGCAGAGCTGGATTAACAACCTTCTTTGCTGCATAAAACATGTACAGCAGGACCTGGGGTGGAATCAGGGGTAGTGGCATCACCGCCGAGGCAGGGCAGCCCACTGCAACCAGCCGATGGCTTGTGCTGCTCAGCCTTTCTTGCACAAGCAGTCAAAATCCCCTTTTCCAGGTTCTTTTTTAATCCCTTCAGCTTGGATCTTTGCCAAAATCCAAAGAAGAGCAGTAGAAATCCAGCAAACCTCTTTGCTGCCCTTTCCCAGGCAGTGGTAGGACTGAGAAAGATCTTACAAAGAGCTAAGGGTTTCACTACAAAAAGAACCAAAGGTATTTTTGTTTCCTCGTTTTTATAGAACCATCCCTGGTTTGTTTGGGTTTCCCTTCCCATTCACAAGCCTGAGCACCTGGAGATGAAAAGTGCTGTAGCTGATCACCAGCTGGCTCAGCAAGGCAGCATTAAACGTGTACTGTTTTGACAGCAGAAACCCAAATCAGTCACCAGTGCAGAACCTTAGCTGAGCCAGAAGTCTTCTATTGCCTTCAGCCTTCCTGTGTTTGAGGTCAAGAGTACGAGAGGACTTGGGCAACAGATTCCCTCTTTCAAACCACAGTATTTAACAGCAAAACATCTAACCCAGGGGATGGACAAACATGTCAGTGAGGGTGGTGAAACATTGGCCCAGGTTGCCCAGATGCCCCATCCCTGGAGACATCCCAGGTGAGGCTGGATGGGGCTCTGAGCAACCTGATCTGGGTGAAGATGTCCCTGCTCATGGCAGGGGTGGCACTGGATGAGCTTTTATGGCCCCTTCCAACCCAAACTATCCTATGATTCTATGAATCTGGAGAAGGCACGAAGCTGTGATGCACAGTACCACCTAGTGACAGAGCCCAGCTACAAAAAAAGGGCAACCCTGTGTTTGCAAAGTTCAGGGTCTGTTTCTTTAATCCTATTTCTCAGCTACACCACATGCATTACTACCTCCCGTGGGTAAAGAGACAGCATCATTTGAGCAGCCCTGAATTTTTTACCTCCTTTTCATGGTTTCTTTTTCGCAAAGTAGACTTGGATTGTGACAGACAGGGATTCTTGTGTCTGGAGAGAAGCAGCTGATGGATGACGTTTTGTTTGCTACACGGGGTGTGCAGGTTGGGCTCGGCACACATCGCTGGCTGAATCACCCACGAGGAATTCCTCAGTGTATTGTGCAAATGGAAAAAGGAAAAATGCAAGGTCCAGTGACTAATGCAGCCTTTCAGGGCATCTGAAATGAAAAGAAATGCCATGGACTTGTTCCATTTGTAGTAACAATGTGAAAGAGCAGTGTGACAGGCTTTGCTCAAGAGGAGGCTTGTAACCTTTTCCATTAATTTATTTTCAAAGAATTGCTTATTGAAGGCTAAGCTGCTTTTTATAAGCCTTAGAGGCTGAATGTGTCTTTGCCCTTTTTTGTTATTATTGCTGCTCTTCTCCCTTGCTTTTTCTTTTAAGAGAAAGCAGTTACTGTATATGGGTGGTGTTTTTCTCTCTGTGGCTCTCTGAGACAAACCCAGCATCGAGATGGGAATTTCATCACCTTTTGGCAACAGTAAGATTGCATAGAGCAAAGTGAATTAGAAGAAATCCAGATCTGTAGAATTTCCCCATACTCCAGCCCACAGATTTACCCACGATACGAGCAACTGGGCTTAAAAGGATTTGATTTCTTCTCCTCATTAAGGTCCCTTTACACATATTCTTGAGCAGGAGCTAAAAGGCTCCACTCAGTCTCCATGTGTGGGTGAGTGAGCAGAGGCAGCTCGGTGTCTGGGTACCATCCTGCAGCTTGTGGGAGGCAGCAAAAGAGCTCTGCACCTCCCTGTGAGGCCCCATGCACTTATAAGGCTTCTGCACACAGCCTGACATGTTTGCATGAATTCCAGTGGGGCTGGAAGGGGCTGGGGCCACCACCATGCTTTGCATGGACAGACAGGAGAGGTGTATATGTAAGGTTAGAGTTAAGGTTAAGGTTAAGGTTAAGGTTAAGGTTAAGGTTAAGGTTAAGGTTAAGGTTAAGGTTAAGGTTAAGGTTAAGGTTAAGGTTAAGGTTAAGGTTAAGGTTAAGGTTAAGGTTAAGGTTAGGGCTGCCTTTTCTTCCTGGCTTCGCAGAGGAAGGATATTCACACTGTCTCCTGGACCTCACTAGAAGCTGCACTAGTTGATAGGCAGCCCCTTGCATGTACACCAGGTAAGCTGGGATGGTTCTCAGAGAGTTTAAATCAATATCCCTTCCCCGACTTCAGTGAACACCTTCTTCTGAAGACAGGCTGCGAACACAAATCCCAATGCTGCACTTCCTTCAGTCACTAACATTCACTAAATCGCTTGAGTTTAAAAAAATAGCATATTTATTGGGACCACCAGCACGACTCTGTCCTGAAAAGGTAACGAGCACCTGCTCACTGCCAGCCAAGGGCTGAGGCTGCCTCATGCATACAGCTATCCCATGGTAAATATAGCATTTCCAGCAGGGTTTCTTCATAGGCTTATCCTCCTTGAGTTTATTGCTTTTTTCTTTCCCACAACCTGTGGTGCTACATCCAGTTCCTGAGCATGGCAACTCCTGCAGCTGGGTAAACACGCCAGAGTGAATAGGGCCCTTCACAATGGAATCACCAGGAAATCCAAATGCCATAAAGGCAAACAATTCAGCCGGGACATAATCATGTCATTATGAGACATGCTACTCCCAAGCACCAGGAAAACACTGCCTTAATGCTACCTAGCAAAGTTGTGCCTCAAACAATATGTTTCCCACCCCACAGCTCTCCAGGAGCAGGTTTTCTTTCTTGTTTTATTTCAGCCAGTCATAGTGGTGAGGAGGAAGATGAGTTTTTAGGATTTTCTCCTCCACCCAGGATGTTTTAGCTACAGCAGGCTGCACCAACCCCATTCCACTTGCAGGCTTGAAGTCAGTCTGGGGAAAAGATGGATGGATGATAAATGGGGAATGTTAACAGGCTGAATTCTGTCCGTGGTTATGTCATGGTAAATGTGAATTAGGACAGTGAGTTTACTGATGATTTACACCAGACTGAAGGACAGATGGATCAGGGTAGCTGCTTGCACAGGTATAGGATTATATAGGCTCTTAGGCCCCAGGGTGAGGAGTGGAGGCTGAGGAGTCTCCATCCCCAACATGTTGCAGAGGGTGTTAGAAATAGAAAGTCATTTACTTACTTCAGTCTGCACATTTTTCTAGTGGCTTTACATGCTGTGGTCTCTTCTGGCTCTTGGATTTTTTACTTGGACCCATACAAGCTCCCTTTCCCCTGGATCTACTAATCTTACATGTTTTCCTGAAATGTGGTGGTTTGCATGCAAAGCAATTCATATTAATATCCATCCATTGCTGCAAGGCAAACTTTTCCTTGCTGTAAATCGGAAATTTTACCAGGATCTGACCTTGAACATAGAAACCAATATAATATATACTGATATGGGCAAATCAGCTATGAGTCTCAAGTGAACATACATCAAGCCAAAACTTGAAGTGAAGAATTAGGTAGCTTTACACTACCAGAGGAGCTGGCTCACTGTGTTATTGGCATACGTGAAAATTAATCATATCCCACAATAATGCTCACAGGATGCGTTTGATTTATTGCTAATCCTGTACACTCTTGCAGCTGCTGATCTGCTGCCAGAGGGTATCGTAATGATGCAGCTGGCACCCCTGTTGCGATGGCCATCAACACAGCCAACAGCACGCCTTGGATCAGTCGTCCTCAGCAATGCTATTGCGTTTGCTACCTGAGCTGAAAAATCAAGCCTTTCAGCTGTGCTGTGGTTTTAAGTTTGTCTCCTCTGCAGAGAATAAGAATGTATTATTCTTACATATTCTCGTGCAAGGATAAGAATGCATAATGTGCACAGACCAGGGGACCATATAAAAAAAAATCTAAAATATTTCACAATATACAAACCTGCAGAACAAATCTGATTTTGACTCAGATGGCAGGAATTTCTATCAAGCAGTCAGAGGTGAAGGTGTGTGGGGAAGCTGTGGATCGCCCCGAGGCTGAGATGGTTTGTGATCAAGAGTGGAAAGACAGGGCTGCTGCAGCACTGCCATCCCAAAACACAGCTGATCCTCCTGAGCTTAGACCGCAGAAAGAAGAGATGGGAAGAAATTAAATTCTCAATCTCAGAAGGTTTCTTGCCTTGTTTTTGTTTTGTTTTTTTTCCTGACCCCTGCCTGGTATAAGGCATTTCAGATTTTAGAATTCATCACCAAATGTTTGGAACAATTGAAACACATTGCCATTACAGTGACAGTGTTGATATTACATGTTCTTCTTAAGCTTTAAAAAAATGGCAAATTAAAGACTTCTTTTTGTTATTTTTTAGGGAAAGTCAAAAGAGACCTTCAAGAATTTTCCCACTTCTCCATCACCAGGTGTAACTTTAAGCAAAACATGAGTTTGCAGGGCACTTTGGCACGGTGCTTTCTCTGCCAAAAATAAATATACTTTCATCAATATTTTTCCAGTTTCCCAAAAAGGCACATTTGCCCAGGTACTGATCATGCAGACAGCCTGAAATTTGTCTGCTGCCTGGGACGGGGCTGGGTGCATCCCTGCACAAGCTGTTTGTTAGAGGAACACACGGCAAAAGGAGATTAGATTTATCCAGTTCAGCTCATTCCCAGTGGAAGAGCCTGCTTTGTGCAGACCAGGAAAGTCTCATTTTCAGAGCAAGACTGACATATTTCCAAAGGTGAAGGTGAAATGCGAGATGAAGATAGTTGCTCAAGGGGGGCCCACTGACCTCAAGTTTGGGTCAGAAGATTTTGCCCTGCTAAAACCTGTAGTCATATTGTGAGTTGTGCCTTACTTTAATTCCCTCAAAATCAGGAACTTAGTGGTAAGACTGGTTTAAAAGCACATGATCCATTGCCTTGGACATCAAGATGTGAGTCTTTACCTGTGTTTTTAACCCTGAAGCAGCATTTTCACTTGACTTGCCCATGTCTTTCCACCCTGGCCAATAATGCAAGGGAAAGGTGGTGCACAGCAGAAGACCCCTGCATCATCCAGGGACCCTTTCCCAGGGCAGGGTCATCCTTAGGCATAGGCAGGACATCTGTCACCCAACACAGGTGACCCTGGGTCAGAGATCTTGGTCAGACATCACCCAGCCCAGCTACTAATTATCCCGCAAGGAAAAGGAACTCGCTCTGCAAATTGTGAAACATGAGGGCTGTCACCATCACAGGGGATTCACACTGGGGATGACAGGCATGACCTGCTTTTGCTGCTTTGTTTATTTGTTTAGTGACAAGCTGTCATTCAATGAGTAATCTGGAGTTTTTCCATCAAGGGTTTTTCACTTGCTTCTTCAGTACTGGGGATAAACAAGGGGGAATGGGGGCAGAAATCCTACTCCCTGACTCTGGCAGAACTTCAGTGGTGTCCTCATTATGCTGCGGGAACCAAATGAAAAGGGCCTGACACATAGTCCCCAAAATTCTGGGAGGAGACTAGGGTTTCCCAAACAACTCAGGGGAGAGCAAAGGAGGTGGTGGGGCTGGAGGAATCCCATCCCTCTCTCCTGCTCCGTTGTCTCTTGAACTAACTTCCAATAGAGCAGCTGTTGCCATCCCATTCATCTCTGCGCAACTGGGCACACAAGCTCCACATGGTGCTCACCAGGAAGGGTTTTTCATTACTCACCTCCATTTAACAATGTAGAGGGCAGGGAAGGAGCAGTCCC
The DNA here is from genome assembly GCF_037038585.1 of Patagioenas fasciata. NCBI lineage: Eukaryota > Metazoa > Chordata > Aves > Columbiformes > Columbidae > Patagioenas > Patagioenas fasciata. Next base: position 207,804,402 of record NC_092520.1, read on the forward strand.
ACAACCTCAAGCACTGTTGCAGCTGGGCGATTCTAGTCATCTCGTATGCATAGAGTCTGATTAAACTGTGATGGTACATAATGCACAGCATCTTCAGGATTGCCTTCAAAATTGCTTCCACGCAGCCATCCACTAACCCTGATTCTCACAGAAATACATCCATCATAGAGCAACAACTATACATTAATTTTTCACATAAGCATATGCATATGCTTGAGAAAGAGTCCATAAAACAAGCAAACTGCCAGCCTTCTTGCAGCAAAACTTCAGTTTTATTCTGAGTTCACAGTTGTGCCTTGCTTTAATTCCCTCAAAATCAGGAACTTAGTGGTAAGACTGGTTTAAAAGCACATCATCCATTGCCTTGGACATCAAGATGTGAGTCTCTACCTGTGTTTTTAACCCTGAAGGAGAAGGTGGGTTCTGCATAGGGACATTTCTTTTTGTGTCAAGAATGCAGATACTGGTCCAAGTAGGAAAAAAAAAAGGCCATTAAAACACTTCACAAAAGCAGTCGGTCTCTCAGCAGTTGGGCTTCATAATTTACTGGTCCATCACCCCTCAACGAGTTGCCTCAAGGTCACCACAACCCTGAGGCTGGACTGGGGCTGAACAGAGACCTGCCCTCTGTGCACCTAATGGTGCGTGATGTTCAACCACAAACTCACCCAGCAGGGCACCAGGGCAGCGTTAGGCACCAAACATTTCACATGAGATGTGGCAGTGTGTTTAGACACGGGGACATTCAGGCCTCCTTAACTGATTTCCCAACCAAAACCTACCAAGTTCAGCAGGATTCTTGTTTTCACCCCTTCTTGCTCCTCAAGTTGTTGATAATTATAAATCATAATTATAGAATAATTATGATGTCAATTACCAGAGCAAGGCATCTCTTAAAAATCATGTAATAGAAAGAGAAGTGCAAACGTTCTCAAAATTCTTGTTTTTGCAAACTGATTTTGACAGCCTCCCCTCTGCTGACAACACCTCGCGTCCACCATACCAAGCAGAACAGCAATATTGGTAAGGGTCACTACCTACATATTGGTTGCATTTTGGTTTTTCTGTGTTGCCTTTCTTACCATGGGGCCAAGCAATGTGCAAAGGCACCAAACATGGACCTTGTCCTGTGTAACTGCGGAGCTGGGTCTGCTCTGAGCATTTTGCAGGTGCAGAACAATGGAGTGCAGAGTCCTGTGCATTTTCAAGACAGGTGAACCTGCAATCCTTGATTTTTCCCAAAGCAGCCACCTCTATAAAAGCTCCTGACAGGCAGGCAATGAACTGGGCAATGCTCTCCTTCCTATCAAACTTTTGTCTTCTTCATCATGCATGCCTCAAGCATTCTACTTTTTTCTTATTTGAAAGTAGAGCAATCTTTCGAGTGAAGGTGGCATCCCAAATCTGATTTTGTTCCTAAAATGTGCATTTGAATAACCAATTGCTCCTCTTTGCTCTCCTGAAGTCTGTCCTGGCAGGGCTGGGCAGGCAGCTGGCACATGGCTTGGGGGCACCTATGTGCTCGGACAGGGTGCATGGTGACAGCCACAGCTACAAAGCTTCTCTATGGAGGAAGCACAATGGCCTGGCCACCAGCTGGATGTTCCAGGGAGAGTCCAGGTAACTTCACACCTCCTGTGCTGTGCTGTGCTGTGTTTGGCAGGGAGGGCACTGCTGGGTGCACATCCTCACCATGCCCCGATCTCTCCCTGGCCAGCAATTCCTTGTAATCAGAATTTGTTGCAGCCAGGGTGGATGAACAGAGGGGAGTAGGAGAAACCCTGAGACTCAGGGCTCCTGGCTGGTCTCACACCTTCACCAGGCTTTGCCTGTGGCTCTTGTAGCTTCATTGACCACTGTAGCACAGGAGGAAACATGTCACAGAATCACAGAATCACAGAATTGGCTAGGTTGGAAAAGACCTCAGAGATCATCAAGTCCAACCCTCGGTCCAACTTCAGCCCATTTACTAGATCATGGCACTAAGAGCCATGTCCAATCTCAGTTTAAAAATCTCCAGGGCCGGTGAGTCCACCACCTCCCTGGGCAGCCATTCCAATGCCAGACCACTCTCTCCGTAAAGAACTTCTTCCTAATATCCAGCCTAAACTTCCCCTGGCAGAGTTTAAGCCCATGTCCCGTTGTCCTATTGCTGACTGCCTGGGAGAAGAGACCAGTTCCCACCTGGCTATAACTTCCCTTCAGGTAGTTATAGAGAGTGCTGAGCTCACCTCTAAGCCTCCTCTTCTCCAGACTGAACAAGCCCAGCTCCCTCAGCCTCTCCCCATAGGTCTTGTGCTCAAGTCCCTTCACCAGTCTTGTTGCTCTTCTCTGGACCCGCTCCAGCACCTCAATATCTTTCCTGGACTGAGGGGCCCAGAACTGAACACAATACTCCAGGTGTGGCCTCCCCAATGCAGAGCACAGGGGAAGGATCACTGCCCTTGTCCTGCTGACCACGCTATTTTTGATACAGGCCAGGATACCATTGGCCTTCTTGGCCACCTGGGCACACTGTTGGCTCATGTTGAGCTTCCTGTCAATCAGTACCCCCAGGTCCCTTTCTGCCTGGCTGTCCTTCCACAAACCTCTTCTATGCTCACATAGTTCCTGCAACAGGTTGCCCAGAGAGGTGGTGGATGCCCCATCCCTGGAGACATCCCAGGCCAGGCTGGACAGGGCTCTGACCAATCTGATCTGGGTGAAGATGTCCCTGCTCATGGCAGAGGGATTGGGCTAGATGGGTTTTGAAGGTCCCTTCCAACCCAAATTATTCTATGGTTCTATAGCATCCAAAATGCAGGGTCAGCTCCGCCAGCCTGGCCAGGGCTAGATGCAAAACAGTCTCTAGCACTTTTTGGAGTGATTTGAGGTGTAGCTCTCCTAGGAGATTCCATTCCTCCATGAAACTTCACATGGCTTCAGGGACGAGTGCTTCCCATAGCCATGAGCTCAGGAAAGAGCAAGAGCATCCCTGGCGAAGGCCAGGGAAAGCCAGGTTACATTTATGCCTCTAGAGTGGACTGGCACCCTTAAATGTATCTTAGAGATGCTGTGGCCCTAATTCTGGTCCTTAGGCTGCTGCCAGTAGAGCCATGGCATTTAGTTGAAGAAGGGAGCACCAGGGCACAAGCCACCTGTTCCCATCCCATTACCTGAGCTGCTGGTGAAGCACAAGGAGCAGCACTGGAGAAATAGCCCTGTCTGCATGAACACCGATCTGCAGAGGGCTATGTTTGTCACATTTATGTTACCTTAGGCTCTGTTGACTTCAGATGAAGACGGGGTTTTGGGTAGTCTGGCTCACTGGTGCTGCTCTGTAATTAAGACTAAATCACAGAATCACAGAATGGTTGGGGTTGGAAGGGACCTCTGGAGATCATCCAGTCCAACCCACCTGCTAAAGCAGGTTCACCAGAGCAGATCACATAGGAAGGTGTCCAGGTGGGTTTGAATGTCTCCAGAGAAGGAGACTCCACAGCCTCTCTGGGCAGCCTGGTCCAGGGCTCTGGCACCTCAAAGTAAAGAAATTTCTCCTCATTTTCAGATGGAACCTCCTGTGCTTCAGTCTGTAAATGCTACTTTTCACTCGGAGGCAACCAGAGGCCACTGCACATTGCACTGGGAGTCAGGCACGACCTTCAGAATACTATGGAAAAATACATTATGCTCACTGTCCTTTGTCAAAATGCTAAGTAACAGCCCTGCCAAAGTTGGTAAATATTCTGTCAAAGGCACAGGAGGCCACAAAGAGCGTGTTTTAACAGTCACAAGTATAAAATTTGCATCTGGCAAAGGTCCTGCTCTGCACCGAGAGCCACGTGAGCTTTCAGTGTTAACATTGTACCTTGAATGCATTTTTCACCCAACCTCCTCGTTTCTAGGGATGCCATTATCAACAGAGGACCCGGTTTTATTATTAAGTAGCAAATCAATCCAGCTACGCTGAGCGCAATCCAATTATTGCTTGTAGTTACTGTAGGCTGAAGAAGTCATAAATAAATGAACATGCTGGAGGTATTTAACATTTCAGTCCTGCCGTAAGCACCCAGTGCTGTGTGCAAGGATCCTGCCGTGAATTTCTTGGGTTTGGGGGAATCTTTGGTTCGTGGGTTGCTCAGAGGGCAGGTCCCAGACAATTGCAGGATAATCAGGGGTAAATGCAGACTCCTTTTTTCTTTTGTTTCCCAGTGCTGAGGCAGAGCAGGGGCCTCTTCCTGCTCCTCTTGCGCTCGCCCAGCAGGAGCAAAGCAAATGCAGGCTCATATGTCAGTCCGTGGGCTTAGGAAAGCTGAGAAAAGGTGATTTGCAAAAGCCCAGCCAGCTCTCAAGGGGACAGGGCTGAACCCAGCACTCCTTTTCCTTCTCTTACCGCTATTCCCAAACCACCCCAGCTGTTTGGTTTGGGGTTTCAAACCTTATTTTTAGAAGGCTGGCTTTGTTCAGTGGAAATAAAGCATCTCGTAGTATACAGGCACCTAGTTACTCTTTACCTCATTAGCACGGTGATGTATGAACAGCCGCACAAGTAAAATGATGCTCAACTGCAATATAAACACAGCCACTGCTAAGCAGACTCATTTAAAAATAACTATTGCTTACATCTGGTTTACTTTTGCTGGGATTTTTCCCCCCTTTCTATTTTCTCTTCCTTTTCTCCTGGCTGTTTTTCTGAGCTCTGCCCAGGCAGCACTAATGGCAAAACTGGTGTTGAACTTGTGCACTCATTAGTATTCAACTGTAGGGTCAAATGATTTTTATTTTCTAAGTTATTAGTAGTAGTATTAGTATTATTCACTGTTCCTACCAGGGAGCGTATAAAAATTCCATTTGCAATTCTCAGTTCTGCACCATCATTCACGTGATCTTGTCCTTGGTCAGTTGGTAACACAGAAATCAGTTGTCTTCACTAGTTTGGAGGAAAAAAAAGCAGGTGGCAGCTTCTCTATTCTGTTTGTCACAAGCAGCAAGCCATCTTCAACCATCCAGGAATTTGCAGATGTTGTTTTGAGGGAATAAAAGGATGAGAGGGAAATGGGGCATTTCCTATGGATTGCCTTGTTTATTTGTTTGGGCTTGCTTGTTTCTCTGCAAGGGGAAATCAGTAGGAAAATATAACTTCTAGTGAAAGCCATGAAAGGGATGACTTACAGATTTCCCTCCAGATATTTCACACAGCTCTACATAAGGTATTTTGAAAGATACTACCGAAATCAGCTCCTCTCAAGGGTTTTGCTTTCCCGCCCTGACGGGACCAGAATGGCCCATTATGGAGTCTCCACTCCCCAGTCCTGGGTGTTATGTGAATTTTAGCTAGGGGCTGGACTAGGTGACCTTTGAAGCTCCCTTCTAACCCCAACTATTCAATGATTCTATGATCCGAAACCTTGAGATTTACCATCCTTCTTCTCAGGGGTAGACTTGGAGCCTTCTGCTCATTCCCATGCATGTGATACCATGGAAGACCACCAGACCAAAGACCAGCCACATCCTGATCTCTAGAGCTTCTCCCACAGGACTGAAGAGCAAAGCATTGGCTGCTGCATGCTGCCTCAGTTACTCTAAGGCTGGGAAGCATCACAGCTTAGACCATGCTTCACAAATATCCAACATACTGTCCTTGAAAATTAAAACTCTGGTGACACGACTTGAAAAACCTTTGTGTTTCTAGGTAGGTTCTAACCATGAAGTCTGAATTCAGAGGTCGCAGGATTTCTCGCTTGACTTTGAAAGCAGAAGTGGAAAGGGGCAGGTTTCTGTGAGGTGTATTGGCACAGGCCTCGAACTTTGATTAAGGTCTGCACCAGCCCAAAATCTGAGCCTGTGTGCTCTTCCTAGAGGATTTATTTATTTTGGCCACATGCAGGTGGAAGTACAGAGCCCAGCACTGGCAGCTGCAGGAATAGCGAAGCTCTAAGGGCTCTGGGAATAGGCGTCCAGAGAGACAACCTATGTGATCACCACTGGAAAAACCCACCATTCACCACCAATTATCGCACTCAGGGTCTCAAGAGAGGCTACAATTACTCCCCGCTCCAAGTCTAGCGCAAATCAGCATTTTCCCAGTAATTGCAGTGTAGTAACTGCCGTAGATGTTGACTTTTTAATAGCAAACACTGTTCAAGCATTAGATTTACAGTTGTGTTAGCTTTAGTGACTTGGGAATCAATTACCTTGCCGTACAACATGACCAAAGATTATAGGGTAACCCATGAAATAATTTATACTGCCATCTAGAAGTGAAACTGTAACTTCATCATTCACATAGAAAGACACTCTGTTTGTACAGCAATAATTCCAGTAATAATGATAATAACCATAAAAAGGGGAAAAGGAGGAAAATAATTATTACAAAGTAGGGGAAGACCTGTGCACAAATAGGGCACTGGGAGGTGCTGGGAGCTTTGCCATTCTCAATTACCATTCAGAGTGACAATAGAAGTAGCATTTTGTTAATTAATGTGTTTTCCCAGTTCAATTCACTTGGGTTGGCAAGTGAGGCTGTATGGCTCTGTCCCGGCAAAGGGCTTGTCCCATCCCAGTCGTGGGGACACACAGCCTATGTGTTGTGTAATAAGTGACACAGAACCGTCCCCCATCAACCATTACCCGTCTTGACTGATGACAGCACGGCGGATTTCTAGGATCAGTTTTATAGGCAGCATTTTTCCCATTTTCTGCCCATTTCTCTGCCTCATGGCACTTGTTCCCACAGCTGACTCTTTTCTCCCGCTTGTGATGGGAGAAACTTGTGCCTATTTTTCCAGGCTCTCTGCAGAAAGCAAACATCATTCCTGTAAGTCCTTTGAAACTGGACCACCCAGGTCAGCTTTTCAGTCGGTGTTTCCAAGCAAATTATTGAGAAAGAGCATTAATTATTTTTTTTTTCCTCCTGAAAAAGAGTTGCCTCTGTGACCTTTTAACTACTGGCTTTGTCCATTTTACTCTCATTTAATTCCCATTTATTGCAGTCCTCACTTCACAGGAAGCTGGCAGCTGAGCTTTCTGAACCCTCCAAGCACAGCGGTCCCTTATGAAACAAGGATCGGTGAAATTATATGAAAACTGCTTACTGGCACTATAAAACGGACTAGGACAGGTTCTTCCACATGCAAGTGGTCATCACCAGACAAGAAAAACTTTACACTTATATATCAGAATATTCACTTGACTCTAAAGAGCAAAGCAAGTTCTGTTTCTAAAATTGCTAAAGCTCAAAAATGTTGAGACTGCCTTAAGACAATGTGATTAATAAAATGCACAGATTTGGGCTCTCTTCTCCTTCACCTTCTGGAATCAGCCCAGAAGAGCAGGTTTTCAGAAAAACGTCATCTGTCATGAGATTTGGCAACCTTGTGCTCTCAGATCGTAAGGTCACTGTCACTGCAGAAAAGCAGTCGCCTCGGGAACAAGGAGGAGGGGAGAAGAGTCTGCCCACAAGCTGGGGGATGGGAAAACTAGCGTTGCTCTAAACAAGGTGCCTCAGCTGCAGTGGGGAAATAGCATCACTGTCCCTCTGAGATGGTTCAAACCCGCTAGGGATGTGTGACCCTGCTCCACACAGGTGCTCATCAGATAGGGGCATCCAAGCCATAGTCCATGGAGAAACACAGCCCTATCACCATCCATGGTGTTGTCTCCAAAACAATTTGCAGACAAGGCACAGTGGAACTTCTAATCACTAGTTTCCCTTGTTACAATTTGAATATGCAAAAAATAATGTATGAATGCCGTCAGCTCAGGTTGCCCAGAGAGGTGGTGGATGCCCCATCCCTGGAGACATCCCAGGCCAGGCTGGACGGGGCTCTGAGCAACCTGATCTGGGTGAAGATGTCCCTGCTCATGGCAGGGGTAGCACTGGATGAGCTTTGAAGGTCCGTTCCAACCCAAACTGTTCTATGATTGATTCTATGACTGTGTTTGTCCCTATTTTGGAGGTGCAGTTTGGTTGCATCCTGCAGCTAAGCAGTGATATTTCAAATGTCAGGGACCATGGGGCATTTGGGTTTTATTTCCTCTCTTTCTCTCATGCAGTTTTTCATGAGAATTGCCACAAATATTCTTGTTTTGTCTGAAAATATGCATCTGACCAACCATGATTGTATTTAAGCCTATTCAATTGCTTTAATAAGAACCCTTCCAACACATGTAATCTGAAAATGTCTTCAGTGTACTCAAAATCTTATAAATAAAGATTGCAGCTACCATCACAGTGTTCAAGCAAAGCCAAAACCCAAGCATTAGTCAGTTTGTTGTACAGCTTAACTGCCATCTACTCTGTCTGACCAGTGGCAATATGCTGTTATAGATAATCTGAATATAATTTCTCCCTCTTTCTTAAATAAAACAAGCCCAAGGACTCACTGTAAAAAGTGTCACCTTAGCAAGAGTCGACTTTTGTGTTATGTCTGAAGTCTATATTCACCTCTCAGGGTTTAATGAGTTACAGTGCACAGTTCTCCTAGGAGAGAGGGAAGTGTGTTATGATCAAACTCAGGTTACAGGTGAGGATAGAGGGATAGAATAAGGCAAAATGTTCCTGAGAAATGAGTGCAAAAGAACAGATCCAACCATAAACGTGTTCTTCCTCCTCCTAAAAACAGGCACCTAGTTTTCTGTAGCCCAAAGGCTGAAAGAACACTGTGGAGCTGCAGAAACTGCCATTGTAATAACCCAAAAGTACTGGGTTTGCTGGTAGCTGAGCAGTTGATGGGGTTGTTCAGTCTTCAGATACAAAATATCTCCTGCTTCCCACTTCAAGGAGCCAAGGTGGTCACGGGAAAAAGGTGCTATGGTAGAAGTCCCACATATTGCCTGCAAATCCTAGCTCTGAGGTAGCATCAGCCAGGTTGGAGCTGTACCCAAAGTGGGGACCAGATGTTTAATGTTGACTTTTCAGGAATCAGCATGCTTCCTGGAGGCAGGCAGCTCCATCCTTTCCTGAAAAAGGGGAGAAGGGGTGAAAAGCTGAGCAAGTGGAGTTAGCAGGAGAAACCTTCACCCTTTTAATGCAGGGACTCTATGGTTTGAGACCTACCTTGGGATGTGTGAATTTGAGCTTCTCATTTCTTTTTTGGGGGGAAAGTATCAATGCCACTTATGCTACAACCTTGCATGTGTCTGTGAGGCCTTTTACAGCCTTCAGGTGAAAGACATGAGTCCTCAAACAGGCGTTGATACCCAAGACTCCCCTGTCCCAAATGGCAGCAAGTAAGGACAGATGAGTCCCGTCAAGGGCCACTTCAGGGGTCTCCTACCGTTTTCAGGGTTGTTCTCTAGCAGCACTGGGTCTGTGAGGCCCCGTGCAAACACAGCAAGACTTCATAGAGACCTTTCTTGGAGCAAAGCGTGCAAGCTCAGAAACCAGGCCGCCATCACCTACAGAGGGGAAATGAGCAACCTTTATGGAGTGAATTAATCAAGCTCTTCAATCTCCTTAGTTGAGGGTTAATAATCTTGTGGTGACCGCCCTGGACAGTGCATCAGGAGAGCTGGGTTTTATTCCTGGTGTGCATCAATAATGAAAAGGAAATTGTGTTCAGACAAGCAATAGAAGCCCATACTCCCAGAGACGTCAGATATGCAGTAATTAGACTCAAGTTAAACACTAAATAAAGTAACACTGAGCCTTCGGCTTTAGCAGAACACCATTATGACTAGTGCTATGTTTGTTTAGAAGATGTTGAGCCCATTTTAAGTGTTTTCATATTAAATGTAATTTGATTGTTTGTTATTAAAGCAATTGACTGGGCCTAAATGCAAATATTATTGGTCAGATAAATATTTTCTAGCAAATAAGATTTGTTCATTGCACTTTTATAACATGAAGGCTTACTTGCTCTGAGATTTATTTTCTGTTTGCTTCCTCTCTTTGCAAGGATTGCCTCGTAAAGATTAGAAGAGCCAAAGTGAACCAAAGTGTTAAGTAGAAATCACTGATTAAACTGTCAGAAACGGAGCAGCCTTTGTTAATCACTGATTCATTAGCTGGGGGAAGAAGAGAGGTCTCAAGTTAGCACAAAGTCTTTGGTGTCACAAGGTTAGTGATTTATTCCCAGGTCTCAGTCTCTCTCCAATTTGGTACGGGATCTTACCCAGGTAAATTTATCTCTCTAGGACTCCATTTTGCCATCTGTTCAACTTAGGTAATGATCTTGCCTCACAAAGATAGTGAAAACTTTCAATAAGAAGGAAAGGTTACCTTAAAAACCACACCTGCATCCAAAGTTGGGCTACCCACTACTAACACCTACAAGAGTTTTGACAAGAACAGCTATTTCCTACTACAACCAGGAGGATTCCCCGATTTTGTTCTGTGGGCAAGAGAAAAATGTTTTAAGAAATATAAAAAAGTATGACCAAAAAGTAACAGAAATCAGAAAGGAGGCTTACAGCTTTTTTTTTAATTATTTTAAATTACTAAAATTGCCATTTGGTTGCGTCATTTTAATATCTCATGAGCCTTTTTTTAATGTTGCACTGATGTATTTGAGAGCATTGTCTAAGTGGCTTTTGATTTTTTTAAAAACGTATTTAGCAAAGGCTGCTAATAATTATTTCTGTGCCATTTTGGAACATTCTCAGGATTTTCTGCAAAACGTGGTAGCCTTTGAAACAGAAAGCTTTTCCAACTGGTGCAAGTTTTGCAATCCTCAGTAGAAGGCAGTGTAAAACTACAAAAATATTCTTCATATCTCACATCAAGCAAAGTGCAAGAGCTACTTCAGTACAAGAAGCCAAACAAATAAGAATTGGTTAGTTGTATTCTTCTGTACAAAATAAAATACTTCATTATGTAGCTCCATGTAAGAGGTACCTGCAGATTTTGTTTAGCAGGAGGCACATTTCTGGGCTCAGATCTCTCAGCTGACTCATCTGACGTCCTTCACCTGTGCTGCCTTTTCTCATCCAAGAAGGATTTTGGGTGTCTTTTACCAGCACTGGTCAACTGCAACATCTGAGGACAGAGTGGGGAGAATAATCTCTTCTTTCTTCATCCTTGTTCTCAGGTTCTTGCCATTTACTGCTTTACTATTTATTCAGCAGTTCCCTGGCACTGATGAAGTTGGTCCACTTGCCTTTGTAGGAATGATATTCCCTCTTATTAGTTGCATTTTGTTTCTGTCTGCACGGTAGTCATGCCAGTGGTCTGCAAGCATCCTTCCAGGCCTGCCCCAGCCAAACAGGGAGGAGAAGGGGCAGGTGCTGAGCTCTTCTCTCTGGTGATCAATGACAGAACCCGAGGGAATGGCAGGAAGATGTGCCAGGGGAGGTTCAGGTTGGGCATTAGGAAAAGGTTCTTCACCCAGAGGGTGCTGGACGCTGGAACAGGCTCCCCAGGGAGGTGTCACGGCCCCAAGCCTGACAGTGTTCAAGAAGAGACTGGACAATACCCTCAGACACATGATGTGAACTGTGGGGTTGTCCTGTGCAGGGACAGGAGCTGGACTCAATGATCCTTGTGGGTCCCTTCCAATTCTGGACATTCTATGATTCAACAGTGCCCTTCACCAGCAACAGGAGTGTTTTCTGTTTTTCCTCTGTGCCTCCACCTTTTCCAGAAGCCCCTGCTCCTCCTCTCCCCATCTCCCACCACCACCCAGCCCATTTTACGGATGGAAGAAGCCCCCACCATATCTGCTCCTTTATGCATTGTTCTACTTTCAGGCAATTTCAGGAGAAAATGGCAACATTCTGGGAACAGGTGGAAGTTCCTGAGGCAGAGCTTTGCTCAGCTTTGAAGAAAAAGTCAACAGGGTCCCACGTGTCCCCTCCATCCCATAGGAACGTAGAAGAGATCGATGAGAACCTGACCTCCAATAGAGCGGGGACCCCCTCACCCCTCCTAGTCCTCCTGCAAGGACAGGGATGTCTCCTAGCTCTTTCCATTGGGAAGATTTAATTCTCTCTTCCCCTCGATCTCAACCTCAGGTGCGAGCAAAGTGGTGGTGGGGGGAATGCAGGAACGGTCCCTTTCCCCAGCATCACTCCATTGAGGTATGTGTCATCCAGGGAGGGCTGGTGACACACCCAGTTCCTCTGTTTTCCCTTATGCACACTTCAGCTGTTCGTTTTCTTTGGCCTCTTGGACGCTGGGATTGCCCAGAGATAACCTGGACATGGGCGACTAACTCGTGAGTCCTGTCCCTCCCCATCCCAGCCCCAGGCAGGGGCTGGAGGCTGCAGGCAGGATTTGCCAGCCCATGGGTCATAACACCAACCAGCTGGAGTTGGCTTCTCCCCACCACCCGTTTCAGCTGCCTCACAAAGACCGAGCTTCATTTGCCTGCATAATAATCCTGCCAGCATGGACTTTCTTCGCCTAATGAAGGAAGGATTTATTGCACTGGCTCTTTGGGAACGTCGAGGTCTGCTTACTTCCCTCCTCAGCTCTCTGAGATCCTTTAAGTAGAGTCTGTGTGCAAATTAATCAGATGCCCTGGAGGCTTATTTTGTCCAAAGCTAAAGTCCTGCTTCTCCCTTCCCCCCCTCCTTTTGTGTCCTAATTACTTAGGAGATTGTCCTGGAAAGTAATGAAAGCGTGGCATGGGAAATAACACCCACGGTTCATCTCAGAAGTGAGGCATTTCTGTGGAAGGCTTAACTAGATACATCTCATGGTTCACTCAGCAAACTTGGAGATCTTCCCAGTTTGAAGTGCACTTCACCATGACAGTTGGTATGTCATGTGCTCTACCCCCTAAATTGTTTCCAGGTCCAGAGTCAGTCATATGAGTCAGGTCCTGCTACTGAATAATTGCATTTTACATTGTTGAATGAGATCCCTGTGGTTTCCACCTGGTTCCTGAAGTTCTCAGCACGAATTAGCTCAAGGACACAGTTCATCCCAACCTGTTCTATAGGGAAAATGAGGTGATGGGGACAGGCTTGGTAGTGGTACGTGCAACCTTCCCTCTCTCGCTTGCTGGCCCTGGTCTGTGGAATTGGGTTGAGGGCAATCTGGTGGCTTGGGTGATCAGTTGGGTCATGTTGGTCTCTTTTCTGCTTCCCAGCACTGAGGCATATTTATTGCATGGAGGGTACAGAATATCTCAGCTGAAGAGGTGAGAACGCTTGCTTCTTGTCCACCCAACCTACATCAGAGCTCATGAGGAGACAAGACAGTGCTATACCATGAATTTTAGAGGAACAGCATGAATTAACCCATAGGCTAATATGACACTTTGTTTTTTAGGGCTGGCTGACCCTTGTCATGCATAGAATAAGTCAGCTGCACTGATTTACAGTGAGATTCATGTGTCTAACAAATGATATAATGATATAATATCTGAAAATGGATTTCAGTTTCCAAGTTACTTAGAACTGTGTTGCTTTTTAAGTTTTGGGGCTTTCAAATCTTTTACTGCCATTCAAGTATTTTGAGTTAAGAGTTGTGCAATCAATGGGATTTAGGCCTTTAAACACCTCCCACAGAGAGGCAAGCAATTAGATTCCTTCAGCAAATCCTAAATATTCTTTGAAAGCAGTTCCCTCACCTTCCATGGGTTTCAGATGTACCACACGGGGGAATGACATTGATTTCTGTAAAGCACTGCACCACTTATGGATGCAAATCATTGTGTAGGTGTGAATATTACTTCACGACATCTCCTCCAACCCGTTAGTGTTAATTAATGCAGTTCTGGGATAGACAATATTCATTAAGCTTTTCTGAAAATACTAGAAATGTTCATGTAAGAGCTCACACATTTTGATGGTGCTCACAGTCTTAACACCATGTTCCCCGTGAAGTATTTCGATACTTTAATATTTGCTAATGAGAGTGGAAATGAATTGTCAACAACAGTTCTCCAGCACAAGGCCATGGTGTTTCTTCCTTGCTTTGTTATCAGGAACCAATAAAAAGGACTCAGCATGTTGTTATTTTGGCACAGAGGCATCTGGTTGCTGGAGGTTTCCCTCTGTGTATCTTAAATATTTGGATTACTGTTCTCTTTTTGGGATTTGCCATGATACAAACCAGCTTGGAAGTGATGCAGCTATCGCCTGCTTCTAATCATTGCAATGACAGCAGCTCTGCTGCCTCCAGACTAAATGTTTGTTACCGGAGTGCATTGTTTGAGTATTGACAACTCCAGAGACCTTGTGAAATTACAGAAGCTCCTTAAAGAAGACGACTCTTCCTACCACTGCTGAATTACAATTAGGAAATTTAGAGAGGTGAAAGGTGGTGGTTTTTTTCCTGAAAGGATGCCGTTGAGGAAATCTGAATTTTGGCATGTGTGTCTGGGAGAGGAAGAAGGGGAAAGCAAACTCTGGGTGGCACAAGGTGTTGGCTCCACATTGCGATCCATCCATCCTTCTGCAGGTTTTAATCAAGCTAGTGGGGCCTTTGGCAGATGTTCCACTGAGCCAGCAGCAAGCCCTGCCTGCATTACAATGCTCCATCAGGTTTTGGTGTCTTTCTTGGACTAGTGGACCCAGCCTTGGTGGCCTCATGTCTACTGGCACCAAAGCAGCCACCTAAAGTTGTCCCAGGTATGGACACCCCAGGCTGCGCTCCCAGCAGTTACACCTGCCCCATAGCGTGGTGCTCCGCAGTTTATTAGCCAAATTTCCCACCCATCGAACAGCTCCGAGTGCCGCTCTGCACTCGTGTGTGCTTGTTCATCTGTGAAATGAGGCTGGCAGCTCTCCCCTACATCCTGGGAGAGCTGCCGGGCTCAGTTAGTGTGACTACAGAGCTTTGCGAGCAATGCCACGTAACTGCAGACAACAGCTTCTCTTCATTCAGGAGGTTCTTTAACATCCTCTGCTGCCCCAGCTCACTGATTTACCTGGAGTGGTAAAGCTGAAAGGAAGGATAAAGACCCCAAAAGCATGATTTTCCACTTGGAGGCTTTGCTAGGGATGGCATTTCACACTTTTCCACCACAAGTATGTTTTCTTATTGTATAGGTCTGTCGCCACTCTGAGACCTCCTGTTTATAGACCCCAAAATAAAGGTTCTGCAGGTGTTAGCCCATACCCTCCACATACTCTCTTCTCCACACTGCTGTGCTTGAAGCTCAGGGCAGCACTCTGCTATCAGGGAATCAGCCCAGATCTGACCGGAATGTTTCAAGGAAGGAGATGTTCAATGAAGCATTAGGAAGATCTGGAGCAAATTCCTTGTCTGGTTCTGAAGTGAAACAATTACTTCTGGTTGAGCTTTCATGATCAACTCTTGGCAGGGACAATGCTCCACTGTCTTCCCATGTTATAAGAAACAGTCTCCTTTATTAAGTTCTTCGTTAGCTCCATCAGGTACCTAGAGGATGTCATCTGGGTGGATGGGGCTCCGAGCAACCTGGTCTGATTGAAGATGTCCCTGCTCATTGCAGAGGGGGTTGGACTAGATGACCTTTGAAGGTCCCTCCCAATCCAAACTGTTCTATGTTTCTATGATCTTCACTCAGACCAGTAGTTTATTTTTAATACAAACGTTGCATCTTGAATTGGAGGATTAAGAAAATGTAGCAGGAATATCTCCCACTATTTCAGAAAATTTTATGCCTTTGTGCCAAATCACATTGCACTTTCTTTTAGGGGAGTGTTGTACATGTGGTCCTGAAGATCCTTACAAGGGATGTGGGGAGGATGTTGCTTGTGGCATCACAATTATGATGATCCAACCTCTTCTTCTGCATGATGGGGCTCAAAGACTGCAGAGATGCTGAGACGTTGCACCTGGGAAACCAAGGAGTTCCCCATCTATTTCTATCCCTGACAGTTCCCATGACATGACACCTGTCACTCAATTGGCCTGTGACTACACATCCTTCCCTTCCAGCTATGGCCCCAAAGATGCTGGAGGACACCATTAGGACCACACAGTGATGGGATGCTCTTTGGGCACCTTTGGTAGACAACCCCACTGTAACAGGGGGCATGAGAAAAGATGTTTTCCTGCTGTCTCCTGACTAGTCCAAACCTCATGCCTGAAGCTTTGTGCCAAATGAAAGAACTGAACTGTTGTGTGGAGCCTATAATTTCAAGCAAAGTCTAATGAAATGCTCCACACCTGCACTGAAAGCTGAAAATTGTAATTCTGGGCAGAGTGAGCCTTGTTTTCCAGTTTTTGCTGCTATGCATGAAGCAAATCACTTTCCAATTATAGACTTTCAATCTCTGGTGCTGGTTCTTTCACCCACCTATTGAGCTCTTCTATCACCAGCTGATTAATGCTGCACCACACCCTGGCTCTCCTCTGGGTTTGGAGGCAGATCCTGCCAGGAGAATTCAAGAACATGTGCCATACAGTGGTGGGTGGGGAAATTGCCCTGGGGCTTTGCTGGTTGAAGGATCTTCCTACCCCAAGGGTAAAGTCTGTTGCCTTGGCATATTCCTGGAGAGCAACAAGCACCAGCAGGCATCTGCATGGTGAGTGCACCTTCAAAGCAGCTTCTCCTCCTGTTTTAGTGCAAGACAGCCTGGAAAGGTAACTTTTCACTGCTAGTCTTGAGCAGGGTTCAGGAGCAGGGCTGAACTGTGGCTGGGGTTCAGGTTTGCATGCTCTTCTTCACCACTGCCACTGGAGATGGCAGAACCCGCTCAGGTGTGTTGTGACCTCCATTGAAGGAAAAGAGCAAAACAGAACTGAGGAGGCAACTTGAAGTTTTTCTCCTCTCTGAAATTATGGGTTTAAAATTCCAGAAGGTTTCAAAGTTTGTGTTTTGGTAGTTTGCCCTTCCAGGGTACTTCAGCAGCTGTTTCTAGATGTGAATTAGGTGTCATCTGAAAACCTGAGCAGGATCCAGCTTTACCTTTGCAATGTAGTCATGGTTATCCTGCTTTTCCTGGAGTGGAGACGGGCACCTTTGCTGCCTCTTGTTACTGTGTTCTGATCTTGGGATCGCCTCCAGGGCAGAGTTGGGACACCTCAGCCCCTTGCTCTTAACCCTCAGCAGCCAGCCTCTATATTTATGCCTTTAACCTAAACCAGGCCCTTGGGTGGAGTGAGCTGGATGGGTGAACCTGCCTGTGGCTGCATGCACAGCACTGTTTTTATAATGTTTGTGCCCTTAGAGACAGGAGAGAGAGCTGTACTTGTGCTCTACTTACCTAGTGTACCCAAAAGCACTTTGCAGCCCACTGGCTGCCTCAAGCCCCACTGCAGAGAAGACATCAAAACTCATGGCATCTCCATGCTGCCATGGTCTTGGCATTCAGTCTGACAGCAGATTAAACCCAGAAACAGCTGCAGCTAAAATCAGACATCCACCCTGTTCACCACCACCATGTTGGGAGAGCGACTTTGTCACTTCTTACAGGGCAAAGAGGAAATTTCCCATTTCCCCTGTAAGCTCCAGCTCTATCTTTGCTATGAGCACACTTGTGGTGGCATAAATGCCAACTAAAAATGAGGGAAAGGGCGCACCTCTACAGCTCCCCTCCCAACGCAGACCTCTGCCTGGCCAGCCTATGCCAGAAAGTGGCACAACGGCAACCTCAGGGTTTTCCCTGGTGGAAATAACCCCCATTCCAGAAAGAAAACGCTGATGGGGAGGCAAAGCAGCAAGTTAGAGCTCTAAATGCAGGTGTTGTGGCTTCGAATTGCACTTGTTTAAACCAAAAAATTAGCATTTTTTGGAGGCTCACACACACTGTCCTTCTTGACTGATCTAGGTTTTTAATAGCGATACCTTTGCGTTAGGGCTACTGCTAGTACAGTCTGTAAGGGTGCTTTGTTCCTGGGCAGCATGCTCTGCTGCTCGGTGCGCATTTACACCGTCACAAGTTGCACCCTTCTCCCAGCTAGGGGAAGTAGGGGATCGGGGGTGCCCCCCAGTACCAGGGCTGCAGCCTGGCAGGAGCTGCTCTGCTGCCCACCCCAGGGGTGCCCGGGACCCCTGCTGCCCTCCTCTTCCTCCCTGCCAGGGCTGTGTGAGCACTCGGAGAGAGTATCCCCGCTGTTCTCCCGTCTCTCCATTATCATTTCAAGGTGTGCACGCCTGGGTCGGGGGGATGAATGTCCCCGCACCCTTCCTCCCTCTGTCCTTCCATCCTCCCAGCGGCGAGAGGGAGCCCAGATGTTGGCAGGCCCGAGCCGGGTTCATCTGTTTCACATGACCCAGCGCCAACTGCTGCTCGCTGCCCTCCTCCCTCCTCCTCCTTGCTCCCCCTCCTCCTCCTCCTCCTCCCTCCCCGGCTCCAGCCTCGCAACGCGGCGGCGGCCGCGCAGGAGCCGGGGGCCGGGCAGGCGGGGAAAGGGGAGAAGAAGGAGAGAAAAAAAGGAGGGTTACAGCATCCCGGCACGGAGCATGGGACCGCCCTAAGGCCGCCCGAGGATCCCGGCGGAGCGGAGGGGAGTGGAGGGAAGGGCCGCGCCGGCTCCGCGCATCCCCCGGCGGGGCCGCGGGCGATGGATGCGGTGCGGTAGAGCCGCGGCCTGGAGACGCTGGTGCAGCGGGGATGCTCTCGCCCCGGGCTCGGAGCTGAGGGGCCGCCGGAGCTACCGAAGGAGCGGGAGAAGGTAACGGGGTCTTTGTCTGCCGAGGGGGAGGTGAGGCGGGTCGGGGCTCCCCTGCCAGCCCCGGTCCCGCGGGGAAAGCCCAGCCGCAGTGTGTGCGGGGTTGCTCCACGCCCCCCTCCCTCCATTTAGCTCAAACAGAAGGAAATGTGGGCAGCATCTGCATTCTCTATCCTTTCCTTAAAACAAACAAACAAAAAAAAAAGCAAAACCCACACCCCTGAATTTTGTGGGCGAGTAAGGGAGACGAGCTCGGCGGCTGGGTTGTTCTGGGGTTTTTTGTTGTTTTATTGTTTTGTGGGTTTTTTCGCACTAGGGGGAAGGAGAGGGTGTGGGGGAGAAAAGCTGGTGCCGTGATTTCTTCCCCCCCACCCCTCCCCAGTCATCTGGATGCCTGTCCCCACTGACTGCTTAGATGGACTGCTCCTTCCCTTTCCGAATGGTTGCAGCAAGTTTAATGCAGAGCTGGGGGCTTCTCAAAGGGTAAAACCCCTGGCTTGTTTTTCCTTTCTCGAATGCACCTTTCCCTAAATCGGGGTAGAAAAGTTGCTACAGATCCAGGGCTAGAGAAGACAAATAAATAGCCCTGTTTCCAAACTGTGCAAGTCTGGGTGTATCTGCATATAAGGAGGGTCTCTTGGCCGCATTGTTAGCTCCCTGACTGCTGTGGAGGGTATGAGAAAAGTTGTTTCAAGCCTCTATATAAAATTTCCAGGAGAGACAATTGTTTCTAATAATAGCCCTGGCAGCGGTTTAGCAGTACAACACACACAGATGTGGGAGCCAGCAGGCAAATCTCCTTTCCCAGGCAAGCCAGGTCACAGGGAAAGCTGAACTCCCAGCTTGTTGGTTTGGTTCAGGATTTGAAAATATTGTCCTGAACAAAAACCCTGGCACCGCTCGCTTTTTCTGCCGGGAAGGGGGTGTGGTGCCTGTGCCTTCAGGATGCACTCACTCCACGGGCACGGCTGAGCTGGGCTTTCCCCGTGCCTCAGGTATCAAGAGAGCCTGAATCCCGGCTCTGCCCAGCGCCAGCTGGATATCGGGGTGTCTTGGACATGTCTCCTCCTAGATCAGCCCCTGGGGTCTGATGAGCATCCCCCATCTCTGCACAGAGGGGGCCATCACCAGCGTGGGTGTCTGTGCCATTTTCCCTGCCTCCAATTGCCTGCAAGGAACTAGGGAGATCTCGGTGGAGCTAAAACTATCAAACTGATCTTGCTTTCTCCTTGTGGCAATGGCAGAGGGCCGGGCAGGAGGGCTGCTGCCTGCATCACTGTCTGCACACTACTTCAACCCGTGGTGCTGACCCTGGCTGGGCAATGGTGCACCAGCTCGGCTTGGTGGCTCAGAGCTGCTTGTCCTGACCTTTCTGGCATGTGTTACCAGTAGCTTGTCCTCTTCCAAATATTAACATTTTTAAGGCAGTTTTAAGTACCGGTGTCAGGCAGGGATGTGCCGTGTGCCACAGGAGGGAGAGCTGCTCGTGGGGCAGGTTTTGCAGCCCTGTTGTGCATGGAAAATATCCTTAGGTGAATTTGTGTTTTAAACATCCAGGCTAAAAATATGGAACCTCTGCCATTATTTGAGCACAGATGCACTTGTTAGTCACTTGCAACCCGTTGGGGCAAGCTATCCATTTCTCCTGGTAGCTGGTCTCTGGTGGTCACATTGCCATGGATCTGAGCTGACTATTGCATTAAAATGCAAATCGATATCGGGTGATACCTGCGATCACAGCATTGGGTCATTCATGGCCATACAGCAACGCAGCTCACTTGGTACGGAGAGCAAATTCCATATAGTTCGTGTCAAATTGTCTAGCTAAATCAAGAGCTTTGGTTAGTGTGTTCAGTGTTGTTAGTATGGACATAGATCTGGGAAAGACTTCCCAAGTCATAGAGTCTAGTCCCACATCTCACAGGTCATTACAGTCATACATATCCTCTTTGTTGCTACTATAGCTTGCTGCATGAATAACAGCAGAGGGTTTGAATGCAGCTTAATAGATAAAAAAGGCAAAGTAAAATGGGATGGTGTGGATGAGGGAGAAAAATCTATATTGGGGACAATTTGAAAGGGGCTGGGGAGTGACTGAAGTCTCAAGTCCCAACCTGGTGGGACTGTGAAGGACAAAGAAGGCTCATGCATTGCGAGAGGAGTGAAACACACAGGGAAGGTGAAAAAGGAGTGTGTTGATCCAACACCAACCAAATTTCGGGTCAGGGCTTAGTGTTATCCCCTGAAGAAGCAGTAAGGCGTTGTGTGACCCAGTTCTCGGGAGCTAAGCAGCAGCAGGCTGGATCGCTGGGACAGCAAATGCTGCTGTCAGGCATGTGGCCATGCTCAGCTCTCAGGGACCTTGGGTGTCTTTCATTCAAAGCACTCTAGGTTTGAGGTGCTCAGAACTTCTGTGCCTTGGAGTTGCCCCTGAAATCTCCTTCTAGCTGGGAGCCATCCTGTGAATGCCCCATCTCTTGGGGAGTTGGGGGTCAGTGCTGCGGGGGGAGCCATAAGAGTGGGTGATGGTGTCCCCCCGAGGTCACAGAATCTCAGAGTGGCTGGGCTGGAAAGGACCACTGGAGATCATCCAGTCCAACCCACCTGCTAAAGCAGGTTCACCAGAGCAGATCACACAGGAAGGTGTCCAGGTGGGTTTGAATGTCTCCAGAGAAGGAGACTCCACAACCTCTCTGGGCAGCCTGTTCCAGGGCTCTGGCACCTGAAAGCAAAGACGTTTCTCCCCACGCTTCATCGCAGGCTGGGGTGTGCTTGGGTGCACAGCTGGATCCCAAGGTCACTTGGCAATGTCACCCTCCAGTCATCCTCGCTGGCTCGCTCCTTCCAGCGGCTGGAGGTGCGGATTGCCCTGCAGCCCCAGCGCCAGCAGAGCACGGCAGCCAGCCGGCAGCAAGGTCTGACAAGGTTAAGCTGGGGTTGAATTGCTTTCAAGCCTCCTCCATCTCCAAATCCCAGTTTGTCCCAGCCTCTCCCAAATCATACCGTTCCCGAAGCTTGCAGTGGATTGCCCAGCACAGCCTTGGGGACCACTGCAGCTGACAGCATCCCCTGATATTTATCCTTCTCACAGGATTTTTAACAATTTAATTTCCAGCCCTTCTCTAAACCTCAGTATGTGCCATTTCCTAGAAAGCCACAAATTATTCTCCGAGGCTGCACAAAGCGTTGGAGCTCCTGTCCTCTGCTCTGGAGATAAATCCCATCAAGGACCAAAAATGACTTTGACTGCTTTTCCCTCTGATCTGACACTGTGAAGATGCCCCGGCCAGATGTTTGATCAGCTCTGAGCTTCTGGGAGCACTTTCATGTTGACGAACCGCAAACACGTAGGGTTTGATCCTGCCTCCCTCTGCTCCAAATCCCCTCTGCACTCCACCTACTTCAGGTTGATGGGAGCCTGAAGGTTTATTCCTTGTCTGTGTTTAGTCCCTGTAGCCTGCCTGTCAAAATAAGCAAAAGAGCTTGATGTGCCTCTGCTTCTCAGTGCTGTACTTCTCTGTGGCCCCATTAATGGTGCCAGATACTCTGGGTGTATCTCTATGGGGTGGGGTGGGACTTGCCCAGCTTTAAAACACAAAGGAGACCAGAGGAGCAGGGAACATCTGATTTCCAGTGCAGTTAATGATGTTCTTGCTTACAACCCCCTCTGGTTCCCTTCCTAGCAGACACACCATCTTTCTGCTCTCGTCCTGAGCTGCTGTGTGAAGTTTTCATGCAGTGTTAAACAGTTGCTGTGTCCCACCCTCAAGAAAAGATCACTAGTTGGTGAAAAAATACCCTTTTCACCCTCTGTCTTGCACTGGTGCTATATGGTGTGACCTACTGTAGTAATCTTTGGGTAAAGTCCTTGACAGCAGAAAAAAGGGAGACAAGATGATCCTTACTTAAACTCACTGTAAAAGGGTCCACTGAAAACCTCCTAGAAAGCTGCAAACCAAAAAGATATTGATATTCCCATTTTGGCTACAGAAAACCTTTGTGCATACATTTCCACGTGTAACGTGTTACATTTTGACAATAGCTGTTGGACTTGCCAACCCACAAGGCTCAGGCTCTGTGTTTAGATTATATATATTTTCTTTTTCTTCTTAGAAGTTCCCACATCTCCCAACCAAAATAAATCCACCCTTGTGTGGGTTTCCTGACCGCATGGGACTGAACGTGGCTGCAGCTGTGCCACACACGCTGCGGGCGTCCCCTCCGTCCCAGCTGAAATATTTCACACCGCAAAGTGCTTTGCAGATAGCGGAGCAGCCACCGGCTGACCCTGCTGCTTTCACACCAGCTTTGGGCAGGACGCACAAGGGCTGGAAAGCTGGTGCATCAGGTTAGCAGCTTGGAAACTCAGCACAAAATCTGAAGCTGAAGCTCAGTGCTTGTCCTGGAGAGGAGAGTGTGGATTGAACTCTTTCCACCTTTGAAAATCGGTTTTGCCCTTGCTCAGTGTGGATGGTACATCTCCTGGCTATCTTCAGCTAGGGTTTTGTGAAGATGCCCATCATCTCAATACATGGCTGCTGCATGTGTGCTTGTGTACCACCAGAAACTCATCTCCTACTGAAATGGGGCACTCCGGGGGACACAGGTGATTCAGGGGACGTGTAATCAGATACAGTACTTCTGTACACACACCCCCCAGCATGGAAGCATGCTGAAAAGTAAATTGGGAAGGCAGCTTCTCTTGCCTTCTGCGATTCTGAACTGGAAAGACCAAAAAAAAGTGCAAAAAAAGAATTGTCTGAAGTGATCTGGGCTCCCTGGGATGCTTTGCAGCCCTGTTGAGTGGTCACACAGTCGCCAAAGTTGTCACCTGGGCTTGTCCTGAAAGAAGTGGTGGGAATAGGTGGCAGGGGAAGGAGACTTGCGCCTCACCACGACTTGAGGGAGCGGCAGGGAAGCACTGACTCTGCTTTTCTCCTACGTTGCAGCATGGAAGATGCTTTCTGAAACGCTCTGGGAACACCAATGGTGATTCTGGGGGGAATCTGCTAATGTGAAGGTGCTGGGTTGTGTCCTCACTGTCTCAGTCCCCTCTCGCAGGCACCGCCGATTGCATCTGCAGCAAATGCTGCTCCAAAATGGGTATCGAATCCTGAGAGTGCAGGGCTCGGGGGTATTGGATCCAGCTGCTGAGTTTGCAGATATTGCATCAGGCTGTTCCCTCTTCGCTTCCCATCCTTAACTCCTCTGCATCGATTCTGCACAGTCCTAAAGAACTACTGTGTCTTGCAGAAGGGAACATCTTTTAAAGGCCCAGGTGCCTGTTACAAACACACAGGCTGAAGTTGAGGTGTTTATTCCAGTTTCCTCCAGTGCAGAGGTTGCAGGATGTCATGATGTTTTTGAGGTCTCCTGATGCAGAAAAGACCTGATCTTTCTGCACTAACAGGCAAAGCATTCCCCGTACAGGCATTGCAAAATCCTGGCATTACTCAGAAGATTAATGGGAGTGTAAAAGCACAGGTTATGTGTCCTGGAGGCAGATTTCCCTACCAGAACAAGAGAAGGCAGGTAGGACCTCTCCATGCTCCTCACCCAGCCAGGTGTGCATGCAGAGCCCATGGGAGATGTCCCCATCCTGCAGCTCAGCTCTGCTCTTCTCAGCACCAGCTGCTCCCGAGCAAAGCAGGAGCAGAAATGGTCAAACCAGCCTTTTGCAACCAGATCCCATCTCTAAAAAACACCTGCATCTCTGAGGATGAGTCAGCTGCTTGTCACTTGAATGTGCTCTGCGTTTCACCCTGTCCCACTGTGAAACCCAGCTGGGGGGTGATGTCCACCCAGCACTGACCCCCTCAGCTGCTGCAGCTCAGGCAGAACCACTGGCGGATGCCCAGCCTGGGCACCAGCCACAGCCCCGGCTCTCTACATCAAATGTATGTCAAACCTGCTGATTAACAGTGACTGGAAACAACCTGGTGACATGTTTTTCCACTGGAAGCATATCAGTTCTCAAAGTGTTATTTGAAACAAGAAGAAAAAATATTAAAAAAAAAAAAAAAACAACAAACAAACACACTTCTGTGTACAGATTAACATTTTATTTTTTTTTTTTTCCACATCTGCAATGGTTTCTGCAAGTGTGTTTCCTATTATGTGTTATATATGACACTGCTCGGTGCTATGTATTGATCCGCTCTGCTAGAGAATATCTGGGTGATGCACTGCCCAGTGCTTCGGCTCTATTGATCAGAGCAATCACTGCTCACACCTCCAAATACTTAGTGATACAGTGGGTACAAACCAGTCAATGAGAGCTAAAAGGACACTTTAAGTCTTGAATCTTAATTTATCCTTTAAAAATATTTCACAGATATTACTGCTTCCGCTGCCTTGGGTCACTTTGGTCATCTTCCTATGAACCTACATTGATTTTTTTTTTCTCCAGCAAATCACACTAGTTTCAGTAGCAAATAAATTGTCCTGTTCTCCTCTATAACTAAACCAAACCTCCTGCAAATGTTTTCCCAGAAGACTCGGATGCTCTCATGTAATTACCACCCTGTCTACATGCACAAATGAGTGATATCTGGAACAGTTTGCTGAAAATATGCCATGCTTGAAGTGTGAAACCATACAAAAAAAGTACATTCTTATGTATGTTTACAAGGAATTAAAAGTCAGACGTAGGAGAGATTAACAGGTATTCTAACATCTTTGGGAAAACTAATAATAATAATCTAGTGCTATGTACTTTAGTACCACAACTGTCTTTATCATGATGATGACTCATGGTGCTTGACGCAGTCTGTAGTTGGGAATGAACCAGAAGGTCACCAAGTGTCCTCACAGAGAAGCTGATAGGACTTTAAAAAGGCTGCGGAGTCCATCAGTGGTAAAGGATTATCCTGGCGGATAATTTAGATCCTTCTCCCTTAGACCACGCTGTGTCCGTCGTGCATAGCAAGCAGAGTAAATACAGAGCTCTTCCAGGGGAAGCAAGACCTCTCCCAGGGCATATCATGGTTTTCTTGAAGCATGGCCATGCTCAAAAGTTGATGGAGCACCTGTCCCAAGACCCTGTTGCTTGTCCTTGTGCAAAGATGCCAGAGATCCTTTATCCTCTTTTCTTCTGAGCGTCTCATTTTAGTTCTGCCATTTATACTTATTTCTTCGGGTTGCATTAGGGACTGGCAATCCAAATGATGGATCGCGGCTCTTGTATATAATGCGCAAACATGGGATGAAACTACTGGACTTGCCTTAAAGTGATTATTATCTAGAAAACAAGCTCACTCTGGGCGAGGAAAAAAAAATAAAAGCTCACAAAATAAAGATGTTTTTTACTCAGTTTGGCTGAGCTGAGTTAGCTCAGGAGGTGTTATAACAGGGCAAGTTATCCTGGGTGTTAAACGGGAAGCTGGCAGCAAGGAAGGTTGCCTGTCGCCTGATAAATATAGGCACGGGGAGCTTATTTTTTGCAATGTTTTTTGGTGACAGTGGCACTTTTGCAGCCTTTGGGCATTACTTCGGCACACAGATTAATAGCATAGGACAGAAGAGTTGCCCCAAGGTCCGTAAGGTCTGGGTTCCCCAGTTTAAGAAGGACAAGGAATTACTGGAGGGAGTCCAGCAGCAGGCTATGAAGATGAGGTGTCTGGAGCATCTTTCTTATGAGAAGAGACTGAGACAGCTGGGTCTGTTCAGCCTGGAGAAAAGAAGCTGAGAAGGGATCTTATCAATGCTTATAAATATCTCAAGGGTGGGTGTCAAGAGGATGGACCAGACTCTTTTCAGTAGTGCCCAACAATGTGATGAGGTGCAACGGGCACAGACTGAAGCACAGGAGGTTCCATCTGAATATGAGGAGAAACTTCTTTACTTTGAGGTGCCAGAGCCCTGGACCAGGCTGCCCAGAGAGGCTGTGGAGTCTCCTTCTTTGGAGACATTGAAACTCACCTGGACACCTTCCTGTGTGATCTGCTCTGGTGAACCTGCTCTAGCAGGTGGGTTGGACTGGATGATCTCCAGAGGTCCCTTCCAACCCCAATCATTCTGTGATTCTGTGATTCTGTGAAGGTGGGATGAGATTGTAGGTTGCCATAGGCACTTGCCATCCGCTTCTTGTAGGAAGCAACCCTCTGGTTGCAATGGCTTCACATGGATTAAGTGGTTTCGCCGCACCTAAAGATTTTCCTTAATGCTCACAGTGAACAGCTCGTCTTCTGCTCCATAAAGAGCGATGAACAGGACTGTGGCTCTGCTTTCTCACTGGGTCTTGTGGTCGGCTCCAGGAAGGAACTGACCTACCAGGTCTATGAGGCTGTGCAGGGAAGTCCAACAGGAGAGGATGTAAACCCCACTCCCTGACTCAATTAAAATTCATCTGCACGAAAGCACTGACCACAGGGAAGTGTCCCAAGCTGGCAGGAGGAGGAGCAGCTGGGCCACCTCAATTGCACGATTATTTATTTATAATTTTTTCTCCACGCAGCTCTTACCCATAGCTGGGTGCAGCCATCATGCTGCACATGCAGAAAGGCTATAG
Organism: Patagioenas fasciata; assembly: GCF_037038585.1. Classification (NCBI taxonomy): domain Eukaryota; kingdom Metazoa; phylum Chordata; class Aves; order Columbiformes; family Columbidae; genus Patagioenas; species Patagioenas fasciata. The sequence goes on from NC_092520.1 coordinate 207,831,383, forward strand.
GAGCAACACAGGCTTGTTAGGTGAAAGTGGAGAAGATGATAGCTATAGCATCTCAGTTTGTATCAAAGTTTTAAGAGCTCTGGCATGTTCTTGACCTAGAAACATTGGCCCAAAGCAGATGTCAAAGCTGAACCACATGCACAACTGACCAGCTGAGTCAAGGTTTATCCAGACATATTTTTCCTGAGTGCAGAAGGGGTTGCAAATAATAAATAATACCGAAAACTGTGCCACCTGCCTGTGGTCAGCCCCAGCTCCACAGCCCAGAGGATGCTCTGACCATCTCAAAGCTCCTGTGGTCTCCACTCCCGCTTGGTTAGTAGTGGGGATAATGCTTGGAAGCTGATGTATTTTTAAGCTGGTAGTTTGTTTATTTTCATGCCAAGAAAGGGAATGGACAGAGTTACGAGAGCGAGTCAAACATAGTGAAAAGTATAAATTGGGAATGCCGTCTCCTCCTACATCAGCATCAGAAGGCAGGGAAGGCGTAAAATGTTCTGCATCTCTTTGTATTTGAAAATACTCAGATCTGTATTGTTTTTAAGAAAGAAAACAATACGTGACATAAACCAGCACAAACTCCGTTCTAGTGAGGAAGCCGGTCTGTCCAGGAAAGGACTTTCTTATCTCAGGATGTAACTGAAATCAGGCCTCCGAGGCCGGCTGCTCTCAGAGCAGTGATTTAGGCATCTACTGGGTAATACCCTGGTTGGTTTAAAATGCGGCATCAGAATTAGATTTAATTCTAACTACGTGGCTCAAGCACCAAGTGTTTTGAGGTTAAGACGCGGCGTTTCCGGCTTTAAAGTTCGCCTGAGAGTTATTGCTTGATGTTGTAAATAGACTTAGGGACCGTAGGAGACGGGTTTTCATTTCAGCCCTGATACAGTAAGCCACTTAAACACTTGCTTATGTCACACTGAAATAAAAGGGATTTATGGACACAGCTATGTGCTTTGCTGAATCAGAGCGTTTTTGCTGAGCGCTGTTCAGAGGAGGCATGAGAAATAACCTGTGCAGATGTCCTCGGGTGATGCGGGAGCCCAAGCAAGGCTGGAAAACACTGCACAGAGGAAGTGAGGAGCCCCTGGGCAGGCCAGGAACTCCTTTGTCAGCTCTCAAGACAAAACAGGGAAGTCACCAGGTCACTCAGCCTTTAGCTTGCCTTAATTTTTATCCCATCGCTCCCCATCAGCATCCACACAATGGCTGGGTCGTGCCATTCGCGAGGTGCTTCCGCTGGGGTGACACCATGGCTGACACCATCCCACCTCCTTTCTAAAGGAGGATTCTTGCTTTCTAATGACTGAAGCTGTTGTGCATTATTTTTTCTCCCTCCCTCTGGCAAAGGACCATTGCCGAAATGATCACATCACTTGATGCAACCGCTCTTAAACATGTCCCCTGTGCAGCTCCTCCATGTGGTGAGGAACTTCAGCCTTCTCCACAGTAGCCCTCCTTCCTTGCAGGACAGGAGAGGTTTTTAAGAGCTGTATCTGTAACCATGGTTTCAGCAATTTCATCTCTGTTCCCTAGCCCGTGGGTAAGGACATTGATTTTTCAAGGGGTGGCTTAAAGAAGCTTGTAGGGATAGCTAAAGGCCATGGACATGATACAGTCCTCTGGTTCTACAAAACCTGTAGGAGATGCGGCATCATTGTCAGCACGTATTTTCTGACCATTCAGTTCAGCTATGGACTGTGCATGTATTTCACAGACCCTCAGAATGCTTCAGTAACAGCAAACCCACACTGAATTAAGTTGGAGTCTGGTTACGCATCAGCCATCAGCCACTTCTCTTTGCATCGTCACTAACCGCATCTACAGCATCTTCCCTGGGCTCCACTTTTCAGCTCCAAGGCTCTGTTTACAACCAAGTTCTCTTCCTAAAAAGGATCCCTCTATTTATTTGAATATGCATCATCTTCATTCTCCTGCCTGAGGATGCAGCTGGGATACCCTTCCTGTGAAAAAGCAACTGCCTTACAACTAATCTCTCCTGCTCCAGAGCCTTTCCAATAGGAAATCAACACATGAACAAATTTGCATGGCAGAAGTGTTGTCTAATGGCTTCCTACACATTGTGGCGAGAAACACTGGTACTTCTGCCCAGGGAAGTGGTTGAGTCACCATCCCTGGAGGGGTTTAAAAGAAGTATAGATGAGGTTCTCAGGGACATGGTTTAGTGCTAGATTTAGGTTATGTTTGGACTTCATGATCTTAAGGGTCTCTTTCAAGCAAAATGATTCTATGATTCTGTATCGGTTCATTTCAGAAAGCTCAGCCCATGCTATGTACTGTGTCTCTGATCTTTACAGACAGGGCAGGCTGTATAGACCTGTGCTTCCTATGCCAGGAGCCTTGTGCCTGATTAAAATAATTTCCTCCATCTTGAAATAATAATCACAAACCAGACTTTCCACTTTTGGTTTAGGAAATGGAAAAAAATAGTAGAAATATGGGACGTATTCAGAAACAACAGTTTCTCCTGCCTGTTTCCCCATCCTCAGAGGTTCAAGCCACCAAGGCTCAGGTGGAAGCCAGTCTGGCCTGAAAGGTGAAGGGCAAGGGCAGTGGACATGAGTGTGTACAAGGTCATTTGACCTGGAAAACAAGATGACATGAGCAGTGCTGCAAACAGTGAGGATGTGGCTGCCAGTGCAGGGTACCATGAAAGCCCCATGACTGGACGGATCAACCAGATTTGCACCAAAACTCAGCTCACTTCCCTTTGCCAGGGTTTGCTCCCACTGAGTCACAACCAAAGCACTGCAAAAATGAGCAAGCCTCCTCTGGGCAGAGCCTCGCCTGCTCCACAACCACCTGGCCAGTGCTGCTCCCCATCAAGCGCAGAGTCATCTGTGGCCATGTCTTCTTCTACCCAGGTACCCATGAAAGGATTCACCATGTAGCTCAGCTCTTTGCACACTATCTCACAGCCATCTTCATCCTAGTCATCATCAGTACTATTTATTAGGTGCGGATGCAGATCAGCGACTGGGGAGGATGCTCTGTGAGCACATAGAATAAAAAAGAAAGATAGGTCATTCCTCTAGGATTGTGGAATCATAGAACAGTTTGGGTTGGAAAGGACCTTCAAAGCTCATCCAGTGCCACCCCTGCCATGAGCAGGGACATGTTCACCCAGATCAGGTTGCTCAGAGCCCCGTCCAGCCTGGCCTGGGATGTCTCCAGGCATGGGGCATCCACCACCTCTCTGGGCAACCTGGGACAGGGTTTTTACCACCCTCATTGTAAAACAGTTCTTCCTCGTGTCTAGCCTGAATCTCCCTTCCTTTAGTTTAAAACCATCACCCCTTGTCCTGTCACAACAGGTGCTGCTAAAAAGTCTGTCCCCATCTTTCTTTTAGGCCCCTTTTAAGCACTGAAAGGCTGCAATAAGGTCTCCCCGTAGTCTTCTCTTCCCCAGACTGAACACCCCAACTCTCTCAGCCTGTGCTCCCAGCAGAGCTGTTCCAGCCTCGGATCATTTCTGTGGCTCCTCTGGCCCCTCTCCAGCAGGTCCATATGCGTCCTGTGCTGAGGACTCCGGAGCTGGATGCAGCACTCCAAACTTGAAGTGTGAGTGTAGGACATGAGTGACAGATGGATGTAGGCAAGTGAAGAGCCTGTGCTGGGCAGTGCGACAGGCAGCCGCTTGCGAGACTGGCCACAATTTGGCAAAATGAAGTGCTGCCATGTGCGCAAAATACACTGTGAAGACATCCAAAATCACTCTGCTTTTCCTCCTTCTCTCCCCCTACAAGCTTAGGAGTTGCCAGGATGAGAAGGCAGTAAGAAGTGGTCAAGTGGGAGCAGCATGTTTAATCTAATAGTTCACTGTAATCAGCAGGCTGTCATCTCTCCCTATCTCCTTTCAGCAGGTCTGTCCAAACGATGGGCAAAGTGACAACAGATTTCTGTGTATTCAGCACAGTAATTGACTCTCATACAGGCAGTGAACATTTAGGAAATATTCTACCTCCAATTATAATTTCTGATTTGAGTCATGGAAGAATACGCCATATACCTCTTTATTTCTGCAGTCACTGGCTAATGAAACGTGCCGTGGATATTTATAGAACTGCCATTGTAAGTAGCATTTGCATTTGGTGCCTTTGAGTTATTTAGTGTGACGGCGCTTTCACCAGGAGGGTTTTTTCGTTTTGAAAGGGAAAGGTTCCCTTTAGAGTTGTTTCCTTCCATCGCCTTCACTGTTTCTGTTGGATGGAGCAGTTCTGTGGGCAGTTGCTGATAATTTAGTGACAAAGTGACAGGAGTGCAGGGATTAGCTGGGTGAGGTGTGGGTTTTGGGGCTGTGTTGAGGACAGTTTATGGGATTCTCTGAGACAATGTTTGGAGTTACAGCAAAGATGAATAGAAAGGAGGACAGTCACCAGAGCAGTTAATGCCAAAGAGCAAAACAACCACCAGCTTGCCTTCCCTGGGAAACCCATTGTGTAAATATTTGGGTAGGAGCCTCCAAAGGAGATTTAGAGTCTTGTGATAAAGGTAATTAAAATGTTCTTTCCTTGAGAAAAACAGCTATAATTCAGAAGATCCCACAAGTAACCATGAGAGAGATTTCCTTTCTATAGCATTGCTGTATTAGAGAGAACAAGCATGCATGAGAGATGGGGACAGACATTTTACAAGGGCGTGTTTTGACAAGACAAGGGGGTGATAATTTTAAACTAGAAGAGGGGACATTCAGGCTATACATGAGGAAGAAATTTTTTAACATGAGGGTGGTGAAACCCTGTCCCAGGTTGCCCAGAGAGGTGGTGGATGCCCCATCCCTGGAGACATCCCAGGCCAGGCTGGATGGGGCTCTGAGCAACCTGATCTGGGTGAAGATGTCCCTGCTCATGGCAGGGGTGGCACTGGATGAGCTTTGAAGGTCCCTTCCAACCCAAACTATTCTATGATTCTATGTCAGGTCATGTTGTCGCTGACTGATCTCAAAGCATTTTGCAAAAGAGATCAACATCAGTTTTCCCATCCTGAATGTACAGAAGCCAAGGAGAACAGTAAGATCGCATGGCTTGCATATGATCAGCTCCCCTGCATACTAATCCAGCACCTCATCCACAAAAATATGTTTCTTCAGATCTACATGTGCCTTACAAGCACCATCTGTGTTTGTGTTTTGGAGATACGTTATCCCTAGTCTTTACAAACTCATGTGCATAAATGACAAAGCTTTTTAAAAGCGCTTGTGTTCAGCTCTTCAAGTGCTTGGGGGTCATGCCACATGTGTAGGCACGAAAAAAAGAAGCAGATTTTCAGAAAAATGTGACCTACTGAGCTGTTTTGCAAAAAAAAAAAAAATCTGTTCTGTATTTTGGTGCATCATTTCCATCTGAGTTCATGATAAGTCTGGCCCATCAAATGCATGTGGCCCATATTCACACCCAGCGCGTGCAGCTCTCTGCCATAAGGATGAGTTATTAGCACTCAGGAGCATCTAACGCAGTCCCACCTCTTTGCACATCTTCAGAGGCATTGGAAATTATGGGGGCTGATGTGGGTACAGCATCCTTGGCTGTTGGAAAGCTCTTCTGGGCTGAGGACTAGAGCCTGGCTCTGGGTATGGAAATAAAATTGTAGCATAGAGGGTGTTGGTCTCTTCTCCCAAGTAATAAGAGATAGGATGAGGTGAAATGGACTCAAGTTGCACCAGGGGAGGTTTAGACTGGGTATCAGGAAAAACTCCCAGAAAGGGTTGTCACGCACTGAAACAGGCTGCCCAGGGAAGTGGTTGAGTCACCATCACTTGAGGTGTTTAAAAGATGCGTAGATGAGGTTCTTGGGAAAATGGTTTAGTGTCAGAGTTAGGTTATGGTTGGACTCGATGACCTTGAGGGTCTCTTCCAGTCAAAATTATTCTATGGTTCTATGGGACAAACCATGTGCAAGGAGCTGAGCAAGCAGCAGAAACAACCATGGAGCTCACCTGGGAATTGCATCAGTCAACACGAAATGTCTGGAAGATCTCACTTCTTTGAACATCAAGGGTATCTCGACTGTTAGGTTGAACTAGACACTTGACTCTTTACTTTCTGGAGTTAGGGTGGAGGGCTCTTGCCCTCCAGGAGAAAACCGGGGGCTGTATTGGTGCAGGAAAATAAGCTCACAGTGAAACCCAGGACTTGATCAGCAGCAAACTCCCTCACTTTCACATCAAGCGTCCTTTTCTGTAAACAGCTCTGCCCAACCACTGCTTCTTGTCTCTTTGATGATGTTCAGTTTTTCCATGGAAAAGGGAAAGCTGTACCTTTGTGCCTCCTAGCTCTCAGTTCCCCTCATCCTTCTCTGGGTAAAAGTCTTGGCAGAGGAGAACCTCGATTCAGTCCTTGTAGTCGTCCTCCATCCAAACTCTGGTGCTGCTTAGCTCATGCTCAGTGACCTCCTGCTCCCATGTTCCCATCCACAGGGATTTGGGGTTGATTTCCCTTCTCTGGTTCTAAGAAGCAGAAGGCTTTCCTTGACTTGTTCCCCAGGAGCCAGCCACAGCTCCACTGCAGTGCAGCAGGTACCACAGATGAGCCAATTTGCAAAGCCTCAGAAGCAGCACCTTTCACGCAGACAGGCCGTGCTAAATCAGTTCCTTCTTGCTGTGCTTTGAAACGTTCCCTCTTCTTGCTCTGACAAACTAGCTGAGTTTGTATTGATCTGACGGTGCAAAAAAGCACATAGTGCAGGCTTCAGACACCTAGTGGAATAATAAAACAGAAAGGAGGGAGGGCAGGACCATCATATTTTAGCTTGTATCCAGAAAGAAGTCTATCTTTTACCTTATTTTCTTTTCTCTTGGAAAGCACCATTGTGTTTCTAAGGGAAGTGAAAAACCCCATGGCTGAGCATCCTGTCTACAGATGAAAATACTGGAACGGATCTCCAGCCACATACGCTGTGGTCTTTCAGAGCTTCAAGGTATCAGCCAAAATGAAACCAGAGGCTCCTTCGCCATCTGTGTTTGTAGCTGGGTCTGGTAGCAGGAGTCAGTGATGGGTCTTTTTCTCCGTCCAAGGCTGTGCAGTGGCTGCTGCATCCTCTCCAGCTCCTGCAGCAGCTCTTTGTCCTCTCTTGTGCAGAAAAACCTGGGTGGAAAGAGCCTGCAGACAAACTGAGGTCGTTAGCCTGTAGCATGAACCTTCAAACAAGTGAGAGGCACAGAAACGAGGTGGCACTAAAGAAATAAAGCGTGTGCCTGGCTGTGTGCTCGCACCCTGTGTGACCCAACTATAAAAATGATTGTGGTCTCTATCAGGCACTTTGCTGATGGACAGAGCTGCTGTGGACAAGCTGATGTGAAAGCCATTTGCTTTCTCTTCCCCTTGTCTGTAAGCCATGTTAATGAAATGCCTTGTAATTAGTCAGCCATCACATGCTGCATTTCAGAGCTTCACTTTATTCAGATACTACATGTTACCAGCTGTTTGCATTTGGGATTTCTTTAAGCCGTGAAAGCACTAAGGAGATAAGAAACTCTGGGTTGGAAAAGCATGGAGAGCTAAAGAAGCTCCATGCAGAAAGCAAGCGCTTTACGAAAACACTAAAGCACAAAGTCAAACATCTCAGAAAATTTTCCCTCTTCCCCCTTTCACCTTCTTTTATTCTCATTTCAACTTTGGTATAACCAATTGGAGCATAACATGCGAGAGCCGGACTGTGTTTCCATCCCTGCCATCGCGTGTTACCTCCACAATAAACTCACTTTTGTATCTCTTGCCTTGGGTGAACTCCTATTAAAACTAGAATATCAGTGCATGCTCACCACCTTGGGGATGCAGCAGATATATGACGGTAAGAAGGTGACAGAGATGCCAAAGCAGAGCTCAGCTGCTCGGAGTTTTATCTTCTGGGAAAGCCCAGCAGAGAAAGATTGTGGTTCCAGCACCACTCTTATTCTGAGCAGGACAAACGGTTGCAAAACCCTTCTGCAAGCCTCTGGTATAGCTTTACAGCTGAGCTGAAAGCAGTTTAATACAGAGTTCACAGAGAAAAAAATCTCATTCACCAAGTAATCTACCTTATGAGAAGCCACATTTTGCATAACATTACTTTACCAGAGGAAACTCTCGTAAGAAGACAATTTATTGCCATGGCGGTAACAGGCTGACATTTATGAGAAGTCTTGTTTTACAAGGCTTTCCTTTGGCTGCAATGCCAGGGCTCCAGTTGTGCTCACAGAAAATGAGAAGGAAAGAGATGGTTTTTAGCACACACGATGCTCCAGATGCATTTGGGTGTGAGTAACAAAGTAAAGTCTGCTTGGATCACACGGGATTGTGTATGCCAGCATTGTAAATTTGGGATGAGTCGAAGGGAAAAGCTCATTTTAACTGAAGTTGTCTCATGAGAACTTCCATATCTTGCATAGCCAACTTGAGGCTCAATTGAATTGTTGCACGTCTGAATTTTTGCTATGGGAAAAAAGGCTGGGGCCAGGAGAAGGCTCAGTGTGTCCTGGCCCCAGGAAAGAGGGAGATGGATGTGGGACAGAGCTGCCAAGAGGGAGGACAAGAGCACCCAGGAGAGCCTGGCAGGCTCCTATGCTAAGAGCAGCAAGTGGCAGGGTGAGGGTGGTGTTGTTGGAGATGGCCAAGGTTGTAGACCCCATGGCAATGGCCACTCATTCCCTGGGCTCTCGAACGGGCGAAGCTGATCATGGAATCATAGAATAGCTTGTGTTGGAAAGGACCTTCAGAGGTCATTTATTCCAACCCCCATGCAATGAGTAGGGATATCTTCAACTAGATGAGGTTGGTCAGAACCCTGTCTGGCTTGGCCTTGATGGTGGGGCATTGCTGGCTGCCCTCCTCCACTGTCTCCCGGATGCCAGCACATCTGGCCACATCAAGCCACGAATGGGTGATTTTTAACCCGCAGAGCTAAAGCAGAAAGCCGAGCTGTCCTCAGTTAACCCCCTGAGCCCACATCTCCCTGCTCTCTGCAAGACAGCTTTGCACTGGGGGCTCAGCTCAGCTGGCATCGATGGGAAGAGGTGATGGGTGAGGTCCAAAATGCCCAAGGTGCTGTGGCAGCTGCATCCCTACAGCCTGTATCCCCCCACACGGCTCCTGTGGACCCTCTGCTACTTTCAGGTGATGGTGAAAAATGTCCTTAAGCAGAGCTGGGGACCCATACAGCACTCAGGACAGTGCCTTGGCTGGAGGGTGGTGGGTCCCCACGGGCCTCAGCCACCCTGGGAGGCTGAGCTGGGTCCATGCTGCTGTGGGTCTGGGCACGTGTGCGTGCCGTGGGGTGAACCCCACCAGGGAGGATGCCTGCGTGCTGCCTAAGTCGTGCTGAGGAAGGGATTTCTGAGAGCCAAAGAGGCTTAGGGGGTCCATATCCCATTAACAGACAGTGGGATTGTGCCTGTGAGCACTGCAGGGCTTTGCGGGGCTGAGTCGGGATCCATAGCTCTGCAAAGCAAAGTTGCTCCTCACTTACGGTGCTCTATGCAAGATGAGAGCCAAGACAGAGCTTGACCAACTGGAGAAGAGTTTCCTCAGGCCACAGCTCATTTATTACTTAGCACCCTAACCTACAGTACCTTGGAAATCTTCTGTAAGTCTTCTATACATAAAAGTTTTATTGATATTATTTGTTAGCAGTTGTAACAAACTACACTGGTGTGGAAGCACCTTGGAAACAATACAATATTATGAGTAATTCCTGTGGTACACCTTTAATAGGACACCCCAAGTAGGACAAGCCCATTTTGGGATTCAATCCCAAACGAGCAGCTGGTGTAACCCCAGGGAGCATCATCAGCACAGCCCAGGAGGAGCCTGGAACAGGCTGCCTGGGGCAGTGGGGGAGTCACCGTCCCTGGAGGTGTTTAAAAAACACGTAGATGAGGTTATTAGGGACATGGTTTAGTGCCAGTGTTGGGTTAACAGTTGGACTCGATGATCTTAAGGATCTCTTCCAACCAAAACTATCCTATGATTCTACGAGCCTAGTTTGCTCTACGCTACCTCTGGGACGGCTGAATCACTGTTCTTGAGGGGTTTGGAGGAAACTTGTCTGGATGTCTCTTTGGCTGACCAAGCTAGTCGCAAAGCCAGAGGCTGTGGTATGAAATGTCAGGGCCCTTGCGCTGAAATCATCCCCCTCACCCCATTTTTCACACTGGAACAACCTCCTCCCAGCAGCTGCGTCCAAGCAGACAACACACGCTGCTCTGTGACAGCTACCGGGGTGGCTTTTCTTTTTCTCCTTCCAGTCTTTTCTTTCCCCTGGTGCCAAAAGAAGGGGGATTAATTAAAGAAAAAGAAGTGGATTGCAGTGAATTAAAGCCTCCAGCTTGTGCCAGGGATCCAGCAGCCACGTGCCGAGCTGGAACACCGAGCACCCTGACACCCGTGTCTCTTCTCTCCTGCAGATGACGGAGGGCCGCAGATGCCAAGTGCACCTCCTTGACGACAGGAAGCTGGAGCTCCTCGTTCAGGTAGGAACTGCACGTTTCACCATCTAATAACCTGCTACAGCAGTGGATTTTCATCAGGGTGGGGAGAGTAAAGGGTTTTCATCTGGTTTTCTCAGCAGCTTCACATCGTGATTGTGGGCCGAGCTCAGGGAAACTGATTAGTGCTGGGTGGGAAGGATCTGCAAAGACATATCTGTGGGAAGGAATAATTCAGGCCACATTTTGCTTTATTCTACGCCAAAACTGTCCGAGTCACTGACAGTGAGATAGAAAAGCAGCTCTGGTCATTTTTGACATTATTACTATATCACTTAGCTATTTTTTGAGACGTTGCTTAGCTCTGAGAAATGTATTGCATCTGCTTAAAATATCTCCAGCATTTGTTTTTATCTCCTTTACTTGCCATCCTAAGTTGCTGGGGTGCAATGCTGGGTCCGTGCCGGAGGTGGCTGTGCCACATGTACCCACCTGCACCAGGAGATATTACAGATGTTGTAAATCACGTGTCAAACACAAATACGCATTAAAGTAAGTCTGTACTCCATCTGCCTTATGTTGTATTAAAAAAAATAATGGAGAATTAAGAAAGATGAAAGTCTGGTGCTGGTTGTGTAACGATGGGCCGATGGAAGCTGTGGCATCCTGAGTTTTTCTGATGATTTTGGCTCTTGTCTCGGAGATCACCAACGGGTTAATAACAAGAATTAGAAGAATGTCTTTCCTTCCACAAATGCTCCTGGCCAGCCCAAGAAGCAGGAAATGAAACTTCCCCAACTGGGAGGGGGGCAGGATCCTACCCAGAACAGGCAAACCTGAATGGGGATTGCTGAAGGTGACTTGAATCGCCGGAAGCACATTCAGCCTCTCTTTCTGGAAAGCTGCTTAAAAATACCATTAAAATGTTAATGGGTAACATTTTTTCAAGTATATAGTCACCAAGGATTCCCTGTGACGCTCAGCGCGATCAGAGAGTGCCTGGATAATCATGAATGAGCCAGGCCAGGACTGGAATGAGAACAGCTAAATGAAGATGACTAATTAAAACAAAACAAAACAAAACTGTACCAATGGTTTCTGCACTGCGAGCATCCCTGTGCTGAGCTTGCTGACGCTTATCAGCTGGGTGGGGAAATTTCAGCCACCTTCGTCACAAGGATGTAGCACTTGGCTTCCTATTTCATATAAATGCCTTTTTAAATTTTTCTTAGTTCAGTTAAAAATGAAAGGGTTATTGGAGAACAGTTTTGCTAAAGCACTGCTCACCATATTAATAATAACAGTTTGAAATATACTGCAGGAAATCTAAGAGCTGCCCTGGTCAAATGGCTTATTTGGGGTTTTTATCAATAACACAAAAAGAAAACCACAGTGAAGATGACAGTCAAGGATACTCATTTGGGAAGCTCTGTGTCCACTTCTGAGTGAGCAGAAACAATAGCATGTGATATTATTTTTTTTAAGTGTTTGATCACACCTTCAACGGGGATTTCTCGGAATCAATATAGGAAGCGAATTGCTCTGTTAAATCACACTAACTAGTTTGCAAGTGACCTGTGGTTGAATTTTATTTGTACAATAAATCAGTTTGCTGTTTTCAAGTAACTTGTGAATGGGGAAAGCCAGGAGGAGTGACTATGAAAAATTCATGCCAGAAAAATCAGTAACCTCTGTTACATGCAGGTTAACCTGGATCTCTGAGTACCACCATATACCTATGTGTACAGGATTGTCCACTGAGACATCTCAGGTGCTTTTCTGGTTAAATGAGGCTTTTCAATGCTGTTAGATAGCCTCTGCTCAGGGTAATAGTGAATAAATCACTTCTGGGTGGAACGGACAACAGAGGAAGAGGATGTTTGGATTGAAGTATGTCTCCAATATTGATACTCTTTGCAGACGTAGGCACAATGCTTTGGTTTGCCCGCCTGTAAAGTGTGGGCAAAGCCACCAGATTTGGGGAGGTCCTAGGGCTGCTCTGCTTGGGACAGGAGTGGGTGATGCCACCCAGATGAGTTGTGCTTTGCCCCAGCAGGTCCCCAATCAACAGGGCTCCCTGTGGGAGCAACGTGCACTTTGTCAGGGGAAATCTCACCAACTGACCCGTATTGTTTGTAGCTTGTGGTGAGATTTCAGATAAAAGTTGCTTTGTAAGTTCTGAGTACTATTGTTTTTATTATTACCTTATCTCATAGCTGAACTGAATAAGAAGCCGTAAATACAATGTTCATCCAACCTTGAGCTTCTGGCTATCACTTCAAAGCTGTATTTTTCTGTGGGTATCTTGCCACGGGCTGAAATGGAGGGCTCATTTGCTGGTTCATGCCATGAAAGAGGTTCCTCCATAGCTGTGTTGGGCCTTGGCATCTAGACCTGCATTGGCTTGAAACGTTTTGGGGCCAAGATCTTAAATTCTCATGTGAAATTTCTTCCTTCCCACCACCTTCAACCTTTCCTGGAAGCTTTTCCATAGCTAGTTTCACACTCCTATGGCAAGTTTAGGAGAGACTGCTGGAAATCAGCAGAACTGATTTCTCTGCCATGTGTGTGATCAAAGTAACATCCTAACCTGGATCTGCCTTTTGGCAGCTTTGCAGTGCTTGTGCGTGTGATATCAAGTGCTCAGCTTATAGACGGGTTCAGGGGTCCTGCTGCTGTATTTTGGGGTGAAAGGAACAGTAGAAGAAGGAGGGAGATGGGTCCAGAACGGATGCAGAAGAGCTTCTGGAGCATCTCAAAGCTTCTGAGGTCGGTGACTCTGGGGAGCTGGAATTATTTCCTCTCCTGCTGCCTCGAGTGCTGCTGGGCAGAAACAGATGCATCTGGGAATAATCAGGGTGTTTGCAAAAAGCAGTGTATTAAGAAAATGTACTCCCTTTTTTGCCTGTGAATTAGCTGTGATCAGAATCAAGGGTTTATGAATATGTCATTCTGAACATATCAATTGGTGGGTAACGAGGACCATACCTCAGGCTCTGGGAGGACAGCAAGGGATAACTGTGCTCCCGCAGTCGCTGGCCAGACCAGACTGAAATGTTTCACCACCACAAATTCCTTCCCAAAACTGCAAAGACCACTCAGACTGGCCACACAGCTCTTGCCAGTGGGACCCCTCATGCACATATGTTTTGTTTGCATAGCTGAGCCCCAAAAGTAAGATTTTGGCTCAGAGGCCGCATTTATAACCCCTTCTGCGAATGCTGGCTTGCTTTGGTGTTGGCACATTAATGCAAGGTGGTGTTCCCACCGCGGGGAAAGTGATCCTGGGTTTAGTCAATCAGCGAGTCTTGACTGGAGTCTTTTCCTCCCAAGTTGAGCAGCTGCAGAGTGGTAGAGCAGCAGCTAAGGGAAAGCAGAAAACACAGGCTTTGCGGATAAAAGAAAGCCCTCCCCAATGTGTTTTGTCAGATAAATGCTGAAATTTAGAAGGGCTAATCATAAATGGAGGCAGAGGAGGATCATATGGAAATCTCTTCCTGAGGGTCTGAAATTCAAAGCCTGTTTGACTTGGGATTAGGAAGAAGAGTTGCATTTGGTATGTGTTTCATTTGATAAATGCTTGTTGATGAACTGGTGTGTGTGGTAAGTTTACATAGGTTATTTTTTTGACAGCGCTTTCTTTCTGAGCAGGAGCAGAGCGTGGCTCCCTGAATCTTCTTACAATCTGACTTTTTTTTGCTGTTTCTGTTCGATACATGTTTAGTTGCTAACATAGGGGTTTTTTTTAAGTGTTTGACTTTATCCAACTAATCCTTTTCAGTGAGTCTCCTTTCTTACTTCTGGAAAATGGATTTGCTCACATTCCCCGCACTCAGCCTCCCTATCTGTTATATTAGTTCCCTGTGACCGTGTATCATTTGTCTGCTGCACATGAAAGGTTTGCATTGCTTTATTTAAAGACTTTTCTGTAATTGGCAATTCATTCCTTTTCATGTGGGTTTTTATAAACACAGCTTCTTTCCGGGCTGGCTGAATCGGTCGGCCTGGCTCATTCTCGGCTGCTGGTGCCTGTTATCTGACGGGGGCTCCGGCAACTGTCATCCAAAAGCGTTAAGCCTCCTAATTCTTTCCCTCTGGAAGAGTTATTGCAGAAACAGAACTCACCCAAGGCTCGTAGCAGAGCTGTCTGTGGGGTCTGGAGGGCTCTGAAATTTGATTGTAGGAAATAACCGGGCATTTTGTTTCTAACCTTCTCCCCAAGGAGCACTGAGTCTGCTTTGGAAGCACCAGGGAGAGACATGGATGTGAGCATCACACTTGTCCATAGATGTTTGGGTGGTCGTGCATGTTACCACTTCTTAAGTAACTCTTGCTACCCAAACAGCTCAGGGTAATCTAGGTAAGCTTGAAGCATTTCTGTCACTCAGCTCTGATGTAAGTGCATCCAAAACCATGCAAACAGCAATACATAGAATCATAGAACCATAGAATCGTTTTGGTTGGAAGAGACCCTCAAGATCATTGAGTCCAACCATTAACCTAATTCTGGCACTAAACCATGTCCCTAAGAACCTCATCTACACATCTTTTAAACCCCTCCAAGGATGGTGACCCAATCACTGCCCTGGGCAGCCTGTTCCAATGCCTGACAACCCTTTCTGTGAAGAATTTTTTCCTAATATCCACTCTAAACCTTGGAGGCACAACTTGAGGCCATTTCCTCTCATCCTATCACTTGCTACTTGGGAGAAGTGACCAACACTCTCCATGCTCCAACGTCCTCTCAGGTAGTTTTAGAGAGTGAGAAGGTCTCCCCTCAGCTCCTGTTCTCCAGGCTGAACCCCCCAGGTCCCTCAGCCGCTCCCATCACACTTGTGCTCCAAACCCTCACCAGCTCCGTTCCCTTCTCTGAACTCACTCCAGCACCTCAAAGTCTTTCCTGTTGTGGGGGGCCCAAAACTGAACACAGGATTCGAGGTGCAGCCTCACCAGTGCCTGGTACAGGTCTGTACGTATACATACAGCTTAAATTAATGGGATGCACGGAACATGCCCTTCCAATTTTTTTGCCTTGTGCCGTCTCTGCTTTGAGCGGGTCAGGAGTCATTCAAGAGCCCAGGACTTGTCTCCAGCGTGCCTGCTGTGCTTCAGTATCTCATCAGGAACCACTCCAGACAGGGAGATGCTGGTAGCTCTGAGCCAACACTGGGCTGGCAAGGTGCCTCATGGGCTGGTGACTCACTGCCACCCGGGCAGCTGTCACCAGTGTGGCCATCCCAGCGGAGATGTTCAGTTCAGAGCTCATGGATGTCCCTTGCTCCTCTAGACTCAGCTGCCCTGGGGCCAGGCTGAGGAAAGGTGTCCTGGGGAACATACAGCATCTTTTCAGAGCAATAACTCCAGTAATGATGGTTAGGGGAAGAAATAAAATATTCCACTCTCCTCCCAAGATGCTGTTAGAGTTTTTTGCAATATTTGCAGTATTGCTTATTGTCAGGAAATTGCAGCCAATGGAGGTTTACCCACATTTTCTTGCTGCCTCACTTCTGTATGCCCATAAGCAGGGCATAACCTGGGCTAGCATAGTGAGCAAAGGTTCCTCTTCAGGAGGTACTGAGGATGGTACCTGCCTGCCATTGGGGAGAAGCTGCCTAATTTTGGATAGATGTTTTGTATAAGGATCACGGCAATATATCCCATCCTCAGAGCGGGATAAACAAGCCCCAGGATGGGCTGGTTCTCCCCTGGGAAGCCACAAAAATAGCAGAAAAAATAGGATACAGCTCTGCTCCACTGCTGAAACTGGGGATCCCTTTAAAAGCACCAGCTCCCGGGCTGATGAAGAAATGCAGCCGCACGGCCCTGACCGTAAATGGAGACGTTTGGGTGCCAGTAGCTGCCCTTGCTGTGCGGGAGAGGCAGCTCTGCTCCCTGCAGCACTGCCAGGCTCTGCTCCAAGAGAGCTTTTAACCATCGCTGTGAAGGCATCTGCGCTGGGAGAGAGAAGGAAGGAGCGAGCAAGAGGGTGAGTACGGCCCTGCCAGCCATGCTGCCATCCCTTACACCTCTGCAGGAGCAGCACAGTGAATACACTGTTGGGGTAGCTTATAGGGCATGTCCTATATGGCTTGGAGAGCTGGGATGGGCTGGCGATGATGGTCTTGGTGAGTGTTCAAGGGAGGCTGCTATAAGAAAAATGGGGACAGACCTTTTAGCAGATCCTGTTATGATAAGACAAGGATAATGGTTTTAAACTAAAAGAGGGAAGATTCAGGATGAACATGAGGAAGAAATTTTTTACACTGATGGTGGTGAAACACTGGCCCAAGTTGCCCAGAGAGGTGGTGGATGGTCCATCCCTGGAGACATTCAAGGCTCTGGACATGGAGACCCTCCAAGGAGATTCATTGTGCAGTGAAGCTCAGTCTGGTCAAGCAGCTCCAGAGAAAGCAAAGCTGCATCTAGGAAAGGCAAGACTGGAAATTAATGATACACAGCAGGTCAGCTCAGTCCCTCCAAATTTGTTCCTCAGATGCTTGTGGGTCAGCATAGGCATAGGAGGAGCATCAGCAGAAGATGGGACAGGTGAAGGCAGGGGGCAACAGCCGCTGGGAGCAAAGTAACCCTGGAGAATGAGTCAGGTCAGGGCTGACCTTGCCAATGGCAGAGTTAATTCTGTGTCTCCAGGAGCTTAACCAGAGCGGGTGATGCCTCCTTGGCATGGTAATGCTGCGCATTCCCCTCTTTCTGAGCTGCCTGCTGGTTTCTGAATGGAGCTGAGGGCAGTTTTTGTCCTTTTGTGCTCTAAAACCCCTGTAGCTGAACCTTGCATGTCTATCAGGTGCCACGTGAGCAGCCTCAGGGAATGGACTCCCACAGCAGAGTTCTTATGTCCTCGTAAGAAAGTAAACAAGGAACAGCAATCGTGATCCTCCATGGAATGAAATGAGAGTGTGATTTCCGAAGGCCTGCATAATCAATATCCTTATTATCAGTCTTCCAGAATAAATTGCATTTAAACTAATACAGGCTGGGGAGCTATCCATGAGCTGTCAAGAGAGAGATAAGCTGAAGACATATGTTTATTCATACCTCATATGCTGAGAGCTGGATATTCTTTACAGCTGGCCAAATGTGGGCGAATTTATTCAGTATTTTTTTTCAGTTGTTCTGCTAAAATTTGTCAAATACTCTTAATTTTGAACACATATGGAGCTTTTCAAACTTACTGGGGAGGCAGCCTGGTGATAATCTTAGTAAAACATCTGGTGAAGGGAGAAAACTCCTTTCTGATGAGTTAACTCCCAAAGTTCTGTAGAGCATCAGCAATTTAAATTGTCCTGGGGATGTCCCACCACATACACCAGTACAAGAATGGCACATCCAGCGTCTCACAGCTCCATTACAGACAAAACGTCTCACAATTACTTGGGAGAAATTCAAAAATTCACTATTGTTTCTGCCTGGATCAGCTGCTTTGTGCCTTCAGTGGAGCTTTTGTTCATGCCTGGGCCAACTTGTGAGTGTCCAAGAGTGGCTGTGAAATACATAATTGTAGCTCATGAGATGGTGTTTCAGCCATGGACCCAGCCTCGCTTCCCAGGACAACTGCAGGGCTCAGCCATGGAGCACCACCAAGCACAAAGATGGAAATAAATTAGGTTTAGCAGCAGGATGAGGAAGCTGAAAGGCACAGAGCTCCTTCTGCTGTCTGCTGCTGCTCCCTTCATGATAGACCAGCCCTTGTGTTGATGCCACATCCCATCCCTCACCTCCAGCCCTGGCTTGCCTGAGCACCTGCCTGATTCGGTCCATGTCTGGCAGTGGTGAGTTTAGAATCATAGAGTCATAGAATAATAGAGTCATAGAATAATAGAATCATAAAATCATAGAATCATAGATTCATAGAACAGTTTGGGTTGGAAGGGACCCCCAAAGACCACCTAGTCCAACCCCCCTGCCATGAGCAGGGACATCTTCAACCAGCTGAGGTTGTTCAGAGCCCCGTCCAGCCTGGCCTGGGATGTCTCCAGGGATGGGGGATCTACCACCTCTCTGGGCATCCTAATTCATCTCATTTATCTTTAGGCACATACAGGGTGGGTGTCTGTGCTTGAGCTGGGCTCTTAGAGGCTATGGAGAGAGCAGAGCACTTGTAGGGCATAGATGACCTCATCCTAAAATGGATCATCTGAAATGCATCGTGCCCCTTTCTCTCCTTGACTGCAAAAGGAGTTTCTGCAGTTATGCCTTGGGGGGATGTTCATACTATGGATGGTTATGTGTGGCCATATCAGTCCTGCTTTAGCTCCAGCTCCCCATTTTACAATCTCCTGGTTGGACAAGGAAGCTCAAAGAGTAAATTCAGGTAAGAAAGTGCTAAATGTGGCACAGAAAAAAGCTGCCTCCTCGAAGGCAATGGAAATGGAAATAGAAAATTATTCTTTTACAACATGGTCTGAGGAAGCAATTTTTGAAAAATAATGACATACGTACCAGATGATTTCAGGAGATATTGAACAGTCTAGAAGAGAGTAGCTCAAGAAATTATGAGCAAGGCAGCATAGAAGATTTGCTTTCAAGCCAAGGTAAAAAATGTGCGTTTCCAATCCGAGCTAGCATTTCAGGATGGAGCATTTCCCCTTATTGCTGCCATTGGACTGTGCAGTACAAATACTAGGTCGATAGTAAACGAGACATGCAAGGCTTGATTGTCTAAGCTACATTACTTGGCTTACAGAAAATTGTTTTCTATTCCCTTTCCCTTCAGTGACAAGTGAATGCAGCTTAGATAAAAGATCTCAGCTTTCAGTCAAAAGGCTCTTCCTTCAGCACAGCATAGTGAGACCCTCAGTCACAAGTGAGGCCCCTGGGCTCAGGCATATTGCACGTAATGACCACAATGAGTCTCAAGCTCTACCATCTCCCTGGGAAATGGCTTTTCTCCCGTTACCTTGCTCCAGGTAACTGCACATGGGAGGTTTGCCTGAAAGATGGGGACAGACTATTTAGCAGTGCCTGTTGTAATAGGACAAGGGGTGATGGTTTTAAACTATGGGAGAGGAGATTCAGGCTGGACATGAGGAAGAACTGTTTTACACTGAGGGTGGTGCAACCCTGTCCCAGGTTGCCCAGAGAGGTGGTGGATGCCCCATTCCTGGAGACATCCCAGGCCAGGCTGGACGGGGCTCTGAGCAACCTGATCTGGTGAAGATGTCCCTGCTCATGGCAGGGGTGGCACTGGATGAGCTTTGAAGGGCCCTTCCAACCCAAACTATTCTATGATTCTATGATGCTATGATTCGGTTGGTTTAAGGCATCCTTCCTGTCCTTGCACGGATGTGGGTTTCAGCATCACACCTGGCAGTGGCACTGAACAAAGCAAAAAGGAGCTGGGTCTGGCACCATGGTGGTACCAGCAGAGGTTTCTGGTGCTGGTTTGCCTCCCTGACTGTGGCACATGAGGGAAAGAAGACATCTGTGACCACATAGAGGGGGCAGGAGGCTGGGGAAGGGCAGTATGGGAATGCGAGGAGACCACACTGCCCTTCCCAAGGGAGACCTGGTGCTCCTTTGTCCTGCCCAGCCCACCTCTCCCTCTGCAGTCCCCATCTGTTCCTTCTGCCTTTGCCCAGGAGTGTGTTTTTCAAGCCCAGGATCTTTGGAAATGATGCAAAATGTTATCCCTAAGTGATAGAACAAACCTCCATCCCGTTGCCTTCACTGTATTTCCAGTGTGTGGCTTGTTAGTCCTTTCTCTCTTTATTTCAGGGAAGTGCCTACTCATGAGGAAGCTTTGGGCAATCTGATGTCAAAATGGATTTGTCTCTCTCTTTGGTGGCTCATTTTCCCGAATTCCCCTCCTCCCCCAGGGATGCACTAGTTTGCTGAGGGCAGCACGCCCCTGAGTTCGGTGCCCGGAGGAGGAGCGAGGCAGCCACAGCGTCCGCAGCGGGCACAGAAAGGCTGCCTGTGGCATTCATGTCAGCTGCGATACAGGATGTCATCAGAAAAACCATCAGCTTTTCTAATTTTCAGGACAGAGGAGATGGCTTTCGGCTTCTAATTGGGTCACGCTTTAAAAAAAACTGCATGACCTCATCGTGAGCAACAAGACTTGTGCTCTTCTCCCCTTACATTCCTCCCCTGACCTCTTCCGGAGAAGCAATCCTTTCGGATGAGAGGCTGTTAATACACATAAAATGTCTTTTACTTCCCCATCTATCTATGCTCGGAGACAGCTCATCATCATTATGTTTGCACAAAAACTCTTCTGTTATTACCTTTGCCGGGAAAGTGCCCATATTTGGGGAGGAAGAGGCACAAATCTAAACCCGCCCTGGGAGGAAGCTTCAGTCTGTGGCCTGACTTTGAAGACGATGCTATCTTGGTAGCAGGGCAAACCAGACACTTGGAGGTAGAGACAAAAAATGTGCCAACTCTGGAAGGTGTTTATCTTTGGGAAAATTGATTAATAGTGTAGACTTGTCTTAGTGATTCATTCCTAATTTTGGAGAGGACTCTGGCTGTGCTGTGCTGCCTGTCTCCTGTATTCTTGTTAGCAGAACAGGAATAATCCCCCTGTGCAAGCAGGCGTCGGGCCAGCGGTGCAGCCTGGTCCCCATCACATCTGCCTTTGGGAGCTGCCATCCCCCTCACCCCCTGGAATAACACAGGGTGAGCAGTACAGGCATCCCCCTCATCCTCACATGGGCACAGGCACATTTTGGACCACCAGGATCAAAAGGTTGCCAAGCTGCACAGGTACCTCTGGCTCATCGCTGTGATGAAGGTGGAGGATGGAGAAACCAAGGGAGCAGGAGGTGCAGCAGTGACTTAGATGCGACCTGACGAGATCACGAACAGGCCAGCAACTTTCAGCTCATCCCTGCCCTCCTGCTTTGGCAGCCCAGTGAGCGGTAGAGACTTCAGCTTGTCAGAGCAGATCTTATAACATCTCTAAGTTACACTCGTCTCCTGGAAAATAAATGAATTAAACAGATTTGCCTTTGCCCTTTTGAAAAATAAAGTTAAATAAACCAGCCACACCATTTACACTTCATCTCCCCTCCTCGCTTTGAAGCCGGGATGAGCCTTTCACATGTAGAGTCACTTTGACCCACACAGCGATGTGGGCAATGTTCATGCTCGCCTGGTCTCTCTGGTGTTTATTGAAGGAAATCACATCAGCATCCACGCATCAGCCCCACGTAGCAGCCAGGACATTGCACGGGATGAGCCTCCAGCTGCTGAGCATCTCGAAGGCAAGAACATCAAGGATTTTGGCTGTAGCATGGGCTTCGCTTCTCAGTGAGGGGTGACCTCATTAATGTTTACAGATATATAAAGGGTGAGTGTCACGAGGATGGGGTCAGGCTCTTCTCAGTGACAACCAATGATAGGACAAGGGGTAACGGGTTCAAACCGTAACACAAAAGGTTCCACTTAAATTTGAGAAGAAACTTCTTCTCAGTGAGGGTGCCAGAGCCTGGCCCAGGCTGCCCAGGGAGGTTGTGGAGTCTCCTTCTCTGCAGACATTCAAACCCGCCTGGACACCTTCCTGTGGAACCTCAGCTGGGTGTTCCTGCTCCGGCAGGGGGATTGCACTGGATGAGGTCCCTTCCAATCCCTGACATTCTGTGATTCTGTGATTCTCTTGGTTACTAGGGAGACTGGTTTGTGGATTCATTTAGTTCTCTCTTTTGATGATGCTTCATCAGTAGATGTTTAATGAGAATACCATTCCACTGAGGTTCTGCCTTTATTCCTTCTCCATCGCTATCACTAGTGGGCAGGGGATGAAGAAGCCCATTTCTTGAGGTTCAGTTCTGGCTTATCTTCTCTAGTTCTTTGATTTTTCCTATCTTTTGAGCAATCAGAGTTTATACAGATAGTTGATATCTACTAATGTGCTTTAAAGAGGAGGAAGCACCATTTGTGCGCCTGAGCTGGCCCACCTCAGAGGACTGGGTACCCAACAGCTCCTCGCTCGTGCTGGTTCCCTCTGCTCCTCACACAGGCAGAGCCAAACCGGGACCAGCTGGGATAACCCTCAAGCCCAAATGACTTCATTGTCCTTTCCCTCTGCACCCGTGTCCCATTTGCTGGCCTCCTGCTGCCCTTTTTGCAACCGCGTCTCCATCTGTACAAATATCTTCATGCTCCAGCACGGCTTTGGGAGCAGGGGATGAGATCTGCCCCTGGCAGGACACAACATTATCTGTGAAAATAAGGACCCCAGAGCCAAATGTTTCCAGAAACTGAGTGGTCATTTTTATATGTATCTAGGATTTTCTCAAATTATACAGCAAATGTCTCAAAGATAGAGAGATTGCTGATGGTCAGGCACATTCGGTGTGATTCAGAGCTTGTCATGAGCATTTTGCACAGCTCCAGCTCTCGGGCTTTAGGAGGTGGTTTTAAAGCTGTCCATTCCCTGAGAAACACTATGGAAGCAGATAGCATGAATTATTGTTTATTTTCACTGTGTGGACAGTTGATCAGTGACAGATGTTTCTAATTGCATTAAGCAAGTGGAAATAATGAGAATTAGATAGCAGATTCTCCAGGAATTTACATTTAGATTGAGTTACAATTTGCTATTAAAAAAACCCAAATTCAATGTAGATGCTTTGGTTCTTCAGCAGAAATGGGAGCCGATTATTTTTAACTATTATTTGGTTATTTAAAAATGGGTTGTGTTACTGTGCTTAAAAATATTTGACTCAAGGAGATGATTTAATATGTGCGCTTTGTGTCTCCCAAAAAAAAAAGATATGGAGCAATGAAATCATTCATCAGCAAACATCTCCTCCACCACCCCTTTAGGGCCATATCAAAAGGCAAATGAAAAACAGGGGCTGCCACAACAGGGCTTGTGCAAAATTTGGCCGACATCGGGACGACGGTGACCGGATCAGGCTCACCCAAACTGTCTGCATCCCTGACAAATTGAATTAAGTCGCACTGATGGAAGACAAGGCGCACACCCCCCCCTTAGGCAACACGCTACGCTGAGTTTGGCAGGAATTTGGGGTTGATTATCTCCACGCTGTGTGTTGCATGTGGCTGGTGTAAAGGCAGGGAGGGCAGAGCAGAGGTGGGTGCCCGGGCCGGAGCAGGATGGGGGCAGCAAGAAGGGCTCTGGCAGGCAGAGGAGAGCAGCATCTGCTGCCTCCAAATGACACATATATGACAGTTATCTCCCAATTTGTGCCAAAAGGAAATGAGGTGTGGTTCGTACCACTGGGAGTCTCTTGCAGCTTTATTTATTTTATTTTATTTTATTTTATTTTATTTTATTTTATTTTATTTTATTTTATTTTATTTTGTTTTATTTTATTTTATTTTATTTTATTTTTATTTTATTTTATTTTATTATTTTATTATCTCCTAGATTCCAAGTTCAGCTTCAGACACAGAAATGTGTGAGTCTCCTGTCAGCAGAGAGGGGATTTATGTGCAGCGCAGACTATTATATGTCTCTGTTAAGCGCAGAATCCAAGCTATAATATTTTTTTAACTAACTAGCTGGCTCAGCTTTTAATTTTTTTTCCTTTTGCCTAATGAGAGCCTTATCCAGAACTCCTTGAAGTCAGAGAGTCTGTCTATCAGCTTCAGTAGGCTTTGGATCAGATTTCAAATCACTGATTCATTATTAATTACACATCTGGGACTCCCTTTTCAAAGAGTTCATTGTTAAATAAATTCACTTTTAAACATTACAGACTTGGCATTCTTGTGCATTTAATAAAAGTCTGGCAAACCAGCAAAGAGCCATAGGCCAACTTCTCTTCTGGTATTGATGGATGAATCTCTATGGAAGAGCAGTGGTTTACACTAAAAGGATATAACATATCTCTTTGCTCTCATATAACCACTTTCTGTCTGACACTAAGTCTGTGTTTGAAGCTTTTGCCTTTTTATGATTTCTCCTCACTTTGTCTTGACTTTTCTCTACCAGCAAGAGTTTCTTTGTGGATTCAGGAGCTGTGGGGTGAAATAGCTTTGCTATCTAGTTTCCTTTTTCTTTGAAGTGATACTGGCATCTTCTTCCCAGGACAAACTACAGCCACATTTTCAGAGAGTCCTGGAAGAGCAGACAGGCAGGCAAATATTTTCCTGATCCCAGTGGCACGCAGAATGGAAAACATCTTTCTAAAGATACATGATCTTTCCTGTAGTCCTCAATAACCTAGTTTGAGTCCCTACATTGAGACATTAAAGTGACCAAGGAGCTTGTCTGGAAGCTCTGGTTACACAAAGGGATAATGTTTTGTGGAGAGATATGTAGAAATACAGATTTTCCTATGGAATTGCGCTCAACGGGAGGTTAGGTCCTACATGAAAAAGCAGTACATATTATGGTGTGATTTAATGGCACAGGGTATTCCCACTTCGCAGCCAAAGGCATGGGGACCATTAATCCAAATTTCCTGTGCTGCTTCTACGGGGCGACCTAAACACGTTGGGAAGGGGGAATAGGAAAAATCCTTTCTTCTTCTTCTATGCCAAATCAGAGTTTTAAATGGCTGAATGGTCCCAGTTAATACCAATGTTCAAGGAGATTGTGGGGATAGATTCAGATGACAGCAACCTCTTTTCCAAAGCTTCCACTTAATCTACAACTGTTTATATTATTTGGAAGGGAAAATCAATAGAAACGCAGCTCCCACCATTTAAATAATGAAGCTCCGAGTGCTTGTCAGAGGCCAACACATACTGAGTCCTTGGCACACTTTCAATACAAGGGATAAAAATCACCAAGCAGTTGTGGCAGGGACTACGAAGGAACAGAGGATTGTGACACTGGGCCACTCAAAACCCTCAGTAGTCAAAGCTAATTTCCCACTGCAAGTCCGACATCTCACCTGTTTTATCACAGAGAAGGACAAAACCCTTCCTCTGCCCAAATTAATCTTCATCAGTTTTCCAGAGTTCACATTAAGCATGATTATCCTCTTCACCCTCACATAGGAAGTGTGACTCTTTCCAAAACTGCAGCCCTTCAACATTAGAAATTATTAAGGCATTTACTCCTTGCAGTAAGAGCAAGTTTTGGGATGGGTCCGCAGCCATTTGGTGGGACAACAAGGAGAGGGTGACCTGCCATGAAGGCAATCCGACCTCTGGCCAGTCAGCAGAGATGCCTTCAGTTCCCCAAGGGCCACCAAGATCTCCAGAAACATTTTCTGGAACCCTTTATGCTTCCAGCAGCAGCATCTGCCAGCAGCATGAGAAGGCTCTGATCTCCAGGCTGACCCAGCTCATAAGGTTTCGACTCTGTCGCTTGAAGAAATGGATTTGGAACAGTTCCTGATTTCACTGCCTGCAGTCCTGCTTGAAGATGTGCTTCTGCCCATCTTTTCCACTAGGTTTGAGGAAAGCAGGAGCAGATATAGTTACTTAGTCACTTCAATCTCAGTTTCATGCACCGTGCAGCAAGGAGGCGTCTGGGTGAGACACCAAAAGAGGCTTTCTGGACCTGGGAGGGAGGTTTGACCCTTCCTCAGGGAAGAAGAAGGGCTCCAGCATCCCTCAAGGGCAGACAGCTGCTATTCTGTCCATGAGGGAAGCGTGGTCTCAACACCAGCCACGGTGGGTGACATTGGTGCCTAGATCTGCTTTCAAGCATGGGAACTGGCGGAGCTGGCATCAGCATCCCTCCCTAGATCCCTTTCTTCAGCTGATCTGGTACACTCAGCTTCCCCTTCCCACATGACATTTTACCAGCTGCAGGCCAAGGATCACCCCTGTTCAGAAACCAGACTGTCTTTTTTGTTTTCTACCCCTCCTGCTCAGAAAAATCTTCCCCAATTCTCCATGAAGTCTCCAAGCTTCTCCTTCCACAGTTCATTACATTTATTGACTAATTTTGCTATCGCCGCAGTACACGGGTCATCACCCACATTTGTATGTGTTTACATTTTCCAATTATTTCCTTAGTAGCTGTTTATCACTAACAGTTTTTGCCCTGCCTGAGTTCTCTCGTAATCGCTCCATCTTATTTCTTCTTTATTCTTTCCATGTGGAAAAAAAATATTTTGTTTGTTTGGTTTTTTTTAATAAAAGACACTCACTATCTCATCCGGTCATTCATTTCACCCTCCTCCTTTTTAATGGGCCTGGTTTATCACCAGCACTTCTTTTTACAAACATCAGGGGAAATAAGCCTTTCTTATCCCCTCCAATAATTCCTATGGTGAGCAGGTATTATTTTGCTTTCTTTTCTTTCGAGCCATGGCAAATTATCAGTACCCTCCATTGCCTCCTCCTTTATTTACAGGGGTCACTGCGTGACGATGGTGAGCGCACGGTCAGGAAACAAAGCCCAGCATCCTCGTCCCCTTCTCATCCACCTTCAAGGTGCCTTCAACGGCATTAGGAGCAGAAGTGTTTGGAGGGGGGAGTGGTAGGACCCATTTGGGCTGCAGACAGTTCTGACGTGCACCAGGACGATCCATGTGCTTCAGCCACATCAAGTTTTAGCATTTCTTGTGTTTGTTAGTTCATAGAATCACAGAATCATTTAGGGTGGAAAAGATCTTCAAGATCATCAAGTCCAACCTTTAACCTAACACTGCAAAGTCCACCCCTAAACCATGTCCCTAAGAACCTCATCTATGTGCCTTTTAAATAACTCCAGGGATGGTGTCACAACCACCTCCCTGGGCAGCCTGTTCCAAGGCTTGACAACCCTTTCCGTGAAGAAGTTTTTCCTCATATCCAATCTATCACAGGATAAATAACAGAAGTGGAGGCAGGACTTACCTGTGCCCAGAGTTTCTCCATTGCAACTCGATCTGCTCCTTGAACTGCCCTGTCCATGTAACTCTTATGTTGACATGGGTGACTGTTGGATGTGGTGACTGACAGAAGGGACCAGCCCAGGGGACCCAGGCAGCTTCCTTGCTGTGTCTCAAAGCATGCTGGACACAGAAATCTTTGCTTCTTAGGACACACACAATCAGTTGGTTGGTTTCATACACAGGCTCTCTCATTAAGGAAGACTGCAGGTAGTGCTCGACATGAGTAGCTGAAGGCAGGAGGAGTTTCTGTCCTTTTGTGGATGACAAGTTGTTGACTTTCTCTATTCCCTGTGAAATAATCATGGTTTTATCACAAGCCTAATCCTTGATTATATTCAGCACCTTCCGCTATCTCAAGAAGGAAGGACTCCCTTGGGGTGCTCACCAAGAGTGGAGAGGACCCTCTTTCTTGCAGGACAAGGTGTGTTAGACCCTTCCCCATGGCCCAGGTCCCAGACATCACTCTGGTGAACTTGGGGGCCACACTCATGCACAAGAGATTAGAGGTCAGACTATCAGTAGGGATGTAAGTGGAGTAGCGCTGATTTACTGTGCCTTGGGAGCTGGACCTACGCAACGCATCGTTCTTTTATTCGGTTTCAAGGTTAAAACAGTTTGCTTAACTATCGCATTTCTGGAGGTCTCTGACCACTCGGCTCCCCACAGTGTCTGATCTTTGCCACCAGGCATTAAACAATGTAACCAACATCTGGCAAGTGAGGCTCAGCATCCCTCTCCTGACCTTCCCAGGGGAAGAACTGTCCATCTGATGTGTAGTATTTTCGTTGTATGCTTTACACTTGCGTGTGTTAAGCCAGAAGCTTCAAGACATTGTGGTATGTTCTCAGTATAGCAACTGTACATGTACAGATAATTAAACTGATGAGAGCATCCAGGAAGAACAATATGCTTCAACTCCAAGCTATTTAGGGGAGGGAGTATATAATATTGCTGTATGTATGGAGAATCTAACAGCGGAATCAGCTCTCTTGACTATGTCTCTAGATATAAGGGTGGATAAAGATGAATGCACAAAAGCCTCTGCACTTATTAAGGTTCTGAAGGCATCCCCCTTCCCCAGTCTCAGCACATGAGGACGTAGCTCTCATTAAGTTTAATTAGTTTCTCTGCACTTATAAATGGTGTGCAGCATAAAACAGGAAGATCGAATTCTATGCATCGGACCTAGCACTATTGTCTATTTTATTTACTTTAATTGCCATTAGATTTGCTAAAATCTGAGTTAGCTTATCATGATTCATAAGATGGTCGTGTAGGTTTTGTATTTATTTTAAAAATTATTTTAATGTGTTTAGAGAATATGCTACAAAAATAAGCATTCACTTAGCTTATTAAACATTTTTAGCAACGAAGAAGTGACTTTGAGTCAAGATGGAAATAAACATCCTTATTCAGGAGAGATTTTTAAAAAGCAAACAGAACATAAGAATGCAGCTGAGCTAGTATGTCTTGGGAAATTATTTTTCCTTTTCCACATCAGCAATAAGAGATCAGGAGCATTTTCAAGCACCAATTTCTGTGGGCCGGATGAAGGGAGATGGACATTTCTACAGTTGATTTGAAACTGGATGAACTAGAGCGCTTCAGAGGTTTACAGTCGAAAAGATAAATGGATTGTGTGAGCTGTCCAATTTCATTATGTGCCCTAGCCAAACTCTTTCTTTAACGTTTGATAGAATTATGATCAAATATTTCAAAATAAAAATGCTGACCTCTGTAGAAATTGTTGTTGACCTTGTCAAGGTAGCTTTAATGCTTAAAAAGAATACGAACAATCTCTCAGTGATATAAAACTTCAACAGATGCTACCAAATCAAAATATATATAGAAGGCAGCTGGTTATTCACACTGGTTGAGCTCTTATCAAACCCTGTTGTCGGCTGAGTGTGAAATGGATTCCTGCCACAGAAAGTTGGCTCTGAGGCTCGCTCCATGTTCAAAGTTCGATTTGCCACATGTGATACAGTCGGATGATTTAAAACACAATTGACTTTCTTGCAGCAGTTGACTACTCTTTTTCAAAATTATACAGATCTCCAGAAACTGAAAGGTAACTACACACAATGACCCAAAATACTTTAAGCCAATCATTTACAATACAGATTATCTGCATAAATTTGTCATGTTGGAAGTGCTTTCTTAAACTAGGCCACATAACTTTCAACCCAGCATGCTGCAAAAAATGCCATGTCTGTGTCTTTTTTCCTTTGCATTAAGACAAGGGTTTGAACCAAAGCCCTGTACACAAACCCTCTTAACTCCACAATGTGCAGTTTGCATCTTGAGCTGCTTTTCAGTTTGTGTTAATTTAGCACCCATCTCCAGTTGGAGAGCTTCACCTAATCTGGTCTCTGTATTCATTATTGCTGTATGTTACATGCAAAGGAAGGTGAAAAACCCTCTGTGGACTCCAGTCCTGTGGTAAAAGCACGAGATACGCTTAGTCCCATTAGTATCTTGGCTTGCTTAAACTGATTATAGATAACTGCAATTAAATCCAAAATTCAGCTGGGGTCTCTGTTAGTATCTCTGTTGCAGGGGTGACTTCCACAGGTTAAATGCCTTTGTGTTGCAAAAAGAGACTTTTTGGACTCTTTGCAAGGATGAGGGAAAGAAGAGTTACCTGGCTACCTGAGCTTCTTCCAGGCCACTCAAAGGATGTAGGAGCTAAAATAACAATTAAGCAGAAAACCGGTAACCCAAGTAAAAAAGTCAGCTGTGTTATGCTGATGTAACTCAGAAGGTCGTCACATCCTGGCTCCACCATGGGAAGCGAGTCTAGAGCAGGATTCCTTCCCCTCACTTGAGACAAGTTCGAGGAAAGAGACAACAGCTTGAGTTTCTCTTGTGTTTGGGGAATGCACATCTAGGGACTGAACACAAACCAGCTCACAGCTCTGGTCCTTGGCCAGGTTGCAGCGCCTTTCACTGTGGGACCAAACCTGGGGTAGGGGACAAAGTCTTGTGCTCTGCCCATTGGATTAAGACGTGGGGCTGGTGGGCTGTGGATGTGGCAGGAAGGATGGGACATGCCACACACATCTGAGCTGTGTCTTGTCTTGCTACAGAACCTGCTACCACATGAGCTAATTCTCCTGGTTTAGGAATATGTGATATCTGGGTTTCTTTACCTGATTGTGACGGCTGATGGGAAATTTGGGACCATCCTTTCTCCGATGTGGCTCATAGGGGAGGAAAATCAATAATTTTGTCTGTGCATGAAAGGAGGATGTAGCATGGAAGGTGTTGGTCTCTTGTCTTGAGTAACAAGCAATTGGATGAGACAAAATGGCCTCAGGTTGTACCAGGAGAGGTTTAGATTGGATATTAGAAAACAATTGTTCACAGAAAGGGTTTCAGGCATTGGAACAGGCTGCCCATGGAAGTGGTGGAGTCACCATCCCTGAAGGTGTTTAAAAACATATAGATAAGGTTCTTAGGCTTAGTTATTAGGGTTAGGCTTAGGCTTTGATGTTGACTTGGCAATGTTAGGTTAACAGTTGGACTTGATGATCTTAAAGGTCTTTTCCAACCAAAGTGATTCTAAGAAACGAGTCAGAAGTTGCTCACTGGCCCATGGGCTCTGCTGGCATCCAGCTGGCTAAACTCTCTTCTCCTTGAATGAGGTGGACAGATCCATCCTGACATCTAGAAGTGGTTCCTGACCCAAGCTATGCCCCAGATGGTGCTCGAGCATTGTTTGTGAGAACATTATCTGGCACAGGCCAGCACTGTGCAAATGGTGCTGCAGTCTGGAGATCAGCAATTAGGTGAACTGGGAGAAACAGTGGTTTGCTTTGAAGCACAGATACTTCTGTTTTTCTGCTTATGTTAAGCCAATGATCTTCAAAGAGGGCAAAGTCCCCCTGCATGTGTGTCTTCCTTCTGCTCTGTTGATCTGTTGTCCACACTCATCTCAGTTTTACATGGAAATCCCACAGATGTTTCATCCAGAAGGAGATGGGAAGTTGTTGAATAGATCGTTAATAGGTTCAAGACACTGAGAATTATTTGAAAGGCTAGTGAATCTAGCCATCATAGCCAAGTATGCCTTTTTCTGCTCTACGGGAACTGAATTTGTTGGAAAGTCAATTGTTCAGTAGCTACTTTTTTCATACCAGTCTTTCCAAGCTTGTGCCTCATAAATTAGCTCAGATTTCCCTGAAAGCTCAAAAAACCCTCTGTCGAAACTGTCAAATTTGGGATGGATTTTCATTAAAGCCATGCTAATCCACAGAATGCAGTTCTTGGTGATACTGTAAAACCTCCCATGTAGTTCAGAGTAGTCTCCTCAAAACATAGTATTTGCTAGAGTAATCACATAGCAAAGCCAGCAGCCAGCCAGCCTTGTCTTCAGGAGTGTCTTGTAAAGGACAAAACAAATTTGATATTGTGTTAGGTTTGGGGAGAAACCCAAGGAAAGATAAAAGAGGAAGGGTCTGTTTCCTCCAACCATCCAGAAACAAACCTAGAAAGTTTAAATAAAGAATAATAAAAGTTGCATGCACAAATTGACTCCGGGCAACTTTTTAACTTGCTTCAGTGATGTTTTCATGGCTGATTAGCTGAGCTGGATGTGACCTTGGCAGTGTTACAAAAGCAATTTTTACATCAGTCAGCATAAGGAATTCCACACTTTCTATCATATCCCTCCTACAAAGATGCCTGCTTGCCTATGAAATCTGGGTTTGCTTCTGTGGTTGGTCAGATCTCACTCTTGGATCCTCACGTGCTCCTGAGCACTGTTCAGTTGGGAAGGACCTGCGGGTGGCTGCGTATGAGGTTACCCTGCACAACCTCCTTCACTGCCCAGAAAGATTACTCAGGGAAAACGTCTGGATTTTGACCACTTGTCATTGATTCTCAGGCCTCTGGAAATCCTGTGCAAAGGGCTGCTTGTGCAAGAGACAGTGGACCTGGCACAGATGCTTCCTGAATCATAGAATTATCAAATCACAGAACAGTTTGGGTTGAAAGGGACCTTCAAAGCTCATCTGGTCCAAGCCCCCTGCAACGAACAGGGACATCTTCACCCACATCAGGTTGCTCAGAGCCCTGTCCTAGGATGTTTCCAAGGATGGGGCATCTACCACCTCTCTGGGCAACCTGTGCCAGTCATGTGCATCCAACCAACATGTCCGGCGCAGAGATGCAGACTCCTGAAAGATCCCTGGCAGAAATACCTCACAGTGTGCCACTCCTGCTGGTACCCCAAGCACCAGCAGCACCCCAGGACATCAGTCTGAATGCCAGGTACAGCATCCTCTCCCTGTCTCTGGCCCTGCAGGAGACAGTGATGTACATTGCCACATGAGATCATCATAGAATCACAGAATCATAGAATACCTGGTTGGGAGGGACCATAAGGACCATCTGGTTCAACCTTTCTTGGTAAAAGCAGAGTCTAGATTAGATTAGGCACATAGCTCAGCACCCTGCCCAGATGAATCTTAAAAATATGCAGTGTTAGAGAGTTGACCCCTTCTCTAGGGATACTATTCCAATGGCTGATTGTTCTCATTGTGAAAAACTTCCCTCTTGTGTTCAATCACAATCTCCCCAGAGCTAATTTGTACCCCTTACCCCTTGTCTTTTCCATGTGACTCCTTGTAAAAACGGAGTCTCCAGCTTCTATGCAACCACCCTCGAAATACTGGAACATGGTGATGAGGTCTCTCTAAGTATTCTTTACTCAAGAATGAACAAGTTCTCTCAGCCTTTCCTCATGCAGCAGCTTCCCAGTCCTTTGATAATCTTTGTGGACTCTCTCCAGCCTGTCCACATATTTTTTGTATAGTGGGGACCAAAACTGAACACAATTCCAGGTGTGGCCTCAGAAGCTCTGAGAAGAGTGGGATAATGACTCCTTCATCTCTGCTGGTGATGCTGTTGTTGATGCAGCCCAGCGTCCTGTCACCCTTCTTTGCTTACAGCAGTGTTCTAATTCTAAGCAGCCACCAAATCTCCTTGTGCTTCAGGTCTATGGGTGAAAAAAACATGTACACAAATTGGGGGCCAGCCACAAAACTCATCCTTTGTCCACCCTCAGCATCTCTCGGCTCTACATGGAGACATGAGCTTCTCCCAGCAGAGACAGAGAGGAGATGGAGCAAAGGGCTGAGGGGGGAAAAGCAGAAAAACTGAGGCTTTTGTTATGCATGAAAGGTCTGAGCATGGAGCAGCAAAGACAGGCAGATTTCCCATCCCAGCACCAGTAGCAGCCAGCTGATCCTTTTGGATGCGGTCACCTGAAAACACTGTTGGAGTCACAGGATGACACAGAACACAACAGAGACGAATGGGGTCACTGGGCACCGATGCAGACCCATCTGAATGGAAGAAGCGTGCAGCTGCCTCTGCATCAGGCAAGAAGGGGAGGAGGGATGCTACAGACCCAAAAGTGTCTTTTTCCTCCCACCGCTTCTCATTTTGGCTTTGACATGAATTTGCCATGCAGACTCAGCCAGCTCAGGCTCTCTACGTCCTCTGACTACAAAAATGTTTAAGCAGATTCACATTGCTAATATGTAGGGGAATTAGCGAGTATCACCAGTGGCTTCTGACTTAAGATACGGAGTGTCAGGTATTAGCTGAACCCAGAAATGCAGCTATCCGTGAACATTTCTGAAGCAACTTGTCAGTAGGGTGTTTCTAGTACTTTTACCAAACAGATTTTGGGCATTTTTTTTGTCTTTGTCTCTCTGACCCTAATAAATCTTAATTCCCACAACTTGTGGGTGTCGACTTTCCAAGAAAAACATCAATGGCACTCTGTCACCACCCTCCACGTTCCCGAGGTGGCTGCTGGAGGCGAGTTGTCTCATTTTCCTGTGTAAATGAAGAAAAGAGATTTTTAGAGCCAACCGCCGATGCTGGGAAAGAGATGCTGTGTGTGCCAGCACGAGCAACGCTCCCACCGCCGGTCCCCGACACTGGCGGAGTTCAGCTGCTTCGTGGTAAAAAATAAGGCGTTCTCTCTCCAGGCATCTTGCATTTCAGTGAATAATTTTTCACCCAGCTACATCCCAGCCTGTTTTGATTATGTGCACTCCATATACTGACAACGTAACGCGGAGACGAGTGGTGGATCAATCCCATAAGGGGAATTGCAGCCCCAAGCCTTCAGTGTGAGCAGTTTTGTATGGTGCTATTGCACTGTATTTGGACAAGACGATAGCTGAAAGGACCATTATTTGGTGTTTTTATAACATTACTATGCAGTGACTTTGGATTTTTCTGTTCTTCGAAGCACGTAAAATGAGTTAAACAAGAGGATGACAGAGGTGTTGGCAGAGCCGATTTGACAAGAAGAGAATTGCGAGTGAGTGGCAGCTGGATGCCCCCTGGATGAGAGATTTTGGTGTTTCATGCACAAGGAAGCAGGGGCGGGAGGGAGTTATGGTCCGTAACTATCACGAGGTAATGTACTGCCTAATGCACATTGCTGGCCTTCAGCAGATAAGGCTGCTGGCCGCTGAATAACCAACACCTCAAGGCACAGAGTAGCAACACAAAGTGTCTATATGGACATTTTTACTGCCCTTATCGCCATGGTGTTGGAGAATAGCTTTGTGGTTGGTTTTAGCAGATGATCTAATTCAGCTATGGCACCTGGATCTTGCTTCATTAGCAAATGAAAATAGTTGGTGAAGGGGAAGAATTGTGCTTGAATCACCATTTTTCACTTTTATTTCCTCCTGATTACACTGCCCAAGGCTCGAGATGGGTGAGAGCTGCTGCCAGCTGATGGAGAAGCGTTGTACCCTGCCTAGTGGTACCGCACTGGGCACAGCCAAGGCAGGAATTACTCCGTATTCATACAAATTGCTTCTTTTTCCACCTCAGCTCTCCCGCTGATGGACTGGCCACACCGCACACATTACCCAGACTACATTTCTACTCAAACCACTGAAGATATGTTTTTCAAACATCCAACCTTTGAATGTTTAGCAAAATTGGACCAAGTGAGGAAGACTCAAGAGGATGATTTGAACTAGACACACTTCACAGTCCATCTTGCAGAAACCAAACCTGCTTGGAAACTCACTGGACAGCATCTGCTATGTTTGAGCTCATAAATAAAATAGTTTGGGTCTCGCTGGCTGGGCTGGCAGCCACATGGCTTGTATCAGCAATAGTTTGGCCAGCAGGACCAGGGCATTGATCATCCCCCTGTACTGGGCACTGTACTGGGCTGCACCATGAATCCTGGGGTCAGTTTTGGGTCCCTCACAACAAGGAAGACCTTGAGGTGCTGGAGAGAGTCCAGAGAAGGGAACGGAGTTGGTGAAGGGTCTGGAGCACAAGTGTGATGGGAGTGGCTGAGGGATCTGGGGGTTCAGCTGGAGAACAGGAGCTGAGGGGAGACCTCACTCTGCAACTGCCTGAAAGGAGGTTGTAGCCTCTTATCCCAGGATAAGAGGGTTGTAGTCTTTAGTCTCTTATCCCAAGTAACAAGCAATAGAACAAGAGGAAACAGCCTCAAGTTGCACCAGGGGAGGTTTAGACTGGATATTAGAAAAAATTTATTCCCAGCAAGGGTTGTCAGGCATTGGAACAGGCTGCCCAGGGGAGTGGTGGAGTCACCATCCCTGGAGGGGTTTGAAAGACACATATATGAGGTTTTTAGGAACATGGTTTAGCGGTAGACTTGGCAGTGTTAGGTTAATGGTTGGACTCAGTGATCTTAAAGGTCTTTTCCAACCAAAACAGTTCTATGATTCTATGGCACAGCCTGGCTTGTGTTCCTAGGATTACACTGCCTCTCTCCTCCTGACAGGGTGACCATCCTGGGGACTGTGTCTGGCCTGGACTACGCTCTGGTGGCTTTGGCTTGGAGGGTGACGATGGACCAGCCTGTGTCAGCACTCACTCACAGTTAAATAGCAACGATCTGAGTCCTGGAGCCTGTGTCTGACCACAGCTGGGTTACAGCACAAAATCAGTGCAGGTTGAGCACCAGCGCTGCAAACGGTCTTTAGCGCTGCAGCACTTGGCGTACCAGTGTCTCATCTCTATATTCTCATCATGCATCTTGTTGCAAGTCCCTCCAGCAAGGAGACGGTGGATGGTAGCGGTCTTTAATCTAATGAAACAAGGCATTACCAAGTGTGATCTAGTTACCTGATTCCCACAGTTCCACATGTCTCTGTGCTGGATGGATTTGGGTGGTGCACGTCTGTCCGTATGTTGAAACTGTGCAACTCCCAGAAACCCTCTGCCACGGAGAATTAAGGAACAGCTATGAAATGGGGGAGGGGAAATAGAAAGGCTTGCTTGACAGTTAATAAAACAATAAAATATACTTTGTGTGTGCCCACGTTTCTAGGGACATACCAGCAGCTGCTAATACCGTGTCATCTGTTTTTTATTCATGGCCCTGCAGGACTGTGGATAGATAATGTGTCTCTATAACTCACTCATTTCTGAGTGTAATGGGAAGCTGTCACTGAGAAACATGCTTCTCTGCCAAAAGTGGGCAGCCTGTCTTTCCACTGGGGAAACACATGACTCTGGAACTCCTCAGGCTGCTCAAAACCCAGTAACATTGTCTTTTAATTATGTTGAATATTTAATACTGGAATGCTTGTGTTTCTGCTGTATTTTCCATGATGACTGGCAGAATGATCTGATAAAGCTACAGGCAAATCCTTGCACTTCTCTGATTTTGCTAGTTGAGACAGGCAAATGTTTACTTGATGATAGGCAGATGTGGGACTCAATGATCTTAAAGGTCTTTTCCAATCAAAATGATTCAATGATTCTACGATTCTATATTGGCAGGTCAGCACTGGGTATCCATCCAGATACCTATGTTGAACTGCAAACCATAAACTTTTGGCCCTGAACACTGAAATACTCTCTACTGATTTTTTTTCTGATCTTGCAGTTCCCTCACTGAATGGAAGGACAAGAAGGTCACATAAAATAAGCAGCATAGCAACGTTTGATATATCGTTAAGCAGTCCTTATTGACTCAAGTTCATCAATATTTCTTTTTAAGCCTCAAACATTTACTAAATACATACTCTAAATGCTATCCAAATGCTCAGTACTTTACTGAATTACAGCTCAGTTTTCATTCCAGGGACTGATACAAATTGAAGGTACTACTAGAGGAACACATTCCTTTGCGAGACTCAGCCATGATATCTCTGGTCAATACAACGCAATTGCAATGGAGTTTTGTGGAAAGTGTTGTGTTTGCAAGTCCAGAGAGCCCAAGCTGCAAAGTGCTGCCTGTCCTAGGTTGGGATTAGGGAGTACAGGTAGGACTCCAGAGCTGGGAAAGCACCAGGCTCACTGCCATGCAGAAAAGCCTCAGGAACAGTGTCTGGCTATGAAATGGCTGGTGTGTGTGCCTAAAATTCCACTATATAGAAGCAAGACTCCCTTAGCCTTTCGTCATGGCAGGGGGAGAGCCTCCCCAAACGCAGGGTCTTCCACGGACACGGTTGGGACCACAACTGGGACTTTGCTGATTTCTCTAGTGAAAATAACAGTTGATTTGCAGTGCATTGTTCTTCACGTGCATTTTTGCAAGGAGGGTCCTGCAGCGGGAGGGAGCAGCAGGGGAAACTGGCTCAATCACATTGCTCTGACAACTCACCCCCACCAGCAAAGCACACTCAGCCCTGGCTGCTCCAACTGCAGGATCTTTTCGTGGCATACTCCAGCCCAAGCTCTGGTCATCCAGCTGCAGCTCTGACATCCTCCCCCAGGCTGCTTTTTCTGATGCAGGTTACATAGAGGATGCCAGGAAGGTGTGGATAGGAGGAGATGAAGGGCAGCAGATGCAGGCAGATCCCAGTTGCTGCCCGGGCAGCTCACAGGGCACCACAGTCCAGCCCTGCAGCACTGAGGACACAGTTTGGTTTCTGGTTTGAATGCCAACTGTTATTCCTGAGGGATTCACAATCTATCTTGCTGACCATCCCACTATACTGGATGTAGAAGGTCCTGGGCGCACTTCATATTGATTTCCCTGCTCCCAGAGACCAGTCCCCATCTTCTTTAATGCGTCTGTGACGGAAGTTTTATTAATGCAAAATGAATATCCTTCTGAAAAATGAAGTCCAGAAATTAATAATGCATTAAAACAACTTGCCACAGGCATCGCTAATGAGCTCTTTGTCTGCCCGGTTCACATGAAAGGAGGTCATTGCTCAGCCGTTCCCATTGCGAATGCCAGGCAGATTAACTGTTAACACTGAGTCCGTGGGTCTCTCCTGAGACAGCGGGACAGGTTTTAGCTCAGCTTGTGCCTGACAGGGTTTTCCTGCTATACACATTTGTCTGGAGAAGTCTTTGCTACCTGGAGAAGATACCTTCCTCCTCTCTCCTCCAGAGACTCAGGTTGCCCATCAGGTGTTGTGAGGACACAGGACTCATCCCACTGGAAAGGACAATAACCTTGCAGAGTTTAAGAGGAGAGCAGAAAGTAATCTTGGAGAGGACTAGCAGGGCTTAACTTCACCACCATAAGCCTCTTCAGGGACACTGGCCCAGTAACTAACCTGGCACGGCTCCAGTGCTGTGTCTGCATCTATTGTTCTTCTCCTTTATCTCGCAAGGCAAAGGGTGATCCTGCCTTATCTGCTGCCACAGGCTTTGGAGAAGGCCCCAGGCAAGGGCAGTGGAGATCATGTCCCTGCCAAACCCCGGGGGCAGGAGGGGGGCTGTGCTGGCGGAGGAGCAGCCCTCGCTGGGCAGTAGAAAGGGAATGTTGTCACACCATATCGACCACCTTGCCGTGGCTTTTTCAGCAGTCAGGTCTCACTCAGCAGAGATAAGGAGGCAACGTGTTGTGTTTACCCATCTCGCCTGGGGAGGGTGGCTGAAGGCAGGTGCTCCTCACTGGATGCCTGGGCTGGATGCAGCAGTGCGTGGGTGAGGGAGCTGGACATCACTGCTCCATGATGTGGCTGGAGATCAGAAGGGGATTTCACCCCTTGTCCTGCACTCCTTGTGACCGTGCTGGCTGGCTGGAGCTGAGGGACCCATCACTTCCCCATGGGCAGTTTGTTTCACATCAGCCATTTATTGATCTGTTCTGCCTTCTTGCAAAATACAAAAGCTCAACCTATCCCCTCCAAGTGCTTCTCCAGGCTTGGGAAAATGCCACTGTGTTTGAGGCACGCTTTTTTGCCCCTGTTCCCCACCCTCGTCCTCTCAGGTGGGACACCCAGCAAGGTTGGCCGATGGCTTGCTTCCTTGCTTGGCAGCACAATTGCCCATCTATCAAAATAACTGAGTCACCCCAGAGCACTGGGAGCCAGGCAGTGCCACCCACACGGTGCCGTACCAGCAATGCACACTGTCATGCGGATGCTCAGGTTCACCTCCACCAACTGCCCCACCAGTGGCCTTGGCCGTGGAGGGGTCAGTCCTGCCCTCCCCTCCACCCATCACTGGCCATGCAGTCCCACCCCTGGGCTGGGAAGAAATCCCCTTTTGGTGCAGAGAGTTTGGCCCTATCGGGAGAGAAAGGAGAAGGGAGGCTTGGGCAGGAATGGGGGAAAAGCAACACTTAGAATCTCAGACTGCATATCAGATCATTTTGGTTGGAAGAGACCCTCCAGATCATCATAGTCTATATCTAGCACTAAACCATATCCCTAAAAACCCTGTCTATGCACCTTTTAAACCCCTCCAGGGATGGTGACTCTACCAGTTCCCTGGGCAGCCTATTCCACTGCTTCACAGACCTTTCTGTGAAGAATTTTTTCCTAATACCCAATTTGAACTATCCCTGGCGTAACTTGAGGCCATTTCCTCTTGTCCTGTCACTTGCTACTTGGAAGAAGAGACCGACATCCTCCGTGCTACAACCTCCTTTCAGGTAGTTGTAGACAGATAGGCACAAAACCCTCTTCCTCTCTCTCCTTCACAAGTTTGTGTTCGTTTTTCTGCCGTTAAGCTGAAAACTCAACCAACGCCACCAGTAAGTACAAGCACAGAGCCTTTGTATCTCTGAATTCACATGGTGGTCTTACCATCCTCTTCATCACAGTACCTGGGTACCTCATAAGCCAGACTGTAGCTTGTCCTTAAAATGCTTTGGCAAAGGGAGTTTTATCTTACAGCAGACAGGGATGCTGAGAATGCCCATCCCAACCAGCACAATACTACGAGAGAAGTATCTGAGGAGTCACCAAAGAGACCGGTGGAGCTGATGTGCTCTTGGCTTGGATCCCTGAAGGGACTCAAGGGGACGAAGGACATGACCATGGCCCCATGCCTGGTCTACTCAGTCATCTGGGAGCTAGTTCAGGAGTCTGTGAAAGGCAATGCAGCACCTAGTGTAGACATAGCAGATACTCCAACAGTTGTGCCTGAGAAGTCTGATTTGGGAGTTAAAATGAAGCTTGTTGCATCCCACCTATTCGTCACCTGCCAGGCTGTTCTTCCCACACAGCAACTTGACTCGTATTCAGAGGTTGCTTTCAGCTAGTGCTGCAGTTAGGCACAGCTATTGCTTCTTTCTTCACTGGCACGACCTAGAAACCACCTTTGTGTTGGGTGCACAGACAAAGAGCAGTATGGATGTTGCTGGTAACTGCGCTGGGATGTAGCAGGCAGACGGGTGGGTGGAGGACGGCATAATGTTCACGTGAATGCCAGGGAAGAATTTCAGGCTTGGACCAGCTGTGTCAGTACTAGGACAGTGCTGGGCTTAGGGACATATTTAGAGAGAGGTTGAGAGTCTTAAGAATCTCTTTGGGAGTTAAGTACAAATAAGGTGTTCTTTTCAACACAAGCTGCGTTTGTATTTACAGGACAGGGCAGTCAATTAGAACAGCAGGGCTCTCAGGTTCCCGCCACCCATTTTCTGCACAGTATCATCATTTCATCTCCATTTAACGACAGGTTCATGTCTGGGGTAACTCTGACTCAGCGGTTCGGCAGACTTGCTGGGGCAATCAAGCCTGCAAAGAGCTTTATTTTCACTGAGGTTCACAGCACAGATATTTGTAGACCAAATCCTTATGAGCAGTCACCAGGGAACGCTGTTGGGATCTCTCACCTGTGTCAGTGTTGCTGTAACCATCGCAGCTCTGGCATCTGGGGCTCTTACAGGCTGTGGATTCACAGGCTGCATCTACCTGGAGCCTTTGTATCCTGTTTTCCTACCAGTGATAGACAGGACAAGAGTTCTGTTATGGTCAAGACTTCAGGAGCCCAGCAGGAAACACAGGAGCTCAGCAGAGCTGGTAGAAATTCATAGGGAGAAGGAAGCATTGAACCTAAAAGTCAAATAAGGTTTTGCAGAAAAGGCAGTAATGCACTGTCCTTTATATGTGGTGAACAGTTTCTCTGAGCTTGGCTTTTACATTCTTACAAAACCTATTTTGAAAGTGTGTGTTACTTTTTCCTTGCAAGTGCATAAATCTTAATCCCTAAATGACAAGCACTACTGAATGGGAAACTATTTTGTGCTGTCATTTACTTCTCATTTGGTCCTGTCACATCCTATCTTTTGGCACTATGTATTTTCTT
Organism: Patagioenas fasciata; assembly: GCF_037038585.1. Taxonomy (NCBI): domain Eukaryota; kingdom Metazoa; phylum Chordata; class Aves; order Columbiformes; family Columbidae; genus Patagioenas; species Patagioenas fasciata. The sequence continues at coordinate 207,873,092 of NC_092520.1, forward strand.
AGTGTTATGAGCGTACATCTGTGCTGTGTGTGTGAGAGCGGGTGTCTGAAATGTGTTTGCAAAGGTCCTTGATAAAAAAGCTTTAACAACTAAAGTTATCAGAGAGGCACGAGTGAGCTGGTCAGGGTAGATCTCAACACTGGCAGGCAGCAGGTCAACTGCCTGCAGAGACATTAAGCACTGAAGATGTCAAAATTGCCAGGTTTTTAGTATTTACCTAGGTGGGAAACTACTGCTCATTTCAAGGAGCTCATGGTGCTTGCAGATTCAGCTTGAACACCAGAGGGAACATAAAACAACAGCAGTGGAGCCCCTTCGAGGAGAGCATTTCCCTCCAGCAGCACAGTGCAGTTACATCCAAGTTCTCCTCATTAATCACCTTCTTTCATTCTTGTTTTCCAGCCAAAGCTTTTGGCCAAGGAGTTGCTTGATTTGGTGGCATCTCATTTCAACCTGAAGGAGAAGGAGTACTTCGGAATTGCGTTCACAGATGAAACGTAAGTGCGAGGAATTAAGGACCTAAGAGGCAACTCTTAGATCACAGGAAATCTCGTTGGAGTTTTGTCATGAGCAAAATGGCCAGTGGAGAAGACCTGAGAACCCCAAAGTCCTAGACCAAGGTCTAGGGAGGCATGGACCTCACATCGGAGTCTGTCCTCTACTGTCTCTCCTTCCAAGGGTTGGAGGCTGAGTTAAGCACAGTCGGAGGTGTACAGAGGTAGCAACAATCCCTTCCTAATCCCACGTTCAAAGAGTTTGTGTGATTTGGCATTGGTAAAAGGTTAATGTAAGATCTCATGGACTTAAGATCCACTCGCTAGTTCAAAATTATTACCAGATTGGCAGAAATGTTAAAGTTTTAATCAGTTTATTCACTCAAGCATGCTTTAAAAAAATGCTAAATCATTTCAAGAAAAAAAAACCTCACAAAATCACTCTATTATTTCTGATGTTTTATATCCCAGATTAGAGTTTCTTGAAAAATTGAAAGAAGAAAGTGTAGGAAAGGAAGGGACTGCCAAATTTCACGTGAACAAAAAGCATTTTAAAATAGAAAACGTTCATTGTGGAAAGGATTTGAGCTCATCGGGAATCACACAACAGTCTTACACTAAACCAAAGGATGGGACCCTGACACTGCAGTCATCTCAGGCACTGTTGATTGTTCGCCTTGAACTCCAGCTCCCAAAGTCCTGATATTACCACATAATTTAAGGTTTTGTCCCAAGACAGCCCATTTCTACCCTCTCTTTAAAAGGCAAGTATAAAATCAGAGCTGGAGAAACATTAAAGGTCTGCCAAATGCTATGATTAGTCTTAAACTGGGACTTCTCAATGCTACTGCACAGTCTCTGCTACTATTTTCCAGCTGCCTGGTTTCTCTCTGTAGTTAGACTGTTCTTGACACATGGACTATATCTCATATGTATGCCCACCATTCTCCACCTTGCTTTGCAATAGATTTTTCTGTATATTAATCAGGGAGAGGCATCTCACACCTATATTCTGACAAACCCCAAGATTTTCAAGCCAATGCTGTGTTCCAAGAACAGCTGAGTCAGCGGTACTGCTGTCATGAGCCAGCTCCACTCTCCTGCTGGGAAATGTAAATTATCCAGTGGAATAATGATTCAGGATGGGGTAATCAGAGGTGGCTGGATAATTGCACAAACATATCCACACTCAACTCAGCAGTAATCTCCCCTCTAAAGCCAATTCCTTTGGCAAGCGCCTGCCTTGGGCAGCCCAAAGCCATCTCAGGACACAGGTCCCAGGATGGAGGGATGCTCAGCACCAGGTGCATGCCAAAGCAGGACCTGAATCAGAGGAGAGCCCAAAATCCACCCCATCTCACTGACACAAGCAGCTCAGCCCTGTAGGAGATCTCCAACCCTACCCAAATTAATGAGACTGGTCCTCAAAGAAGGAACAGCAGGAGGTACTGGCAACTTATAAAGCAGAGGGAGGAAATTACTCTTCACCAGGGTGTTATTTCTTACTGGGAAGAGCAAGTTACTCAGTGGATGCTGCCTGAGGGGTGCAGGAGAGCCTTGCAGAGAAGCCAAAGCAGACTAAGAGATGAAAATGTTCCCTCAACAGGCCTAAGAGCACAGGTTAAAAACAAGAAACACATGTCAGACTGCAAACAGAGAGCAGCTGAGCAAGTCCCAGCTCTCAGACCAGCCGAGCAGGCACAGGGCTCCCCTGGGAGCGCTCAGGAAGCTAATGAGGAGGTGTCAGCAATTAGAGAGAGCCCAGCCTCCCCTGGGGCTTCCAGGTTTAACACAGAGTGGAGTGAGCAAAGATCTGCGTTAGTGATGGGAGGGAGCTCGAGAGGCTGATGGAGGCCATCCAGGCAGCGCTCAGAGATGCACAGCGGATGCAGATGGATTCGCACTGTCTAGACGAGATTTCAAAGGGTGAGGTGATACTTCCGCTCATTCGATCACCTCCTTGACCTGTAGTTGAGATGGAGCAGGGTGCATTTTAGCAGGAGCTTAGCCAACCCAGATGGAAAATTTGGGAAATTTTCATTAAATCTAGTCAACCCAGCAGCATGCCAGTGAGTCCAAGCTGATATGAAGTTTCGTCTGCAGCCCTTTTGCTGTCCCGTAGTGAGCCTGGCCCTTACACTGGGGCTTCTTAAATGATGTGAAAATAATCTTGACCAAAAAAAATGTGCATAATGTTATATATACATATATATATAAAATATATGAGGTTTTGAGCAACCTAATGTCCCTGAAGAAGTCCCTGCTCATTGTAGGGGTGTTGGACTAGATGAGCTTTGAAGGCCCCTTCCAACTCAAACTATTCTGTGATTGCTCCTCCCTCAGTTGTAAGAAGCTCTGAAAAAAGTTGGCACAAACAATTATTGGTTTAGTTGACTGAACACAGACAAGAAATATATATCTGGGGAGCTGGACTGGGTCTTGAAAAAGGATGTCCCATGTCACCTTCATAAAACAAACTGGGCTCTCTCTAATACAGATCTTAACCTGCAATGTGAAATGGCAGTTTAAAAATAAATTCTTTCTTCAAAAAGTAGGAAAAACAGTCTCCTAATGTGTGTTTACAGAGCACCTAGCACAGCCCTACAGCTGATATAGACCAGGCACACAAAAAGAAAACCTTTAATTCTATGACACAAGCCCTCAGGGATTTCCTCCTCTTCAATGGGTTTCCATGTGCCTTACTTGAAAGGAACTCACAACCAGCTAGAACAGAACAAGCTTGGTTCATAAATGCAGTCTGGGGTTGGCTAAATTGCAAGTTTAGAAAGAAGAAAAGCCGCTAAAGTATTAAATCAATTCTTCTATTTAAGAGTAAAGGCTCTATGAGAGTAATTTATTTAGAAATGATTTGAACTGGGGATTTCCATTCATTAGTTGTGCTCTATCATGACAACCTGAGAAGAAAATCAATAGGAACAACCTTTGCGTTGGTGACTTAATAGTTTCTTGTGATAATATAGGGTCATTACGGCATTCAGCGTGACTAAAATTAGATTGTCAGACTATTATGGAAGAGAGAATAACGCCTCCTATTTTAATGATCATAGAAACGCTTTATGGCATGAGCCATTAACTGGGGGAGAGCAGAGGTCAAAAGGGTGTCATGTACGGCACGTGGGGCCAAGCTTCCTGTGAAGCCAGAAGAGCTATATGCTGGTTGATTAACAGTGAAAAGGAGTGGAGAAAGGTCTTGCTTTTCTTGGTTCAGCTATATATGAAATCTCCCCTAACCACACTTCCCCTTGGCATAAGCCTTTTCAGAGCTGACTGAGAGCAAGCGGTCAGGATTACCCTCCTGTTCGCTGCAGAAGACCCATCTGGGCCATGAGCAGGTTTTCCACGTCCTTTACTTGTCCTTAGACATGAGCCACCTGCTCCATGGAGAACTACCAACTTCTGCATCCCACAGCTCCCCAGCCAAAAGCTGGCCAAAACCCTTTTGCTCCCTTGGCACAGCAGAACCTGCAGAACAGCTTCTTCAGCTAATATAGAGAATAAAAACTGCAACGGATTGAGTTATTTGTGTTACACTTGTTCTAGAGACCACACTAACATGGTACGGTGATGGCAGAGAGTGCCCTTGCATAGCCCAGGATTCTATGACCAAGGGGATGGCAAGGGAAAATTAGGGTACCACTTTTCCCTGGAACAGTGTCTTATCTCTGGGAATTGGGGGGAAACCTGTTCCCACCCCACAGCCATATGGCAGAGCCAAAATGAGGGACCAAGTGCCCCACGTTCTGGTTGAATGGCCAGTCCAATGGAAGGCGCAACCCTCCAATTCCTTTGTCGCCAAGTCCACCGTTTTGCAAAATCTGTAAAGTTAAACTCACATAGCTCCTTGAGCTTTGCAACCCCTTCAAAAGTATTTCTGCTGAAGGATTAAGACCTTAAGTGAGAAAATCTGTGAGCTTAAAGGGGTTTTTTGTTTCTGTTGTGATTGACAGAAATGTAGAATAGTTTATATGGTTTCTATTATGTGAACTGATCTCTCTCAATGTCCATTAAATTCAACATGAGTTTGACACTAAAGGGACGTGAGTTGGTTTATTGTTCCAAATAGCTTTATAACACAAATCAATGTGGATCCACTTTTTAGAAAACTGGACACTAACCAGTAAAACTGTATAAACAGAACCACCTGGAGGCAAAGTATCCATTGACGTACCATTCTTTACTGAAAGCCCCATTAAAAGAAAACAAAACTGCTGCCTGCAATCAACAGAATGAACCCTGGGCACCAAAATCCATACTCAGTCTGTAACCTAAATGGACCCAGTTTGTTTTTCTAAAAGCAATTATGTATTTGTTATTGGCAGACCAGTTTAACTGCCAACCTGAGTACAACTAACAGAGAAAAATTATCTGGCTTCCAATATTTAATCTCCCTATAGGTCACTCAAAAACTGTTTGCACAATCATTTGTTAATACACTGATATAAACACTCGAACGAATCAATGGCAATAATGAAACAAAAGCTACTTTGTGTCTTTAAATTGAACCGTGAAGGGAATGCAGCTAGACATAGGCATGTATGAATGGGATCCCAGTGCAAGCTGCCTAAATCAGTCCATGTAAACTGTCAGGATTACGATATGCCTGGGGTTATATGCCCATATTTTTCCCTGTCTTACATGGGATTGTGCTCCATGAATAGTTCTGAAGACAGCAAGACAGCTTCCAGAGCCAAGCGGTTTGCGGTGTAACGGCACTGGAGTTTGGCTCCCCGATAAACCACATTCGCAGGCGGATGCCAGTGACTCTTCACTGCTGCTGTTCTCAACATGCCACACATACACGCTTGCAAACAAGGAGTTAGGTGACAATCTGCAGGGCAGAAGCCCTCAGCGATGAAAGATTGTAAGTGGTAATTGAGTACAGTGAGCAGTTAACTCCTGGCAGTGATTTAAGTGACCTTCCTCCTCTCAAGGAGCTTTGGATTTAAGCTCCATGCAGATGAGAGTAATGAAACTCTTCAACCCAAAAATTCAGTGGCAATTAAATGTGTTATTCAGTACTCACACCCGCGTACATGTACGATATAAATGTGTCATTTGGTATGCATGCATATATGCATATATTTTCTTTGCACCGATTATATCAACCAGTTTCTCAAGTTAAAATGCAGTGCGAATGAAAAGATCAAGTCTTTTCAAAATAAGAAATACCTTGAAGTGAATTATTGTTCTGTACACCACGTCTCCTCAACCCTTCATTGTACACTTTAGGCAAACCCAGACATTTCTGTTGAATAAACATAGAAGTAGACAGTAAGTCCATTGTCAACAAATCGGTCTCGGTGGGAACCGGTGTGTAATGCCATCAGCTGCTGGTGGCTGCTACTCTGGTGACACAAATGCAGCTGGACAGGTTCAGGATAGGATGCCTGGTTTACTGTGGCTTTTTCTTGCTCTGGCAGTGTTTTTACCTTGGTCTACATGGATAAATGCTCATTTTGTACTTTGGCCATGAACAGGTGAGCGTGTCTAGTTTCAATACTCCTGTGTACTGTGGCCTTCACAGTTAATTTCAGCCTGAATCCTTTTGAAGGAAAACTTCAAAATAAAAAAAAAAAAGGAAAAAGGACAGATTGCAAGAAGGGGGATGCAGTGGGAAATGTGGCCACTTCTAATTTTTGGGTGTCCAAGCTGAGAATCTTCAACAAGGCTTCTTGTCTGACACCCTGGAGCACCTGTCTCCTGAAAACCGAGCCTAGTTAAAGTACACAGCAGGGATCCCACACTAGTGCTGGGCAACTGTATCCCAGCAGCAGAAATGACGGATGGAGACCCCATCGTGCTGCACATGCAGTTGGCTGAGAACAAGACCAGTTAGTCCCCATAGCCAGCCCTGCTAACACGGCCAGCCTTACCCCAGTCCTGCCCAGTATCCAGCACTGATCCAGGCTGGGCAGATTGGCTCTCAGCACATGTACAGTGATGGAGGCACATGAAAGGATTAGTTGGGCTTGAAAATCTGCATTATGTCACCTCTTTCCGGTAGCCACGCTGCTAGTAAATCTGTGCCCTTAAAACACAGTTCAGGCTGCTCTTTACCTAGAGGAAAAAAAAAAAAAAACAGAGAAAAAACTTATTTAAGAACTTTATATAAAGAAAAAACAAACAAGCCTGGCTAAGACCTAAAATATCTTGGAGAGAAACATACAGATGTTTAGAGCAGGGGATAAAAAAAGGTTTTCATCTTTCTTGTACATCAAAAGATGTTTAGGATGAGTTTTAAAAGTCCCCAATTCCACATCTCACTTGTAGGTAGATGAGAGACTTGATATTCTTGCAAAATAGATGCAAAGGCTGCTTAAACTGAATGCCTGACGTCTATATGGCACAATGTGAGATGAGATTTATAAACGTCTGATCCTGAACCCACTGGAACAATTAGTGGAGCTCAAAAGTAATTTTGAATCCTTTAGTCAGTTTAAAAGACATATAGATGAGGCTCTTAAGGACATGGTTTAGTGCTAGATTTAGGTTATGGTTGGACTCAATGATTTTAAGCGTCCCTTCCAAACAAAATGATTCTATGAGTCTATGCATGATGTCCCAGCTGATCTCCAGGACAGCCCAGGGCTCCCTGGCCCTGAAGTTCCCTGAGCTGCCCATCTTCTTCTGCATCTACATAAACCAGGGCAGCTGTACAGAAATTCAGGTTGAACCCAGGTGACTCAAAGCCTCCTGAAACTGCTACCTTCCCCTTTATTTATTTTTCTGGAAAAGATGGAGTGGGGAGCTACAAATCTGGTTAAAGAGCTAAATAGATGTTGTTGCTTGCTTTCCAAAGGGGCTTCTCAGTTGCCCAAAGCACACGTGCTGCTAAGAAGTAACAGCAGACCCCTGTGAAAGCTGAGTGTGTTTGCTGACAGGGTACATTGCTAAGGCTTGTGGTAACCCTAGAAGTTAATTTAACACTTTTTTATAAACCAAGCCTCTTTTTTTTCCCTTTTTTCTTTTTTTTTTTCTTTTTTCATTTTTGGAGGAATGAAGAATTATTGTAGAGATGGCATATAAGGACTGGAATAGTGCTCAGGGCATCTGAGTTCCATTTCCTGCTTTATTTGCTGCAAGATTCTCCCCAAAATCACTTCAATTCTCTCTCCCCTTGCTTGTCTAGACAGCAGAGCGCTGAAGGCAAGGGCCACCTCTCCCTTTGCGTGAAATCTGCTCTGACTGAAATCAATAGCAAAACGCTCACAGGACATAGCCCAAGCATCACTGAAGGCAATGGCAAAACTCCTGCCAACTTCAGTGGGGCCTGAATTTTACCATATATATTTCCACAGTGCCTAATTTAATGGGGCCTTTTTCTCAGCTGGGGAGTGAGATGCCCCTGTAACACAAATAATGGTAATTATAAAATACCTCTCACCTACACACAGCAGTCCACAGTGTGGGGAACGTGACAAAGACCAGAGCTCTTGCTCAGGAAAGCTTCCAGCAGCAAGGCACGAATGGATAAATTATAGGAGAAAATAGTAGCGACAGGTACCATCCAGGCAAAAGAAAAGGCAGCGTGTGGTAATTGGAGCTGGAACGCTTCATGGAGCAGCTGTATTTCAGGAGCTCTCTGAAGGAGGAAAAACCATGGCTGGGAAAACTTACAGAGGCTATTGCAGGCGTGTGGGTGGTAAATAAACTGTCTGAGGCTGTGTAGTCAGGTTTAGCCTTGAGTGAAATATTGTGGAAACTCTTAGCAATAAGGATTTCTAATGAAAATCTTGACAGAACTTTTAATGATACGATTGCTCCAGGGGGTTGTAATGAAAAAGGTGAAGCTCGTAACATTTTGGACTGCCCTGTCAGCTTTCATCCTGACAGACTGAACTTTAGCTGTTCAATTCCCAGACTGAAATGGTGCCAGGATGATGTCGCCTCCACTCCTCAAACATTTACTGTGTGTTTTTATTCAAACATCATGCAATAGCCAAGGGCAAACAGTACGACTTTGCTGCATCTTTGTAACACCTCAGACCTCATTGCAACACGTAGTGAGAAACCTCTTTGGTGCTGGGTTCAAAACTGTCTCTTCTCTTGGCAGAGGACACTTGAACTGGCTTCAGCTGGACCGCCGGGTGCTGGAACATGACTTCCCCAAAAAGTCAGGACCGGTTGTTTTGTACTTCTGTGTCAGGTAAGTGATGGGAAGCCCTTCCCATGGGATACAGCTGTGGATGACCCATTTCCCAGAGGCCAAGAAACGAGGCTGTGAGGTTCTCACGCTGTAGAAATGCCTGTGAACAAACAAACACTTTTATAGAGGTTCTTTTCGAGCTCTTCAGCTTTGAAACTCCTCTTATACAAGTGTAAATGAGTAGTACCCACACTAACACCCATTGCTGCCAAGAGAGAAACGTGTATGAGGGCAAGATCAAACGTTATGTCTTTACATTTTTATTTGTGGGGTTTGAACTCCTGGAAGTCCAAGCTGGGTAGGACTGCAGAACAAATAAGTCTTTCTGTCAGGATACTCAACCTGAGCCAGTCACCTGGAGAGAAAATACTCACCAGTGAGTCACCCATTTCCTCTGGGTTATGCCCAGGGTGTGCGTTGTGTCAGGGACCAAATTAATCCTGGTATAGCTCTGCCGTATTTGCCTTCTGGACTGAACCACATCATGGTATAATGAATTACCCACACATAGCAAATTATGGCATTTTATGGCAACCAGTTGGCTTCTGCATGGGCATAGAATATATTCATAAACTGGACCAGACTAGAAAGGTTTGAATGGAGATTATCATAGTTTGGGAGCGTTTCTCTTCATGCGGGAATTTTGCAAGGAACTGTTAGTATTTGGAAGCCGATAGAAGCTGCCGGTGCTCCTGTGTGCACAGTGACTTTGCCTCCAAGGGAGATAATTTCTGAGAAGACAAATTTGCTCTTGCAGCTTTAAAACACCCAGAGAGAAGCTGGGGGTGGGATGGCATATGTACAAAATTAAGTTGAGGGTTTTGACTTACTTTTAATGGATAGCTGATGTCTAGAACTAGCCAGTGCAGTGTTACTCTGTCTTTTTCTGTTAGCCTTTCCACTCCAGTGTTATATTACATCTGACATCACTCTCATTCATTTCATAGTACCCACAAAAAATGTAGACCTACTTTTGAGTTTCTTCCCCTGAGTGAAGCTTTTTCCCCTGCATAGCGATAGTTGTTCATTTAACTTCAATTACAAGGGAGACTTCTCAAGGGAAGAGACTCTTTGTTCTGTTACGTCCCCATATTTAGTGGTGGATCTATCTTAGGACAAATCCCCACGATTCCAGAACTGTCCTGCTGTCTCCCAAGAGAAGAGGTTAGTCTATATTTTGGGTGCTTCAAACCATAAGGGTAGATCTAAACATTTCCAGTGTATATGATCCAGATCCACTTGTGCTTAGAACTACACAAAACTGTTGGTGCTCTTCTGCAAAACTAATAGACTTCTAGGCAGATTAAAAAACAAACAAACCAACAAAAATTAAGAACACATTAAGAAGACGGCAGCTCTGTTATCAAGCATCTTGCCTAGGGGCCAAATTGAGAAGTCTGCACCAGTACAGGGATCCCACACAAAGCAGGGAAAGCTCTGACTTAGCAAGAACTAAGTGCAGATTTGAGGAGCGGAACTGCTAAATGTGTGAAAGCCGGTGCTCCTGAGCCATTCTCATATTCATTTCAAAGACCACTCAATGAGCATAAATATTGCCATCTGTATTGTTTTATGAGAGTTGGCAGCACAGTGGAGACAAGGCATTCTAGCAGGATCTTAGCCAAGAGACATCTTAGGACTATGGATCCATACAACAGTTAGTGATTGAGTAACCTATCCTGTTCTGGAATTGCAATCCATAGGCGAAATCCATAGCAGAAAAGTCAGCATTCAGTATCCGAAAAGTGTGTGAAAACGAGACTGACTATGGGCTTATACTCTTGTTTGTGGTAGTAATGAGTGGATTGTCACAGCAAGTTACGATTTGAATTGGACTGGAAGACCAGATGACTTAAAAGTTAGGAAACGGCATTAACTTACCAGGGCTTTTCTACTGTGTATTTCCTCTGTGGATGTTAGACTCTGGCAAGAAGTTTCCCAGCACATAGAGTTCCCATGTCCATCTCCAAATCTAATCTGAGCAGAAGGCAATTGGAGAAGAGATGGATGCCAGCCAGCTGGCTGAAGTTGGGAAGGCCCCAGGTATCTGCTACCCAGCAGTTTCAGTTCTGGCTTGGGAACTAAAGCAAGGGCTGAAGAAAAGGTTGTGAAGAGACCCATCCATAGACAGGGTTGTATTTCAATAATCTCAAGGTGCACAACAGTTTGCAGAGCCATCCATATCCATACCTTTAAACAGAATGCTTCTTGTCCCCTGATATCAGGAGGTGGAAAGTAAAGATAACTAATGCTGTACCATAGATAGTTACAAATGTACTAATTGTTAAGGGAACAGGTGCCCATGACACCTACTGTATCATTGGTAAAGGTTTGCCTGTGTTTGCAGATATGTTTCTTGCATTATTGCAAGCTGAAAAAGCTTAGGTTCGTGCTGGGGGTCCTAATTGGGGGGATAGTAATACAAGTAACTGAATGTGCCAAATGTTTGTTACAGATAAATCTATTTACTGTATCAGGATTTAGCTATCATGTGGGTTTTTCCCTCTAGTCAAAGTAAATGTGTAGTTCCACCAGACTGGGTAACAACTGGAGACATGAAGCTTCAGGCAAAACCACTAAATGGTAGTTTGTCAAGAGGAGAAGCTACAAAGGAACCATTTTCACCTTTTATGTGACCATCAAATTGTTTTTACCTTTAACATGCCTGCAGCAATGCTGATGGGCAGCATGCCCACCAAAGATGCCATAATTTCTAGACTGCTTTGAAAGTACATTTAAAGGGAGGCATGCCTTTTTAAGCAAAGGTTTCTTGGAAGAACCGTGCTGAAAATAGAAGCTTTCACAAGTTCTGCAGCGTGAAATTCTCCTCCCTTGTTTAAATCTCTGCAGCACTGTTGTAGCTTTGTCTTTTGACACACATTTCCTTGACGTTTGACATTGTTGAACTTTGATGTCCAGTCTCTTTACGCTCTTCCATAACCAAAGATGAAAAATTTCACAGCACTGTGTCAAAGAAGGATGTTCTTAGGCATTAGTTCAGAAGAAATTGCTTCTGCCCTTGTACACTTGCACAGCAAACTGAAGCCTCTCTGTCTTCAGGTTGTCATCTACAGCTTCTCTGGAAGCACAGCACTAGGAACCTAGGAAGCAATCAGAACTGCTCAGGCAGCTGTGAGCTGCCCCATGGCTATCCTTGTGCAATATTATTTTTATGAGACTCCGCTAATATCCCTTTAAATAGCTTTAAAGCCATACGTGAAAGCAAGAGGGAGTGCCATGGTTGTTGGTGAAACTTATTCCCTGCCTCAGAGGGTTTACAGTGCAGATCACAGAACCACAGAATGGTTGGGGTTGGAAGGGACCTCTGGAGATCACCCAGTCCAACCGACCTGCTAAAGCAGGTTCACCAGAGCAGATCACACAGGAAGGTGTCCAGGTGGGTTTGAATGTCTCCAGAGAAGGAGACTCCACAACGTCCCTGGGCAGCCTGGTCCAGGGCTCTGGCACCTCAAAGTAAAGAAGTTTCTCTTCATGTTCAGATGGAACTTCCTGTGCTTCAGCATTTGCCTGTTGCCTCTCATCCTGTTGTTGGGCACCACTGAAAAGAGTCTGGTCCATCCTCTTGACACCCACCCTTGAGATATTTATAAACATTGATGACATCCCCTCTCAGCTTCTCTTCTTCAGGCTGAGCAGCCCCAGTCTCTCCCCATAAGAAAGATGTTCCAGACCTCTCATCATCTTTGTAGCTCTCTGCTGGACTCCCTCCAGTAATTCCTTGTCCATCTTAGAGTGGGGAGGCCAACAAACTGAGGAGCCAGACAAACCAAGCCAGCTAAAGTCTAGGTGAAGTGAAGGATGGGGATGAAGGATGGAGGAGTTAATTAGTTGATTTTGTTTTTAGACTAGGACAGTGAAGCTGGACCTCACAACATGAGCTGTATGGCGAAGGGCAGGAATGTGAACAAAGTGTGGAGAACCCAGGAGCACCAAGGAGGTCAGAGGAAAACAGAGCTGGCAGGGCTTCCAGTAAAGGTTGTTATAGTTTTGGCAGGGAAGGAAGGTTTTTGCTCTGACTCACCCAGGCAGGGGAAGGAAGGTAAAGCGACTCCCTTTGTGTAAATCTTTGAGACGAGAACAGACCAGAGCATAGATATGCTGTTCGTTCATGGAAAGTAAAGCTGGCCAGTCTTCCCAGTGAATTCTCTCTCCCAAACAACGGCCTTGTGGGATTAGCAATCCTTAGCTAGGGAACTACCAGCATGGGTCTGATCTCTTTACCTTCCAGTTGTCTGTCACACTGTTAATTTATATGAACAAACTCAGCAAATAACATTCACCTCACTGGTGGATCTTTTCCCACGAATGAATATGTGTGCTCTCAGGGTAGCTCCACCAGCTAAAGAGTGTCAACTCACTGCAGAAGTCGTCACGCTAAATCAGAACATTTCTCATGTGGAAATTATTTTCTTTCAGGGAAAAAGAAAAAAATAAATCCTCAATACTCAAATACACTGTGGGGCAGAGTTTGTATCTATGGCCCAGCAATATTCCCACAAAGGAATGCCTGTGTCCAGCAATGTCTGGCATGTGTTCATATGCACTGGCTAGGCTGAAGTCAGCACAGGAGCCGTGGGGGTTCAGGACTTCAATATTGAGGTCAGATGTTTTGAGAGGTTACCACAGTAACTATAGAACAAAGTGGCCTTAAATCAGAGACCAGCACTGAAACACAGAGTGCAAAGCTCACGCGTGCCATCGCTTTCTTCACCCTGAAGGAATGTAGCTCTGTGTGCACCAGCGGTGGCCCAGGTCTGAGGCTGATGGGGCAGATGTCTGAGGTGGGACTCACCACACCGAACCTGAGATGTTTACCTGGCAGATGGTTCAATGTCAAGGCTAATTAGTGCAGCCTCCCTGTGTAACCACTGGAAAGAAACAGGCATTTTTCAGGATCAATTCATTCGACTTATATTAGATGACTGCTTTGGAATTCATTAAGTTGCAGTTTAAAATACTTATGTCTCTTCTCTGACCTGAAACCCCTACTCAGACGTAGGCATCTACATTGCAGCTACTTCTTTTCACCTGATGAATCCCCTCTGTGTGCATCAAGGGCAGCCCATAGATTCAGATTATTATTTCAAATGGGGTCGGCACAGCCGGGGTTGAGGAGGCATTCCTCATCTACAAGGTTTTGCTTGACTGCCTGAGCGGAATCGGACCAGATTTCAGCTGCTAATGAGGCCTTATGCTATTTTAGGTTTTCAGCTGTCCTTTATATCCAGTCTTTAAACATGTGTTCCATTAGAAAAGGATTAATGTTAACAATAAGAGAAGTGGGAGACCGTTTGGAAACAGCTAACCCTGGAAGGGAGACAGTGGTTGGTAATAGAGGCTGTTCATAGGGCTGGATGGACCTTACAACCTGCTGCTGCCACCCATATTGGCCAGAAGACATGCACAGGGTGCAAATTCATGCCATCATGCTCCCAACTTGCCCGACTCACTCATGTGGTGATCCCAGCACACCATGGCTGTGTGAGCCATTCATTTCCACTCAGCTTTGTACCTCTCCAAGAAATTAGATTAGGGGCTGGTGATGACAGCAGCTCGCTGTGGTAGGAAGAGCAGAACAGAACCACACTAAATTAACCAGAGCAATTTATTTGTCTCACTCATAATGGGATATTCCTCCATCCAGAGTTTTCCCCACCAGAGAGGTGTATGTGGCACTGCACCGCACTGCTCCACGCAAGGAATGAGGAATCACCAGTTCCCGTCTCTCCCCTCCAAGGAGAGAGAAGGAGCAACCCTCTCTCTGCCCCATTGTGCGAGACAGGGGTTTATGGGAACAGGGGAGAGAGGTCTGAGGAGATTATCAAATACATCATTTTTGCAGCCAGGGGAGAGGGAAAGAAGTGGCGGAGTTTTCTCTCACCCATGGATATGCTTCATCTCGCCTGCTAGCACCCAGGAGAAGATGCTGGGGAGAAAATGTATACACAAATTGCTCTGTTCCTCTGTTCTTCCCTTGCAGAACCCTCTGCAGGGGGAGCTGCAAGGAGGGTGGCGCTGAACCCCACTTTGCCGTGGAGCTTGATACTCCCAGGATTGTTCAGGGAACTTCCTTGAGATGTTTTGGCACTTTGGGGTGCTCTGTTCTCATCCTCATTGCTAGTCGTCTCTTCTCTGAGCTCCTTCCACACGCAGTCTCCACACCAGCACTGAGCTGGTAACTCCTCACACCAAGCTCGCAGGCAGTTTATGTTACATATAAGAGAGACAAAGAGATGTCTCCTCCTCATATTCTATCTCTACAGCCCCATGCACTGCTGGGGTACTGTAAAAACAATAGCAAAAATCAGAATATCAAACCCACATAACCAACCCAGCTCAACTAAGCTTGATTTCAGGGGGTTTTGTGATTTGCTCTGTTTGTGAAGTCCAGCAAAACCATGCCATAACCCACATCTCTTTGTACAGCCTGTGTTTTGCTGGTTGGTTTGCATCAGCTGTGCATACGCTAAGAGGAAAGATCTCAAAAGCCAGCAGCCCTGCAAACCCCCTCCTCCCACCCAGCCACAGTGTATAAATACAGCGACTCAGACCTTGTTTGTGCTGGCAGACAAGGCTCCCTGCAGACAATTTATTGCAGCCTTCTCAGTGTGGCCCCCTGCTCTGTTCACCCGGGGGAAGGTGTAATAAATTGCCTGCGGGGAGGCTTTGCTCCTCAGAGTCTCTTTAGAGATATGAGAAACTTCTGTCCGGTCAGAAGATTTACTCGTGTGAAAACTGACCTTTGCTTGAGGAAGGGAACTAATGGGGCTCCGCTACTTAGCGCACAGCTCTGAGCTAAGCCATCCATTACACACACATCTTAATGGCAGTCTGGCTCTTGAGTCCCATAACATCATTTCTGTTTGCTGCTTAACTGGGAATATATTTGTAGAAGTGAACTGTGTTTAGAGAAGGAGATAAGTTGTTTTTCCTTCCTGTTCAGCCACCTGAGGGGGAAGAAAAAGCAGCATTCTAAAAATTTGTTGATTTAAGGCACATTTTGAATGTGTTGATGCTGGCAGCATTGTCTTGTCTAATTTTGGGAAGTATTTAGACAGCATGATAGATACTATGCAGAAATGATGGATGCTGTCAGCGTAGGATTTGTACCTAATTTGGATCAAGCAGCAATAGCAATGTCGATGCCTACACACAGACGCTCTGACTGGGTCAAAGTCATGCAGACATTGTTTCCATTTTCATCAGAATTTGTGAGTTTAGACCTTACACCAGTGGGTGTGATTTGCTGTCATCAGTGAAGCAAGAAGAAAAGTCTGTTATCAGGGGTCCTATCATCGCAGCATTGTACAAAAGAGTAGAGTCAGTGAGTAAGTAAACCCCATACCAGCTTTCACAGCCAAATCTTACCTTTGTGTGTGGCTGCTGGAGGGATTTCTATTCCTAAAAAGGTTCAAGATCCTCAGATGAAAGATGGTCCCCAAATCACAGAATCACAGAACGGTTGGGGTTGGAAGGGACCTCTGGAGATCATCCAGTCCAACCCACCTGCTAAAGCAGGTTCACCAGAGCAGATCACACAGGAAGGTGTCCAGGTGGGTTTGAATGTCTCCAGAGAAGGAGACTCCACAACCTCCCTGGGCAGCCCATTCCAGTGCTCTGGCACCCTTATTCTGTGATTCTGTCTCCAGGGATGGGGTATCTACCAGTTCTCTGGGCAACTTGTTCCAGTATTTTACCACCCTCACAGTAAAAAATGGGAAAAAGTAAAACGTTTCTTCCTCATGTCTAGCCTGAATCTCCCCTCCTTTATTTTAAAACCATCAGTCTTGTCTTACCCACTAAATGGGAGCGTGCTAAGAGAGAATTTTGCAGCAACCCCAACTCAACTTAACAGCACTGAAAGTATTTTTTTCAGGAAAATGACTTGGTGAAAAAATTGTTTTGTCACCCAGGATGGCATTCAAAGAGTGGTTGCAATGAGCTACAAATCATCAGCATGCAGAGATTTATATAAATACGAGATTAGGATATTGCTGCTACCCACCAAATACTGACAGAGTAGCAGCAAGTTACCTCTAACAGCCAAATTATCACTTGTGGCAAGGATCAAAGGGCAGGAAAGAGCTTGGCTGGTGCTCAGGAGAGTGTGGGGAAATGTCCCTGGTGACTGAGGGAGAGGAGGGGAGGAAGGCAGCATGCTGCTGTCATCTGTCACTGTTCCCACATCCTACTTGGGACAGAAAACCCCATCACTCCAAGCCAAGGGGAGCTGCAACAGCGTTTTTGTACAAAGCTGCACTTGTGTTGCACCCTAAGCTCCACGGGACATTTCAGGGGTTGAGCAATGTGCAGAATATATCGAGCTGGTGGCTGCTTTTATGGCGTGGTCAGGCCTGGTTCCCCACCCAGTGAGAGGACAGAGGACTCACTGTACTGAGGTCAGTGCCTTTCCAGGTGATGCTTGATGCTGTGATCAAACGGGAATGTGCCTTGATTTCTCTCCTTCTCTATGTTGATACTGGAGCACTTTGTGATTTGCAAACTCCCAAGACATACAACCTGCAAGAGAGGAAGAGAGCTGGTCTCTACATATTCCAAAGCAGATCCCTTAGAATCATAGAATCATAAAATCATTTCATTTGGAAGAAACCCTCAAGATCATCGAGTCCAACCATGACCTAACTGTAGCACTAAACCATATCCCTAAGGACCTTATCTATACGGCTTTTAAACACCTTCAGTGATGACGACTCAAACACTTCCCTGGGCAAGTACTTAGTACTTCTTACTTGGAGAAGATGGGGCATAGGAATGAGTGAAGATCCCCCAAATGCCTGGTTTTCCAAGAGTTAAACGAGCCAACCTCTTGCAAACACTGAGAGAAATTGATGTGTAATGGGTAAAGGTGCAAACAGCTCCATAGTACAGTACAGCTGGCAGGAACAAGCAAGGGAACAGGCTCAGGATTAATGACATCCACAGCCTTCTTTTAAATTTTATTTGCTGCAATTCCCTGTATTTCTGGAGTCACATTCACCTTCTGTTTTGTGGTTTCCTTGCAATGAGGTAAAAGTTGACATAGGTCTCTCTTGCTGTGTCCTGTCACCCAAATACCCACCCCTGGTGCTGGGCAAGGTGGGGCTGAGTGTGGCACAAGAACAGGGGACATGGGGTCAGGATTAAAATAAATGAAGAAGTGGGGTAAATGGAACCTTTTAAGCACCCCTGATTTTCATTCCTGGCTAATTACTTAACAGGCCAACTACTTAGCATGACCATTGTCGGCTTTAAGTGTGGCCACATAAAAGCGAATGCCCATGACTGTTGGCAAACAGGGCTGGAACATGAAAGGAGCACTGCAGCCTGAGCTGTTCAGAATGCACATTTAGCACAGGACACTGGACATAATGACATCTGCATTTAAATCCATTATACTGATGCATGTGATTTTTCTTTTCCTGGCTAGCAAATGGCCTCATATTTTTCAAATTATCCTCTGAGGTTTTAAATGACAGGGTGAGGGATAATTAGCCAGACCCCAGGGTGGATGAGGCAAAAAAGGGGTCTCTTCCATTATCCATTGCTTTGTAATAATGAAATACAAGTGCATTAAGAGAGCCACCGAGCTCTGCTGACACCTCTGTCCTGTGTCCCAACCAGCATGGAGTCAGCCAGACGGGAAGGACATGGGACACTCCTGAACACCTCAGTCCTTTCTCTCAAGTCTGAATGCGTTTCCCACCCAGGGCAGGAGGAAGCACAAGGGAAGGTGACTGCACATCAAAGCCAAAATCCTTTTGCTTCATTCTGACTTCTCCCATGAAATCGGGTTTTACGCTTTATTTTCCTTTTTAATGGGGAAAAATAATGTTTTCACCAGTGGAGAGAAGAGTCATTTGGGTCTGTTATTGTGCGATTTTTCCCAGAGCCACATGTACTGGTATGTCCCTCACCCAGCTATGTCTTGTGCCCCTCTGGCCACCCTCCTGCCTACATCCTAGGGCAGCAGCACATCTGAGGAGCAAGGCATAACAGGACAGTAACAAGAGAACACTTTGCTGTGTCCTTGCCTGTTCTGGGCTCTCCAGATGGCAGAGGGACCCTTTGTCCCAGTCAGGGCTCCAGTTTCAATGGCAGTTTTTTCTGGTAGGGATACTACTCAAAAAGATGCTCTTCCTCAATGAATCTAAGTGTTGAAATCTTTTTGAGGTCTTCTAAAGTCCTCTCAGTGTTATCTTTGAATTTTCTTGGAAGAAGACATCATAGCACCAAAATGGGAGCATCAGAGTGCTTCTTTTTGTTGAAAAAATGGGTTTGCTGTTGGATAAAAGCCTTTTGGACCAGCTGGTTCCCACCAGAGTCAAACTTCTCAAGAACCAGGATAATATCACTGCCCCCAGACAGATCATACAATCATAGAATCATTTTGGTTGGAAAACACCCTCAATATCATTGAGTTCAGCCACAACCTAACTCTGGCACTAAACCATGTCCCTAAGAACTTCATCTGCGTGTCTTTTAAGCACCTCCAGGGATGGTGACTCAACCACTTCCCTGGGCAGTCTGTTCCAATGCCTGACAACCCTTCCCAGGAACAAATTTTTCCTTATATCCAATCTAAACCTCCTCTGGTGCAACTTGAGGCCATTTCATCTCATCCTATCACTTGTTACTTGGGAGAAGAGACCAACACCCTCCATGCTCCAACCTCCTTTCAGGCAGTTGTAGAGAGTGAGGAGGTCTCCCCTCAGGTCCTGTTCTCCAGGCTGAACAATCCCAGGTCTCTCAGCTGCTCCTCATCAGACTTGTGCTTCAGACCCTTCACCAGCTTTGTTAGATAAAAAATCCATTTCCTGTCGTCATGCTTTGAAATAGCATTGTGTTGAGGACCACAGTGAAATATGTTCACCATTTGACAGATTCTACTTGGAAATAAATGCACAGGCTTGTGATCTCAGACACTGGGACAGTACATTTGCAGGGTCAGGAACCTGACTGCTGAGAGTTTGGTCCCTATTAGGTGATAGATGGCTAATTTTTTAATATATATATATATATAGTTTCTTTTGGTGTGTGGCAATGGGGAATGCTGCTCTTTTCAGCTCTCACTGACCACACAAGCCCACCAACAGCTCAGGTGCTTTTGGAGGCCATTTCCCCAATAGTCCTGAGCCCTCCTATCCCCACTGCAAGGATGAAGCACTAGTGACCAAACATCTTCCCAACACTGCTAAATGTTCCCATCCACACATACATCACTGGGTTCGCATACAAGCCAGGGAATCTCCACCTTCTGAAGAACCAGTAATCAAACTGGTGAGTCCAATGCTCAGGGAGGCATTTCTCCCTCCTGCAAGGTGGAGGTGAGCATGTGTGTAATGGAAAGGAGGAATTACTTTAGTGACAGTTTCCCATCACCCAAGGATCAGGAGTTTCCACGGGTGCTTCTCACAGGCATCACTGTATAAACGTCTGTGCTTGGTTGGTTACGATGGGAACTGCCATTCATCACGATGTGAGGGGCCTTAAGCTGTCTCAGAGCAAGTTGTCAGTTAACCAACGCTTAATATAGAACAATCTGATCAGTACGAGGCATGTCCTCGCAGCTAAGAAGCCTTAAACGTTTCAGAAGCAGCAGCTTCTGAAGTCTTCCAAGCAATCTTCTGCAGTATTCATTATTATCTTCCTGCCGACGAGAGGGAGCAGTCAAGATAGGCACTTTGTGTTCATTACGCAGCGTAATATTCACTGGTCTATTTAATTAATGCTTAGAAAATGTACTTGATGAATCATAAGCTACTGGGGGTGGGGCGGGATGGGGAAGGCAGAAATAGATTAGCATTGGCTGATCTTTTAAACTTTTTCAAAAATTATTTCTCTGTTTTTTACACTTAAAAAGTCCTGTGGGGTTGTTCCCCCTTCTTGCAAGCACCTAATTTCTCACAGCAGTGCTGTCTGGCTACCAAGGAACCCCTTGTAGGAGCTGCTTGAGGCAAAGCTGTTTGTTGGTTGTACTGCAAGAGACGTCGGTAGCTGAGCTGAGGTGTCAGACACACGGTGCTGCCTGTTTCTCCGTCCAGCCCATCCATTATTTCATGGATATATCAGAGGAATGATGCTCTCAGGGGAGTCCTCAGCAGAAATCTGAGAGTCCCCCTTAAAACTGAGGATTTTGAATCACGCCGTAAGAAAGGGCTTAAAAGCTTAACAGGCAAAGCAGACAAAGAGGGTCTGAGAAGGGAGGGGTATTTTCTAAACACAACAGCCTCAAGCAGCTAAACGTTTTCCTGAAGGTCACGAAGGAAACCTGTGTCCGAGGCAGGAATTTAACCCAGATTATTTTGCTTGGTTCACTGCCTTAGCAGCTGGATGCTTCTTCCTGCCTCCTTAGTCACTGACACTGGTTGTTGTAAAGTGTTGTTTCCTTCACCGTATTTGGAAGAGGTGGCAACGGGAGGAGATCTGACAGAGATTCACCAGCAGCGCAAAAAATGTGTCTTTCCCTCCTCTTCCTGTCCTTGCAGCTCCGGCTGTGAATTCAGGGGACTCTGCTCCAATTCGGGTTTTCTGAGCCTGCCACACAGCAAATCCCATCAGGGTTCTCTCAGGAAATCGTTTTCTTTTAAGTAGCAGCGATTTCCCGGTGCACACGTTTTGCATTTGTCTGTGTGCCTGTGTGAGAACCAGTAGCTCCCCAGCACACTCTCCACTCTGGAGATCACGAGAATTGGGTCTTCTTTGTGCAGATGAAGTCTCTTGTGCAGGCTCTGTGCTCACAGAGACTCAATTTTGTATAGAAAATGGTCTGTGTACCTATGTGGAAAGCCTTGGGAAAATAGCCTTGCAGACTTAAGAAAGAGATGCAATATTGCCCTCTAGTGATGGCGAGGGTGGTCTCGTTTGAACACCGATGAAACAAGCAAACAAACAAAAAAAGGCATTTTGCCTAATGTTCATTGAGATTCAAAAATGGAATAAATGTTCCTGCACTCTTCTGACCCTGGAAATAAAGATCCCACAGCCACAACTCGGAAAGTGCTGGTAGTGGTGATAAGCAGAGGAGGTTGCTCAAGAATCATAGAATGTGTAAAGTTATAATTTTTATCCATGAATTTAGCAGATGGAAAGCCAGCTGCACTCAGAGAGCTTATCTAGTAAGAAGGTTCCTTTTTTAATGCAGCACCTTCTTTTACATCTCTGAAGCCAAGTATATTTTTATTTGCAAAAAAAAAGAGAGAGAGGCAATTTCAAGAACAGGAGGTGAAACCCAGTGGAAGTCAGAGGGGAAAAAAGAAAAATTAGGTTTTGTGCTTCATAATCCCTACATTCAAAATATTTTTTAATTTGGGTTTTATTTTTATTTCTTATTTCAACTCTTCTGAAGCAGTAGAAGTAGGGATAACAGCAGCAGAACCTCAGCAGAAGAACAAGGAGAGCTCAAAATGTTTCTCTCACTCTAGTAAGCAAGTAGTTGGTTGTATCTGTCAAGAAATAAACTGCTTTGAAGGGTCTTCAGAAGACACTTAGGAGCACTGCAAAGCTCTGACCTTTACCCCTAAAAAAGTCACATTTAAGACCCTCAATTCTGCAAATATCTCAACATGGACAATCCCTCCGATGCTTGTGTAAAGCCCCAGGGGTGTCAGCAGGGTCAGGGACTAAGGTTTTCTGTAACTGGACTCCGCATTTCAACCCAGATTTCTATGGTATCTCATATTTTTTTAAGTTCTTGATGCAGACAGCATCTCCCTGGCACTTCCCCTATTCTAATTGCCTCTGACAAGGCACGATAGTACTGGAATTTATGTAAGGAACATTGCTGCCACTGTACTGCAGCTTAAAGATTACTATAAAACAGCACAGGCAGATAAATGTAATTTTTTTTCCTTACTTAAAACACAAAGTAAAAGCAAAATTCACCTTAATCAGTCATTGAATCTATGCAGGAACACAGTGAACCTATGAGGAACACATAACATATATAACGGTCAGTCATTAACTTTGACAGTATCCTGAGCTTTTTTTCTCAAAAGGTCACAATGCAGAATTAAGTGCTGGAGTCCATTCAAGCCAGTGGCAACACTCGCATAGAGTTCACTGCCAAAGGATCAAACCTTCAAAGCTCAGAGTATGGAATTGATTCATACATATCATGGGCTATCAACATAATTGCAAATATTTGGGGTAATCAGCCAATGCAAGAGAGAGGGGGTTTCTGACACTGAGGGTTTGGGCTGGTCAGCTTTCTACTGAGTTTTGAGAAGTCATCTCAGCACAAAAAAACCCACCCTAGATTATTGGCATCCCCAGTCATTCCCAGCATCACTATTCATGGTACTGGTAAGTTCTGCAAGATCCTTAACTATTGCTGGCTGCTTATTCTGCGACCACAGCTTCTGCATGCTGCCTGCCTAAATACATACAGAATCCCTTATAAAATTTGCCTTATGCAGAGCTGAAGTGGACAGGGAAGTAACCCAGACATGGATTTCTGTCAGTGAACATTTTACAAGAAGCAGGTCAACAGCACAAAAATGGGCAGGTTAGGTAAACGAGCGAAGAAAAACCGCCAAAATGTGATGGAGAATGAAGGGGAGTGTGCAAGCAAACAGAATAAAGGATTATCTGAAGTTTAAAAACAAAACAAAGGAATTTTTTTAGAAACAAAATAATCCACTTGATGATCCAGTTCCTCTGATATGGCTGTGGTGGAGGTGACTCTTCACATCCTGGAGTATGCACGAGTTTCTTTCATTACCCCAGTCTGTCATAAGCAAAGAAACTTCATTTTTAGTGTAGTCATCATGACTCAGTTGACCACATTTTTCACGTAATGAGTGTACTTTGATGTTTTGCCCTGGTTCCCCCTTGTATCTCACCTCTCTTGCTTTCCCTTTCAGGTTCTACATCGAAAGCATCTCCTATCTAAAGGACAACGCCACCATTGAGCTCTTTTTCTTGAATGCCAAGTCCTGCATCTACAAGGTGAGGACTCAGGGAGCTCTGGGTGGCACTGGGGTGGGCTGAGACAGCTGGGTCTGCATCTCCTGACCCAAAATTTACATCGATCACACCCCGACTTTGAGATATGACCTCCATCTCCTCACACCCTCCTTCACTCCTCTGTCTCTAACCACCCTTCCTGAGACTGAGGTAAAACACCCCTGGAAGTAACTCTTGTGGTTGGTAGGAGGGAATCTGCAGCTGCTAGAATGATTAACTGGTGTGTATTTAGAAGGAAACATCTGGTTTTGTTTTAAAAAACCGCCGTTGGGGCGCGCTCTGGGCTGAGCGGGTGTCGTGAGCGGTTCCCGCCCGCAGAGGGCACTGGTGGCCGCGCGGGCTACGGCGCGGGCGCCATCTTGTGGGCGAGGCTGGGCGGGGGGGAGGTGAATCCGTGAGAGAAAGTGCGTGTGTCTGTGAGATTGTACGTGTGTCTGTGAGATGTACGTGTGTCTGTGAGATGTACGTGTGTGAGCGTGCAAGGAAAGTGTGTGTGAGTGTGCAAGGAAAGTGTGAGTGCGTGAGGCTGTGTGAGTGCCAGATTTGGGGTTGGCATGAGGGGCTGAGTATGTGAGGGGTGCGTGACTGTGAGAGTTTGTGCTAAGTGTCACACGGATGGAGCCAGGCTCTTCTCAGTGACAGCCAACGGTAGGACAAGGGGTAATGGGTTCAAACTGGAACACTTAAATTTGAGAAGAAATTTCCTCTCAGTGAGGATGACAGACACTGGACCAGGCTGCCCAGGGGGGTTGTGAAGTCTCCTCCTCTGCAGACATTCAAACCCGCCTGGACACCTTCCTGTGTAACCTCATCTGGGTGTTCCTGCTCCGGCAGGGGGATTGGACTGGATGAGCTTTTGAGGTCCCTTCCAATCCCTGACATTCTGTGATTCTGTGATTCTGTGTATGTGAATTAAGGGTACATTTGACTACATGCTTGTGACAGTGCAACTGAGAGTCTGTGGGCCAGGGGGAGGGTGGACGAGGTTGTCTGTGCCTGTGTACTGACGACCACCTTGTACAGGAACAAGCCACACACAAAGAAATGTTTTTGTGCCAGAAATAGCCCTTCCTGGCAGGCTATTGAGAACACCAGCCTGCTGCCCCTTGCAAGGTGCTCTGTGTGCCAGAGATAAGGGCGTCCTGGCACAGCCTCCATTCCCCGCCTGAGCGCCCAGGGCAGAGCTGTGCAGCTGATCCCACCGATGCCACATGCCAACCAAACCGGTGAAAGAATCATAGAATGTCCTGAGTTGGAAGGGACCCACAAGGATCATGGACTCCAACTCCTGTCCCTGCACAGGACAACACCACAGCTCACACCATGTGTCTGAGGGTGTTGTCCAGTCTCTTCTTCAACACTGTCAGGCCTGGGGCTGTGACACTTCCATGGGGAGCCTGTTCCAGTGCTCCAGCACCCTCTGGGTGAAGGACCTTTTCCTAATGTCCAACCTAAACCTCCCCTGGCATGTCTTCCAGCCATTCCCTCGGGTTCTGTCATCGGTCACCAGAGAGAAGAGTTCAGCACCTGGCCCCCCTCCTCCCCTTGTGATGGAGCTGTAGCCGCCATGAGGTCTCCCCTCAGTCTCCTCCAGGCTGAACAAACTGAGTGACTCTAGCCATTCCTCATACGGCTTCTTCTCCAAACCCTTCACCAACTTTGTAGCCATATTCTGGACACTCTCCAGGAGCTTTGTATCTTTTTTACACCGTGGCGCCCAGAACTGCACACAGTGCTCCAGGTGAGGCCACACCAGCACAGAGCAGAGAGGGACAATCACCTCCCTCGCCCAGCTGGCAATGCTATGCTGGATGCACCCAGGACACAGGTGCCCTCCTGGCTGCCAGGCACACTGTTGGCTCATGGTCAGCTTGCTGTCAACCAGAAACCCCAAAAAGAGCAGGATCCAGAAGATGATCCAGGACCTGAGGTGGCTGCATGTGGACTCAGCCAGGGATGGGCAGCTCCATGTGTGGGACTAGGAGAGGTTTTTCAACAGCTGGGATTCCCTGGGAGGATCCCTCCTACCCCCTTGTGCTGGCAGAGGCCATTCCCAATGACTCACCTCCAGTTGTAGCAAAAGATAGCTGCAGCCAGGGAGTGATGGTATAATAAATACCGCCAGCCCACAGCCCACAGCAGGTTTGTGACCTGCTAAACCAACTGCTTTATGCCGAACCTGGAGCCTTTCTTCTTGACATCTGCATGTCCTAAAATGTAAGGACTAACTTTGCATCTCCTAAAATGCAGGGTAGAAGCCAGAAAAAAAAGTCTTTTTTCCAGTGCCCAGGGAAGAGGCAGGGCTGCTGAGCTGGGCAAGAGCTTTGCTCTCTGGCAAGGCTGCGGTTAGATGTGCCTAGTCAGCCCTCTCCAGCAACAAGCTCAGTGAGCATCACAGTTTTGTTCCTGGGGAAAAGTTCCTTTTCGGAGTATTGCCAGGAAAAGCTTGCACTGTTGTTCTTTTTTTGGAGAAAGCTTAATAAGAAGGCGGGGGGGGGGGGGGAAGTGCCTACAGATCTAGGTTGGTCTATTTTAGTCTGACCTCTCCTGAAACCATTACTTTGCACATTCAAGCTGACTGTCGTCTTTATCCAAAAATAGCCTTGCTGGGTTCCAGTCTCCCATGCAGGTCTTTCCCCATTTGACTTCCAGCCACAGTAAGCCACACTGTGCTATTAAAAAAGGCAGTGGATTTGAAAATTGGGTGCAAAGTTTCTGCTAAGATGCGGAGCGGGCATCCAGCCAGGGTGCCTGGAGTATTCCCCTGGGTATGGAAAGGGGGATTCAGTGTCTAAGCAGCGCCAGGGCTTGTTGTCCCTGCAGCTAGCAGGGGGTGTTGCAAGCTCTCAAACCTTGAAGTCCTCCAAAAATTTATTGGTTGGACTTCCCATGGATGTCTTCAACCCAGGCTCCCTGAGGTAGGCGCTGAACTCTTTAGCGACCAACGACAGAACCCGAGGGAATGGCAGGAAGATGTGCCAGGGGAGGTTTAGGTTGGACATTAGGAAAAGGTTCTTCACCCAGAGGCTGCTGGACACTGGAACAAGCTCCCCAGGGAGGTGTCACGGCCCCAAGCCTGACAGTGTTGAAGAGGAGACTGAACAACACCCTCAGACACATGGTGTGAGCTGTGGGGTTGTCCTGTGCAGGGACAGGAGCTGAACTCAATGATCTTTGTGGGTCCCTTTCAACTCAGGACATTTTATGAAGGGCTCCCCTGTAGCCTGGAAAGACCATACTGTGTATAGTATAAGTGTAGTTCATAAAGGTATTGGTAGCACCTCAGACCTTCCCCCGTTGACTTTCCAGACATACACCCTATGATGTCCCCATGCAGAGGGCTGCTCAAGTTGGGAAAGATGGAAACTGAGGCCTGATTACTTTGGGGCTGCTGGTCCCCAGAGGTTGCCAGCTGGCCATGCACTCCTCTGGCTGTGCCTTCCGCTCCTTCTTGCCCACCCTGTTGTATAATGAGACATTCATGGACCCAGACACTCCAACCCTCACACAGGAGCAGCAAACAACTGTTGCCCAGAAAGGCCAAGCCACCAATTCAGACAGTTTATCAGGCACCATCCCTCAATCAGTCAGGCTGTTTAATTACTAGCACGTTCTGGCACGGGTGTTGGCCCTGTCCCATGCACTGCTTGGGCACTGTTCAGGGATGAGCACCTGTTCCCAAGTGGCTGAGGTAACCCCGTCTGGGACCGGGGGCGGGAGGAACAGCATTTAATTATGAGCTTTACTGTGCCACACACCCTTAGGGCCAGACAAGGCACTCTGGCCGCTTTACGTGCTAGCATCGACTTGCCATAACATCGACATCTGGTCGCAGAGGCTGGTTTGTTCATGTGGTGCCTGGTGCTTCAAGGAGAGAGATCTGGTTCTACTCTGCATAGCCCTTGCTATGGGATACGCCTGACTGCTCCAGCCCAGCCCTGCCGGCAGCTGAATCCACATCTCGCACCAGCCGCTTCCCTTGGCACATGCACATCGTTAGTGCAGGTGCCTGCATTAATCAGGCAGTTCAGCTGAACTGGGGAAGGTGTGTTTATTGCCCCTAGCATAGCTGGTCTTTACTCCCTGAGGAGTTGTTATGAAGTAGGTGAAGGAAGCGCTTATTTTAAAAAGCTGGCACTGGTGAAAGCCAAGGACACCTGGATCTTATCCTCTGTTTTGTTCCCTTTGTTTTTGATTTTGCCAGAGACAAGCCAACGCAGCAATTGTGGCTTGTAAATGAGGTGTGGCCATGACTTGGCTGGAGCATGGATCACAGCAGCCATCTATATTTAGATCCCTTGTTTCTTGCCAGATAAAGTAAAATATTAAAAACAGCAGCTTAAATAAATACAACAGAAAAGCCACCACAGGAGTCATCTGAACGGTCACCCGGTGTACGTGGCCATGTACAAAGAAGACAACATAAGAGATCCAGTTGCAGAATTGAGGCCTAAACCGTATCAAAGTAAAAATCCATTCTCTTCCCAAAACCTGACACTGGCAGGGACTGGAGACTTGGGGACAGCACACTTGGCCACCAGATTAATGCTCCTGCCTCCCATCCCAGGCACCTGTGATTTCAGGTCTGCATCCTGCACGTTCAGATGGAGCAGTGCCTGGACCTTTTGGTTCTGTGACCACCATCTCAGGGACAGCAGAAAGACCCTGAGAGGATCTGATGGGACCATCCGTGTCCTTCATGTGACCATGATGTCCAAGCAAAATGCTCACGATTTCACCTGATCCTCCAAGATTGCATTCGTTGGGGGCTGGATCCTATAGAACAGAGCAGTGAAGATCTTCCAAAAGATTTGATATCACAGCTCATTCTTAAAGCACCCCCAGCCCCAATGCTCATGGGGATGAAGGAGCCAAAACCAGAGATCCTGTCTTGTAAGAGGGAATATGGCTCTTTTTCCTGTGAGTTTACCCTGGGCAAGGGCCAGAGGAGTTCTGCAGGGTGTTTGACACAACGTCAGTGAAGACAAATTGACTCATTTCCTTGCTTCTGTGAGCCAAGGACAAGGCTGTGTGCCCTTGAAGCACAGGTGACATTTGGGGGAGAAAAAATTATTTCCCAGACTAAGTCACACAAGAAAATAAAAATCATCCTGATCCTTCCCCTTCCACCTGTCTTCTCCTTCCTCCTCCCCAGAAATCACTTCATGCCACATCCAGTTATGCTTCACTTACCAAGCCATTACACTGAATATTTGGCTTTCTCCACATCTGAGTGGGCAGGTTCTCCCTCACTTTGGTCTCCAGGAGCGCAGGGAATGCTTTGAAGCCTTGCCAGGGGGAAAAAACGGCACCACACGCTTCACCATGCAGCAGCCAGGACGAGATGCACGTCCTTCTTACAGGAGATCTGACTCAAGTCTCTTTTTCTTTCTTGTTTTCTTCACCTTTCTAGGAACTCATTGAGGTTGACAGTGAAGTGGTGTTTGAACTGGCTGCGTACATCTTGCAGGTAAGCGCCTGCCCTCTCACACACTGTGCTTCCTTGTGTTGCATTATATCTTTTGATTTGCCAAATCCAGAATGGCTGTATGGAAGAGCAGGGGTTCCCCAACTGCAAGAAAAATATGTCTTTGCACAGTTTTTGTATTTATACAAATGCAAAATAGATACAGAAGGCTCTCAAACCAGACCTCTTCAGGCATGGAGGAGATTCCACTGTCCAACATCTTATACACATAAATGCATATTATGTTTGCACTGACGCAGATATCCAAGACACTGGGCTATGATGTAAAGCTAGAGAAAATCTAAGTGATAAATGCAATTTCCTAGGTCAAATCCATATGCAATGCGTTCTTCTCCAGTGATTTGACTTAAATTTGCTTTCCCGGTGGAGCTTGGCCCTCTGATGATCTCCATAAAAAAGTATTTTAAAGTCCTGCCATTTGGGAAGAGGGAAGGGGTTCAGAGAGGAAATTATTGGCAGTGTTTGGTTAATCTCTGGTTCCCAAAGAGGAATATATTCAGGGTAGCAGAGGTGTTTTTTGTGAAAGATCTCTTTTTTAGGGGCATGACTGTGGGAGCAGATCAGAGATCATTGTCAGATGATCCTTGTTCCCCTTTTGTACAGTGTAGTTTTAATTTTTTTTTCCTGTCAGCCATACAACTATGGAGGAGCCATGTGAGCAGACAAGCCATCTCATTAGATTGCACTAATAAATAACAATGCATTGCACTTCTATAGCACTTCCCATGTTAAAGAAGCAATTAATGCATAGGGATTTGAATCTTCATTAAAATAATTTTATGTAACAAAAATGGAACAAGAGAGCCAGGATGGGGGACTCAATTAAAAGCACATTATAGAAATTGCATATTGGCTGTTGGGGGAATAAACATCAAACAACAGGCTCATTGTGAGGAGCAGCAATAGGGTTATGAATCTATTGTCTGCTCATCCTAATGAGTAACTAGAGTGCTTAGTAATCGTGCAGCCAGATCCAGATCTGCCACTGTAACCTTTGTTGCTGTGATTGTTCCTCATCACAAACATAGGATGTTACGTGTATTCCTGTAGTAGTTTGATGTGTAACATAATGAAAACAGTCAAAACAAGCCACACCTCTGCTGTCTGCAACCAGAAATTACTACAAGCCATGTGTGTGGTAGGATCCAAGCAAAACAAGAGGAATCATACAGCAATTTGTTCTACTTCTCACTGCAGCATGTAGGTCAAAGAACTGAAGTATGGCGAATCTACCCTACAAAATGCTTTTTTTAAATTCAGTATGCTCTCCCTGTGCGGGCCAGGGCATATCCTTTGGGTTTTGCCCTTTGTTGAACTATGACCATGATGTGTTCAAGGTCTCCTTCCTATGAACCAGAGGAGAGCTTGTCTGCCCTTCAGTTCACTCAGAGGGAAACACGAGGATATAATATTATAGTACAGGACTGTCAGAACTCAAGTGATTTCCTCTGCAGCCTTATTTCAAATTGTTGTGTTACCAGAAGAAATTGAAGTACCATGAAAGCTCTGAACTTTACCCCAGCCTCAGAACTGAAGCACCACTGGACGTGGGCTGACAGGTTTTGCGAGTGGATGGAGGGATGTAAAAACAAAAGATCTGGATGCAAAGCTCAGTCCTCTTGGCAGTGGAAACTCCCTCACTGTACACATTGCATTCTTGCACTGTGTTTTCTGCGTAGCTTACAACAAATGAGGTGCTGTAGTGTGCATCATAGGAAATGTGTATTGCCTATGGAAAATGAAAAATGTGTGTTCCATCTATTGAGGGGACTCACCAGATTTTGAGGGTTCGCCAGATATGCAATTAGACTCACGTACTAACCTAACTGCTGGAGTGGAACATTACCCAGCCCTTTATCCAGCTGTGATGGTAATAAATAGAAATATCTCTAGATATATAAGTAAATATAAGCTAAATACTCCCCCAAACACCCAGCAACGAATTAGAGAAACTTATGTCTCACATGCCCCTGAAAGCTGACGGAGAACTAGCTTTTGGAAAGTCTAGTTACTAGAAAATAATGAGAATACTTCTAAAAAGAGTCAGGGAAGTTGCAGTCTCTGAGGCTGCAAAGTCACTGAGATTTCAGAGATCTTCTAGTAATGTAGCATCCACATTCAGCCCAAAATTTACTTATTTACTAGCATTATTTCCTGCAGTTTCGTAGGTATCCATTAACAGAATGAGGAATCATCTGGCCCTGTATTAGGCAAACCTTTTGATTTGTAATATGCCTATCTCACTGCATGGATCATGGCACTTGATATTAGATACTGGTTCCAAAAAATACATGAGGAATCAATTACAACAGGAAATTGCTGCTAAATGAATTTTGCAAATGGAAAATCTTGAACAGTCTTTTTTCTACTATTTCTAATGATCTATTTTTAATTTTTCTCCCTCATTTTACAGGAGGCAAAAGGTGATTTTTCAAGGTAGGTGATGTTAAAAGTTATTGTAATTGTGTGCTGTGAGAATTAATTTGTTAAAATCACTGTGTGAGCAATGTGACTCAGTTGTAGCTGTGTAGCAGCAGGAATGCATTTCTAACGTAGACATTGTGCTTCCTGAAATCATTTATTCACAAAACACAGACATTGACCAGAGCATGCTTTGCACACAGCATTGTTTGTGACTTTGTTGTTGACAAATCTCTTTATATGCCCATGAATTTCAGGAAATGGACTAGTTTTCGGAAGGAAATTACTAAGGAAATGACTCTACAATCACTGTTATATCACAGGCCCAGCCAGAGGGAACATTAAAATTCCATCACTAATTGGTATTTCAGCTTGAATTTGGACAGAGTTCTCAAAATCACAATTTAGATAATTGATGAACTTCTCCTATCCCTTGAGCCGAATCTTCAGAGCTGCTGTAAGGAATCCAGGGAGGTGACTGTGCCTGGTGTTTCAGGCGTCTGTTAATGAAATGCCTGAGAATGTTCATCTAAATTGACAGCATCTGTCAGTTACACATTAGCAGCAACCAGAGGTCAGATGGTTGTTTGATGTCTCATGTGAGAAACATTAAAGTTCTTCATCTGAAGCTCAGGAGAACTGTCTATGCTAAAAATTTCACATATTCCATAGGCTACTTTTGTTGACCTGAATGTGATTTCACCTGGAGGACCACAGTATCTGTTGAATTTAGTTTCAGAGAAGAAAACGAAGTGTGAATGGGCAGTGAGGTTGAATTGTGAGATGAGCTGAAGAGGTGTCTTAATTTTGTCAGCATTGAGATACACTGATAGAAGACTGTTATGATACCCTGTGCACCCATAGGAGCCTGTGAATAACAGGTGGGTTCTGCCTTCTGGTGGACTGGGGTTAAAATTGAGACAAACCAGTGAAAAGGGACAATGCATTGCAAATATTGCCTGCCCATTGTGGAATCTGATATGACATAAGGTAACCCTTGCTAAAAGGAAATTTAAGTTCTGCCTTATCATTTCTCAAAGCCTTAGTCAACTTGCAAAATCCTGACATGCATCTGACCACAGAAACACAAGCCCATTCTTGCTTCATTTGTCAGTTCCACCCAATTTGGAATAACTCAGCTATCAGCAGTGTTTATTTAGAGGGTACTGGAGTGCATGTGGCTCTTTTCAGTCTGGTTTTCCATGCACTGCCAAGTGCTCAGCCCAGAAGAGCTGGACCAAGCAGAGTTTTGCCATTTGAACCTGTGATAAACCACACTGTCCAGTGGTTTTGCTATGAAGCACAGTATTTAAAGTTTCTCATTATGAAAACACACCCAGAAATGTACATTCAGACTATGAAACACAGAACAGAAAGGTATCAGATGGCTTGGGGTAATAGGACTGAAAGCATTTTATCTTCAAGTGTCTGTTTCCAGACCAGAAGTAGAAACAGACGGTGGAAGGCATCCAGCTGCTACAAGCTGTTTGATGTCCCTTGTAAATGAATGGTTGAGTTTATCACAGTGTGTTTCTCTGAGAGAAACACAGAGATATGAGGAATCTTCTCTGAGAGCAGAGAAAATCCCTCATCACCTGGTGTTAAATGCTTCCTCCACATCGGTGTGGCAATCATCACCATCCTCATTAAAACAGCTCTTACTCCTTCCCACCTGTGGGTCACCATGATGTGAAGCAGAAGGGAAATTCTTATATCTGAGTCAGGCAGAGAAGTGGTGGTGTGGTAACAACTTGCTGACACTGACAGGGATCTTAATTTATAAATGGGCTTTGGTGGCAAAGCAATCTGCCTTATTAATGGAGTTTAAAGCCTATTCCTGGAGGAAGGCAGAAGAATCCTACCCTGACCCTCTATGGTCTAGGAGAAGACTTAGCATCTCCAGGGATGCCTGTCCAGCAGCTCCCCTCTAATGTGCACTGACAAGGGTTGATGTGCTGGGTGAAATCCAGGTGCTACTGAAGTCAACATGTGGTCATTGTGGTCAAGCTTTTGCCTGCTGAGATTTGTGGTCATCCATATCAGCAGTGGAAAATCTGGGAGGCAAATCAAGCCTGGGGCCAGCCAGAGGAACTGCAGATGGAGACAAATGCTCTGGTTTCTCTTGTGGCTGAAGTTAGCTTTGTGTTTGAAGTCAGTCGATGTTGAAATGCTGTGTGAAATAGAAGTGGCTACTCTTTGAAACAGAGAAGTTCTGCAGTTGTGAATGTGTCGCTACTGAGATTTAAAGATAATATGTTGTGCGTGGCAGCGTACATTGCACGATAGATGAACTCTTGAACTACTGCTTTGTTTTTGAAGAAATAAGTTAGTTCTAAAGGGTTTCATGCTTGGAACGCAGGCTGCAGATTTCCCACACCTATTCTGTCTACTGCCACCACCAGATTTACAGCCTGTGAGACTACAAGTCTCTCTTTGGCCCTGATCCAGAAAAATGTGTTTGTAGCTCATTTGTGGCAATGGGAGAACTGCTGTTCCCCATGGGAACCTTCCTGTGAGTCACTGCTGATCGCCTCAGGTGCTGGGACAGCCAATGCCAAATTGTCGCAATTCCAGCTGCGGGTTGGCACCTGCCCATGGTGACCTGAGTGCGATTAGCTCCAAACCCTGCTGCACCCAGGTGGTGGATCACAAGGGACTGGTTCAGGACTCCTGAATGAAGTTGCAGGTCTGCTTTTTCAGCCTCATGGGAGCTCAAAAACCAGAACTGATCTTACAAGGTCTAGTAGTCACTTTTCTACCTCTGAACTGATATATCTACAATGACAGCAGATCACACTGCTGCTTTTGAGGAAATCATTCCATGGCTTAGAATAATAAGTGTGCTCATAGGACTCTTCTCTCCTTTCCCCAAAAGGGGCTTATGTGCCCCTTCAAACACATGCTCTGCATCCTTTAGTATGGCATCATCATGCATCACTTTTATCACTGTCTACAACTACCTGAAAGGAGGTTGTAGCATGGAGGGTGTTGGTCTCTTCTCCCAAGTAACAAGTGATAGGATGAGATGAAATGGCCTCAAGTTGCACTGGGGAGGTTTAGTTTGGACATTAGGAAAAAATTTTTCACAGAAAGGGTTGTGAAGCAGTGGAACAGGCTGCCCAGGGAAGTGGTGGATTCGCCGTCCCTGGAGGTGTTTAAAAGGCACATAGACAAGTTTCTTAGGGACATTGTTTAGTGCTAGTTAGGTTTCGGTTGGACTTGATGATTTTGAGGGTCTTTTCCAACCCAAATGATTCTATGATTCTTATCTCTGATTCTTGCCACCTTGGAATGCCGCCTGACTCAGACATTGCAGTGACTGCCCAGTGTTTGGTAAGCCTGGAGAGCACATACTCTGAGTTACCCTTATCTGTCTTGAACTAAGATACCACAATAGCCCTGACAGATCAGTTGGACATCTATTACTAACAATTTGACTAAAGCCTTTTCCATTTCTAATTTGTGATCCATTTCAAAAACAAACTCATTGGAAACCTGGAGCTCCTGAACCCGTTCAGATCTGTGTAATTAAGAAAAATATTTATCAGTGTTTGCTGTAAGTGTCCTGACCCACCTCAGTGTTTTGTAAGCAGAGTTGCACAAAGGGCACATCTCTTCCTTGACACAGATTTAGGCAGAACTTGAGCTCAGCAAGGTTTTAAAATAAAAGAGTTATTCTCCTTAAGAAGTTCCTAGTTCTCTGTGTTAAATAATGATTTTCACATTGTTTAAAAGACTCCTCAGATGCTTCAGCTGACAAGACTGAAAAAGTTTTACATGTAGGCTGGGACATACCACTGAATTTAGGACAATGAGGTATCCCTGTTCAGCTGATTCTCGGGTTGAACATGACACTTAAGATTGGTTCTGTGCTTTTTGGTATTAGCTGCAAAAATTTTGACTTCAAAGGCACAGAATCACATACATAAAGCTCCTAAGCTAGCATCCTGCAGACAGATGTAAAGGTTATAAGCTCACGCTAATCTTGTGAGTCACACTTGGTTGGCAGAGCATGGGCAGAACAAATTTCAGTTCCTTAGATGAACACGAATCCTACAGGTGTGATTTTCTTTAGGCTTACATAGAGGAAGGAACCAGGGTGCCCTGCCTGATTTGTGGGGGATCATAGCATATTGTTAAAATAGTTGAGATTTTTTCCATAAATTAATCCTACCAGATTTAGAGTCCAGTCTGACATCGACCAAAATCTTTGGGAAGCTCACAGCAGCTTTGGTTTTAAATGTTCAGAATCCAGCTCTTCAACCTTAAACAGCATCTGTCTCAAAGCAGCTGGGAATTACATATACTGATCATTTGTCCCTCAGTTTGGGGAGGGGAAAGAAAAAACCTTAAGTAAAACAAAATCCTGAACCACTGCAGCTAGTTCCTCAGACAGAGTCCTATTGCTAGATTTCTTCCCATTAAGCAATATGAGACATTTCAAGTGAACTCCAAGTATCTCCCAGCAACATATGAAAGAATAACAAGGGAAGAAAGCAAACGGCCGGTTTCCTGTTAAGCAGAATTTCACAATAATTTCAATGTTTGGGCAGATGGTAATCTAACATAGTTTCAGGCTTACTTTTCTTTCTGTGGAACCGAGTGACATTTAACCAATTAGAATTTTTGAAGGGGCTACAAAACCCGGGCTGCATTCTTGCAACCTTATGGAGAAGAACCTAAACACAGTTTCAAACAGTACCGTTTAATCCAAGAATCTCAGACTCTGTTTCCTCTGGCATTCGAAAGAATTAATTACCATGCTGAGAAGGGTTGATAACTTTAACCTGTAGTTTTGTTTTGTTAGTGATCATTGTTATTACACATGCTGGAAAATGTATGGATTTCCTAAGATGAGTGCATATGTAATCTTGCTCAAAATTATTGCCGCCAGTTTGCAAAAACTTGTTTTTCACAAAAAGTTGATGAAGTAGCTAGGTAGGCCTTTTATCCCCATGTGTTGACAGAAATACTGAGATGTGGAGGCTAATTTATTTGGTCAAAACTCACTAAACGGGCAGTACCAGAACTAAGACCAGAATTCAGGAGTTCCTGTTTTCTAGGTCCATCCTCCAGTGAGTCAGCCTTATTTCTGAATATCTAACCAGCTTTCAGGACCCCATGCAAATGGCTTTTTCAGTTCAGTTTTCAAATTGTTATTCAGCCTTTTTAATATTATAATTTCCTCCATAGTGCAGAAATGAAGAGGTCTGGAGGACAAAAAGGAAGTGTATTTGGAGCCTTTGCCCTGTATGTTAATAAATCTGTATCAAAAGCAGCATTCCTTGTAGACCAGTCCTGCAGGTTGGACACTTTTGAATATAAAGTAAATGCAGCACAAGTGTCCGAATTAAACAAAACACTGTCGAAATACAGTAATAAAATAAACACACAGAGATATTTCACTAGAAAGAACAGGAAGGGCAGTAAGTATAGAACCACTTGTGATCCTGCTGGAAACACTTTAAAAATTAAGGGTTTTGGTGTTTTAAAAGGAACCAAGAGGAAAGTGACCTCCTGGCCACCAGCTCAAACGCAACCTGAGCCATGATATTTTTTCCTTTTTCTTGCTTTGACATCCGTTTGGGAGTCTAAATTCATTTGTCTTGAGATTAGTCTTGTCAGAAGACTTAGTGAATATATGGACCATGGAATGAAATCCCTTTTTTTTCCTGGAAGTGCTTACCTGAAGTACATTTGGTGCTTTGAAGCTGCGAGGCACTATCTTTATGGTATTTTGTAGGTATTGAGCAGAAATGCTGATCCCACCCAACAACATCATTAAGAATGTCTTTTTCTCTGATTCTTAAAAGACTTTTTGTCACAGTTCAAGCAAGGTTTGCTCCTCACTGACAGAAAAAGACAGAGCTGACTGGCGTTAGCTCTTTCTTTTATGGGAGACATTACCGGTTCAGGCTTTTTCCCAGACTCTCAAAGATAGTTTAGTCACCACTAATCTTGCCCTATTTGACAGTTTTCTGGGCTCAGAAAGTCCCTGTTTGGAAATTACTCCCTGTCTTGCCAGAAAAGTTTTGGAAATTTCTCAACTTCCTTCGATGAGCAGCCAACCTCAAAAAATTTTCACTTGTGAGCAGTGACTGCTGCTCATGCTCCTATTGTGCTGGGTTCTATCTTTTTTCCTCCAGTTACTTTCAAAATGTCAAAAAACCTCAGTAAGAGCTGAGTATGCACATGCTGTGGAGGAGACATCCCTGGGCAGACCTCATGAACTCTGTAAACAGCAACAGCTTGTTTTCTTGGCTGTCAGTCACGGAGCAGAGCAGCCAGATCAGCAGATAGCACGGAACAGAGCAGCTTCTTGTTCAGACTTGTGCAGGTATTTACCTGTCATGGAAGAAAAAAATCTGAATAGTTTTTGAGCATTTGCACTTACAAAGGAGGAACTATCTGGCGGTCAGATGCCCATGAGATTTAGGAAGGAGTGGGTGTTCAAACACTCTTTGTCAGGAGTCATTTGACTTGGCATATGAGGTACTACTGAGAGGTTTTCTATGTGCTTAGCATGGAAGTCATTTCTTGTTAAGTGCTGTTCTATACATCTTCACTCTGCAAAATTTGAGCCTGATTGAGACTTGAGCATCTCTGTCATAGTCTTGAGCTACAAGTTGTGGTCCTGTTTTAAAACAACTTAACTGAGTGTCAGGGAACTAACATGACAATAAATGCTGGTAGACATACTCAAAATGCCTGCTCCAGGATTTATGTTAGTGGTTTACCCTATGGCAATTAACCTGCAAACTCCAATTAAGATAAACCCACCTGGGTCTCAGGCTGAGCCTGCTGCTGGAGTGTCCAAACAGAGAAATGCTGTGAGAAGATTTTCACAACTGAAGCTCACGTCTCTATGAGCAACTGTACAGACTGTCCCAAAGACAAGACCAAAACTCAGGGTGACCTGGCACATCCAAGGGCTCCTTGGGCCTTTAGCAAATGTTAAGGTGGCTGTTTCTACAGCTGGGGATGCCAGGTCTACCTGTCTGCCTGGTTAATGGCCCTGCTGCCCTGCAGGAGAAGCCAGTTGGCTTGGAAATCTGAAGCTCTGGAAGGGGTATCTCTCTCCACAGCTCCAGGACAGCCACGCTTTTATTAGTAGGATAAAAGGCAGGGTACAAGAAGGCAGAAAAAACCTGCTATTAAGAAGTAAGCCAATAAATATTAATTCTTTGGCACTCCTCAGTGTCCTGTCTGGCCCTCCTAGCTGTGTATTTCTATGATTTTAGAAGTAACAGCAACACTGTCTTCCTTCCCAAGCCTTTGAGGGAGGTTTTTTTTTTTTTCACATGCACACAATTTCTTGTGTTTTTAAAAGTGGGAAGGGAGGCATTTTGGGTTTGTAGGAGAAAATCCCACAGTATCATTCCATCTGTGAGAATTTGTCTCCCGTTTCATGAGCTCTCCCTGCTCTCTGGTGTGCAGCAATGCTGCACCAGCTGGCCAGCGTGGCCACTAAAGGCTGCAGGGAGGAGAATGTGAGCAAAGTGGTTGGGCCTGGTCCCACAGAGGGTTTTGTGTAGCAGGACATTAATTCAAGCTGGAGCCTCATCAGTGAAGATGTGCAAAGGCCAGGTCACTGGGGCAAGAGGCTAAAAGCAACCAGTGATGCTAAGAAAGCAAATCATTACTTTTTGCAGCAGGTTGTAAGGCATTAAATAAAGGTTCTGTATTGCAGCTGAAAGCATCACTTTTATTTCTCTTCCCCTTGTTTTTTTTCTCTGTATGAACATGTCTGTGGGACCCTGCTCGATGAAATGTGACATGGTGGCTTTTGTGTCCAGTCACTGATAGGAAGTGCTTCAACATAACCATCTGGGAGAGCTTCTCTCCAATTTTCATAATAGAGGGAGAAGTTAACTGGGCTGCCATAAAACAAATAAAGAGAGAAGAAAAAGGAAACCCCAGTGCTTTTTGTTAAGAAGGAACAGATGTAGAGCTGTAGCTGCCTGCCAGCTAGGTCAGGTCATATCAAATACTATGGTTGTTTTCTTGTAGCCTGATCCTCCTTTTGAACTCTCTTTCAGCAATGAAGTTGTAAGGAATGAATTAAAGAAGCTGCCGGCCCTTCCAACACCAGCGCTGAAGGAGCATCCTTC